>NC_143081.1:12027500-12732500 GCF_052426305.1 Pelodiscus sinensis | reverse complement strand
GACAAATGGCTTGGTCACTGTCTCCGGTCCATCCCCTCCAGGGTCCCTAGGGTCGGCCCCTGTCGGCAGACAGGCTACTGGGCTAGATGGACCTTTGGTCTGACCCAGGATGGCCATTGTAAGCTCAGGGCTCAGGGTCGGGGGTCTCACTGGACCCCCTTGATTTTCATGCACACCTGCTCCTGGGTGGCCAGGCTGGCAGCTCTCCTGCCCTAGACGGCCACTTTCCTGGGCCTAGTGCGGAGATTGTGGACGAGGTCCACGATGTCCACACTAGCCCAGGAAGGTGCCTGCCTCTTGCGGTCCCGGGCAAGCTCCCGGGAGCCGCCAGCCTGGTCCCGGGAAGAGGGGGTGGGCTGGGGGACATCGGGTGGGTGGCTCTGAGCCGTGCCAGGTGCAGGGTCTGCTGGCTGGGTGCTGGCAGGCTTGCTCCTGGCACAGGCACCGTAGCCAGCCCGTGCCCCTTTAAGGTGTCCGGGGCCGGGAGGGGGGCATAGAGTTTCCCTGGTGTTGGCCAGAGTGGCCACCAGGGAAACCTGGGGAGGGCTAGCCTCCCACTAGTTCGAATTAAGTGGCTACACACCCCTTAATTCGAACTAGTAAGTTTGAACTAGGCTTAATCCTCGTGGAATGAGGTTTTCCTAGTTCGAACTAAGCGCTCTGCTAGTTCGATTCAAATTCGAACTAACGGAGCGCTAGTGTAGCGCTATGAAAGTTAGTTCGAACTAACATTGTAGTGTAGACATACCCTCTCTGCTTCTCCTGGCTGCCTCTCTCAGACCTGCCGACATGGGTCGGGTACAAATAGTAACTGCGCAGAGGTCTGGGTGGATTAAAAGGGCCCAGGGAACCCCGGGTGATGTTGCCACCAACAGCATCGGCCAAGCTAAGGCATGTTCCCTGCCCCCCTTCACTCCACACCAATCCCTGAAGTGTCCAGCACTCACCTCTGGTCCTCGAGGGGGCGTCTTTGCACACGGCTCCCACCACAGGTGCTGACTTTGTAGCTCCCATTTGCTACACTGTGTGGGCAATGGAAGCTATTGGGGTGGTCCCTGAGGATAGCAGCGCCCTGAGACAACCTGGCCACCCTGCCTCAGAGCCTGACCCCACACACCAAACTGCACCCAGGGCAAGATTATGGTCTTCATAGGCCCTAGGCATTCTCACAATCGTAGGCCCTTAAATTAGATTATACAGAAGGGAGAAATGCACGATCATCTACACTCCTAATGTCTCTCACTGTAATTTCCGCTCTAAAAAATGGTGCACCGTGTGAGGAATTCATGGTCCTTTATTCTAAACTGAAAGCCATTTTGTTGTACACTGAAATTATACTCAGGGTTCACCTGGTCATTAATTGGATGAAGTAAGGTGAAAAGTAAGGTGATGTTGCCACCATCTGTAAAATCCATAGAGCAATGCACTGGGCTCCAGAGCTGATACATCATGTCTCAAGCTTGTTCATTGTCATTTACGAAATAACAGGATTCTGGCTGACTTTGGCCAGACATTTCCACCAGAAAGTGTTAGGTGGGAGCCCACGGTCTTTAAAACACAACTTTGAAATGTAAACAACTGTAGTAACAAGCAGTGTTCCGTCTAGCATTTTCCATTTTTGAGTGTGTTGAATTTTCTTATGTGCACTCCCAGTACAAACAAAAAAACCCTTGATTTAAATATATTTTTAACAGCTTGTGGGTACAGAAAATAATTTTTTTTAAAGGAACAATGCATATGATATGTATCTAATATCAAATAAAAATAAAATTAACACGACCTTGGTACTCCATGTATTTTATCATCCTAACAACTCAAGTTATTAATCAATCAAAATGCATCCTATCCTCACATAGCTCAGTTTAAGATGATAAACAAATCTATGAGTCAACTGGAAACAGTCATGTTGTCCAGGCAAGTATTAATACAATCTTTACTTACACTGGAAAGGTGAGAAATAGCCATACTGTTTCTCTGGGATGTCAACTCTTAATTTGATTAATAGTGCACAGACATGGAAGAGTAAAAATCAGCATCAAAGCAACACAGAAAGCAAAAAAGCCACAAATGTGAAAATAGGAAGGGAAATAAAATGCCGGGTGGTTGGTGATGGGTATTTTAAAGGAATATTTAAGATCACTATACAAGTGAAACAGAGACCTGAAAAGCACAAATAAAAGTTCTCCTTATTTGAAACGTTTACATTGTGCGACACCAACTCGACAAGTAGACGCTCCAGAGCTGCACTTTAATACATGGTTTCAGAGTTTGTAGAAAGATCCACTTATTAAAGCGTTTGCAAATACAGCCTTCATCCTACAACACATCTAGCAACAAACCTAGACCCCCCATAGACTCGTAAGGGTCATAACCAGTCCATAAAGAAAAGATCTGGCCTTTCTGCCCTCCCCAAACAAATTCTAAAATTCAATGCATGTATTGACGTATTGGTTTCCAAAGTTATGTCTGAAATCAAGAAGGCAAAGTATTATGAAATCAATATAAATCCATCCCCTGAGATTGGTCTCACTGAGCAGCTTACAGAATTACATGCTACATCCTCTGGCCTGGTGCCCAGCCCAGTACAGCCCTGCTGGAGCAATGAGGTCAGTGGGTCTGAGACATGAGACCTCTCAGCTGCGCCATCCCCCCACTCCATGAGACACCCGGCTGCCCAGCCCCTCTGCTCCCACACAGAGTTTGTTCTAACATCCCTGGGAGCTCACCCTGACTCTGGTCGCACTGCAAACTGGCTGGAACCAAAGGGATCTGTCCCCCTATCTGCTCTGGGCTGGCCCTCAAAGTGTGAAATGGGACCTGTGGGTCGGGCAGGAGGCCGGGAGTGAGGACCCCTGTCTTCCATGCTCGGCTCAGGCAGGGCAGTGGGGTGTAATGGTTAGAGCAGGTAGGGCTCGGAGTCAGAGCACCTGGGACCTCATCATGGCTCTGAGACAAGGGTGGGGCCCAGAGTCTGAGCCTCAGGGACCTGGCGCCATGAGCCCTGGGGGTTGTTCCTGCCCCTGCACCTGAGTCTGTGTGTTGTGTCGCCTGGTCTGAGACAGACCATCCCTCCTGCTAGACATAAAAAGAATTTCCTAGAATGAGTCAATCCCAGGCTGATTTCCATCCACAAAGTGCACACGATAACGAGACAACTTCCCCTTCCCTGACCGACCTGGGGAATCTTGTTTGGATGCAGCTCCAGGCAGGGCTGTTCCTCCTCCGAGGAATATGAGGAGACGTTTCCATGAGGGACTCGGTCCCAGAAGCCAACGAGTGCAATAAAACCCCTCAGTTTCCTCAGCACTTCTAGCGCCTGCAGCGAGGAGCTGGAACCGCTCTGCTCACACAAGGTAGGATACGGATGAACGACTCAAACCCCCATTCACCAAGTGAAATCCATCAGTGTCCTGCAATTGGAGCAAAGCGTCACAAGTGTCTTCATTCACATTTTCCAGACATGCATAGAGAACCTTAGTATCTAACCTGACCGATCTATTTACCTACGTACACCCCCTCTATCTTCCTATCTACCTACTTACACCCCTCTATCTACCTCTTTGCACCCCCTCTATCCATCTGTATACCTACATACACCCCTCTATCTACCTAGCTACATATTTATACCCCCTCTATTTACCTAGCTATCTACATACACCCCTCTCTCTTCCTATCTACTTACATATACCCTACTATCTACCTACATACACCCCACTCTGTCTTCCTATCTACTTTCATAAACCCCTCTGTCTACCTATTTACACGCCCTCTATCTACCTATCTATCTAGTCCACTCCATCTTGCCATCTATCTAGTAGTATTTCTATTGATCTGTTAGTCTCCTAATGTATCATTGTGAATTCAGCTAACTGAACAATGATGGGTCAGGTCAAGAATTTGACTCTGCGGGTGTTTCCATAAATTATCACGGGTCACATTCTGATCCCAGATTTCTATAGTGCCCTCCAGCGTGAGAGAGGCACGCCAGACGTGCTTATCACCAAACCACAAGTGTGTTTAGTGATGTTTTTGTGCCGGGAGTGTTATTTCTTCCGTCTCTCATCTTTACCCCCCTCTGTTCCCTACCCTCATCATTGTCCTCAGACTCTAAAGGCAAATGTTGTTGGAGGGGTCTCCCAGGAGACAGCCACAGCCCATGCTATGCTCACTAATTTTAAGATGGAGTCTTTTAGCAGAATTGAGCGGAATCCCCTCTCTGCGTAACGTGCATGGCTTTCATGTCTTTCATGTTCCCCTATTCTCAATGGTGAGTCTAGATAACTTCGAAAACAACGAGAAATCCTGTGGCACCTTATAGAGTAACAGATTTATTGGAGCTTAAGATTTCGTGGCCAAAGACCCACTTCATCTTCCATCTGACGAGGTGGGTTTTTGCCCACAAAAGTTTAAGCTCCAATAAACCTGTTAGTCTTTAAGGTGCCAGAGGACTTCTCGTTATTTATGCAGATCCAGCCTAACATGGCTACCCTTCTGAGTGACGACTTCAAGAGCACTGAAATTTCCTATCAGCTTCCAGTGACAAGGATCTAAAGTTGAGTAAATGACTCCGTTTACTTAGATCTGCTCCAAATGTCGGCCAGCATCATAAGATATCCACCAAAGTCTCTTCCGAACAAACAATTTCCTCTCTATTGATGTTTTCCATGAGAAAACTTTGATGTGAATGGAAGTTTTCATTTTTCCATTCCGAATCGAAATGGGGAATTTTTTGCTGTTTGAAACTTGGGCATTAATCCTGGGTGAAAACAAATATGGGAACATGGGCATGTGTTGTAAGATGGAAATTGCATCTGCATTATTAGAGAACCTCATTTGCATTTGTTAGAAATTGTTCTATGGAGTGCACTTATTGCACTACCCCAGGTTTTTTGGGGCGACACGGGGGGTAATTCAGACTCAAAGACCGTTTCAAATTCAGGAAATTCCGGCCCAATGTATAAACCCAGCCTCTTCGCTCAGTCTTTCCCAGTTTCCCAATTACTCGCTCACTATAATTTCATGCATTCCTTTGAGATCCCCTGTATTAAGAAAGTGAAGGGCATGCAAAATACAATATTCGTTACGGCTCATTTTAAATTCAAATCCATCACCTCACCATTATTATTATATTCGTTGTCAAAAAATAGCCATCAAGTAAACCATTTGTAGAGAACATCATGTACATGCTTTTCATAAAACTCTTCTTTATGAAACTTTTTGTTAGCAAGGTCATAGAATTAAAACCCCACAAATGGTCTAAATTGCTATTTCTGGTTTTGTACCCACAGTCATTAAGATCTACACTAGCACTAGGTCTCTTCACCTATCTTGACACACATCAATATATTTACGAAGTTGCGATGATAGAAGCAGGAATGATGTAAATTGTTCTGCAATATTGAGGGACGAATAACAATTTATAGAATTCAAAAGGCCAAAATCCCCCATTGTTGGCAACTCTCATCCGGCCCCTCGCTCTTCAAATGGTTTCAGGCACATTTTGGCAAAAGACTGAGATCAGAATGTGTCTTCGTTTGGGAAATTCTGTTTGGTGAATGTGGATTTAAGGTAATATTCCGGAACAAAGGAAGGAAGGGGTGGATGGGGATAGCAAGGAAGGAAGGAAGGAAGGAAGGGATGCCATTTTGAACTTTAAAGTAGACAGAATAAGGCCAGGTCTACATTCCACCCTCCACCTTGGTTAAGGTATCTAACTCCAGACATGTAAAATCCATAGCTGGGGTTGGCTTAAATTAAGTGAAGTTTGGTTCTGTCATCACAGTGGGAGGCTGACGACTGAGCAAAAGTTTGGCAAAAAAGGCCCTGGGGAATTCCAGTGGATGAGAAGCTGGATCTGTGTCATCAGGGTGTCCTTGTAGCCAAGAAGGCTGATGGCATATTTGGGGTGCATTAAGAGGAGTGTTGTGAGCAGATTTAGAGAAGTGATTACTCCCCTTTATTCGGCCCTGGGATGGCAAAATGTGTTGTATTGCACCCAGTTCTGCATCCCCCTCTACAGAAAGGATGTGGACGTAATGGAGAGGGTCCAGCGGAGGGAAACTAAAATGATGAGGAGGCTGGAGCACATGATCTAAGAAGAGAGGCTGAGGGATGTGGGTTTCTTTAGTCTGAAGAAGAGTGAGAGGGGATTCTATAGTGGCCTTCAACTCTCTGAACTGGTTTCCAAAGAGGTTGGGGGGAGGCTGTTTTCAGTGGGGCAGATGACAGAATGAGGAGCAATCGTCTAGAGTTATAGTGGGGGAGGTCTAGGTAGGAGATTAGGAGAAAAAAATTCCCTAGGCGGGTGGGAAAGCACTGGGATGGGTTTCCTAGCGAGGGGGTGGAATCTCCATCCCTAGAGGTGTTTAAGTCCCAGCTTGAAGAAGTTCTGGCTGGCATGATTGAGTAGCGGTTGGTCCTGCTTTGGGAAGGAGGCTGGACTCGATTCCTGAGGTGTCCGCCAGCCTTGGGATTCTACAGTCTACCGGTTTGATGTTCCTCTGATTCAGTCTCTCTCACCCCTGCAGATGACCTATTCTGAGAGTGACCCTGGTGAGAACCAGACCATCTCTGGTACGCTCATCCTGCTGGGGTTTTCCTACCTTGGTGAGCTGCAAATCCTTCTGTTTCTGCTGCTGCTGGTCACCTACCTCCTCACCCTGATGGGGAACCTGCTTGTTATCATTCTAGTAAAGCTGAACCCCTCCCTCCACAGCCCCATGTATTTCTTCCTGGTCAACCTGTCCTTCCTGGAAATCTGCTTCACCTCCAGTGTTATCCCTCAGCTGCTGGTTCATCTTCTGGTGGAGGAAAAGTCCATCTCTCTTGTCGGCTGTGCAGCCCAGATGTACGTGTTCAGCATCATGGGCCTCACGGAATGCTGCCTCCTCGCAGCCATGGCCTACGACCGCTACGTGGCCATATGCCACCCCTTGCACTACACGACCATCATGAGCATTCGGGCATGTGCCCAGCTCGCGGGGGCTTCATGGTTCATTGGGATCTCAGTAGAAGTTGCTCAGATCTCGTGGGTCTTTAGCCTGCCCTTGTGTGGCTCCCACCACATCCACCACTTCTTTTGCGACATCCTACCCGTGGTTAAGATGGCCTGCGCCGACACATCAAAGAATCATATTCTAGGATTCTTTATTATTGCGCTTTTTATCACGAGCCCTTTCTTCATGATAATCCTGTCCTACGTCTACATTATCTCCACCATCCTCAAGCTGCCATCCGTGGAGGGCAGGCGTAAAGCCTTCTCCACCTGTTCCTCCCACCTCATGGTGGTGAGTTTGTTCTATGGAACGGCCCTTTTCACCTACCTGTGGCGGAATTTTAGCTCCACTCTGGAGAATGACCATATAGTTTTTCTCATGAACATAATTATAGCACCGGTGTTGAACCCCATAATATACACACTGAGGAACAAAGAGGTGAAGAGAGTCTTGAGAAAAACACTAGAGAAGAGAAAGAACAGGTTAAGAACTATTTAGGAAAGAGAGACATACACAAAGTGATGGGCCCGGATCTAACATGTCCGAGGGTAGTGAAGGAGTTGGCAGATGTCATTGAAGAGCTTTTGGCCATTATCATTGGATGATTGGAAAAAGGCAAATGAAGTGCCCATGTTTAAAATGGGGCAGAAGAACAATCCAGGGAACTACAGACCAGTCACTCCCCGGAAAAATTATTGAGGAGATCCTCAAGGAATCCATTTTGAGGCACCTGGAAGAGGAGAAAGTTATCAGGAATAGTCAACATAGATTTACATAGGGCAAGTTGTGCCTGACCAACCTGATTAGCTTCTATAACGAGGTAACTGGCTCTGTGGACATGGGAAATCAGTGGATGTGGTATACGTTCTCCCACAATATTCTTGCCAGCAAGTTAAAGAAGTATGGGTTGGATAAATGGACTGTAAGATGGATAGAAAGCTGGCTAGACTGTCGGGCCCGGCAGGTAGTGATCAACGGCTCGATGTCAGGTTGGTGGTCGGCCTCTAGCGGAGTGCCCCAAGGATCTGTTGTAGGCCCAGTTTTGTCCAACATCTTTATTAATGATCTGGATGAGTATAGTAACTGCCCAGTTGTCTGCGTGAATTGAAAGGACCCAGGGACCCGCAGCTGCTGTTGGCACCAGCATCAGCAGTTCTACCAACCTAAGGCATATTCCCTACCCGCCTTCACTCCATGACACTCCCTGATGTGGCCAGCACCTTCCTGTGGTCCTGTAGGGGGCATCTTTGCACACGACCCCCCCCCCCCCC
Organism: Pelodiscus sinensis; assembly: GCF_052426305.1. Classification (NCBI taxonomy): domain Eukaryota; kingdom Metazoa; phylum Chordata; order Testudines; family Trionychidae; genus Pelodiscus; species Pelodiscus sinensis. The sequence continues at coordinate 12,724,234 of NC_143081.1, read as the reverse complement.
CAGGTGCTGACTTTGCAGCTCCCATTGGCTACACTGTGTGGCCAATGGGAGCTATGGGGTTGGTCCCGGAGCATAGCAGCGCCCTGAGACTACCTGGCCACCCCGCCTCAGAGCCTCACCCCACACACCAAATTGCACACAGGGTCAAACCGATCTGAGGAAGTGGATCTGGCCCACGAAAGCTAATAAACCATCTTGATAGTCTTTAAAGTGTTACATAGTCCCGTTTTTTGTTTCTTAGGCCATCAGCACACCTATAATTGCAGGCCCTTAAATTAACGTATACAGAAGGGAGAAATGCCCAATCATCTGTACAGCTAATATCTCCCACTGTAGTTTTCACTCTGGAGAGTGGCACACCATGTGAGGAATTAATAGTCCTTCATTCTGAAATAACAGCCATTCACACTGCAATTATACTCAGGATTCACCTGGTCCTTAATTGGATGAAGTAAGGTGAAAAGTAAGGTGATGTTGGCACCATCTGTAAAAGCTACAGAGGAATGCATTGCGCTCCAGAGCTAACACATCGTATCTCAAAATCGTTGATTGTCATTTACAATATAACAGGATTCTGGCTCACATTGGCCAGACATTTCTGCCAGAAAGTGTTCAGTCTAGGGATTTTAAAACACAAGTTTGAAATGAAAACAACTGTAGTAATAAGCAATTCCCTCTAGCATTTTCCATTCTTGGGTGGGTTGAATTTTCTTATGTGCACAAACAAACAAAAAACTAGATATAAATATATTTTAAACAGCTTGTAGGAATGGAAAACAAAAATGTTTAAAAAGGAGGGATAATTAACAAGGAACAATGCCTATGATGTATATGTAATATCAAATAAATTAAACTTAACACTACCTGGGGACTACGTGTATTTTACCATCCTGTCTAACAAGTCAAGTTAATAATCAAAGTGCATATTATCCACACATAGCTCAGCTTTAAGATACCCAGCAAATCTATGTGTCAACTGGAAACAGTCATGTTGTCCTTGCAAGTATTAATACAATATTTACTTACACTGGAAAGGGGAGAAACAGCCATACTGTTTCTCTGAGATGTCAACTCTTAATTTGATTAATAGCGCGCAGTCATGGAAGAGTAAAAATCCACAACAAAGCAACACAGAAAGCAACTAAAGCCACAAATGTGAAAATAGGAAGGGAACTAAAACACCAGGTGGTTGGTGATGGGTATTTTAAATGAATGCTTAGGATCACTCTACAAGTGAAACAGAGACCTGAAAAGCACAGATCAAAGTTCTCCTTGTTTGAAACTTTCACATTGTATGTGTCACTAACTCATTGTCATACATTGTATGTGTCACTATGCTCCTTCCCAAACAAATTCTAAAATTCGATGCATTTATTGACGTATTGGTTTCCAAAGTGATGTCGCAAATAATCTCTGAAATCAAGAAGGCAAAGTATTCTGTAATCAACATCAATTCATCCCCTGAGATTGGTCACACTGAGCAGCTTACAGAATTACATGCTAGATGGTCCGGCCTGAGACCCATCCCACAGCGCCCTCCCGGCCAAACCCTATTGCTGAGCGCTCCCTAGTGCCAGAATGGGGCATGGCCAGCAGCACTGACTAAGGAGGAAGCCCCCACGCCTGGTACCCAGCCCCGTACAGCCCTGCTGGAGCAATGAGGTCAGTGGGTCTGAGACATGAGACCTCTCAGCTGCGCCATCCCCCCACTCCCTGCCGCACCCGGCCCCCAGCCACTCTGCTCCCACTCAGAGTTTGTTCTAACATCCCTGGGAGCTCACCCTGACTCTGGTCCCACTGCAAACTGGCTGGAACCAAAAGGATCCGTCCCCCTGCCTGCTCTGGGCTGGCCCTCCAGAAGGGAAATGGGACCTATGGGTCGGGCAGGAGGTCTGGGAGTGAGGACCCCTGTCTTCCGTGCTCGGCTCGGGCAGAGCAGTGGGGTGTAATGGTTACAACAGGTGGGGCTGAGAGTCAGAACTCCTGATGCCTCATCGTGGCCCTGGGACAAGGGTGGGGCCCAGAGTCTGAGCCTCAGGGACCTGGCGCCATGAGCCCTGGGGGTTGTTCCTGCTCCTGCCCCTGACTCTGACTCTGTGTGTTGTGTTGTCTGGTCTGGGACAGACCATCCCCCCTGCTAGATAGAAAAATAATTTCCAAGAGGGAGTCAATCCCAGGCTGATTTTCATCTACAAAGTGCACACGATAACGAGACAACTTCCCCTGCCCTGACCGACCTGGGGAATCTTGTTTGGCTGCAGCTCCAGGCAGGGCTGTTCCTCCTCCGAGGAATATGAGGAGACGTTGCCATGAGGGACTCGATCCCAGAAGCCAACGAGTGCAATAAAACCCCTCAGTTCCCTCAGCACTTCTAGCGCCTGCAGCGAGGAGCTGGAACCGCTCTGCTCACACAAGGTAGGTTACGGACTCAAACCCCCATTCACCAAACTGACTCAAACCCCCATTCACGACTCAAACCCCCATTCACCAAGCGAAATCCATCAGTGTCCTGCAATTGGAGCAAAGCGTCACAAGTGTCTTCATTCACATTTTCCAGACATGCATAGAGAACCTTAGTATCTAACCTGACCAATCTAATTACCTACGTACACCCCCTCTATCATTCCTATCTATTTCATACACCCCTCTATCTACCTATCTACCTACATACACTCCTCTACCTATTTACACCCCTCTATCTACCTATCTACCTACATACACCCCTCTATCTTCCTATCTACTTACATATACCCTACTATCTACCTACATACACCTCACTCTGTCTTCCTATCTACTTTCATAAACCCCTCTATCTACTTATCTTCCTATTTACACCCCCTCTATCAACCTATCTATCTAGTCCACTCCATCTTGCCGTCTATCTAGTAGTATTTCTATTCATTTGTTAGTCTCCTAATGTATCATTGTGAATTCAGCTAACTGAACAATGATGGGTCAGGTCAAGAACTTGACTCTGCGGGTGTTTTCGTAAATTACCACACGTGACGTTCTGATCCCAGATTTCCACAATGCCCTCCAGCATGAGAGAGGAGCGCCAGACATCCTTATCACCAAACCATGATTCTGTTTGGTCTTGATCTTGATAACTTTGAAAACAACTAAAAATACTGTGGCAACTTACAGAGAAACAGATGTATTGCAGCCAAAGCTTTCGTGGGCAAAGGCCTACTTCATCGTGCTACTGACACAGTGGGTCTTTGCCCACAGACGCTTAAGCTCAAATAAACCTGGTAGTCGTTAAGGTGCCAGAGGATTTCTCCTTGTTTATGCAGATTCAGACTAACATGGCTACCCTTCTGAGAGATGACTTCAAGAGCACTGAAATTTCCTATCAGCTTCCAGTGACAAGAATCTATACGGACTTCATTTCTAGAGTTGAGTAAATGACTCCGTTTACTTAGACCTGCTCCAAATGTCGGCCAGCATCATAAGATATCCACCAAAGTCTCTTCCGAACAAACAATTTCGTCTCTGTTGATGTTTTCCATGAGAAAACTTTGATGTGAATGGAAGTTTTCAGTTTTCCATTCCGAATCGAAATGGGGAATTTTTTGCTGTTTCAAACTTAAGCATCAATCCTGGGTGAAAACAAATATGGGAACATGGGAATGTGTTGTAAGATGGAAATTTCATCTGCATGTTTAGAGAACCTCATGTGCATTGGTTGGAAATTGTTCTATGGAGTGCGCTTAGTGCACCACCCCAGGATTTTTTCGGTGGAGTGGGGGGTAATTCAGACTCAAAGACCGTTTCCAATTCTTGAAATTCAGAGCCAATGTATAAACCCAACCTCTTCGCTCAGTCTTTCCCAGTTTCCCAATTACTCACTCGCTATAATTTCATGCATTCCTTTGAGATCCCCTGTATTAAGGAAGTGAAGGGCATGCAAAATACAATATTCATTATGGCTCATTTTAAATTCAACTCCATCACCTCACTAGAATGCCCATTATGATGAAGTTTGTTGTCAACAAATAGCCATCGAGTAAACCATTGGTGGGGAACATCATGTACATGCTTTTTATAAAGCTTTTTATTAGAAAGGTCATAGGATTAAAACCCCACAACTGGTGTAAATTGCTATTTCTCGTTTTGTACCCACAGTCATTAAGATTTACACTAGCACTGGGTCTCTTCACCTATCTTGACACACATCGATATATTTACGAAGTTGCGATGATAGAAGCAGGAATGATGTAAATTGTTCTGCAATATTGAGGGACGAATAACAATTTATAAAATTCAAAAGGCCAAAATCCCCCATTGTTTAAAACTTTCATCCGGCTCCTCGCTCTTCAAATGGTTTCAGGCACATTTTGGCATAAGACTGAGATCAGAATGTGCCTTCATTTGGGAAATCCTGTTCGGTGAATGGGGATTTAGGGTAACATTCTGGAAGGAAGGAAGGAAGGGGTGGATGGGGATAGGAAGGAAGGAAGGAAGGAAGGAAGAGATGTCTTTTTGAACTTTAAAGTAGACAGGACAAGGCCAGGTATACATTCGACCCTGCACCTTGGTTAAGGTATCTAACTCCAGCCATGTAAAATACATAGCTGAGGTTGGAATAAATAAACTGAAGTTTGGTTTTGTCATCACAGTGGGAGGCTGACGACTGAGCAAAAGTTTGGCAAAAAAGGCCCCGGGGAATTCCAGTGGATGAGAAGCTGGATCTGTGTCATCAGGGTGTCCTTGTAGCCAAGAAGGCTGATGGCATATTTGGGGTGCATTTAGAGGAGCGTTGTGAGCCGATTTAGAGAAGTGATTACTCCCCTTTATTCGGCCCTGGGAAGGCAAAATGTTATTGCACCCAGTTCTGGGTGTCCCACTATAGAAAGGATGTGGACGCATTAGAGAGGGTCCAGCGGAAGGAAACTAAAATGATGAGGGGGCTGGAGAATATGACCTACGAGGAGATGCTGAGGGATTTGGGTTTGTTTAGTCTGCAGAAGAGTGAGAGGAGATTCTATAGTGGCCTTCAACTCTCTGAACTAGTTTCCAAAGAGGCTGGGGGGAGGCTGTTCTCGGTGGGGCACATGGCAGAACGAGGAGCAATGGTCTAGGCTTATAATGGGGGAGGTCTAGGTTGGAGATTAGGAGAAAAAAATTGTTTAGGCGGGTGGGGAAGCACTGGGATGGGTTACTTAGGGATGTGGTGGAATCTCCATCCCTAGAGATGTTTAAGTCCCAGCTTGAAGAAGCCCTGGCTGGGATGATTGATTTGGGGTTGGTCCTGCTTTGGGAAGGAGGCTGGACTCGACTCCTGAGGTCTCAGCCAGCCCTGGGATTCCACAGTCTACCTGTTTTATGTTCCTCTCATTCAGTCTCTCTCACCCCTGCAGATGACCTATTCTGAGAGTGACCTTGGTGAGAACCAGACCGTCTCCGGTGGGTTCATCCTGGTGGGGTTTTCCTACCTTGGTGAACAGCAAATCCTTCTGTTTCTGCTGCTGCTGGTCACCTACCTCATCACCCTGATGGGGAACCTGCTCGTTATCATCCTGGTAAAGCTGAACTCCTCCCTCCACACCCCCATGTATTTCTTCCTGGTCAACCTGTCCTTCCTGGAAATCTGCTTCACCACCAGCGTTGTCCCTCAGCTGCTGGTTCATCTTCTGGTGGAGGAAAAGTCCATCTCTGTTGTCGGCTGTGCAGCCCAGATGTACGTCTACAGTATCATGGGCCTCACAGAATGCTGCCTCCTCGCAGCCATGGCCTACGACCGCTACGTGGCCATTTGCTACCCCTTGCATTACACCATCATCATGAACAGCCGGGTATGTGCCCAGCTCGCGGGGGCTTCATGGTTCATTGGGATCTCAGTGGAAGTAGCTCAGATCACATGGATCTTTAGCCTGCCCTTTTGTGGCTCCCACCGAATCCACCACTTCTTCTGCGACACCATACCCGTACGTAAGACGGCCTGCACCGACACATCAAAGAATAATATTCTAGGATTGTTTATCACAGTTCTTTTTATAATGAGCCCTTTCCTCATGATAATCCTGTCCTACGTCTACATTATCTCCACCATCCTCAAGCTGCCATCCATGGAGGGCAGGCGTAAAGCCTTCTCCACCTGCTCCTCCCACCTCATGGTGGTGAGTTTGTTCTATGGAACGGCCCTTTTCACCTACCTGTGGCGGAATTTTAGCTCCACTCTGGAGAATGACCAAATCGTTTCTCTGATGAACATAATTGTAGCACCGGTGTTGAACCCCATAATATACACACTGAGGAACAAAGAGGTGAAGGGAGTCTTGAGCAAAACACTAGAGAAGAGAAAGAGCAGGTTAAGAACTAATTAGGAAAGAGAGACATACACAAAGTGATGGGCCCGGATCTAACTTGTCCGAGGGTACTGAAGGAGTTGGCAGATTTCATTGAAGAGCTTTTGGCCATTATCATTGGATGATTGGAAAAAGGGAAATGTAGAGCCCATGTTTAAAATGGGGCAGAAGGACAATCCAGGAAACTACAACCCAGTCAGGCTTACCTCAGTCCCCGGAAAAATCATTGAGGAGATCCTCAAGGAATCCATTTTGAGGCACCTGGAAGAGGAGAAAGTGATCAGGAATAGTCAACATGGATTTACATAGGGCAAGTCGTGCCTGACCAACCTGATTAGCTTCTATAATGATGTAACTGGCTCTGTGGACATGGGAAATCAGTGGATGTGGTAAACGGTCTCCCACAATATTCTTGCCAGCAAGTTAAGGAAGTGTAGATTGGATAAATGGACTGGAAGATGGATAGAAAGCTGGCTAGACTGTCGGGCCCAACGGATAGTGATCAACGGCTCGATGTCAGGTTGGTGGTCGGCCTCTAGCGGTGTGCCCCAAGAATCTGTTGTAGGCCCAGTTTTGTTCAACATCTTTATTAATCTGATGAAGTGGGTCTTTGCCCACGAAAGCTTATGCTCCTACACTTCAGTTAGTCTATAAGGTGCCACAGGACTCTTCGCCATCTTTATTAATGATCTGGATGAGGGGATGGATTGCACTTTTCCTAAGCTTGCACGTAACAGTAAGCTAGGGGGAGAGGTAGATATGCTGGAGGTCAGGGATAGCATCCAGAGTGACCTAGAAAAGTTATAGGATTGGGCCAAAATAAATCTGATGAGGTCCAACAAGAGCAAGTTCAGAGTCCTCCTCTTGGGAGGGAAGAATCCCAAGCACTGTTACAGGCTGGAGACCGACTGGCTAAGTAGCAGTTCTGCGGAAGAGAACCTGCGGATTACAGTGGATGAGACGCTGGATGTGAGTCAGCAGGAGGCCTTGTAGCCAAGAAGGCTAATGGCATGTTAGGGTGCATTAGGTGGAGCATTGCCAGCAGATCCAGAGAAGTGATTATTCCCTTTTTTTTTTTTTGTACTAATGTAGCTACATCTCAAGATAGGCCTGCAGTTCTGGGGCCCCCGCTACAAAAAGGATGTGGATGCTTTGCAGAGGGTGCAGTGGAGAGCAACCAGAATGATTGGGGGGCTGGAGCACATGAACTATGAGGTGTGTCTGAGGGATTTGGGCTTGTTCAGTCTGCAGAAGAGAAGAGTGAGGGAGGATTTGAGAGCAGCCTTCGACTCCCTGAGGATGTTTCCATAGAGGCCGGAGAGAGGCTGTTCTCACTGGGGGCAGATGGCAGGATGGCGACAATGGTCTCACGTTACAGTGGGGGATGACTGAGTTGGGGCTGGTCCTGCTTTGGGCAGGGGGTTGGACTCCATGACTCCCGAGGTCTCTCCCAGCCCTGGGATTCTAAGATTCTCGGATCTTTGCCGACAGCCAGAGACATTAGAGTGAAAAGCAGAATTAGTCAAAATGGAGTGAATGAGGCAAATTCAGAAACATTTTGTTTAATTTCCCACAGGGACTGAAGTTTTTTGTTCCAATTTCACCCTTTGGAAGACGTTGATCTATTATCCTGTCATGAAAATCAGGAGAGAAACTTTTCTTACCAAAGTGCCCCCTACATTTTACATTTCTCAATGTTTGGGAAAATGTCAGAACCTTTCGACCACGTGAATAATTCCTTGTCAAATCAGAGGAGAATATTTAGCCCAATAGTGTCCTACGTTTAGATCTTCCAACTTTGAAATGTTAAAAAAAATAAGGCTTTACATGAGAAACATTGCAGTCCATGTACACAGTCACCATCCAGGAATTTCTCTGCTCAGAATACGTCAAGTTTTCTTCTATTTTCCCCGTGATTTTTGATGTGGGAGGTCGATGGGGAGAGGTGTGTGTGATTTGTGATATGAACCTGATGGGCAGGAGAAGGAGGGGAACATTGATTCTCCAGGCCTACCAGAGCCTGTAGCATCTCAATTTATTGTCTGAGAAATGGCAACAGGCCCTGCTCGACGTCCCTCTGCTTTTCTTGGGTCTTTCTCTTCCGCACTTTGTGCTTCTCCAGGCTGCCTCCCAGATCTGACAGATCTGCCCCTATGAGATCTGCCAACATAGGGCAGACACAATAGGAACTGCCCGGTGGTCCGGGTGGATTAAAAGGGCCCAGTGACCCGCAGATGCTGTTGCCACCAGCATCAGCAGTTCTACCAACCTAAGGCATATTCCCTACTCCCCTTCACTCCATGACACTCCCTGAAGTGGACAGCCCGTTCCTGTGGTCCTGCAGGAGGCAACTTTGCACACGTGTCCCCCCCCCCCCCCCGCCCCCTGGTGCTGACTTTGCAGCTCCTATTAGCTACACTGTGCGGCCAATGGGAGCTATGGGCTTGGTCCCTAAGGATAGTAGTGCCCTGGACCACCTGGCCTCCCCACCTCAGAGTTTCACCCCAAACACCAAATTGCACACAGGGCCAGACTGATCTGAGGAAGTGGGTCTGGCTCATCACCTAATAAACCATCTTGTTAAGTCTTTAAAGTGCTGCATAGTCCTGTCTTTTGTTTCATGGTCCGTAGGCACACCTATAATTGCAGGCCCTAAAATTAACCTATGCAGAAGGGAGAAATGCCCAATCATCTATACAGCTAATATCTCCCACTGTAGTTTTCACTCTGGAGAGTGGCACACCATGTGAGGAATTAATAGTCCTTCATTCTGAAATAACAGCCATTGTGTTGTACCCTGCAATTATACTCAGGATTCACCTGGTCCTTAATTGGATGAAGTAAGGTGAAAAGTAAGGTGATGCTGGCACCATCTGTAAAAGCTACAGAGGAATGCATTGCGCTCCAGAGCTAATACATCGTGTCTCAAGATCGTTCATTGTCATTTACAAAATAACAGTATTCTCACTGACTTTGGCCAGACATTTCTGCCAGAAAGTGTTACGTAGGAGCCTGGGTTTTTAAAACACAATTTTGAAATGGAAAGAACTGTAGTAACAAGCAGTGTTCCCTCTTGCATTTTCCATCTTTGTGCGTGTTGAATTTTCTTATGTGCACCACCAGTACAAACAAAAAAACCCTGATATAAATATATTTTAAACAGCTTGTGGGTACGGAAAATAATTTCTTTTTTAAAAAACGAACAATGCCTATGATGTGTATCTAATATCAAATAAAAATAAAACGAACACGACCTTGGTACTACATGTATTTTATCAGCCTAACAACTCAAGTTATTAATCAATCAAAATGCATCCTATCCTCACATAGGTCAGGTTAAGATGATGAACAAATCTATGAGTCAACTGGAAACAGTCATGTTGTCCAGGCAAGTATTAATACAATCTTTACTTACACTGGAAAGGTGAGAAACAGCCATACAGTTTCTCTGGGATGTCAACTCTTAATTTGATTAATAGTGCACAGACATGGAAGAGTAAAAATCAGCAGCAAAGTAACACAGAAAGCAACTAAAGCCACAAATGTGAAAATAGGAAGGGAACTAAAACATCGAGTGGTTGGTGATGGGTATTTTAAAGGAATATTTAAGATCACTATACAAGTGACACAGAGACCTGAAAAGCACAAATAAAAGTTCTCCTTGTTTGAAACGTTTACATTGTGTGCGACACCAACTCGACAAATAGACGCTCCAGAGCGGCACTTTAATACATGGTTTCAGAGTTTGTAGACAGATCCACTTATTAAAGCGTTTGCAAATACAGCCTTCATCCTACAACACATCTAGCAACAAACCTAGAACACCCATGGACTCGTAAGGGTCAGAACTAGACCATAAAGAAAAGATCTGGCCTTTATGCCCTCCCCAAACAAATTCTAAAATTCAATGCATGTATTGACGTATTGGTTTCCAAACTGATGTCGCAAATAATCCCTGAAATCAAGAAGGCAAAGTATTAGGGAATCAACATCAATTCATCCCGAGATTGACCACATTGAGTAGCTTACAGAATTAGATGCTAGATCCCCATCTGAGACCGCCATACAGAGCGCTCCCGGCCCAACCCTGTTACTGAGCGCCCCCTAGTGCCAGGATGGGGCATGGCCAGCAGCACTGACTAAGGAAGAAGCCCCCACGCCTGGTACCCAGCCCCGTACAGCCCTGCTGGAGCAATGAGGTCAGTGGGTCTGAGACATGAGACCTCTCAGCTGCACCATCCCCCCACTCCCTGCCGCACCCGGCCGCCCAGCCCCTCCGCTCCCACACAGAGTTTGTTCTAACATCCCTGGGAGCTCACCCTGACTCTGGTCCCACTGCAAACTGGCTGGAACCAAAGGGATCCGTCCCCCTGCTGCTCTGGGCTGGCCCTCAAGGAGGGAAATGGGACCTGTGGGTCGGGCAGTAGGCCTGGGAGTGAGGACCCCTGTCTTCCGTGCTCGGCTCGGGCAGGGCAGTGGGGAATAATGGTTAGAGCAGGTGGGGCTGGGAGTCAGAGAACTTGGGACCTCATCGTAGCTCTGGGACAAGGGTGGGGCCCAGAGTCTGAGCCTCAGGGACCTGGCGCCATGAGCCCTGAGGGTTGTTCCTGCCCCTGCACCTGACTCTGTGTGTTGTGTTGTCTGGTCTGGGACAGACCATCCCTCCTGCTAGATAGAAAAAGAATTTCCAAGAGGGAGACAATCCCAGGCTGATTTTCATCTACAAAGTGCACACGATAACGAGACAACTTGCCCTTCCCTGACCGACCTGGGGAATCTTGTTTGGCTGCAGCTCCAGGCAGGGCTGTTCCTCCTCCGAGGAATATGAGGAGACGTTGCCATGAGGGACTCGGTCCCAGAAGCCAACGAGTGCAATAAAACCCCTCAGTTCCCTCAGCACTTCTAGCGCCTGCAGCGAGGAGCTGGAACCGCTCTGCTCAAACAAGGTAGGATACAGATGAACGACTCAAACCCTCATTCACCAAGTGAAATCCATCAGTGTCCTGCAATTGGAGCAAAACATCACAAGTGTCTTCATTCACATTTTCCAGACCTGCATAGAGAACCTTTGTATCTAACCTGACCAATCTAATTACCTACGTACACCCCCTCTATCTTCCTATCTACTTACATACACCCCTCTATCTACCTATGTGCCTACAAACACCCCTCTATCATCCTATATACATATATATACCCCTCTATCTACCTATTTACACCCCCTCTATCCATCTATCTACCTCCATACACCCCTCTATCTACCTATCTACCTATTTATACCCCCTCTATTTACCTAGCTATCTACATACACCCCTATATCTTCCTATCTACTTACATATACCCTATTATCTACCTACATATAACCCACTCTGTCTTCCTATCTGCCTACATATACCCCTCTATTTACCTATCTACCTATTTACACCCCCTCAATCAACCTATCTATCTAGTCCACTCCATCTTGCCGTCTATCTAGTAGTATTTCTATTGATCTGTTAGTCTCCTAATGTATCATTGTGAATTCAGCTAACTGAACAATGATGGGTCAGGTCAAGAATTTGACTCTGCGGGTGTTTCCATAAATTATCACGGGTCACGTTCTGATCCCAGATTTCTATAGTGCCCTCCAGCGTGAGAGAGGCACGCAGGACGTGCTTATCACCAAACCACAAGTGTGTTTAGTGTTGCTTTTGTGCCGGGAGTGTTATTTCTTCCTTCTCTCATCTTTACGCCCCTCTCTTCCCTACCCTCATCATTGTCCTCAGACTCTAAAGGCAAATGTTGTTTGAGGGGTCTCCCAGGAGACAACCACAGCCCACTAATTTTAAGATGGAGTCTTTTAGCAGAATTGAGCGGAATCCCCTCTCTGCATAATGTGCATGGCTTTCATGTCTTTCATGTTCCCCTCTTCTCAATGGCGTGTCTAGATAACTTCGAAAACAACGAGAAATCCTGTGGCACATTATAGAGTAAGAAATTTATTGGAGCTTAAGCTTTTGTGGGCAAAGACCCACTTCATCTTCCATCTGACGAGGTGGGCTTTTGCCCACAAAAGTTTAAGCTCCAATAAACCTGTTAGTCTTTAAGGTGCCAGAGGACTTTTCGTTATTTATGCAGATTCAGACTAACACGGCTACCCTTCTGACAGACGACTTCAAGAGCACTGAAATTTCCTATCAGCTTCCAGTGACAAGAATCTATACGAACTTCATTTCTAGAGTTGAGCAAATGACTCCATTTACTTAGATCTGCTCCAAATGTCGGCCAGCATCATAAGATATCAACCAAAGTCTCTTCCGAAGAAACAATTTCATCTCTATTGATGTTTTTCCATGAGAAAACTTTGATGTGAATGGAAGTTTTCAGTTTTCCATTCTGAATTGAAAGGTGGCATTTTTTCTGTTTCATACTTGGGCATTGACCCTGGCTGAAAACAAATATGGGAACATGGGAATGTGTTGTAAGATGGAAATTGCATCTGCATGTTTAGAGAACCTCATCTGCATTTGTTAGAAATTGTTCTATGCAGTGCGCTTAGTGCACCACCCCAGATTTTTTTGGGCGGTGTGAGGGGTAATTCAGACTCAAAGACCTTTTCAAATTCAGGAAATTCCGACCCAATGTATAAATCCAACCTCTTCTTTCAGTCTTTCCCAGTTTCCCAATTACTCACTCACTATAATTTCATGCATTACGTTGAGATCCCCTGTATTAAGGAAGTGAAGCGCATGCAAAATACCATATTCGTTATGGCTCATTTTAAATTCAACTCCATCACTTCACTAGAATGCCCATTATTATGAAGTTCTTTGTCAACAAATAGCCATCAAGTAAACCATTGGTGGAGAATATCATGTACATGCTTTTTATAAAAAATTTTATTAGTAAGTTCATAGGATTAAAACCCCACAACAGGTGTAAATTGCTATTTCTCGTTTTGTACCCACCGTCATTAAGATTTACACGAGCTAAGACGCACTAGGTCTCTTCACCTATATTGACACACATCGATATATTTATGAAATTGCAATGATAGAAGCAGGAATGATGTAAATTGTTCTGCAATATTGAGGGACAAATAACAATTTATAAAATTCAAAAGGCCAAACTCCCCCATTATTGGAAACTTTCATCCGTCTCCTCACTCTTCAAATGGTTTCAGGCACATTTTGGCATAAGACTGAGATCAGAATGTGCCCTCCTTTGGGAAATGCTGTTTGTTGAATGTGGATTTAGGGTAAAATTCCGGAACAAAGGAAGGAAAGAAGGGGTGGATGGGGATAGGAAGGAAGGAAGAAAGGAAGGAAGGAAGGAAGAAGGGATGCATGGGGATAGGAAGGAAGGAGGGAAGAGATGTCTTTTTGAACTTTAAAGTAGACAGAATAAGGCCAGGTCTACATTCGACCCTGCACCTTCGTTAAGGTATCTAACTCCAGCCATGTAAAATCCATAGCTGAGGTTGGCTTAAATTAAGTGAAGTTTGGTTCTGTCATCACAGTGGGAGGCTGACGACTGAGAAAAAGTTTGGCAGAAAAGGCCCCAGAGAATTCCAGTGGATGAGAAGCTGGATCTGTGTCATCAGGGTGTCCTCGTAGCCAAGAAGGCTGATGGCATATTTTGGGTGCATTAAAAGAAGTGTTGTGAGCAGATTTAGAGAAGTGATTACTCCCCTTTATAAGGCCCTAGGATGGCAAAATATGTAGTATTGCACCCAGTTCTGGTCCCCCACTATAGAAAGGACGTGGACGCATTGGAGAGGGTCCGGCGGAGTGAAACTAAAATGATGAGGCAGCTGGAGCACATGACCAAAGAAGAGAGGCTGAGGCATTTGGGTTTGTTTAGTCTGCAGAAGAGAAGAGTGAGAGGGGATTCTACAGTGGCCTTCAACTCTCAGAACTGGTTTCCAAAGAGATTGGGGGGAGGCTGTTCTCAGTGGGGCCGATGACAGAATGAGGAGCAATCGTCTAGAGTTATAGTGGGGGAGGTCTAGGTTGGAGATTAGGAAAAAAAAAGTTCTCTAGGAGGGTGGGGAAGTACTAGGATGGGTTACCTAGGGATGTGGTAGAATCGCCATCCCTAGAGGTGTTTAAGTCCCAGCTTGAAGAAGCCCTGACTCGGATGATTGAGTGGGGGTTGGTCCTGATTTGGGAAGGAGGCTGGATTCGATGACTCCTGAGGTCTCAGCCAGCCCTGGGATTCTACAGTCTACCTGTTTTATGTTCCTCTCATTCAGTCTCTCTCACCCCTGCAGATGACCTATTCTGAGAGTGACCCTGGTGAGAACCAGACCATCTCCGGTGGGTTCATCCTGGTGGGGTTTTCCTACCTTGGTGAACAGCAAATCCTTCTGTTTCTGATGCTCCTAGTTATCTACCTGGCCACTCTATTGGGGAACCTCCTTGTTATCATCCTGGTAAAGCTGAACCTCTCACTCCACATCCCCATGTATTTCTTCCTGGTAAACCTGTCCATCCTGGAAATCTGCTTCACTACCAGTGTTGTCCCTCAGCTGCTGGTTCATCTCCTACTGGAGGAAAAGACCATCTCCCTCGTGGGCTGCGCAACCCAGATGTACGTCTTCAGCATCATGGGCCTCACAGAATGCTGCCTCCTCGCAGCCATGGCCTACGACCGTTACGTGGCCATCTGCCACCCCCTGCACTACACGACCATCATGAGCGGCCGGGTCTGTGCCCAGCTCGCGGGGGCTTCATGGTTCATTGGGATCTCAATGGAAGTAGCTCAGATCACATGGATCTTCAGCCTACCCTTGTGTGGCTCCCACCAAATCCACCACTTCTTTTGCGACATCCTACCCATACGTAATATAGCCTGCACTGACACATCAAAGATTCATATTCTAGGATTCTTTATTATTGCGCTTTTTATCACAAGCCCTTTCTTCATGATAATCCTGTCCTACGTCTACATTATCTCCACCATCCTCAAGCTGCCATCCGTGGAGGGCAGGCGTAAAGCCTTCTCCACCTGCTCCTCCCACCTCATGGTGGTGAGTTTGTTCTATGGAACGGCCCTTTTCACCTACCTGTGGCGGAATTTTAGCTCCACTCTGGAGAACGACCAAATTGTTTCTCTGATGAACATAATTGTAGCACCGGTGTTGAACCCCATAATATACACACTGAGGAACAAAGAGGTGAAGGGAGTCTTGAGCAAAACACTAGAGAAGAGAAAGAGCAGGTTAAGAACTATTTAGGAAAGAGAGACATACACAAAGTGATGAGCCCGGATCTAACGTGTACGAGGGTTCTGAAGGGGTTGGCAGATGTCATTGAAGAGCTTTTGGCCATTATCTTTGGATGATTGGAAAAAGGGAAATGTAGTGCCCATGTTTAAAATGGGGCTGAAGGATAATCCAGGGAACTACAGCCCAGTCAGGCTTACCTCAGTCCCCAGAAAAATCTTTGCGGAGATCCTCAAGGAATCCATTGTGAGGCACCTGGAAGAGGACAAAGTGATTAGGAGTAGTCAACATAGATTTACATAGGGCAAGTTGTGCCTGACCAACCTGATTAGCTTCTATAACGAGGTAACTAGCTCTGTGGACATGGAAAATCAGTGGATGTGGTAAACGGTCTCCCACAGTATTCTTGCCAGCAAGTTAAGGAAGTATGGATTGGATGAATGGATTGTAAGATGGATAGAAAGGTTGCTGCACTGTCGGGCCCAGCGGGTAGTGATCAACGGCTCGATGTCAGGTTGGTGGTCGGCCTCTAGCGGTGTGCCCCAAGAATCTGTTGTAGGCCCAGTTTTGTTCAACATCTTTATTAATGATCTGGATGCGGGGATGGATTGCACTTTCCCTAAGTTTGCGCGTAATAGTAAGCTAGGGGGAGAGGTAGATATGCTGGAGGGCAGGGATAGCATCCAGAGTGACCTAGAGAAATTATAGGATTGGGCTAAAATAAATCTGATGAGGTCCAACAAGAGCAAGTTCAGAGTCCTTCTCTTGGGAGGGAAGAATCCCAAGCACTGTTACAGGCTGGAGACCGACTGGCTAAGTAGCAGTTCTGCGGAAGAGTACCTGGGGATTACAGCGGATGAGACGCTGGATGTGAGTTAGCAGGAGGCCTTGTAGCCAAGAAGGCTAACGGCATATTAGGGTGCTTTAGGTGGAGCATTGCCAGCAGATCCAGAGAAGTGATTATTCCCTTTTTGTTTTTGAATTCGTGTAGCTACATCTCAAGATAGGCCTGCAGTTCTGGGGCCCCGCTACAAAAAGGATGTGGATGCTTTGCAGAGGGTCCAGCGGAGGGCAACCAAAATGATTGGGAGGCTGGAGCACATGACCTATGAGGCAAGTCTGAGGGATTTGGGCTTGTTCAGTCTGCAGAAGCGAAGAGTGAGGGGGGATTTCAGAGCAGCCTTCAACTCCCTGAGGATGGTTCCATAGAGGCTGGAGAGAGGCTGTTCTCACTGGGGGCAGATCGCAGGATGGCGACAATGGTCTCAAGTTACAGTGGGGGATGATTGAGTTGGGTTGGTCCTGCTTTGGGTAGGGGGTTGGACTCCATGACTCCCGAGGTCTCTCCCAGCCATGGGATTCTAAGATTCTGGGATCTTTGCCGACAGCCAGAGACATTAGAGTGAAAAGCAGAATTAGTCAAAACGGAGCGAATGAGGCAAATTCACAAACACTTTGTTCGATTTCCCACAGGGACTGAAGTTTTTTGTTCCAATTTCACCCTTTGGAAGACGTTGATCTATTATCCTGTCATGAAAATCAGGAGAGAAACTTTTCTTACCAAAGTGCCCCCTACATTTTACATTTCTCAATGTTTGGGAAAATGTCAGAACCTTTCGACCACGTGAAAAATTCCTTGTCAAATCAGAGAATATTTAGTCCAATAGCGTTTAGATGTTCAAACTTTGAAATGTTAAAAAAAATAAGGCTTTACATGAGAAACATTGCAGTCCATGTACACAGTCACCATCGAGGAATTTCTCTGCTCAGATTACGTCAAGTTGTTTCCTTCTATTTTCCCCGTGATTTTTGATGTGGGAGGTCGACGGGGAGAGGTGTGTGAGTGATTTGTGTGTGAAGGTCCCAATATCAACCTGATGGGCAGGAGAAGGAGGGGAACATTGATTCTCCAGGCCTACCAGAGCCTGTAGCATCTCAATTTATTGTCTGGGAAATGCCAACAGGCCCTGCTCGACGTACCTCTGCTTTTCTTGGGTCTTTCTCTTCTGCACTTTGTGCTTCTCTAGGCTGCCTCCCAGATCTCACAGATCTGCCTCTATGAGATCTGCCAACATAGGGCAGACACAATAGTAACTGCCCAGTTGTCCGGGTGGATTAAAAGGACTCAGGGACTCGCAGCTGCTGTTGCCACCAGCATCAGCAGTGCTACCAACCTAAGGCATATTCCCTACCCGCCTTCACTCCACGACACTCCCTGAAGTGGCCAGCACCTACCTGCGGTCCTGCAGGGGGCAACTTTGCATACGACCCCCACCCCAGGTGCTGACTTTGCAGCTCCTATTGGCTACTCTGTGTGACCAATGGGAGCCATGGGGTTGGTCCCTGTGAATAGCAGCGTCCTGAGACCACTTGGCCACCCTGCCTCAGAGTTTCACCCCACACACCTAATTGCACATAAGGCCAGACTGATCTGAGGAAGTGGGTCTGGCCCACCTAATAAACCATCTTGTTATTCTTTAAAGTGCTGCATAGTCCTGTCTTTTTTTTCATGGTCCCTAGGCACACCTATAATTGCAGGCCCTAAAATTAACCTATACAGAAGGGAGAAATGCCCAATCATCTATACAGCTAACATCTCCCACTGTAGTTTTCACTTTGGAGAGTGGCACACCATGTGAGGAATTAATAGTCCTTCGTTCTGAAATAACAGCCATTCACACTGCAATTATACTCAGGATTCACCTGGTCCTTAATTGGATGAAGTAAGGTGAAAAGTAAGGTGATGTTGGCACCATCTGTAAAAGCTACAGAGGAATGCATTGTGCTCCAGAGCTAACACATCGTATCTCAAGATCGTTCATTGTCATTTACAAAATAACAATATTCTGGCTGACTTTGGCCAGACATTTCCGCCAGAAAGTGTTCAATCTAGGGATTTTAAAACGCAACTTTGAAATGAAAACTTCTGTGGTAACAAGCAGTGTTCCCTCTCGCATTTTCCATTCTTGGGTGGGTTGAATTTTCTTATGTGCACCACCAGTACAAACGAGAAAACCTTGATATAAATATATTTTAAACAGCTTGTAGGTATGGAAAACAAAAATGTTTAAAAAGGAGGGATAATTAACAAGGAACAATGCCTATGATGTGTATATCATATCAAATAAAAAGAAACTTAACCCTACCTGGGGACTACGTGTATTTTACCATCCTGTCTAACAAGTCAAGTTAGTAATCAAAGTCTATATTATTCACACATAGCTCAGCTTTAAGATGCTCAGCAAATCTATGTGTCAACTGGAAACAGTCATGTTGTCCTTGCAAGTATTAATACAATCTTTACTTACACTGGAAAGGCAAGAAACAGGCATACTGTTTCTCTGAGATGTCAACTCTTAATTTGATTAATAGCGCACAGACATGAAACCGTAAAAATCCGCAACGAAGCAACACAGAAAGCAACTAAAGCCACAAATGTGAAAATAGGAAGGAAACTAAAACACCAGGTGGTTGGTGATGGGTATTTTAAATGAATGCTTAGGATCACTCTACAGGTGAAACAGAGACCTGAAAAGCACAGATCAAAGTTTTCCGTGTTTGAAACTTTCACATTGTATGTGTCACTAACTCAACAAGTAGATGCTCAAGAGCAGCACTTTAATACATGGCTTCAGAGTTTGTAGACAGATCCCTTTTTTAAAGAGCTTGCAAATACAACCTTCATCCTACAATACATCTAGAATCACACCTAGAACACCCATGGACTCAAAAGCGCCAGAATTATACCATCAAGAAATGATCTGACCTTCATGCCCCTCCCCAAACAAATTCTAAAATTTGATGCATTTATTGATATATTGGGACCCAAAATTATGTCACAAATAATATCTGAAATCAAGGAGGCAAATTATTATAGCAACCATATCAATTCATCCCGATATTAGTCACACTGAGCAGCTTATAGTTAGTGGTGTTGAGTTACGTACTCAGAGACGGAAATGTGACTGAACCATTGAAGAACATGATGGAAAACACTTATTTGATCTTTCGTAGGATAGTCTCAAATTTCAGACTAGATCCCCCTTCTCCAGGGGACAGGAGGGGCCCGGGGGACTCAGCTCTGGCCAAGGCCGAGGCAGGGCAGGGCTGTCAGGACGCCACGTTCCTGTGACGGGTCTGGGGGAGTTAACGGTGTTGGGGACGTCTGGGCCAATGGCGGCGGATGGGGCTGAGCTCTGTGGGGGTGCTGGTGTCTGGGGACACCACAGGGGGCAGGTGTCTGGAGTGGGGGGTTCCAGCAACTGGGCTCTGGGGAGGAGGGTGCAAGTCTCCGGGGGCCCGCCCAGCGCCCTTCATTCGAACAGGATTGTGGTAGGGGTTTCTCTATCTCTCTGCCCCGGGGAGGGAATCTTTTTTGGAGTCTGGGGTTTTGAAGGATTCCCAAAGTGACTGGCCCAGGAGAGAGGACACGGAGCCCTCGTGTCCTTTCCCCAGAACGACCGGCTGCCACGTGGGTTGGGAGAGTCCCGGGCCCTCGGCGACCGGCCCTTGAGGCTGGGAGAACCGGGCGGAGACGGGCGCCGGTGGCCGGCCTCGCTCTGGGTAGCTGGCACGTTTGGCTGGAGCCCTCAGGGCCAGTGGACCTGGGGGGCCGGCTCGGTAATCCAGGAGCACTCTGGGGGGCTGAATTACAGAACACAGGGCGTCCGTCGGCTTTGTGGGGCCCGGCACGGTTCTGTTCCATGGGTGCCCCGGGACCGGCGACACTTTCTCATAGACTTCTAGGTCAGAAGGGACCATTATGATCATCTAGTCTGACCCCCTGCACACTGCAGGCCACAGAATCTCACCCACCCCTCTTAGAATAATCCTCTCACCTATAGCTCAGATATCGAAGTCCTTGAAACAATGGTTCAAAGACCCCAAGATGCAGAGAATCCTCCCGCTAGTGACCCCTACCCCATGCTACAGAGGAAGGCGAAAAACCTCCAGGGCCTCTGCCAATCTACCCTGGAGGAAAATTCCTTCCCCACCCAAAATATGGCGATCAGCTAAACCCTGAGCATGTGGGCAAGACTCACCAGCCAGACAAGACTCACCAGCCAGACACCCAGAAAGTTCTCTATAGTAACTCCTATCATCCCTCCATTGACCTATTTACCACTGAAAGTGAAAGCTCAATTAATTGCCAAGATCCTGTTATCTCATCAAACCATCCCCTTCATAAACCCATCTAGCTTTATCTTGAAACCAGATAGATCTTTTGCCCCCACTACTTCCCTTGGAAGGCCGTTCCAGAACCTCACTCCTCTAATGGTTAGAAACCTTCGTCTAATCTCAAGTCTAAACTTCCTACTAGCCAGTTTATATCCATTTGTTCTTGTGTCCACAATGGTATTAAACTTAAATAATTCCTCTCCCTCCCTGGTATTTATCCCTCTAATATATTTAAAGAGTGCAATCATGTCCCCCCTCAGCCTTCTTTTGGTTAAGGTAAACAAGCCAAGCTCCTTGAGTCTCCTTTCATAAGACAGGTTTTCCATTCCTCGGATCATCCTAGTGACCCTTCTTTGTACCTGTTCCAGTTTGAATTCATCCTTTTTAAACATGGGAGACCAGAACTGCACACAGTATTCCAAATGGGGTCTCACCAATGCCTTGTATAACGGCACTAACACCTCCTTATCCCTACTGGAAATACCTCGCCTAATACATCCCAAGACCGTATTAGCCTTTTTCACGGCCATGTCACAATGGCGGCTCATAGTCAATCTATAATCAACCAGGACTCCAAGGTCCTTCTCCTCCTCCGTTACTTCCAACTGATGTGTCCCCAGCTTATAACTAAAATTCTTGTTATTAATCCCTAAATGCAGAACCTTACACTTCTCACTATTAAATTTCATCCTATTGTTATCACTCCAATTTACAAGATCATCCAGATCTTCCTGTATGATATCCCGATCCTTTTCTGAATTGGCAATAGCTCCCAACTTTGTGTCATCCGCAAATTTTATCAGGACACTTCCACTTTTGGTGCCAAGGTCAGCGATAAAAAGATTAAATAAAATTGGTCCCAAAACTGATCCCTGAGGAACTCCGCTAGTAACCTTCATCCAACCTGACAGTTCACCTTTCAATATGACCCGCTGTAGTCTCCCCTTTAACCAGTTCCTTATCCACCTTTCAACTTCCATATTAATCCCTATCTTTTCCAATTTAACCAATAATTCCCCATGTGGTACTGTATCAAATGCCTTACTAAAGTCGAGGTAGATTAGATCCACTGCATTTCCTTTATCTAAAAAATCTGTTACTTTCTCAAAAAAGGAGATCAGGTTGGTTTGGCATGATCTACCTTTTGTAAAACCATGTTTTAATTTGTCCCAATTGCCATTAGCCTCAATGTCTCTAACTACTTTCTCCTTCAAAATTTTTTCCACGACCTTGCATACTGCAGATGTCAAACTAACAGGCCTGTAGTTACCCGGGTCGCTTTTTTTCCCTTTCTTAAAAATAGGAACTATATTAGCAATTCTCCAGTCCAATGGTACAACCCCGGAGTTTAGAGATTTATTAAAAAATGTTGCTAATGGACTTGCAATTTCATGTGCCAGTTCCTTTAATAGTCTTGGATGAAGATTATCTGAGCCCCCTGATTTACTCCCATTAAGCTGTTCAAGTTTGGCTTTCACCTCGGATATGGTAATATCTACCTCCACATCCTTAGTCCCATTTGTTATGTTACCATTATCCCTAAGCTCTTCATTAGCCTCATTAAAGACTGAAGCAAAGTATTTGGTTATACTGGGCCATTCCTAGATTATCCTTAACCTCCACTCCATCCTCCGTGATTAGCGGTCCTACTTCCTCTTTTTTTGTTTTCTTTCTATTTATATGACTATAAAACCTTTTACTATTGGTTTTAATTTCCTTTGCAAGGTCCAACTCAACATGACTTTTAGCCTGTCTCACTTTGTCCCTACATGCTCTAACCTCAATAAGGTAGCTTTCTTTGCTGATCCCTCCCATCTTCCACTCCTTATATGCTTTCTGCTTTTTCTTAATCACCTCCCTGAGATGCTTGCTCATCCAACGTGGTCTAAAACACCCACCTATACATTTTTCCCTTTTCTTGAGATACAGGCTTCTGATCACTTCTGCAACTTTAACTGAAAATAATCCCAGGCCTCCTCCACTTTTAGATCCATAAATTCTTTAGTCCAATCCACTTCCCTAACTAATTTCCTTAATTTATTAAAGTTAGCCCTTTGGAAATCAAAAACCCTAGTCTCAGATTTACTTTTGTTTATCCTTCCATTTAGTTTGGACTGAATTAGCTCATGATCGCTAGAGCCAAGGTTGTCCCCTATAACCATTTCTTCTATGAGGTCCTCACTACTCACCAAAACCAAATCTAAAATAGCATCCCCCCTTGTTGGTTCAGCAACTACTTGATGAAGGAATTCATCAGCTATCACATCTAGGAAAATCTGAGCCCTATTATTATTACTAGCACTTGTTCTCCAGTCTATATCTGGAAAGTTGAAATCTCCCATGATTACAGTTTCTATTAGTATTTACTTCTTTAAAAACATTAACGAGGTCTCTAGCCATATCCAAATTGGATCCTAGTGGTCTATAGCACACCCCAAGCACTATCCCAGGGGAGGATCTGATAGTTTTCTTCCCCAATGTGATTTTTGCCCAGACGGACTCTGTCTTCTTCATTCCTTCACTTTTTAATTCTTTGCCATCTACCTCATCTTTGATATACAATGCGACTCCACCACCTTTACCTTTAGTTCTTTCTTTCCTAAACAGCACATACCCTTCAATACCTGTACTCCACTCATGCCTAGTAGTCCACCATGTTTCTGTTATTCCTATAATATCTGGTTTCACTTCCTGACCAGTAGCTCTAGTTCCTCCCTTTTGTTCCCTAGGCTCCTCGCATTGGTGTACAAACATCTTCATTTTTGCTGTTTCACGTCACTCACATTCTTTATCCCGTTTGGCCCGGACGTTGTACCTCCAATATGACCTATTAGACTAGTATCCACTCTGCCCTTCCTCCTTATGGCCATTCTCGTACTCCCAACTATATCTTTCTTACTTCGCTTTCCTCCCTCCCAATGCTAAAATCCGGCGTAGAGATTACCTGGACATCTCCCAACCGTCTCCCCCAAATTCCTAATTTAACGCTCTCTTAATCAGTTGTGCCAGCCTCCATCCTAGAAGTCTGTTTCCTTCCTACTTAGGTGAAGTCCATCCCGAGAGAACAGTCCTCTGTCCGTGTGTGCCTTCCAGTGGCCATACATCCCAAAACCCTCCTTATAACACCACTGCCTGAGCCGCCTATTGAGCATCATAATCCTATCACACCTTTCTTGCCCTTCTCTAGGAACAGGCAGAATCCCACTGAAAATCACCTGAGCCTCGATTTCCTTAAGCGTCCTCCCCAACCTGGCATGGTCTCCCTTGATTCGTTCCAGCGAGAATCTAGCCGTATCATTTGTTCCTACATGAAGGATGATCAATGGATTCCTTCCCGCTCCCTTTAGGATCCTCTTCAACCTCAGTTCCACATCCCGTATCTTAGCACCTGGCAGACAGCACACCCTTCGGTTCTCTGGATCAGCTCTGGTTACAGGCCTGTCTATTCTTCTCAATGAGGAGTCCCCAATCACGTAGACCTGCCTTTTCCTGGTCTATCCCTTGTTTCCTCGGGCTGCAAGTCCTTGCCATTCCTATCTTCTCTTGTCATCTTCTTCCACCCATCCTGTATCCTCCTGGTGCTCATTGTTGGTGTCTCCATCGACTCTTCCCCTTGATGTATGGGACTAGCCACTCTCCTCTTCTTCCTTGCCTTTCCACCTTCAGTGGCCACCTGCTGTATCCCTTCTCCATTCCCCAACTCCGCATACTTGTCCTTGAGCTCGATTTCTCCTTCACTGGCCCATCTTTTCCTCTGCCTGGTTCTCTGAGTCACATGCTTCCACTGGCCATTTTCTTCGCCCAGCAGTCCCCACTCTGAGGCCTTGGATCCGGCTTCCGTCTGCATGTCCAAGCTTTCCCCTTCAGCCACCTCATGCCTTTGCCCCATCATCTGCTCGAACCCCCTTTGAAACTCGACCAGAGTTTCCACCTGCATCTCCAGTCCCCGGATCTTTCCTTCCATCAGGTCTATTAGGCAGAAATTCATACAAACCAAACACCTTTCAGGTACCCCCTCCAGAATCATGTACATACCACAGCTGCCACATCCGCTCAGTCTCATTGTGTCCTCCACGCTTGGGTCATGGCCACTGCTATCTCTGTGTTAATCAGCCTTCTCCCCTAAATCCTGTTAGTCCGGCAAACACAAAAACAAAAACAAACCAAAACACCCCCCTACGGCAAAACCAAACCCTACACGAGTCCTACGATCCAAACTCCCCTCACACACTCCCACTCGAACTCCCGTTTGCTGGCTCCTGTGCCGCTGCTGCTGTCTGAGCTGAGACGTTATCATCCCGGCCACGGGCGCGTGAAACCGTTCTCAAGCCGACTGAGAACCGAGCACCGTGAGTCGAGATGCCGACAGGACGCCCCTGGGGCTGCCGACGCCCCTGGAAACACTTCGTGTCCCTGGGACGGCCTGTCCCGAGCTCTGGGACCGGTCTTGTCACTTCACGGGGCTGGCCTCTCTCGGGAGCAGGCAGATCCGCCTCGCAGGGGGAGGAGGGATTTTAAGACCCAGCGGTGCCCCAGACTTTCTGGTGCCCCACGCTGCTGCATGTTCTGCTCTGGGCGAGGGCAGCCCTGGCAGAACCCAGCAGCCGGGGCCGTGCTGGAAAGAGGAGGTTTCGGGGAACCGGCCCGGGGCCCGTGCTGTGTGGACCCCGTGCTCCAGGGGACACAGACGTGAGGGAGAAGGGGATTATCGGGGGGCCTGGTAATGGCAAACGGGGCGACCCGGCCCCCTCTGCATGGCGTCGCTAGGGGAAGGGGCTTGGGGAAAGGGCTGGAATGGGGGCAGAGCGAGGTGGGAGGGTCCCGGGCCCCGCGCCACCCTCGGGACGGCCCGGCCAGCAGCTTGGGGTGTCTGCAACACCAGCTGGGTGCTGGGCACTGGGAGAGCAGGGCTGGGGGGCTGCTGGAGGGGCAGGATTGTGGGGTGCTGGGTGTGGAGGACACTGGGGGGCAGGGGCCCCATTACCTGTGGGACCCCCGGTGACGCTGCACCTCGCCAATGACGTCCTGAGTGTTAGACACCTCCCCATCCGTGAACACGAACAGCTGGGGGGGGAGACGCCCTCAGAGCCAGTGACACCCCCCCAGAAACACCCCCTCCCCTCAGAACCAGAGAGCCTGCCCCTCGCACCCCACCCCCCAGAGACCCGCAGCCCCGTCGCAACCCCCAGAGACCCTCCGACGGGGAAGCCGAGTGCCAGGCCGAGGGGGAATCTCCCCCGACTGTTCCCAACCAGCCAAAGGCCCCTGGAAAGGACCCGGCATCTCCAAGCTCTTGGGGGCCCCTGGGGCGGGTGAGACCCGGTTCCCCAAAGCCCTTGGGGAGCAGCCGGCACCAGCCCCCCCGTCCTGGCCCCTGGCCCCTGGAGACAAGAGACTCTTCCAGGAGCTGCCCCGTGTCTTCCCGCAGGCCCGCCCTGCCCCCCGGCTGCGTGTGACCCCCATGATCCCGGCCAGGTCTGTAACACGGTTTGAAACCGGGCCCCGACCAAGATCTCGGTGCCCCCCAGGTCGGCGCGGAGCCGCTGGACGCGCTGCAGGGACCCCGCCATGGTCTGCTGGGTGTACTCCACGCTCTGCCTGCAGGGGGCGCCGGGGGTCAGGGCGGGACAGACAGACAGGGACAGCCCCCCTGCCTAGCCCCGTCCTAAAGACTCCCTGACCCTCACCCAGCCCCGCCCCCAGCCCAGAGACACGGTGCTGCCCACCAACCCCCACCCCAGGGACACCCCTTGATCCAACCCACACAGCCCTCGCCCCCCCGGCCAGCAATGCACAGACCCGCCCCTGCCCCCGACTCACGGGTAGAAGGACTCGAACTCGGACCCAAAGCCGTAGATGTTGAAGTAACAGCCCAGGGGCAAACTCTTCAGCAGCAGGACCAGGGTCTTCTGGGGACGGATGGACGGACGGAGTCAGCCCAAGCCCAGCCAGCTGGGGCTGCTCTCTTGGGTGGCCCCGTGGGCCCATCGAGCATGGCCTCAGGCCTGGTGGTACCTTGGCGCTGTCGATGCGCCGGGGGGAGTCGGCGCGGGCGTCCGTGGCGCAGTCCATGCTGCCGGAGCGATCCAGCAGGAAGACGAACTCGCCGGCCGTGCTCTGGCTCAGCCCCGCCTCCGGCAGTTTGGGCAGCAGGGTCACCATCACGGCTGGGTCGCCCATCAGGGAGCCTGGGGGTGGGGGGAGCCCTGTGAGAGCCCCCAGTGCCCCACTGCTCTGCCCTTCGCCCACCTCTCTGCACTAGGGCCCCCACAAATCCCTCAGTGCCCCTGGGCCCGGGTGTGGAGAAATCCCCGTCTTATTCTCACGCTCACATAACTTTGTATTAAGATCTTGTCCTTCCCGAGATCTCTCAGTGTTTGTGCAGAATCTCTGGATCATTTCTCCGAGAACTTTGTATTAAGAGACACTTTCCTTGTAAGAAAAAACCTGTCTTTTGAGCTCCCCCCTTTCCTTGATCGCCCTGTGGAAATGCACGAGGTGTGAATGGAGGCTGAAAGCGGGGCCCCTCCAGCAGCAGCTGCCAGGGTGGAGAGGGGCTGGGAGCCAGAGCCAAGCCAGTCCCTGTGCAGTGAGCTCAGGAAGAAGACTGGACAGACAGACGCCCTGGGAGTCCAGCAGCAAGCGCCCGCCCTTGGAAGGACTCTCTCTGGAGCAGCATTAGGAAAGGCCAGGTGATGACTAATTGGCTGCAGGAGAGGGGGAAATAGGAGGCGTCTTGCAGAGGGACCCCGGGGTTTCGTCTTGTCAACATGGGAGCATCGATCCGGATCCGCAGGAGCCCGGCTCACCCCTCCCCCAACTAACTCACCTGGCCAGTGCAGTTAAGGGGAGCAACTTTTGATAACAAGACAGAGTGTGGTTGTGTGTGTGAGTGTGTGTGTGAGTGAGTGTGTGTGTGTGTGTGAGTGAGTGTGTGCACGTGTGTGTGCGCATGTGTGAGTGTGTGAGTGAATGCGCATGTGTGAGTGTGTGAGTGAGTGCGCGTGTGTGAGTGTGTGTGTGAGTGAGTGTGTGCGCATGTGTGAGTGAGTGCGCATGTGTGTGCGCATGTGAGAGTGTGTGAGTGAGTGCGCGTGTGTGTGTGTGAGTGCGCGTGTGTGTGAGTGAGTGCGCGTGTGTGTGCGCATGTGTGAGTGTGTGTGTGTGAGTGCGCGTGTGAGTGTGTGTGCGCATGAGTGTGTGTGTGTGCGCGTGTGTGTGTGTGAGTGCGCATGTGTGAGTGAGTGCGCGCGCGTGTGTGTGTGTGCACGTGTGTGAGTGCGCGTGTGTGCGCATGTGTGAGTGTGTGAGTGCGCATGTGTGAGTGTGTGTGCACGTGTGAGTGAGTGCGCGTGTGTGTGCGCGTGTGTGTGTGTGCGCATGTGTGAGTGTGTGTGTGAGTGCGTGTGTGTGCGCGCATGTGTGTGTGTGCGCGCATGTGTGTGCGAGTGAGTGCGCGTGTGTGTGTGTGCGCGTGAGTGTGTGTGTGAGTGAGTGCACAAGTGTGACGTGTCAGACACATGGGCTGCCTGTAGACAGGCATGTTTTCTGCAAAATCAGCCGCTTTTCTGGAAAAACTTGCCAGCTGTCTACACTGGCCGCTTGAATTACTGCAAGGACACTGACTTCCTAGTGTAAAAAATCAGTGCGTCTTGCGGAAATACTGTGCTGCTCCCATTCGGGCAGAAGTCCTCTTGTGCAAATCATTTGCACAAGTGGGCCAGTGTAGACAGCTCAGATGTTTTGCACAAAAAAGCCCCGAAGGCGAAAATGGCAATCGGGGCTTTTTTGCGCAAAAGCGCGTCTAGATTGGCACGGACGCTTTTCTGCAAAAAGTGCTTTTGTGGAAAAGCGTCCTGCCAATCTAGACGCTCTGTTCCGCAAATGCTGTTAATGGAAAACTTGTCTGTTAAAAGCATTTGTGGAAAATCCTGCCAGTCTAGACGTAGCCGTGATAAATATTGATTGATCTATGTATGGTCAGTAAATGTGGCCTGTAGCCTTATTCCCCTGAAAAAGATCCCAGGTGTTTCTTTTAAGCACAACACTGCTTCCCGCCCCCACCAGGCGCGTACCTCCCCTCTGCTGCTCTTCCTCCTGGCCTGCTCACCCCCCTCTTCCATAGCGCTCCCCCAATCCTTGTCCCCACTCTGTCCCTTTGCTCCCCACAAGGCACCTTCCTGCTAGGGGCTGGGTAGGATACAGGGGAGCTCCCTCCTGCGGGGTGGGGGTGGGGGGGCAGTTGCCTCAGACACAGCAGCGGTTCAATGTTCCCAGCTCCGGGGGAGCAAGGGCCCTGTGTAGCCACTGCCCTGAGCTCAGCCCAGGAACCTGTGGGACTCCTTGCTGCTGGGCCAGGATGGGCAGGGAGAGGGGCTGAGGCTGGCAGGGGCATGGTGAACCCGTGGGAACACGGGCGTTGTGTGTGTGGGAAAGGCGGCAGGGGCTGCTATCCCGTTGAAACCGGCTACTCTCCTCGCCTTGGAGTACTGGCACCAACGGGCCCCCGCCCCCCCGGTCTGTTCTACATCAGCCGTGGCGCCACTAGCGGCCACGTGGTCCTCTCTCCTGCTGACCGACGTGAGCCCACGTTGATGGACAGCGAAACACTGACGCCAATTTCCACCGGATCTGGCCGGGGCCGCGCCATCGGTTTACAGACAGAAAAGAAGCAGATGTTAGTCAGAAGGGTCACACGAGGAAACTCGGCCCGTTTTCTGGAGGCACGTCTCGTTCACCGTCTTTATTACTGACCTGGCTGAGGGGCGGGGTTACACCCTCGGCAAGTTCCCAGCGGACACTAAGCGAGGGGAGAGGTAGACAGGCTGGAGGGCAGGGAGAGGGGTCGAGAGTGACCTCCCCAGAGCTGAATAAAGGGGAAGAACAGCTTCTCTGGATCTGCTGGCAACGCTCCTCCTAATGCAGCCCAATAGGCCATTAGCCTTCTTGGCTACAAGGTGCCCTGTTGACTCATCTCCAGCTTCTCATCCGCTGTATCCCCAGGGCCTTTTCTGCCCAACTGCTGCTCAGCCAGTCGGTCCCCAGCCTGTAGCAATACTTGGGATTCTTCCGTCCCCAGGGCAGGACTCTGCCCTCGTCCCTGTGTCTTGCAGTGACAGGAAGCCCAGCGTGGCAGGGGCGTGTGTAGGCTGCAGTTAGGCGAGGGGCCTACAAGCAGAGATACCACAACCGGCTTTCTAAGAACTGCTGCCTGCAGGAAACCCAGGAAGTCTCTCCTGCCCCATGAAGCTTTCTCTCTGCTAACGTAGCGCTTTGGCTGGGGATTATTTAAAACGGCAAAGCGGCTCTTCCGCCTGGCACGGAAATGCGGCTACCTCTGGGGTGAAGCATGAGGACTAGTGACACGGGGACCCCTTATCTGGCACAGCTGGCTCAGAGGGGCTCTACAGGGACCCTTTAGTCGACTGGAAAAACAGGGAGAAATTTGAGAGTTCGGAGCCGTTACTCCCACGGATGCCCCCACCACGCGGGTGGAAGCGGTGGCTGTGAGGGGCGGGGCTTACAGAACCGGGGGGCAGGGTAGCATGGGGGTGACGTTAGGAGGAATTCAGATGCTCCGCTAGGTACAATTGCATTAAGTCGCAGGATTCCAGCAGCAAGAGCATGATCCGTAATTAATAGGCACAAACTGGCGGGAAAGCTGGTGTTGTGGCGAATACATGCCCACAATATACGTAGAGGCTCTAAATCTGAAGCAAGTAACAGACGGGTCTTTCAGTCTATTGAGTCTGACAGTCGAGTCACACCACTAACGATGCTAAATCAAAATAGAAGTTAAAGCCATCAGGCTCCTCTTCTGTCAGCGGGAGGCACAGGAATCCACATTGGTGGCAGGAGTGGGATCCCAGCAGCGGGTTACAATTAAGCTAGGCCCAAGCTGGCTAGGGGGATCTGCACTCAGTGCCCCCTGCTGGCCTTGGGACTCTCAATGGGGGGGCTGGGTACAGAGATCCTGGGGGGCTCAGAGCCCGAAGACGGCAGGGCCAACGCTGCAGCCCAGCAGGGCATTTGCGGCTTCCAGGCACTTAGTCAGGTGGAGCCCTGCAAGGAGAGAAGAGTCAGGGGGGCCTGGGGAAATGGGGGGGGCAGAAGGGCAGAGACCTCACAACATGGAGGGGAGGGAGGAACTAGCAGGGCTGGTGGGGGACAAACACCCCAGAAAGGAAATGGGTTTGGGAAGGGAGCAGAGGACCTGGAGACTGTCTGTTCTGGACTGAGGGCTCTGGGGGGGGTTGAGTGGAGGGGTCTAGGGGCAGAGGTTGGGGTTGGGCTGTAGGGTCTGGACAGGGGAACTCCCAGGGATGGGGGCCCTGGTCCCATGGGGAACAGACTCTCCAGGCTCTTGGGGGGCTGGACAGTGGAGCCCCGTGGGGTGGGAGGATCTCAGAAGGGGCTGGGCTGAGGGGCAGAGGAGGGACCCAACCCCCAACCACTCCTCACCTGCTTGGTCCCGCACCCAGTCCACAGCTTTGGCCTCCAGCAGCTCCCACTCGTCGCGCTGCCCTGCAGCCCGGCCGTGCAGCCAGACCACGGCCAGCACCGTGGCCCAGACGCCGGGGGCCACATCCTGCAGGGGGAGGGGGAGGAAGAGACAGTCTGAGGCAGGGCGGGCCTGGAGACCTCCCTGCCGCCCATCTCTCCCCTCCCCTGCACTCACCTCACTGGGCTTCCTCCCCCTGGTGTCGGTCTCGCTCACCCCCAGCGCGGCGGCCAGTGGGGGCCCCAGGTCCCAGGAGCCATCGGCGTTCTGCAGGGACACCAGCCTCAGCAGGGGGGATGCTTGCTCTGAGGAGAGACAGGGGGAGATGGGGCTGGGACATGATTAAAATCACACGGACAGCCATCGACCTTAACCGAGACCCTCTGTGTGTCCTTAACTCTGTCCCTCCGTGGGCATCCTTAACTGTCCCATTCCTGGGCATCCTTTACCTCCTCCTCTGAGCCCTTAGTGCCTCATTCACGGGCATCTATTATGAGGTTCTATGCACCACTGACTCCCTCCATGGGCACCCTTAGCTCTGCTTCTTCCTGCACCCGTGGGAAGACAATATTTAGAGGTAGGCACCCAACTGTCTTCAACCCCTCTGACTATCCTAGCCGAACTCATAATCCCAGGGTGATTCTCAAACAGAATCTGACCTCCGGACCGTCCTCCACTTCAACCTGCAAGAGACACCTCTAAGAGAGTGAGGGAGATGGGATGGAACAGTCCATACACCATCATAGCCCCGCATGAGCCAGGGTCACGGGGCAGAGTTAAGGTGATCTACACGACCGTAACGCTCCCAATCCAGGTTTTAAGGGGAGCCTTCACTCCCAAATTTCAGGCTTCTTTGTTTATGACCCGAAATTGTGCCCACAACGATTTTGTGCCCCAGAATTCACAGACCAACGTCCAAGCGCCGGCCCCCCTGCCCAGGGCGGTTTGGCTGGGAACGTCCACCCGCATCTGTGCCGGGGACGACTCGGCCACATTTCTGTTCCGAACCAGGGACCGATTCCCTCTCCCTCCCTGCTGCCCAGATGACCCCCCCATTCCTTTTAGCCCCCCAATATCAACTCCCACCCCATATCCCAGCTTCTCCCAGCGTGTGCCTGGGAGTTTCCTTCCTCGGAGTCATTCCGCTGCCAGACCAGGGCTGTGACGTCTGGCTCCGACGGCCAGGCCCGGCTCCCCTCACCTGGCGGGGGGGCCGCCTCCGGGGGAGACCCGTTGGTGGGACTTGCGTCCAAACTGCCCTCGGAGTCGAAGTCCACGTCGCAGTCCACGGCCAGGCTGTCGAACGCCTGGCACTGGGCCATAGGCCGCGCGGAGAAGAAACGCCGGGTCGGGAGACCTGGGGCGCTGCGGGCGGCTGCCTGGCCGAAAAACAGGCTCTGTGGCATCGCTACGCAGCGCGACGCAAACGCCATCTTCATGCGCGGTCTGGCTCCTGGGGGGCAGAGGAACAGAGGGACGAGAAATCTCCCACCCCATAGGAACCACTGGGGCCCTCCCTCATTCGCCCCCCCCAGTAACCAAGGTCCTGCCCCCCAGCCGGGACCCAGCGGGCTGATGCTGGGCCCCATGGATGGATGCAGGATGCCGTGGGGGGAGGGATGGGCGGCCCCCTTAGCCCGGCCATGGGCCTCTCCCTGCGGCCGTGTGGGGCAGCGTGTCCGTCTGTGTGTCCAGCCTTCTCTGGGTCTGTCTGTGGGGCAGCCAAACCCCTGCCCCATCCGGCCAGCAGCCGGCCCCTCCCCTCCCCCTACCCCGGGGCCACCCCAGACCCCCATCCGTGGGGCAAAAGGAGATGACCTCAGAGCCCAGATACCCCCCATGTGTCCGGATTTCCCCCCCCCCCCACTAGGATCCCCCTAGAATTCCCTCCCCCCACATCTCACCCCCCCCCCCCCCCCCCCCGTGCCGGGCCCCCCACGGGCTTACCTGCCAGCGGGATGTCCCGCCTCAGCAGCGGCCCCTGCACCAGCTGCCCCTGCGCCGGGTCCACCCCCACGTAGGCCGTGAGGGAGCAGACGACGCCCGAGCTCAGACTGGCCTCCAGCGCCCGGCGCCGTTCCCCCTCCGCCCCCGCGCTCACGGCCCCCTCCAGCTCCAGCAGCAGGGCCTTGGCCGCCAGCCGGTGAACGGGCAGCCTGGGCGGGAGAGAGGCAGGGTGAGGCCGGGTCCAGCCGCGCGGGGAGGGGCAGGGGCTGGCGGGGGAGCAGCAGGGAGCCAGGACTCCTGGGATCCCACCCAGCACTGAGAGGGCAGCGGGGTTCAGTGGTCACAGGAGGGGCACTTGTCCCTGTGCTGCTCAGGGGCGGTACCGGGGGCGGGAGGACCCAGCTACCTGTCTCCGGCCTGCGGCTGCAGGGGGAACGCCAGCGTCTCCTTGTAGCTCTGCTCCTGGATGCGGTACTGCAGCGTGACACTCCCCGAAGCAGCGTCTGGGGGCTGTGGGCAGAGGAAGGGGTCAGAGTTTCTGAGCGAGGGGGGAGAAGATGCCTGGGGACCCCCCCTCCTGAGACAATTTACAGGACAAAGTGGTAAATATGTCCGATTAACACAGGAAGTTACCTAAGCAGCCTAATGTCCATCATTAGGGGCCAGAGTTAACAATTCTTCTTACTATTGCTGTGGTTGGGGCAAACCCCTGCACATTGGCCATTGTTAGGGGCCAGAGTGAACTATTTGCATTGACAGCAATGGGGCTGGGCCGCAGAGTCCATGTGTGCAGTAACCATCATTAGGGACCAGAGTGAACAATTCCCACTGGCATCCATGGGGCCCAGTAGCACAGAGCCCACCTCTCCACCAGCCATCATTGGGGCCAGAGTGAACAATTCCCACTGGCATCCATGGGGCCCAGTAGCACAGAGCCCACCTCTCCACCAGCCATCATTAGGGGCCAGAGTCATCGCCCCGGAGGGAGTTCACTAGGACCCTGGGGGTACCCCGGATGGGCCTGGCGCTCTCACCTGGGGCTGCCCACGGAGCTGGGCGTAGACCAGGCACCGCTGCCCAGGGAAGATCACCTCGGGGGCTGGGCCCAGCAGCGCCGCCTCCATCCCGGGGGGCAGGTCCCAGCTCAGCGCGACGCCGCTCACGGCCGGCTGCAGGGCCCGCTTCAGAGACTGCAGCGCCTGGGGGGACACCGCACGGGGAGCCGGACGCCTGGCTCCTCTCCCGGCTCCGGGAGGGGAGGGGGGATGGGGGAGTGGGCGGGGGAGGGGGCCGGGAGCCCGCACCCCTGGGGTCTCACCTTGGGCTGCATGCGGTCCTGGCCAGTGATGAACTCGGCGCTGCCCCCCCCCGCCCGGGCGACGCCTTTGATCAGGGCCGTGGAGGCGCCTTCCCCGATGCCGAAGGAGAAGCACCTGCCGGGGGGCGGAGCCTGGGGTCAGAGACGGGAGGGGGAGGGGCCGTGCTGTGGGGGAGGGGAAGGCGGGAGGAAACGTTGGGGGGATACTGGAGCCGGGGGGGGGGGGATCTGCGACCTCCTTGGGTATCGCCAGGGGCGCTCCGCATCCAGCCCCCCACGCCCACTGGGGGGACCCTGGGAGACCCCCCGGGAATCAGCAGAGACCCCCACGCCGGCCGCCTGCAACGGACGTTCCCGGCCCAACTCCTGGGGCGCAGGACCCCGAGTGCCCCGCAGAACTGGGGCTGGGGGAGGGGCTTGCGGGAAAGGCTGGATTGGGGGCAGGAAGCAGTGGGGGTGGGGCCGGGGTTGGGGGGAGGGTCCCAGGTCCCACCCTAGGGACGGCCCGGCCAGCAGCTTGGGGCACCCGTGAGGAGACCGGCCGAGCGCTGGGCACCAGGACAGCAGGGCTGGGGGGCAGGACTGTAGAGTGCCGGGGGGCAGAGCGTGGGGGGTACGGGGGGCAGGGGCCCCGTTACCTGTGGGACCCCCGGTGACGCTGCACCTCGCCGATGACGTCCTGGGTGTCACACACCTCCCCGTCCGTGAACACGAACAGCTGGGGGGAGAGACGCCCTCAGAGCCGGCCCCCCCCCAGAGGCACCCCTGGGAACCAGACAGCCTGCCCCTCGCCCCACCTCCCACAGACCCCCAGCCTCCTCCCTCCCCCAGCACCTTTGCTCCCCCCAATGCACCCAGCACCCTCCCTCCCCGACACCCCCAGCCCTGTCACTCCCGCCCCCCCCCCCGCAAAAGGCCTCCAGCTCCCTCCCTCCCCCAGAGACCTCCCGGGGGGAAGCCGAGTGCCAGGCCGAGGGGGAATCTCCCCCGACTGTTCCCAACCAGCCAAAGGCCCCTGGAAAGGACCCGGCGTCTCTGGGCTCTTGGGGGCCCCTGGGGCGGGCGAGACCCGGTTCCCCAAAGCCCTTTTGGGCAGCCCTGGGAGAGCCCCGGGGACCAGCCGGCACCAGCCCCCCCGTCCTGGCCCCTAGAGACACCAACCTGCCGGAGGGCCCCAGGGACCCTGACAGGAGCTGCCCCATGTCCCCCCCAGGCCTGCCCTGCCCCCCGGCTCCTGTGACCCCCGTGATCCCAGCCAGGTCTGTGACACGGTTTGGCCCCTGGCCCCGACCCACGGGGCCCCAGCCCTGCCAGATCCCCCCACCCGCCCAGCAGGGGTCCCCAGCCCGGCCCCCCTCGACCCCCAGACCTGGCGCGGGTGCCCGTCCTGGCCGGGGCTGCGGTAAATGGCTCGTAGCGGTGCCAAGATCTCGGTGCCCCCCAGGTCGGCGTGGAGCCGCTGGACACGCTGCAGGGACTCCGCCATGGTCTGCTGGGTGTACTCCACGCTCTGCCTGCGGGGGGCGCCGGGGGTCAGGGCGGGACAGACAGACAGGGACAGCCCAACCCGCGAAGCCACACCCCCAGCCCACAGACACCCTGACCCCCACCCAGCCCGGCCCAGGGACACCCACTGACGCAACCCACACAGCCCTCGTCCCCCCGGCCAGCTGCCCACAGGCCCGCCCTGCCCTCCGACTCACGGGTAGAAGGACTCGAACTCGGACCCAAAGCCGTAGATGTTGAAGTAACAGCCCAGGGGCAAACTCTTCAGCAGCAGGACCAGGGTCTCCTGAAGACAGACGGAGAGATGGAGTCACCCCGGGCCCAGCCAGCCGGGGCTGCTCCCTGGGGCGGCCCCGCGGGCCCATCGAACGTGGCCTCGGGCCTGGCGGTACCTTGGCACTTTCGATGCGCGGGGGGGAGTCGGCGCGGTCGTCCATGGCGCAGTCCATGCTGCCGGAGCGATCCAGCAGGAAGATGAACTCGCCGGCCGAGCTCCGGCCCGGCCCCGCCTCCGGCAGTTTGGGCAGCAGGGTCACCATCACGGCTGGGTCGCCCATCAGCGAGCCTGGGGGGAGGCCGGACCGAAAGGGGGTGAGGCCCGTGAGAGTCCCCCATTCCTCCCCCCGATTCTCCACAGCCCAAGACTGCTACTCAACCAACCTTGCTACCCCTCCCGCACCCCTTCTCCTCGATCCCCCACTGCTCCCAGCACCTCCAACTGCCCCAGAGCCCCTGACCCCCTCCTCTCTCTTCTAGGTCTCCCATGGTCCCCAGATCCCTCCGACCATCCTCCTACCTCTGCCCACAGCCCCAATAAACTCCCTCCCCGGCCTTAGATCCTTCCGTCCTCTGCTTCTCCCTAACCACCCCCTTAATCCCACCGCACCCACCAGCACCTCTCCCGCCCCCAAGAACCGCAGCCTCCCCTGCTCAGGGGACATGGGGTACAGAGCTGCACCTGGCTCAGCTCCAGGCAGCCCAGCCTCCAGCACCGCGCTGGGCTTGTGCGGCTCCGTGTAATACACCAGCAGCTCCACATCCCGGTCCCAGGGCGGTTGCTCAGCCAGTGACACCTGGGGGGACAGACACAGTCACCTTCCCACCTGCTCGCTCTCATGCCTGGCCCGGGCTAAGCCGGGCCTGTTGCTGGGCCCCCAGTGGGATGGGAAGGGGCGAGGGGAAACCAGGCCCAAGGACAGTGCAGGAACCAGGCCCCTCCTGGGGAGAAAACTGAAAAGTTGTTTGGCTCCATCTCTCTGCTTTGGGGTTCCTTTTTCCCGCCCTCTCCCCTTGTCTTTCGCGGGAAAAGCAGGAAAATCCCAGAAACTAAAGAAAAACGGGGCCATCCCATGGCTGAGATTTAGCCCTAACATGGGCCTGTCATGGCTCCTTCCTCACTCATGGGCGATGAATGCAGAAGAACCCCAAATGTAGGCAGTGTAGACAGCTCAGATTTGTTTTCCGCAAAAAAGCTCCGATTGCGAAAAGGGCGATCGGGGCTTTTTTGCGGAAAAGCGTCCGTGCCAATCTAGACGCTCTTTTCCGAAAATGCTTTTAACAGAAAACTTTTCCGTTAAAAGCATTTCTGGAAAATCATGCCAGTCTAGACGTAGCCTTTGAAAAATCTCACCCCTAAATTACAAACCAGGACACAAAAGTTAACCAAGGCCAGGTTAATAAAAAGAAAAGAGAAAGAACTTTTCTTCCCCCCACACTATTCCTGTTGCAAGCATAATGACTAGATGGAAGAGTAACAAAACCATATATTCCTGGAGGAGAAATGTACCATGGACCAGGAACTTAGTTACAAAGGAGAGCAAAACCTATTTTCAAATGCACAGACACCAGATCCCATCCCCAAACCATACAACAATAAAACCGAACGGATGTATCGAAACTTTCTCCTTACAGATGGGGAAGAGTCTTTTCTTCGAGGGAGCCATCCTATCCCCTTCAACAGCTGGAGAGAAACTCCCCAGGGACAAAGGAGGGAAAAACCCCAAAATTCCTTTGTCCCAATTTGAAATTCCTACCTACATTTCTATTGGCTGCCTGCCACCTGGTTTAGGGAAGGGACATAGTTAACCCCTTAGTCCCCAGGATGCTGGCTAACCCTCAAGTTGATGACAGGGCCCATTTCAGCTGCTGAGATCTGCCCCCGAGAAACCGGGAAATTTTCTGGAACTGTTGGTGTCACTCGACCCCTTGGCGGGAGGTGTCCTCCATGAGGAGGTCTGTCCTCAGAGACCCACCCCACTGCTCCAGGAGCTCCCCCCAACCTCGTCCCAAAGGCCCCCAGCTCTGTCCCAGAAACCCTGGCACCTCCCGTGAGACAGTGAGCCCCGAATTACCCCACAGGTTAAAAACAAAAACAAAAAAACCCAAAACCTCCCAGGGCTTCATTCACAAGGCGCATTACTTTTGTTCTTTGTTGCTTCCTTAGGGCCCCGAGTCTGATCTCCGGGCTGGCTGCTTCTGTTCCCTCACCGCCCCTTTCCGCAGTGCGTCGGTCTCCCGGGCGTGGCGCTGGGCACGGCGGGTTTTCCTGAGGGCTCGGAAAGCCCAGCCGTGGGGGACGCCCGTTCCCAGCGTGGCCAGTGGCTGAGGTGGCTTGTTGGAGGCGGCGCTGGGAAGCGCGCGTTCGTGGGCACGAGGCAGGGCCGACCGGCCGGCACCTCTCTCGGGATGATTTGGGAGCAGTGGGACGGCCCGACTGGCCGTGGAGCCCCCCACCGGGACCCGGACGGGACACAGAGAGCGAAGGGGGCCTGGCAGTGTCCAGCACCAGGCTGCCCCCCGGGGGTACACCCAGCCCGATGTACTGAGCTATCCCAAGACCCCCGCTGAGCCCCTACCTGGGCGCTGCTCCGGCCCCCACCTGAGTAGCTCAGGGGAGTGAGGGGGCAGTTGGAGACCACACGCTCCACGCCGTGGGGCGACTCCAGCGTGGCGCTCAGGCTCAGCGTGTAGGGCAGCTCCCCTGGGGGGGCCCGCGGGACCCCCTGGATGACGTCTTCACCCGCCCAGCCTGCAGAGAGACACGTGGGGGTGAGAGCATGGAAGGGCGGAAGATTGGGGGGCAAAGCTGGGTGCAGATGGGGGGTGCAGGGCCCGGGGACTCCCCACTCCTCGGTGACAGTTGGACCCAGAGGGACATGGGGAGGGAGGTGGGGCGGTGTGAGGCAGTGAGGATTGTGGGGCTTACAATGAGGCACGTGGTGGGGGGGAATCACCCTGGGGGGCATAACGGGAGAGGGTCACTCACCCTGGGGGGGCGCGGTGGGAGAGGGGCACTCACCCTGGGGGGCATAACGGGAGAGGGTCACTCACCCTGGGGGGGCGCAGGTGGGAGAGGAGCACTCACCCTGGGGGGCGCGGCGGGGGAAGGGGGACTCACCCTGGGGTGCACGGCGGGGGAGGGGGCACTCACCCTGGGGGGCGTAGCGGGGGCGCAGTACGATGGGCAGCACGAAGCGGGCGGCGCCGTCGGGCTCCCGCGGCAGCTCACAGACATAGCGCAGGGTCAACGCCGCCTCCGCGCCGGGGGGCAGATTCCCCAGGGAGCAGCTGAACACGTCGCCCCCAGCCCCGGCCTCCTCCAGCAGGAACGAGGTCTGGCCCCCCGCCAGCGCGTCCCCGTACAGCTCCCGTGCCTGCCGGAGACACCATCACCCGATAGCCCCTCCCCCGCCCGCTCCCGCGCCCGCCGGGGACACCGTCACCCGATAGCCCCTCCCCCGCCCGCTCCCGCGCCTGCCGGAGACACCGTCACCCGATAGCCCCTCCCCCGCCCGCTCCCGCGCCTGCCGGAGACACCGTCACCAGATAGCCCCTCCCCCGCCCGCTCCCGCGCCTGCCGGAGACACCGTCACCCGATAGCCCCTCCCCCGCCCGCTCCCGCGCCTGCCGGACACCGTCACCCGATAGCCCCTCCCCCGCCCGCTCCCGCACCTGCCAGAGACACGTCACCCGATAGCCCCTCCCCCGTCCGCTCCCGCGCCTGCCGGAGACACATCACCTCCGCCTCTCCCCCATACAGCTCCCGCGCCCGCCGGAGACACCGTCACGCACGGTCCCTCCCCCGCCCGCTCCCGCGCCTGCCGGAGACACGGTCACCGCCGCCCGCTCCCGCGCACCCTGGAGACACCGTCACCACCGTCCCTCCCCTGCCCGCTCCCGCGCCTGCCAGAGACACCGTCACCCCACGGCCCCTCCCCCGCCTGCTCCCACGCCTGCCGGAGACACCGTCACCCCACGGCCCCTCCCCCGCCTGCTCCCACGCCTGCCGGAGACACCGTCACCCCACGGCCCCTCCCCCGCCTGCTCCCACGCCTGCCGGAGACACCGTCACCCCACGACCCCTCCCGCGCCCACTCCCTCGCATGCTGGTGACACCGTCACCCCTTTGCCCCTCCCCCCTCGGTACCTGTTCTTTCTCGCGGAGCTGGGCCTCCACGCGGGTGCCCCCCAGCTGGGCCTGGAAGGCGTAGACGGCCGCCTCGGCATCCAGGGGGAAGACGAAGACGGCCTCCACCGGCCCCGCCTCCTCGTTCCGGTAGCGCAGCTCGCAGGCCACGTCCGCCACGAAGCCGCGGACCAGCACTGCCACCGAGCCACTGCGCAGGGGCACTGGGGAGATGGGGGTCAGCCATGGGCCCCACGGACCCCCACCGGCCCCGGGGGAGGGGCCTCAGCCACATGGCCCCGCCCACCCACATCCCCGCCCCCAGCCCTGACTCACCCGGGTCCTCCTTGCTGGTCAGGAGTCCGTAGAGCGGCATCTCGGTTCCGGGGGGCAGGATCTGCGGGGGGGGGACGACGACGACACAGGAGAACTCATGGGAACAGATAGGCCCAGGGTGCCCTCCCGTCCCGCCAGGCCCTGTGGCAGGGAGTCCCACAGGTTCACGCCTCCTCCCCTGCCCAGCCCGGCCCAGCGGCGGGGAGTCCCGCAGGTTCACGCCTCCTCCCCTGCCCAGCCCGGCCCAGCGGCGGGGAGTCCCGCAGGTTCACGCCTCGTCCCCTGCCCAGCCCGGCCCAGCGGCGGGGAGTCCCGCAGGTTCACGCCTCCTCCCCTGCCCAGCCCGGCCCAGCGGCGGGGAGTCCCGCAGGTTCTAGGCTCAGCTCACAGCTCAGGGCGGTGGCTGCTCACGGGCCCGGCCCCCCGCAGCTCCCGTGGGGCGAGGCCGGGACCAGGGGCAGGGACGTGGGACCGGTGGGGCTGGAGTGACCCCCCCCGCCCTGCAGTGGGTGACACGTGAACCCTGCCCGGGGATGGGGGCCCCAAGTGCTACGGGGGGAGCCAGAGTAAGGGCTGGGCAGCCGGGACCTGGGGGGGAGGGGCAGGGCGCCTGGGTTCCATACGGGGGGGGGCAGGGCGCCTGGGTTCCGTGCGGGGGGGGGCAGGGCGCCTGGGTTCCGTGCGGGGGGGGGCAGGGCGCCTGGGTTCCATACGGGGGGGGGCAGGGCGCCTGGGTTCCGTGCGGGGGGGGGGCAGGGCGCCTGGGTTCCATACGGGGGGGGGCAGGGCGCCTGGGTTCCGTGCGGGGGGGGGGCAGGGCGCCTGGGTTCCGTGCGGGGGGGGGGGCAGGGCCCCTGGGTTCCGTGCGGGGGGGGGGGGGGGCAGGGCCCCTGGGTTCCGTGCGGGGGGGGGGGGCAGGGCGCCTGGGTTCCATACGGGGGGGGGCAGGGCGCCTGGGTTCCATACGGGGGGGGGCAGGGCGCCTGGGTGGCGGGGGGGGGGCAGGGCCCCTGGGTTCCGTGCGGGGGGGGGGGGGCCCCTGGGTTCCATACGGGGGGGGCAGGGCGCCTGGGTGGCGGGGGGGGGGGGCAGGGCGCCTGGGTTCCGTGCGGGGGGGGGGGGGGGCAGGGCGCCTGGGTTGCGGGGGGGGGCAGGGCGCCTGGGTGGCGGGGGGGGGGGCGCAGGGCGCCTGGGTGGCGGGGGGGGGGGGGCAGGGCGCCTGGGTGGCGGGGGGGGGGGCGGTACCTGTCTAATCGGGAGCCTTCCGGGCACAAGGGAAAACGAAAGTGAATTTCCCCTCTGGCCCCGCCCCCCGGCCGCGTCTCTGCCCCCCCCCTTCCCCCCCCGCCTCCATGAGCGGCTCGTCCGGGCGGGGCCGGCTCCAGGGCTTTTGCCTCTCCAAGCGAAACCCCCCCCCCCGCCGTCACCCGCTGCGGGGTCACAGCAGCCCCGGCCCTGGGGCCGAGCCCCCCCCCCCCCGCGCGAGCCCAGGAGAGCAGGGGGGCCGGGGCGCAGGGGCGGTGGGGGAAAGGGGGGCGCAGGGGCGGAGGGAACGGGGCGAGCAGCAGGGCCGGGGTGCAGGGCGCGGGGCGGTGCGTGGAAGGGGGGCACAGGGCAGGAGGGGCGCAGGGAACGGGGCGAGCAGGGGGACCGGGGTGCAGGGCGCAGGGGCGGTGCGGGGAAGGGGGGCACAGGGCCGGAGGGGCGCAGGGAACGGGGCGAGCAGGGGGGCCGGGGTGCAGGGCGCAGGGGCGGTGCGGGGAAGGGGGGCACAGGGCAGGAGGGGCGCAGGGAACGGGGCGAGCAGGGGGGCCGGGGTGCAGGGCGCAGGGGCGGTGCGGGGAAGGGGGGCACAGGGCCGGAGGGGCGCAGGGAACGGGGCGAGCAGGGGGGCCGGGGTGCAGGGCGCAGGGGCGGTGCGGGGAAGGGGGGCACAGGGCAGGAGGGGCGCAGGGAACGGGGCGAGCAGGGGGGCCGGGGTGCAGGGCGCAGGGGCGGTGCGGCGGCGGGCGACGTGCAGCCAGAGGGGCGCGGGGCGGTGCGTGGAAGGGGGGCACAGGGCCGGAGGGGCACAGGGAACAGGGCGAGCAGGGGGGCCGGGGCGCAGGGGCGGTGCGGGGAGCGGGCGACGTGCAGCCAGAGGGGCGCGGGGCGGGGCGGGCCCAGCGAGCCGGGCCGCCAGCGGGAAGCGGTCTCCTGCCGGCGAAGGGGGCTGGGGCCGCGGCAGGACTGGAGGCGGCGGGCGGGGCGGGGCGGGGTCTGGCCGCACGGCGCTTCGCAGCCAGAGCCGAGCTCCTGTGGCCCTGTCCAATCGGGGGGCGCAGGGCCGGCCATTGCCGGGGTGGTTGCTTACCTGCAAATGCCGCCCCGGGAAACGTGCCGCCCCAAGCACGCGCTTGATTTGCTGGTGCCTAGAGCTGGCCCTGCTTCCTGCCCCTGTCCCCCCGGTCGTCCTGCTCCCCATGGCCCTTTGGAGCCACCGGGGGTCCATCCTGCCCCCTGCACAGTGACTCCAGCACGGGTGCTGCACCAGAAGCAGCTGCAGCCCGGAGATGCCTGATTGGGGAATTGTTACTTTCACGCCCACTCCCCCTTCTGGCCCTCGTGCCTGTGATCTCTCTGCCCTTTGCCCCTCCTGTTCCCCCTCCCCCGGTGTCTCCCCCCAGCCACTCCCCATTTCCTGCGCTGGTGTCACCCCCTTGACCTCCTTCTCGTTCCAGGGCCCTGGCTGAGCTAATGCCTGAAAGCTGCCATTGCTCTTCTGGGCTGCAGTGTTGGCCCTGCCCGCTTTGGGTTCTGAGCCCCCCGGGATCCCTGCACCCACAAGGTATCCTGCGCCGCCAAGTGGAAGCCCTGAGGTCAGCAGTGGGCACTGGGTGCCGACCCAGCTGGCCAACCTCTGCTCAGCCTGGAGCTAATGCCCAGCTTGGATCCCACTGCTGCCACCAATTTGGATGCATGCACCTCCTGCTAGCTGAAGAGGAGCCATGGCTGCCCCTGGCTCCACCCCCTGGTGACCCGCTGCTCAGCAACCCTTGCGCCACTCAGAGCCCCCGTCTCCTTTCAGCATTGTCGGGGATTGCCAGTGTCAATCTTTCCCATTTCTTGGCTTTTTCCAAACAATAGAGGGGTCCCACTATCAACAGCCCCCCATACCTGATAGGTGGCTGCACTGACCTTGCTCTGCATGAGCCAGCCAGTGTAAGCCAATTCCTCACTACCCTGAGTTCAGCTTTGGGACAGACAGACAGACAGACAGGATCTTTGGGTGTCCAAACACAATCCCCTTTGGTCGACATGGCAGATTTCTCATTAGAGCGTGCCGAGTGTCAACGGCAGCCCAGGCATTCGCACCAACGACTGATTCGCACCAGCGATTGATTCGCACCAACGATTGATTTGCATTGTGCCCAGATTCCAGCTGGGCAGACGTTTCCCAGCCGGACAGACTCCGTGCCGTGTGTTGTGAAGTCATTGCCTTCACGGATACACATTTAACCGTTTAATCGATGAGCTGATGCTTATTGTGTTTTAAACAATTAAACTCACCATTCGGGGCCCCACCGGTAGCCAAGAGCCCGCTGGGAGCAGGGCTGGCTGCCACACCTGGGAGGGGGCGGAGCTACATCCATGAAAACGTTTAACCGTTAACCGATAGAATTTTGACCTGTTACATGGTTAACATTTTTCTATATTATTTTACATCCCTCCCCTGCATCAGCCCCCTTCGAAGTGCTCCTGCCCTGTGACTGTGCTGGCCCATGTCCCTACTTTGGCCGTGCCGCGGCTGAGCAGGTAGCCACCGCGTGGGTCTGATCAGCAGCCCCTGATTGCCTGGCGCTGTGGGCAGTAGGGAGTTTACGAGCCATTGGGCTGCGGCCGTTTGA
This sequence comes from Pelodiscus sinensis, assembly GCF_052426305.1. Classification (NCBI taxonomy): domain Eukaryota; kingdom Metazoa; phylum Chordata; order Testudines; family Trionychidae; genus Pelodiscus; species Pelodiscus sinensis. Next base: position 12,679,643 of record NC_143081.1, on the reverse strand, counting down.
AAATCCCGCTAGATACCTATCTGCATTCGCAGACGCCCGTATAGCTTTAAACCTTTATCCTGTAATGCTCTCTGAATGCCAGGGATACCGGTACATGGCCAAGGTAGGACCTCATCAACACTTGGTCGTAACTCGATCTGTTCGTAGGTCGGACCCCATTCATTTACATGTGACCGCGCTGTACGTAAGTGCGGATCGCGTTCGTAACTTGGGGACCGGCTTGTAATGCGCCTAATGGGAGGTTGGTCATAAGTACGAATGGCCGCAAGTCAACGCGTTCATAACTCCGAGACTACCTGCATCTCATCAAATGTACAGAGATGCCGAGGTCAACAGTTTTACCGTCTGCCGGCTTTTCCTTGGAGGTTCGATGTTCTCCGTCATTAAAGGGATTGTTCGTACACTCTTTGGTGGCCTTACAAGAAACGGTCCCTTCCCGCTCATTTAAAATTCCCAGCAGCAGAAACGCCAAGGGAAATCGCATCCTGTTCTAGAAAGGAACATTTCTGTTGGATCATTAACAAACGGAACGAGTCGTTTGCTCTTTCATAAAAAAGGCAAGGCCGACGAGTCCATCCAGACAACCCATCTGAAGACGCCTTGGGAAGATGCCTGTCGATCTGGATTCTCATACATCCTAGGTGAGTGCAGAAAACTTACGAGGGAGCAAGAAATATTTTAGGTACCCAAGTCTAGACGGGGTTCCCAGCTGACTCTAAACCAGAGCCCAGTGTCCCCCTACATAGCCCTGTAGTCTAGATACACCCTACATGTACATGCTATTGAGAGAGTTTGAGTGAATATCAAATCTCCTCTCCCTGCCTTATGGTAAAATTAATTGAAGTGTGTGGAAGATGCCAGCCCAGAAAACTATTGAAGGTGAAGAGGTTTCGACATCCTCTCCTGCTATGAAGTGTAAACTTGTTGGGAAGTTTGTGACTTGAGAGTGGTGGGCTACAAACTGTTCTCTGATCAACCTATAATCTTGGGCAGTGATTTTTTTTGTAAGAAATAAGGTGCTGGTACTCCAGGCTTAAACTTGTTGAGCAAAAAAAAACCAACTGTTTTTTAGAAGGGCTGAAATGCACTCATGGCCCCTTTAAGAGAGCCAAAAAAAAAAGCCTCTTGTCAGCAACAGGCTTCCATCAGGAGATAGGCCACCTCAGGAAAACGGGTGCCGGTATGCACGGGGAAAATGCCATTCCTTTTCTGTGTGCTGGGAAAATAGGTGACGGTACTCCATTCTGGTCTGTACCATCACAAAAAAGAATAGTGATAGAGATGTAGCCGTGTTAGTCTGGTCTAGCTGAAACAAAAGACAGGACTATGTAGCTTTTTAAAGACTAACAAGATGGTTTATTAGGTGATGAGCTTTCGTGGGCCAGACCCACTTCCTCAGATCGATTGATGTGAGGAAGTGGGTCTGGCCCACGAAATATCATCACCTAATAAACCATCTTGTTAGTCTTTAAAGTGCTACATAGTCCTGTCTTTTGTTTCATCACAAAAAAAGCACTGATCTTGAGATGGTTTCTTTTTGCGATGTGGGGTTATTTCTTTTTGCAAAAAGTTCAGACACTGAACAGTAGATCCCGCCAAAAACATTTCAATTTCAGACAAAAATTTCAAAGGAAAATATTATTTTTGTCAATACCTTAATTTTTTGTGGTTTTGACAAAAACCGGAATACCGAAGAATGGATTGTGCTTGGTTCTCAAAATCCAAAAATACATTATTTTATATTTTTAGAAAGCTGGCAAAAATTGGTATTTTTTTTCCAAAGAAAACTTTAATAGTTTCAATGAAAATGATTATTCTCCTTTCCAACAGTTAGCCATTTTTCATCCCACAACAGAACAAAAAAACACCCAAAGTCCAATCACAACTTGTCAGTTTTCCACTTCCCCGGTACATTTAATGCATCTGTTAGAATCTGTGATGTAAGTCTTAAGCTATGTCGAGACTGCACGCCTTTTTCAACAGAGGTTTTGTCAACAGATACTGTCGACAAAGCCTCTGTCGACAAAGAGCATCTAGACTACAGCCAGTTCTGTGGAAAAAGCAAGCCGCTTTTTCGAAAGAGAGGGTAGACACTCTTTCAAAAAAGCAGTTTGCATGCAATAGTGCCTTTTTACGACAGAACTCTGTTGAAGAAAAGCATTATTCCTTGTAAAACGAGGTTTACCACTGTCGACAGAACTGCTGCATTCTGTCAACTTACTGTCGACAGAACGCGGCGGTAGTGTAGACACAGGTCCATAAAAGGCTGTTAGCCAGGGGATAAAATGGTGTCCTTGGCCTCTATTTGTCAGAGGCTGGAGAGGGATGGCAGGAGACAAATCGCTTGATCATTGTCTTCGGTCCACCCTCTCTGGGGCACCTGGTGCTGGCCACTGTTGGCAGACAGGATACTGGGCTAGATGCACCTTTGGTCTGACCCAGTACGGCCGTTCTTATGTTCTTATGTAGGTATAGGTTTGTCGACACAACCCTGTAGTCTAGACACACCCATAGCAACCTGGCAGGCAGTAATTTACAGTGGGCTTTCGACTCCTTATTTCAGAAGAATTGTCCTATTGGTGGGCTGGAGGATTTAGCGGGCTAGCTCACCTTCGTGTGTGTAATGGCGCGTTGGGGGTCCCCCGTCTCCTGCACCCCGAAATGGCACAAACAGACTGCACCAGCCGGTGGAATAGAGGAAGTTTATTGCCTCTCCAGGATACAGCACAGCACAGATGGAATCTGGTCGCAGAGCTGGGCTAGGATGCCTCAGGCCCCCTTGAGATGGGGGAGACTGGGCCCCTAAATTCCAGCCCCTTTCCCTAGGCTGTCTCCTCCATGCTCCCAGCCAGCCACTAACCAACACTCTTCCAGCCCTGCCCCCCAGCCAGGGCAGCATTCCACCTTCCTTTGTTCCTCTCCATGGGGGGTGTCTGGCCATACTGGTTTGCATAGTGACTCATCCTGTTTTGCTGGGTCGTGGTACCCACGGCAGCCAGTGGGGGTTACCCCAGAGCCAGCAGCATAGAAACCAGCCAGGTACCCCCACTACGTCACAGTGTGTTTATGCGTTGCGTGTACTATACAAAAATGATTTAGTGCTTTTGAAAATATTTTGAAACTCAGGACGTTAGGCACGGTGAAAAATGTTACCTGTTAAATCCCAGCCGAAGTGAACAAGTGTGATTTAGCTTCTTGGCCCTTTGAGCTATCACGGAAGAATCTCATGCCCAAGAAAAAATAAGCCGGTAAGAAAGCATTTTTCTCAGCTAAAATATATATTATCTTGATCCCAGTTAGTTTGGTGCTTGGAAACCGATTTGGAAATGTGGAAGTATTCAGCTAGAAGGCTGGGGTTCAAATGTCAATGTCTTGATCTTTAAGAAAGGGGTCAGAAAAGGGCAACTAAAATGATGAGGGGTTTGGAACAGGTCCCGTATGAGGAGAGGTTAAAGCAACTGGGACTTTTCAGTTTAGAAAAGAGGAGACCAAGGGGGGATATGATAGAGGTCTATAAAATCATGAGTGGTGTGGAGAGGGCAGATAAAGAAAAGTTATTTATTAGTTCCCATAATAGAAGAACTAGAGGACACCAAATGAAATTAATGGGTAGCAGGTTTAAAACTAATAAAAGAAAGTTCCTGTTCATATAGCGTGTAGTCAACTTGTGGAACTCCTTGCCAGAGGAGGCTGTGAAGGCTAGGACTATAACAGAGTTTAAAGAGAAGCTAGATAATTTCACGGAGGTTAGGTCCATAAAAGGCTATTAGCCAGGGGGTAGAAATGGTGTCCTTGGCCTCTGTTTGTCAGAGGCCGGAGAGGGATGGCAGGAGACAAATGGCTTGATCATTGTCTTTGGTCCACCCTCTCTGGGGCACCTGGTGCTGGCCACTGTTGGCAGACAGGATACTGGGCTAGATGGACCTTTGGTCTGACCCAGTACGGCCGTTCTTATGTAAGGATGACAAGGCTATTTGGTACTTCTGCTTGACGTGCGTACTATTGTATATTTTTACTAGTAGGCTGACTGAGGAATTTGGAGGCCAGGAAATCTTACTGAAGCCGACAAAGTAGAAGTGAGAGAGATTGTTTGCTAGAGAGAATGGTTTAAATCTCGGCTCTTTCATTTCTCAATGCCATGAGCCAGATCTCCACATGCTACTGCGGTCAACGGGTCGGATCCCCCGCTGGTGAAAGCTGGTGTAGCTCTTGAAAGTTCTTGGGTTATACAATACTTGACGTTATGGGCAATGTTCCCTCTAATCTTTTTCATGCATGTGAGGATTTTTTCCATCCATGTGTGGAATAATGTTTGTGCACCAAGGCATGGGAGAATGTGCACCACCAAGAGAAACAAAACAAACTAGCTGTGGGCACTCTGCTAATCATGTGGGCAGCATTTGAATTTCTCTTAAGTGTTCACACCAGCACACAACTTCCAGGAACACTGGAGAAGAGGTCAGACTCTCAAAGGAGTTTATGGGGCCCCCAGATGCATACAGGTGCATAGTGCAATTTTCAAAAGGCTCAGCCAGCTTTGAAAATTCCACTAAAGGGCGAGAATCAGAAAGGTACTTTGGTGACATTGCCAAAGTGTCTACATTTTAGGCACCTGGAAAACCAGTAGGATAGGTGTGGGGCAGAAATGTCGGCACCTGGGGGAGTTTTACAAGTGAAGTGTCAGCCCTAAAGAAGTGTAGGCACCTGCAGAGGTTGGGACCTTCTGAGCAGCAATTTTGTGTCTCTCAATAGGCCCTGATTCTGGGATTTAAGGGCCTAAAGTAGCAATTAAGCAACTGCTACTGATTGCGACTCAAGGCCTTGGCCCCTAAATAGTTTTGAAAATCAGGCCAGGATTGCTTAAAAAAGGAAGCTGCCCTTCATTCAGAAAGGGCTTTGGATTCCATCCAAATAACTACTCCTGAATAGTTAGAAAAACTTGGTGTTTGCATGCAGCACACAGTTAACCTGTGGAACTCCTTGCTGGAGGATGTTGTGAAGACCAGGACTTCCAAAAGAGCTAGCTAAATTCATGGTCCCTCCGTGGCTATTAGCCAGGATGGGTAGGAATGGTGTTCCTAGCCTCTGTTTCTCTGGAGGTGGGTGACAGGGAAGGGATCATGTGAGGATTACCTTTTCTCTTCACTCCCTCTGGGACATCTGGTATCGGGCACTGTCGGCAGACAGGATACTGTGCTAGATGGACTTTTGGTCTCACCCAGCATGGTCGTTCTCATGTTTTGTTTCAGAGATCCACTTCCTGGAGCCCAATTGGACCCGTGAGACCACGTTTAGAGTTGCAAGCAATGGAGATTCCACCAGTTGTATCAAGACGGTTTGCGGCGAATGAAATGTCAAGTCGTTTTGAAGCCTCCAGCCTCAGCAGCACCAGAAAACCGTTCACTGTCTCGAGGATCCACTGAAACATAACATTAGTCGTGAGTGGGAGAAGGGGAGTTTCAACTGGTGTCTTTTAAATGATAGATGCGGTATGAATGTTCTACGTCATCCAGTAACGTTGGAGGGGTTTTGCTTCATTTTCCGTAGGGACTATTCATGGAAAACAGAGTGCAGGGAAACCAGACGGTGGTGGAATTCCTCCTCTTGGGTTTTGGCCATCTCCCTGACCTGCAGCCCCTCCTCTTCCTGCTGTTCCTCATGATCTACTTGGCGACCATGGTTGGGAACCTCCTCATCGTGGTGCTGGTGGTGGCCGATCGGCACCTTCACACCCCCATGTACTTCTTCCTGGGCAATCTGGCCTGCTTGGAGACCTGCTACAGCTCCGCCCTCCTGCCCCGGCTGCTGGCCGGGCTCCTGACCGGGGACAGGAGCGTCTCTGTGCAGGGCTGCCTGGTGCAATTTTATTTCTTCGGTGCTCTGGTGGGCACAGAATGTTTCCTCTTATCCGTGATGTCGTACGATCGGTACGTGGCGATATGCCGCCCCCTGCGCTACGCACTCCTCATGAACGGTCGGTTCTGCCTCCATCTTGCAGTTGGGTCTTGGATGAGCGGGTTCCTGGCCATGATCATTATAATACTATCGATGGCACAGTTGACTTTTTGCGGCCCGAGAGAGATAGACAGCTTCTTTTGTGACTTCGTCCCAATACTACAGCTCTCCTGCAGTGATCTCCGCGTGACGAAGGCGGTGGCTTTCATCGGTTCTTCCGTGTTCTCCGCCGTCCCGTTCGTTTTAACTCTCACGTCCTACGTGTGCATCATCGCCACCATCCTGAGGATCCCATCCACCGCTGGGAAGCAAAAGGCCTTCTCCACCTGCTCTTCCCACCTCATCGTGGTGAGCATTTACTATGGGACACTCATTGTCGCCTACATGCGACCCAACACCGACGCCCTGCGCGATCTGAACAAAGTGTTCTCCGTCTTCTACACGGTTGTGACCCCTCTGGTCAACCCCCTCGTCTACAGCCTGAGAAACGCAGAGGTCAAGGAGGCCCTGAGGAAAGCGCAATGGAAATGCGTAACTTTAGTAAGCAATGAGGAATGTAGGGGGCCTTCGAGAGGTCATCTTGTCCAACCACCTGTGTGGAGGCCAGAAAACCAAGGTCACCCCTGGCAAATGATTGCTCAGTCTCTTCCTAAAAATCTCCAGTGAGGGGAATCCCACAAGCTCCCTTAGAAGTTAGTTCCAGACCTTAACTCTAATTATCGCTACCTGGCTCAGGTCCTTAACTGTAGTACAGTAAAACCTTTGTTATCCGGCACTCTGTTAACCAGAAAACATTGTTAACCCGCATTGCCCCCAGCCACAACACTGTCACATCGTCAGGCGCACAGGCCGGGCTGGGTTTATCACGATTGGCTTAACAATTTTTTATTTAAGAAGTATTAATCATCTTTAACTCAAAACAGACATGAGAGAGCAACTGCCTCCCACTACAAAACTACCCACATTAAAAACGTGAGTTTTACTATTTTCAGAGTTGTTGACTCGAGTCCCATGACTTGAACTCGAGTCTGACGTAAGTCGCCGAGGTGACTCGACTTGAGACTCGACTCAGGTTCATTGTTTGTGACTTGAGACTCGACTTGCTAATTTTGTTAAATCGACTAGGTGAAAAAACCCTCCGAAAATGCCAATACCGATGGCTTGTACAAAAGTGACTTGACATTTTTTAAATTAAGACTTGAGACTCGACTTGAAAGTGACTTTAGGGACTTGAGACTCGACTTGAGACTTGAACTGTAGTGACTTGAGACTCGACTTGGACTTGACAATGATGACTTGAAGACAACACTGACTATTATTGTCCATTAGTTTTCCCTAGGTTGATGGGACCCTCAGATAACCAGAATTTTTAGAGAACCGGAATGCCCTAATCCCCAAGTATGCTGGATAACACAGGTTTTACTGTAATTTTTTTATGCAGAATTAAAAGGAAAATGCACAGACTTTCTTTAAAGGGTTGTATAGCGTAAGGGGTTGGGAGATGTGTATTGGGGTGAGGGAACGCTCATGGCAGGGGATGCATGATGCAAAAGTCAAAGCCGGGAGTTGGTTGTGGGGGATTCAGGACACAGGGTTGGGGTGTAGAATTCAGGGCTGTAGTAAGTTGAGGGTCGGTAACACGGAGTCAGCAGGCTTGAATAAAGGCCCGTAACACAAAAACAGCAACAGGCCTGGATTCTAGTGAGCAACACTTTGGCTCAGTGACACAGCAGCCTAGAAAGAGGCTCTATTGATAACTGTGTGTGTGTGTAAGGTAGGTCGAGCATGGAAGGACATCGGGAGGCACCGGTTACAGATCGTGAGCCAGAGTAGCAGAACATCTCAATGAGAAACATCTTGGTATCAAAGACTCCCCAAAAACTAACGTACCTACCGACCTACGTTCAGGGCTGGGTCAAAGTTGACAGCACGAAGGATAGTAAGGGCTCCCCCCTTCCCTAAGGTGAGGGAACTAGGTAACAGAGGGTGGGGACCGGGTACGTAAAGACGTGATGTAAGTTGTTTGTCCATGTCTATAAAAGGGCACCACAAACCGACCGGGAGGGGGGCGGGGGGGGGGGGTGGTGCACTAGGAACCTGGAACGGCAGGTGTCATCGCCAAGACTTACACAACACACAGTGGCTTGGAAAATAAATCCTTTTTGACAGATCCTCAAAAAAAGAGGTATAAATCCCGGCTTCATTAGCAATTTCGACGTGCTTGATTGGCATCCCTCTGGCGACCGAGGGATGCAGTCCAGACGTAGCCATGGAGAACAACGGAGCCCTCTTCTTGTTGGCACGGCCCTTACCCTATCTGCAGCCTGCTATCAGATCCACCCGCCCCCGGCCGGGCCTTTTTCCCCAGACTGAACACGTCAGGTTTTTTAACCTTTACAGACACGCTGAAGCTTTCGCCGCTTTTGTTGCTGTCCGTTGGGCTCTCTGCATTTGGCCCACAACCTTCCTGAAATCCAGAGAGTCCACGAAAACGTCTTTAACGGGGTAGGGGGCGGTGCCTCCTGCTCGGTATGTTCGCCAACCCTGCCCCCGTTTGCGGGGGAGACAGACCCGACTGCCATGGCCACGCCAGTCCCTGGGGGTAGGTAAGCTGGGGAGGGGAGGGCTGGGGGCTGCACCAGACCCGGCCTCTGGGAAGGGGAGACAGTAGACAAGGCAGTTGGGAAGGGCCGGGGTTGAACCAAACCCAGCCTCTCGGCCACATGGGCCGCTGGGGAGGGGTGGACTGACCTTTGGTCTGACCCTATGTGGAAATTCCTAGGGGTACGTCTACACTGCGACGTTAATTCAAAGTGACAGCCCTTATTTCAATAGCGTCTATACATTCTACGAGGAGTCACGTCAAATTCGAAATAGCTATTTGGAATTAAGTGCTGTGTAGACATGTAATTCGAAATAGGGGGCCTCCAGCCCTTCCCAGGGAGCCCTGGTGGCCACTCTGGGCACAACCAGGAAAACTTACTCTCCTCTCCCCCAGCCCCGGAGTCATTAAAGGGGTAGACCCTGGCCACAGTGCCTGTGCCAGCTCCAAGCCTGCCAGCCCAGAGCCAGCAGTGGCCACCGGGGGCCCTGACCCAGTGGCCCCAAAACATGAGCCAGCAAGCCACTGGCAGCCAGCCCTCCACCGCTCCCCAGGAGCAGTCTGCCAGCTCCCAGGAGCCTGACAGGGGCTGGAGAAGGCGGGCGCCTTCCTGGTGCAGGGTGGAGATCAAGGACCTTATTCAGGTTTGGGGGGATGCCCCCAATGTCCATGATCTCCGCACTAGATGGAGGGACGTGGCCGTCTATGGCAAGATCGAAGCCAGCCTGGCCACCAAAGGCCACATGCGAACCCAGGAGCAGGTTTGCATGAAAATCAAGTTGGTCCAGCAAGACCCCAAACCCTGAGCCCTGAGCTTCCCCTCCCCCTTCTTCCCCTTGCTTCCCCTTCCAGATCCCTCCTCCCAGGTTTCCCCCTCCCCTCTCCTACCCTCTCTCTTCCCCTCTCCCACCTTCTTTTCCCAGTCTCCCCAGAGGTTCATTCCCCCCCCCCCCCCGTTTTGTTCAATAAACCCAGTTTCTATTTTTGAACATACGTGTCTTTTATTTGACATCAGGAAGGGGGGCTAGGGAGGGGTCAGTGGAAGGACGCGAGGGAGGAATGGGGCACGAGCCCCCGGTGGGGAGGACTGGGGTGGCTCTGAGGGCTCCTCCCAGTGGATGCTCTTCTGCAGGGCCTCCTGGATCCTGACAGCCCCCCGATGGCTCCCCCGGATGGCAGCCTGCAGCAAGTGCAGCCGGGCTGATAGTAACGACCCCACGAAATGCACCGACGTGCCCAGGGGCAGCTCTGGCTCCATGTGGCCGAGTGCTGTGGTGTCCCGAGTGCGGGCGCTCAGGGCACTCCAAGACAGGACTGCTTTGCTGTCCCTCATAGAGGTAGACAAGCAAGCGGGGAACCCTGAGCCAGCCCCGTGGTGGGGTCCCTGGTGGCTGCATCCTCAAAGCTGCTGATGCAACGCCGAGGAGAGGGGCGGCTGCTCACTCAGAGATAATTAGGCAGCACTAACGAAGCACCAGGCTGCTCCAGGCAGGGAAGTGACTGGAGCCCTCAGCTGCTCTAGGCCAGGCCGGGCTGTGACTATCCATCGAATCCAGCCCAGCCAGGGACGGGGTCTGAGACCTGCCCAAGCCGGAATCAGCTCCAGAGCCGGGAAGGGCTTTAGTTCCGCATCCCTGTGACTGCCCCTCCCGCCCGCGACGGTGCAGGGTGCCCACCTGGGGAGCAGGTCCCCGTCTGCTAGGGGCTGCCAGAGACCCAGCCACGCCGGCAGACATGGCCAATGGACAAAGCAGAGATGGGGCTGGCCGGCCGGATATGGAGATGGGACGGGACTGAGGAACCGGGACTGATAAATGCCTCCCACATGGCGACACCTCCCCCACGACCGGCCCGGTGAGTTTGGCGATGAGATGGGGGGTTCACATGCCGGGTACATGGTGTGTGGAAGGGGAGCTCCGGGAGACAGCGCAGTGTCCTGCGATCACACACCCGGCACAGTGCAGGGTGTCCTGTTCCCCAGCCGGGGCACAACGGGCTTTTCGTGGAAATCATGGAACCGATCTCACTCGCTCTCGGTCCTTGGATGAGCTGACAAGTGCAGAACACTCAGGAAAAAAGCTGCAGAAACCTGCGGCCCAAACGTTTCCCCTTCTCCAGTGTCTGTGCCGTGTTCCCTTACGTGGCAGATGCCTCCCGGACACTTGGGTCCCCAGGAAACCCCCTTTCCCTTGACGGAATATAAGTGGGACGATATTGGCCCGCCTGTCATGAGGGATTGCGATAGAAGCCGGCGTGGGCACACCGACATTTTCCAAGAAGGGTTCAATGCTGACCCCTGTTCCAGTGGTGTTTTGTTCTGCCCCAAAGGGACACTAGCAGATGCTAAATCTTAGACAGAGGAGCTAAACAGGTCGCCCTCCTGAGCCATATCCCTTCTAGTGGGAAGGATGGCTTGAGGCCCGCAGCCATCTGCCTGTTGTGATTCCACCCGAGAACATAGACAAGGCCACCGCTGTAAGAGCCTAGATCTGCTCTCCTAGCTCGGTGCCGTCTGTGTCTCCCTGCACCCGCTGCCGGCAGGGGCACAGCACAGACGCCGGCCAAGACAACAGCCCCACACAGCTTGCAGACCTAAATGCAAGACGGAGCAAAGGAGGAAGGGAAACTGAGGCACAGGGAGGGCCAGTGACAGGCCAAAGGTCACACAGCAGCTCCGTGCTTCAGGCAGTGCTCATGCGGTAGGTTCATGTCCACGGTGACAGCTGGAGGTATGAGCCCACAGGAGTTCCTCTCAGTCACAGCCGTTTCATCCAGGCCCATCCTGAGCCTCCCCCAGATCTTCACAGGGGAAGTCGGATGCCGCTCCAGGGACTGTTCAGGAGCCAGGCCCAGAGACACCAGGTGGAAACTCACGGCCCCTCGGGAGGAGCTGGGACAGGTGGTGGGCATGGGGAACACACACCGCATGAGAGGCTGGTGCGGGAATCCAGGCTGTTCCATGTCTCACTCTGATCCCCACCCCTTCTGTGTCCTCTGCAGCCACCACACACTGAACCGAGAAAGAAAATGTCCAACAGAAGCACCGTGACCGAGTTCCTGCTCCGGGGGTTCTCTGACGTCCGGGAGCTGCAGGTTTTGCACTTTGTGGTGTTTCTAGTGATGTACCTGGCAACCTTGGTGGGGAACTTTCTCATCATCTCAGCCATCATCCTTAACCATCATCTTCACACCCCCATGTACTTCTTCCTGGCAAACCTGTCCACCCTGGACCTCGGCTCCGTCTCAGTCACCATCCCCAAATCCATGGTCAACTCCCTCCTGGATACCAGGTCAATTTCCTACCCGGCCTGTGTTGCCCAAGTCTTTCTCTTTGTCGACTTCACATCAACTGATTTTGCCCTTCTCACCGTCATGGCCTACGACCGACACGTCGCCATCTGCCACCCGCTGCACTACGAGACAGTGATGAACAGGAGAGCTTGTGTCCACATGGCCATTAGTGCCTGGATCGCTGCTAGTGTCTACTCTGCCATCCACACTGGGAACACCTTCACGTTACCCTTCTGCCAATCCAATGTCATCGACCAGTTCTTCTGTGAAATCCCCCAGCTCCTCAAGCTGGCCTGCTCCGACTCCTACCGCAGTGAAATTGGGGTTATTGGCTTTGGTGTCTTGTTATCTTTAACCTGCTTTCTCTTCATCATTGTGTCTTACGTCCAGATCTTCAGAGCGGTGCTGAGAATCCCCTCGGAGCAGGGCCGGCACAAAGCCTTCTCCACCTGCCTCCCCCACCTCGCTGTGGTCTCCTTATTCCTTTGCACTGGGTTCTTTGGCTACCTGAAGCCCCCCTCCAGTGCTCTGTCAGGCCTGGATCTGGCAGTGGGTGTCCTCTACGCCGTGGTGCCTCCCATGCTGAACCCCGTCATCTACAGCCTGAGGAACAAGGAGCTCAAAGCTGCCCTGAAGAAACTCTTTATGGGAAGGTTATTCTCCAAGAATTGAAACGTCCTTCATTGGTCCTTGACTGTGATTTCCCCCTGTTTCTCCTTCTGATCATCTGGTCACCAAATAGCATCAATGAGGCCGCAAGGTGCAATCGGTTCATGAAGTAGGAAGATCCAGACTAAGTCCATTGAATGAATCCTAGTTATTTAAGGAAGGATCATTCCAGTGTGAATGAGATCAGAGTCTGTGTGTGTTTCCATAAATCCTTCCACACATCTGAGTATCATTTTATAAATTTACACTTGCAGACCCTGCATCCATCCCGAGCCCCGTGCACTGAACCTCAACAGGCAAAGCTACGTCCTAGCGAACGTCATGACGTCTCCATCTCCTCTCCTGTTTTGATGCATCCCCGGATGCTTGGGAAATGGGAGGTTTGAGTTTTGTTGGCTGGATGGTTTCTTTTTTTGTTTTCTGTGGGTTGGTTCCTTTGCTGATTTGTTCCAGGTGGCATTGTGGGGAGTAGGAGTTTGGAAGGTTGGACTATGTCTGATCCAAGAGGGGTGTCGATTCTTCATTGTTTCAAGGTACCATCTCCTCCTTGCTTGCCTGGGATTTTTGGAGGGCTGAGAAAATTTGCTTCTCAGAAGAATAAAATTGTCAGACACGTAGAAGAACATAATTTGTTGGGCAAAAGTCAACATGGATTCTGCAAAGGGAAATCCTGTCTTACTAATCTATTAGAGTTCTTTGAAGGGGTCAACAAACCTATGGAGAAGGGGGATCCAGTAGTTATAGTATACTGAGATTTCCAAAGGTGCTTGTGTAAATTTGGTTGTCATGGGTTAAGAGGGAAGATCCTTTCATGGATTGAGAACTGGTTAAAAGACCGGAAACAAAGGGGAGGAATAAATAGTTAAATTTCAGAATGGGGAGGTGTAACTAGTCCAAGGGTCAGTCCTAGGACCAATCCTACTCAACTTATTCATAAACGATCTAGGGAAAGGGGTAAGCAGTGAGGTGGCAAAGTTTGATCATAGTCAAGTTTGTTCAAGATTGTCAAGATAGAAGCTGACTGTGAAGAATTTCAAAAAGATCTCACCAAACTGAGTAACTGGGCAACAAAACGGCAAATGAAATTTAATGTGGGTAAGTGTAAAGTAATGCACATTGGGAAAAATCCCCCCAACTAGACATACAATATAATGGGGGCTAATTTAGCCACAGCTGATCAGGAAAGAGATCTGGGAGTTATCGTGGATAGTTCTCTGAAAATGTCCATGCAGTGTGCAGCGGCAGTCAAAAAAGCAAATTGGTTGCTAGTGTACGCAGGAGATGAACTGCTGCTCGCTATCAGCCAGCTAAAAGGAGGGGTGGGTGTGCCCACGACAGGGCTACGACTAGACTGGCATGATTTTCCGGAAATGCTTTTAACGGAAAAGTTTTCCGTTAAAAGCATTTTCGGAAAAGCGTGTCTAGATTGGCACGGACGGTTACCCGCAAAAGCACTTTTTGCAGAAAAGTGTCCATGGCCAATCTAGACGCTCTTTTCCGCAAAAAAGCCCCGATCGCCATTTTCGCAATCGGGGCTTTTTTGCGGAAAACAAATCTGAGCTGTCTACACTGGCCCTTTTGCGCAAAAGGGACTTTTGCCCGAACGGGAGCAGCATAGTATTTCCGCAAGAAGCAGGAAGTCAGTGCTTTTGCAGAAATTCAAGCGGCCAGTGTAGCCAGCTGGCAAGTTCTTCCAGGAAAGTGGCTGATTTTCCAGAAAATCTGGTCAGTCTAGACACAGCCCAGTTGTTTAGCTCTGCACGGTAATTAACTGTTAACTGTTGACATGTCAATACTGCTCAGGAGAGAATCCGAGGTGTGGCTATGGAAATCCCATTCAGCCAGGGCTGATGGAGGGTCAGTGTTGGAATGGAATGTGGAGAATTGTAAATAATTTGGGGCTGTTGTGGGGGTCACTAATCATGCTACCCCGAAACGTGGGAACTGTAAAACATGCCACCAGTGCTTGCAGGAGAGACACCACCATCGTGGGAAGAGGTCTCGGAAGAACAAGCCTCCCCCCTTCCAGAGTTGAGTGAACAGAGCTGGGGGAAAGAGTTAAAGGGCTTGAGTCAGCCTGTGGCACACCTGCCGAGTGTGAGCTCTAAGACTGGCCCAGCCTGCACCTTTCCCCCTTTGTTTTAAGGACAGACCTCAGCAGACTCCCTGAGGAGCCTTTTCTTTTGCTAGTCCAGTGAAAGCTGGATTCACTTGGCAGTCCAGCTGGTGGCTAAAGAGCTGAAATCACTGGTTTGGCTGAGAGCCAGACCCATTGCAGCCAGTGAAGTGGCAGCCACCAGCGGCGTGGCGTAGAGCGGCGGCAGGTGAGGAGTGGCCACCAGAGGCGTGGCGTAGAGCGGCGGCAGGTGAGGAGTGGCCACCAGAGGCGTGGCGTAGAGCGGCGGCAGGTGAGGAGTGGCCACCAGAGGCGTGGCGTAGAGCGGCGGCAGGCGAGGAGTGGCCACCAGAGGCGTGGCGTAGAGCGGCGGCAGGCGAGGAGTGGCCACCAGAGGCGTGGCGTAGAGCGGCGGCAGGTGAGGAGTGGCCATCAGTGGCGTGGCGTAGAGCAGCGGCAGGCGAGGAGTGGCCATCAGCGGCGTGGCGTAGAGCGGCGGCAGGTGAGGAGCGGCCATCAGCGGCATGGCGTAGAGCGGCGGCAGGCGAGGAGTGGCCATCAGTGGCGTGGCGTAGAGCGGCGGCAGGCGAGGAGTGGCCATCAGTGGTGTGGCATGGAGCGGTGGCAGGCGAGGAGTGGCCATCAGTGGCGTGGCGTAGAGCGGCGGCAGGCAAGGAGTGGCCATCAGTGGCGTGGCGTGGAGCGGCGGCAGGCGAGGAGTGGCCATCAGTGGTGTGGCGTAGAGCGGCGGCAGGCGAGGAGCGGCGACCAGCGGTGTGGCATGGAGCGGCAGGTGAGGAGCGGCAGCAGGTGCCCAGCGGAGCATTCAGTGGCGTGGGATGAGACAGCTGGTGGAGCGTGGCGGAGTTTTGTATCCCCCTATCTATCCCTCCACCCCCATTTCTACCCAGGTTGGGAGGTGAAACCCTGCGGGTGAACTTTGGGGCTCTGGGTGGCACGGTCCAGGGACAGAGACCTTTGGGGTGTCAGACACTTTGGACTTCGGGCGATTCTTGGCTGTGGGGGGAGCTTAGCTCATGTTTGGGTTCTGAACTCTGTTGCTGGTGTTTTCCCCAAGTTAATGCCGTTTGACTTCTCTCTCTGTTTCATTAAATGTTTCTTTCCTACACTCAGACTCAGTGCTTGCGAGTGGGAAGCATTGCCTCTCAGAGACACCCAGGGGTGCGTGAATTTCCCAGATTACTGGGTGGGGGCTCGAGCCGGTTCTATGTGAGATGGACCCCAAGATATTGAACCCAGCCCTGGTTACTGCCAGGCCTACCCGGCAGAAGGGTTACACTAGGTATTATTAAAAAAGGGATTGAAAATAAGACAAAGAATATCTCACTGCCCCTATATAAAATGACGGTATGCCCACATCTTGAATACTGTGTAACGATGTGGTCTCCTCACCTCAAAAAAGATATTTTGGCCTTGGAAAAAGGTTCAGAAAAGAGCAACTCAAATGATTAGGGATTTGGAACGGGTCCCCTATGAGGAGAGGCTAAAGATCCTGGGACTTTTCAGTTTAGAAAAGAGGAGGCTGAGGGGGGATATGAGAGAGAGATATAAAATCATGAGTGGTGTGGAGAGGGTAAATAAAGAAAAGTTATTTATTAGTTCCCATGATATAAAAACTAGAGGACACAAACTGAAAATAATGGGCAGCTGGTTTAAAACGAATAAAAGAAAGTTCTTCTACACACAGCGCACAGTCAACCTGTGGAACTCCTTGCCAGAGGAGGCTGTGAAGGCTAGGACTATAAGAGAGATTAAAACAGAGCTAGATAGATTCATAGAGGTTAGGTCCATAAAAGGTTATTAGCCAACAGGTAGGAATGGTGCCCTGGCCAGTGTCTGTCAAAGGCTGGAGAAGGATGGCAGGAGACAAATTGCTTGGCCATTGTCTTTGGCCCACCTCCTCTAGGGCAACTAACATTGGTCGCTGTCGGCAGACAGGACACGGGGCTGGATGGACCTTCGGTCTAACTCCGTCTGGCCGCTCTCATGTTCCCCCGGCGAGGATGAATCGGGTAAAAGTCTGCGTGGGAGGGAGGGACGTTCCTAGTCCCACTCACACAGCGATGCGATGGCGGATGGGACGGTCTTGCGCTAGCTCAGATGTGGGAGGGGACCTAGAGCCACGTCTAGGAATGAATAAACACCGGGCCACTCCTGTCCGGCGGGAGGAGCTATAGGAAGAGGAAGCTCTGGAGATGTCTCCTTCAGACACATACAGGCTGGGGAAGAAAACCAAAGATGTGTCCCAGCAGTTCTTGCTGCCTCCTCCTGCTGTCTGATATTTCTTCAGCTATTGCTCCGATGGTACTGGATACGGGGGAGAGCGGCTGGTCACTCGACCTACGGCAGAGGGAAGAGCTGCGGGGACCACCCGTGGCAGGGCCTGTTCAGAAATCCCTGCCGGTGGCCACAGTAGGCGTGGTTGGGAAGGACGGTCCTTGGAGGGGGCAGCCAGGGGACTCCTCACCAGGAGAGGGGCCATTTCACGGGGAGACCTGAGGGCCCAGACGTGCAGTGCTAGCCGGGCATCCCTGAGAGTTGGGATTCAGCCTTTCACTTGGAAGGGTGGTTTGGATTTGGCCACAGGGGCTGAGCCACACAAGCATTTCAGTGAGTCTAGATCGTGGAGATGGGGTGGGGGGGTTAATCATGGAATCACAGAATCCCAGGGCTGGCAGAGACCTCAGGAGTCATTGAGTCCAGCCCCCTGCCCAAAGCAGGACCAACCCAACTCAATCATCCCAGCCAGGGCTTGGTCAAGCCGGGACTTCATCACCCCTAGGGATGGGGATTCCACCCCCACCCTAGGAAACCCATCCCAGCGCTTCCCCACCCGCCTAGGGAAATAGTTTTTCCTAATATCCAACCTAGACCTCTCCCACTGCAACTTGAGCCCATTGCTCCTCGTTCTGCATCTGCCCCCACTGAGAACAGCCTCTCGCCAGCCTCTTTGGAACCCCACTTCAGGAAGTTGAAGGCTGCTATCAAATCCCCCCTCACTCTTCTCTTCTGCAGACCAAACAACCCCAAATCCCTCAGCCTCTCCTCATAGGTCATGTGCTCCAGCACCCGAATCATTTTGGTTGCCTCCGCTGGACCCTCCCCAGTGCGTCCCCATCCTTTCTGTAGTGGGGAGCCCAGAACTGGACACAACACTCCAGATGTGGCCTCACCAGAGCTGAATAAAGAGGAATCATCACTTCTCTAGATCTGCTGGCCATGCTCCTCCTAAGGCAACCTAATATTCCATTAGCCTTTTCGGCTACAAGGGCGCCGTGTTGACTCACATCCAGCTTCTCATCCCCTGTAATAAATGTTAAGTAATGCCCATTGGAAAAAAATCACAACTAGGTGCACAATGTGATGGGGACTAATTTGGCTACAAGTACTCAAGAGAGATTTTGGACTCATTGTGGAGAGTTCTGTGAAAACATCCACTCCGTGTGCAGTGGCATCCGAAAAGCAAATAGAATGTGAGGAATCATTAAAAAAGAGTCAAGAAAAAGGGTCCGTCCTTAGCCATTAAACAGTTCACTCTGGTGATGAACCCCCTGGGGAATCGGTGCAGGCGGGGGAGGAACGTTTCTCTCTAGCGCCGACTCCCAGGCACAGACTCCTTCCCGGGCCAGTTCCCGGCTGATGGGGATAAATGTCGCCCCCCCTCCCCCCGAGCTCCCAAGGCCACCGGCCCCCTCTGGGCACAGGCTCCGTGGCGCTGTCTGGGTCAACTCCACTTGGGATCCTGCCCTGAGCTGCCAGCCTGTCGCCTCCGGCCCCAATGTCACTGGGGCCAGCCCCGAGCCGGTGCCCCTGGTGGCTGCTCCCCAGAGCTGATAATGCAATGCGGGAGGGCGGAGGGGGTGGCAGCTCACTCAGAGATAATTAGGCAGCGTTAACGAAGCACCAGGCTGCTCCAGGCAGGGAAGGGACCGGAGCCCTCGTCTGCTCTAGGCCAGGCCAGGCTGGGACTATCCATCGAATCCAGCACAGCCAGGGACGGGGTCTGAGGCCGGGACAGGTCGGGACCAGCTCCAGAGCTGGGAAGAGTTTTCCTTCCTGCATCCCTGTGACTGCCCCCTCCGACCCAGCCTGCCTGCAGGGGCACAGGGTCCCTGTCTGCCAGGGACCGCCAGAGTCCCAGCCACGCCGGGAGACACGGCCGATGGACAAAGCAGAGACGGGGCAGAACAGACGGACACGGAGAAGGGCCAGGAGTGAGGAACCAGGACTGGTAAATGCCTCCCACGCCGGGACACCTTCCCACGACCGGCCCGGTGAGTTTGGCGATGAGATGGGTGGGCGGGTTAAGATGCTGGGAACATGGAGGAACGGCCGTGCCATCTCACCCCCGGGGCAGGGCGGATAGTTCTGTTACCCCGCTGGGAAACAACCGGGCTTTCCATAGACGTTGTGAAACCCTTTGGTCTCCTGCCTTGAAACGCTGCCGGCATCCGCGGAAAAGTGCAGAACGCTCAGGAAAAACGTGGCTGAAACGTACGACCCGATGTCTTCCCTTTCCCGATGTCACTAGCGTGTTCCTAACGGAACAGACGCCTCCCAGGAAAACGGGCCACAGGAAACCCCCTTTCCTTTGAAGTAATTTCAGGAGGACGATACAGGCCCCAACGACACGAGACATTTCACTTGAAGCCCTTAAGGTCACATGCCTATTGCCCACCAATGGCGCCGTGTTGAGCCCATTCTGTTTGCTTCTGTTTCAAAGCATCCCTGTCAGGCTGCTCGATCTTGGACTGTGCAGCTAAGTTGCAGTCCCACCGCGGATGTATCAGCCACCTCAGACCTTTCCAGCCGGGCACAGGGGTTGAAAACCCCCAGCCAAGGACTGTGCGTCTTGACTCTGCCCGAGAACACGGAGAAGGCCAACGCTGTTAGCACCTAGACCTCCTCTTCCATGTCGGTGTCCTCTGTGCCACCCTGCTGCCAGAGACGCACCCGCTGCCGGCAAGGGCACAGTGCGGACACACGATGAGGCAAAGCCCATCCCCACAAGGCTTGCCAGACTAAACACAAGGCGGAGCAAGGGAAGAGGGGAAACTGAGGCAGAGGGCGGGGTAGTGACTGGCCCACATTCACACAGCAGCTCCGTGTTTCACGTCCAAGGTCACAGCCGGCGGGTCGAGCCCAGAGGGGGTTTGTCTCCGCCAGAGCTGTTGTGTTGGGATTTGACTTGGCTCCTTGCCCCAATAGCATTAAATCCAGCCTCGTCCTGAGCCAGCCCCCGATCTGCACAGGGGCAAACGGAGGCAGCACCATGGACTGTAGTGGAGCCAGGCCAATAGACACCCGTGTGGTCACTCTCCACCCTCAGTGAGTAGCAGGGACAGGGGCTGGGCATGGTGGACACCCACAGCACGAGAGGTGGCCAAGGGGATTCAGGGCCGTTCCATGTATCAATCTAATCCCCACCCCTATCTGTGTCCTACCCTCTGCAGCCGTCACACCGCCTGCTGAAGAAGAAAATGCCGAACCAAACCACCGTGACCGAGTTCCTGCTCTGGGGGTTCTCTGACGTCCGGGAGATGCAGGTTTTGCACTTCGTGGTGTTTCTAGTGATGTATCTGGCAGCCCTAATGGGGAACCTTCTCATCATCTCAGCCGTCGTCCTTGACCATCATCTTCACACCCCCATGTACTTCTTCCTGGCAAACCTGTCCATCCTGGACCTCGGCTCCATTTCCGTCACCGTCCCCAAGTCCCTAGTCAACTCCCTCCTGGACACCAGAGAGATTTCCTACCGTGCCTGTGTTGCACAAGTCTTTCTCTTTTTTGTCTTCACATCAACTGATCTTGCCCTTCTCACCGTCATGGCCTACGATCGACATGTCGCCATCTGCCGACCACTGCACTACGAGCGAGTGATGAACAGGAGAGCCTGTGTCCACATGGCTGCCAGTGCCTGGATCGCTGGTATTGTCAACTCTGCCCTGCACACCGGGAACACCTTCACGTTACCCTTCTGCCAGGCCAACGTCGTCGACCAGTTCTTCTGTGAAATCCCCCAGCTCCTCAAGCTGGCCTGCTCCGACTCCTATCCCAGTGAAGTTGGGGTCATCGCCTTCAGTGTGTTTTTAGGTTTAAATTGCTTTGTTTTTATTATTGTGTCGTATGTTCAGATCTTCAGAGCGGTGCTGAGAATCCCCTCGGAGCAGGGCCGGCACAAAGCCTTCTCCACCTGCCTCCCCCACCTCGCTGTGGTCTCCTTGTTCCTTTGCACTGCATTCTTTGCCTACCTGAAACCTGCCTCCACCTCTCAGTCAGGTCTGGATCTGGCAGTGGGTGTCCTCTACGCCGTAGCACCTCCCATGATGAACCCCGTCATCTACAGCCTGAGGAACAAGGAGCTCAAAGCTGCCCTGAAGAAACTCTTTGTGGGGAGGTTATTCTCCAAGAATTGAAACGTCCTTCATTGGTCCTTGACTGTGATTTCCCTCCTGTGATTCTTTCTAATCAGCTGGTCACCAAATACCATCAAGGAGACCGCAAGGTGCAATCCGTTCATGAGGTAGAAAGATCCAGACTAATCCCATTGAATGAAATCCTAGCTAGTTAGAAAGAGATCTCGCTGGTGTGAATGAGATCAGAGTCTATGTGTGTTTTCATAGATCCTTGCACTCATCTAAGTATCATTTCATAAATTTACACTTGCAGACCCTACCTGAGCCCAGTGCACCAAACCTCAGCAGCCAACACTACATCCTAGCGAACGTCATGACATCTCTGTCTCCTCCTGTTTTGGTGGAAAACTGGTGCCTGCGGAATGGGAGGTTTGGCTTGTGTTGCCTTAGACATGTCTTCCTTGTTCTGTTTCAGTTTGTTTATTGGTTGGTTCATTTGCTGATTTCTTCCAGGTGGCTTTACAGAGGGTCAGAGTTCGGGACGTTGGAATATGCTTGATCCAAATGATGGTGTCAATTGACCATTGATTTGAGGTGCCATCTTTTCCTTTCTTGGATGGGATTGTCTGATGGACGTGAAGTTTTGTTTTCTGCAGTGAGGATGAATTGGAAAAAAGTCTCTGTGAATGGTTGGGAAGTTCCTAGTCTCCCCTCCCCACACACATACACATTTCTGTGAATGTGGATGGGACTGTGACGCACTATTTCAGATGTGGGAGGGTAGCAGGAGCCACATATATTAATGCATAAACATTGCTCTGCTGGAGACCTGTAGGAAAAGGAAGCTCTGGGGATGTCTCCTACAGACATTTTGAGGCCGGGTAATAAAGCCGAATGTTTGTCCCACCAGACTGTTGTTGTCTCCAATTTTCTCAGATGTTGTGTCTGGTTTTCTGTGTGGCCACCAAATTGTACCGGACATGGGGGAGACCGGCTGGGCACTCGACCTACGGCTGAGGGAGGAGCTGCAGGGACCACACATGGAAGGGCCTGGGGAGAAATCCCTGTTGATGGTCACAGTCGGTGTGGTAGGAAAGGACCCCACTATAGAGGGAGGCAACCCGGCAATTCCACACTAATAGAGGGGCCGGTTCCAGGCTGAGGGCCCAGAGTCGGGTCCGAGGTGCAGCTGTAACCCGGTAACCCCAACAACTGGGATTCAACCATTCCCTTGCATGGGTTGATTTGGATTTGGCCAACGGTGTCCGAACCACACAAGCATCTCACTGTTCCAGTGGTTATCCAGATTTTGCCAACCCCTCTCAGGTTCTGAATTGACTGGGTGCATCAACAGGACCGTAGATTCAAAGTTGCTTTCAAATAGTTCATCACTGCATTGCTGAAGATTATAAAATCCCAGCCCTAAAAAACCATCGTACCCACCCCTGTTGGACACCAATTTCATACTGCGTAGGGCCCCGTACATCCTACGAATGGCCCTGTCCCAACCTGTTCATACCACGATGGCTCACGCAACCCAACAAGAGCGGAATGCGAAGCCAGACCAGGCTTGTAGAATGACACCTGAAACTTCATACTTCATGCAAAGTGAACACGGGTGGGCAAGAGTTTCCCAACTGTGATTAACTTTAAACAGGAGAGAAGCCCAATCGATGACTAAATTAAATGAATGCTCAAGCTTTTTGCTTTTGATTGGGGGTGTGAATGGGATATTCGAGTAGCACATCTCCATGAGGTCAGGGCGGGGTTGTATTTGGCTCACCCAAACCACTACCGATTAGACGGGTATTTCAACCTGGCTCATCACACGGGCAATGTACAAGCAGACTCATGGGTACGTACTTGCGTCTTTAAAAGGGCTTGATTCCCAGAGTGGGAAAGATTTTTAAACTGAATCAGCTCAAAAGAAAACATTACAAAAACAGTGTCAGAAAAATGTGTATTATAATGGGGAATTCAGTAGAGGCTCCAAACTTCACAATCCTGCAATCGAGGAATAAAGTTACGCTGGTTTAAAATTACTCCTCCTCCTACTAGTAATAATAATTACAATAATTATAATAATAATGAAAAGGGAAGTTCATAGTAATTAATATTCAGAAGTTAGGAGTTATTCAAGTGGATCTGGAATAACCAAGAAACAAATAGAAAGGTATGGTCAGCTGAAATAAAGACAATGAGAAGACGTTATTAAAGAATATTAGGACCAAAGAGGATCCTAAGAACACCATAGGTCCATTACTAGGTGGAAACCACAAAATGATTAGTGATAATGCAGAAAAGGTAGAGCTATAGAATAAATATTTCTGTTCTGTTTTGGCAGGGACCGTTTGACGTAGGCATATTATGTGGTATGCTCCCCATTTCTGTAGTATGCCAAGTATATGTTAAAAACAAGTACTGAAATAACATCGATAAGTATGGCAGGGTAAGTTGCGTCCAAGTGTTTGAAGAGAGCCGACTGGGGAACTCAAAATTTAACGAGCAGAGTTAATGTTTATTTTTAATACATTTTGAACACCAGAGATGTTCCAGAAGAGGAGAAGAAAGCTGATGTTGGGTCAATCCTTACAAGGGTTAAATAGAACAACGAGGGTCATTTTAACTCCGTCAGTCTGACATTGACTCTGGACAAGGCAAGGCAAGGGTAGAGGCTGATACAGGCCTCGATTAATAAAGGAAGATACTATAATTAATACTGATCAAC
This sequence comes from Pelodiscus sinensis, assembly GCF_052426305.1. Classification (NCBI taxonomy): domain Eukaryota; kingdom Metazoa; phylum Chordata; order Testudines; family Trionychidae; genus Pelodiscus; species Pelodiscus sinensis. The sequence continues at coordinate 12,655,905 of NC_143081.1, read as the reverse complement.
AGGAATTAGTGGAAAATAGATCCTGCCATTTTTATAGAGATTCCAAGTTTGGTTGATAAAGGCAATAGACTTCTACAAGGCCTTTGTCTGGGTGTCACATGATAATTTGATTAAAAAAAGAGACTCGAAAGATGTAAAATGCACATGGCACCCAGTAACTGGCTCAAAAGCTGACACACAGAGCGGTCACTTAAAGGGCTTTCACTGAATGGGCATTTCTCTAATGGGGTCCCTGAGGAATAAGCACTTAGCCATTTTCTGCTTAACCTTTTATTGATAATCTGGAAGAAACATAAAAAGAGAAGAAAGGAAATCATGCCCAATAGGCTACGTCTAGACTGGCATGATTTTCCGCAAATGCTTTTAACGGAGAAGTTTTCCGTTAAAAGCATTTTCGGAAAAGAGCATCTAGATTGGCACGGACGCTTTTCCGCAAAAGCACTTTTTGTGGAAAAGCGTCCGTGCCAATCTAGACGCGCTTTTCCGCAAAAAAAGCCCTGATCGCCAATTTCACGAGCTGTCTACACTGGCCCTTTTGCACAAAAGGACTTTTGCCCGAACAGGAGCAGCATAGTATTTCTGCAAGAAGCACTGATTTCTTCCATGAGATCGTTAGTGTTCTTGTGAAAATTCGAATAGCCAGTGTAGAAAAACTTGCCGTCTAGACACAGCCATAATGTTTGTGCATGACAGAAAAGTTGGGGGACCAGTAAATAATGACGAGAGCTGGGTGCCCAAAAGAAAGGATCGGGCCCATTTTCACAGGGTACATCTAGACTACAGGGTTTTGTCGACAGAAGTTTTGTCAACAGATACTGTTGACAAAGCTTCTGTCGACAAAGAGCGTCTAGACTACAGCCAGTTCTGTCGACAAAGCAAGCTGCTTTGTTGACATAACAGTGTTGACGCAAAGGACGGTGTAGATGCAATAATGCCTTCTATTGACAGAACTCTGTCGACAAAAGGCGTTATTCCTCGTAAAATGAGGTTTACCAGCGTCGACAAAACTGCTGAGTTCTGTCGACGTTATGTCGACAGAACTCAGCGGTAGTGTAGACACAGGTATAGTTTTGTCAACAAAAGTCCACTTTTGTCGACAAAACCCTGTAGTCTAGACACACCCACAATGTCGGAGGAAATTTCTGAGGAACCCAACCAAAATTGTGAGGAGACGTCAAAGCAGACTTGGAGTCATCCCATAATGGAAATTTCTTCCTCCCTTTTTAGGCCTCAGTCTTGAAATTTGCCCCTCCCTGCCCTCTCTAGATTTCTGCCTTCCTGGGAATGCCTTTCGAGGGCAGGCTCTCAAACTTTTGGCAGATCACTGACTATATCAGCAGAGAGACACCTGGTGGACATGTCGTCTCTCCTTGGTGATCTCCTCAACTTCCTCTCCTCCCCTACACAAATGTAGACCATCCCCACAGCCCAACCAAGTTCACCCAACATCCCAACATCAACCGGCTGCCTACTCTTTGGCTCCAATGAAGAGGCAGAGAAAATAGATTGGAATTATCATTAATGAGACCCAGCCATAGCTCCATTTGCAAAGAAGGTCAAGAACCAGAGGTGGTGCAAATCAGCAGCTGCTCCGGTGAGGTGAGGTTTCCCTTTGGGCAGGGGGTTGGACTCCCTGACTCCTGAGGTCTCTGCCAGCCCTGGGATCTATGATTCAGTGTCAGGTCTTTGGGGAGTCCTAGGGCCAGATCCCCAGGTAACGGAAATCCAAGCAGCTCCATTGAAACCAAGGAGGAACCTGCAGATTGCCCAGAACTCAATGGGACTGGATCAGTTGACACCAGTTTAGGACGTGGAGTTTTTCTCCAGCTGCTTCTTAGTGGCCATCGTCAAAACATTGGCCAGCCTGTGGGGTCCTCTGGGGGCTGCATCCCATGAGCATCTGGTGCAGCCCCAAGAGGAAGGATTTTAGTCCTGGCTTGACCAAGCCCTGGCTGGGATGATTGCGTTGGGTTGGTCCTGCCTTGGGCCGAGGGCTGGACTCGGTGACTCCTGAGTTCTCAGCCCACTCAGGGATTCCAGGAACGCAGGAGACCAAACGTCTCTGCTCCCCCAGAGCGGGTTCTGTGGGGCTCAGGGAGGCCCAGGCTGCTCCAGGCCATCCGGGGCTGTCAGGCCACCGGGCTCTGAGCTGCAGCAGGTCACATCTCTGCTCCCCACACAGAGTTCATGCTGCAATCTCCTTCATCCCCTTTGGGCTTCAGCCCGGCTCTGTCTGCAGCCAGGCTCCTCCCAGGGCTGCTGCCATTGTGGGGCACATGGGGCGGTTCCCCTCGGGGGTTGAGGGGCGGCTGGAGCAGCGTCACAGGCAGTTTGCTGCGGGGCTGAGATCTCTTCGCCCTGGAGACCGGAGTCAGCTATTTAGCCCCAGAACAAGCTGGGCCCCTGTTTGCAGCGAGCGCCAGATGGGAGCCGTTTCAGAGCAGGGGGGATTTCTCCTCTTTACTCCGTCACCTCTCGGAGAAGCCTGCCCGAGGAGGAGCCGGGAGAGGCCGACTGTGGGGCGGGTCCCTGCCTGCCAGGAACTGCAGAGACCCAGCAACTCACAGACATGCTGGAGAGACAAAGCAACCGTGATGGGGCATCCCTGGCCGTTCCATGGCTAGGAGTGACTGAGAATCCCGGCAGTGAAATAGATCCCAGGCTGGGGACCACATGGTGAGTGTGTGACTTCCGCTAACCCCGCTGAGGGGTGGTTAGTTCGGGGCGATTTCATACTGGACTCGATTGCAAAGGGAACGCTGCAGGACTGGTCACTTCACAAACGAAAACATTTCGAGCTTCGTAGGCGGGGTTATTTTTCTTCCCCCATTGGAGAACAGGAGACCTTGTCACAGCAATTGTGTGAAACCCAAACTTTTTGATTTGGGAACATCTTCATGTCACCCTTCCGCCAGTCCAAAGACACCAGACAGGTTTAGTTCAGCGAGAACCGGACCAGGGCAGATAAATTGTGGAACCCTGAATAATTTTCACTGAACTGAGGAAAAAAATGTTTTAAATGTTTATAATTTTCTAAGACGTGTCTTGTGTTTCAAAACAAGTAGTTCTGTGGCACCTTACAGACTAAGATAGATAGATAGATAGATAGATAGATAGATAGATAGATAGATAGATAGATAGATAGATAGGGTGTATGGGGATAGATAGATAGATAGATAGATAGATAGATAGATAGATAGATAGATAGATAGATAGATAGATAGAGGGGGTGTATGGGGATAGATAGATAGATAGATAGATAGATAGATAGATAGATAGATAGATAGATAGATAGATAGATAGATAGATAGATACACACACACACACTACAGGATCTTTTTTCAAAAAATCTTCCCCTGCATCTAGACTGCTGCTGGTTACTGCCAAAAAATTTGAAAGAACATGGCAGTTTTTTCGACTGCGGAAAACCTTGTTTTACGAGGAAGAACGCCTTGTTTTGAAAGTGCTGTTTCAAAAAAAGGCGCTATGTAATACAAACTGGGCTTTTTCAAAAGAGAGCATCCAGACTGCCTGGGTGCTCTCTTTCAAAAAATGCGTCTTGCTTTTTCGGAAGTACTGGTTGTAGTCTAGATGCTCATTTCGGAAATAGGCTTGCAGTCTAGACGTAGCCTTAGGTGCCACAGGACCACACGTTGTTTCTAAAGTTACAGAGGAACACGACAGCCCCTCGGAAACTTGTGGTTCAATAATCAGGCGTTTCCCAGGAATATGTCTTCAGCTAAAACCCGAGAACTCCTCTGAAATAATATGGACGCGATCCCCCAAACTGGAAAGTGAGGGAGAAGTCAGGGTGGAAACGTTCATATGGTCCAATAATATTGAAATCGGAACCCACCACGCTATACAACCAAAAGTATTGCCCTTTCAAAGGGACACCCGTTGGGTGGTAAAACTGACAAGCAGCAAAGAGGGCAGCTCACCTCACAGGTAATTAACATCCAGGTGTGTTGACTGGAAAAGAGCGAATGGAAGTCCCTGGCCACCATCTATCTCTTTTAGCCCAGCCTGTGGACACAGCGGAGCTCGGTGGGTTTAGCATCGACATCTCTTGCGTTACCCCATCTCATTTGTTCCGCACGCTGTTAATGGGGCACTGAACGTGCACATATTAAGAGTCAAAGAGTGCTTCCGTGGCACCACAGAGTGCGTCTAGACTACAGGGTTTTGTCAACAAAACTGTACCTGCATCTACACTGCCGCCGAATTCTGTTGACATAATATCGACAGAACCCTGCAGTTTTGTCGATGGCGGTAAACCTCATTCTACGAGGAAAAATGCATTTTGTCAACAGAGTTCTGTCAACAGAAGGCGTTATTGCATCTACACTGTGCTTTGAATCTACACTCTTATGTCCACAAAATGGCTTGGATGGTGTCTAGATGCCCTTTGACAATAGAATCTTTGTTGACAGTATCTGTCGACAAAGCCTCTGTCGACAAAAGCCTGTAGTCTAGACACACCCTTAAAGACTAACCAAAATATAGAGATGGGGTCATGAACTTTCGTGGGCAAAACCCACTTCCTCAGGTGAATGGGAGTGGAAATGAGAGAAGCCAAGAGATCTATAGAACAACGGAAGCAGTCCCTGTCCATTGTAGGACCCATGTTACTGTGGCTAATTAAGTGGGCTGGATGTGTCTTATACTTGGCTTTTGATGTGGAAATGTGGTTGTTAAAGGCAGGAGTCGAATGCACTGACTAGGTCATGTCCTGACCAGGTAGTGGTGTCAAAACTGTCAATATATTTCAGTTCTGTAGCCCCTCTCTGTACTTGGCTGGTGACTTTCCTTTGTAGAATAGGCGACTTTTAAATCCAGGACTGAGTGCCCAGGCAGGTTAAAATGTTCCCCTACAGGTTTCTGTGCGTTCCTATTCCTGACGTCAGATGTGTTTCTATTGCTCCTTTGATGGAGAGACTGGTTTGGCCAATGCACACGGCCGAGGGGCACTGCTGGCACTTGCTGGCATAGATCACATTGGGGGATGTGCAGTTGTCTGAGCCCCTGATGTGGTAGCTGACGTGGTGAGGAGCCGTGATGGGGTCGCTTGTGTAGATGTCTGGGCAGAGTTGGCAATGGGGTTTATTGCCGGGCTGGGTTCCTGGGTGAGTACGATGGGGGTGTGCCGTGTGGTTTCTGGACAGAATTTGCTTCAGGCTGAGGAGTGTCTGCAGGCGAGGACTGGCCTGTCCCCAAGGCCTGTCGGGGGGCGGGGGGCTGGTATTCAAGGTCAGGTTGCAGATTGTCAATGATGCACTGGAGGGGTGTGAGCTGGGGGCGCTGTCGGGGATGACCAGAGATGTTCTGTTCTCTTCCTCATCGGGCCTGTCCTCAGACCCACGGCCCCGCGCAGGCAGGCAGCGGCTGAGGTAAATGACGCAGCAGAGAGGTTGCTGAGTGATGTTACTAGCTTGTGCGACCAGACGTCCTGGTGCCCAAGGCATCCTTAGGGCTTAACCCCGTCCTGCCCACGCTGGCGCCAGGGGAGAGGAGGCGGCTGGGTTATCTCGGTGGCCAGCAGCAACCTGGAGGTCTGAGCTGCCTTCAACACTGTGCGGGAAGGAAGGGACAAGAGGAGTCCAACCACAGGGCAGAGGTGGCGGGTGGAGGAGAGATGAGCCCGATTATCCCTTCCTCCCCCCGCCACTCTTCCTCTGTGGCTGGGTCTGCGCCCAGCCCTTCTCGGCACATTGTCGTAGAGCCAGGCCAATTGACACCCCTGTGGCAACTCACCACTCCTGGTGACTGCCAGTGAGGAGTGCCGTGTGCCTCTGGGACTCACACTCAGTCTACAGCTCTCATCCCTACCCCGACTCTGCCCTTCTCTCCGCAGCCATTACACGATGTGCTGAAAAGAAAATGTCCAACGGAAGCACCGTGACCGAGTTCCTTCTCCTCGGATTCTCTGACGTCCGGGAGCTGCAGATTTTGCACGCTGTGATCTTTCTATTGATTTACCTGGCGGCCCTGGTGGGGAACCTTCTCATCATCTCAGCCATCGTCCTCGACCACCGTCTGCACTCCCCCATGTACTTCTTCCTGGGGAATCTGTCCATCCTAGACCTCAGCTCCATCTCCGTCACCGTCCCCAAATCCATGGCCAACTCCCTCCTGGACACCAGAGTAATTTCTTTCCCTGCTTGTGTTGCCCAAGTCTTTCTCTTTTTAGTCTTCACTTCAACTGATCTTGCTGTACTCACCGTCATGGCCTACGACCGACACGTCGCCATCTGCCAGCCCCTGCACTATGAACGGGTGATGAACAGGAGAGCCTTTGTCCACATGGCCGCTGGAGCCTGGATCGCTGGTATTGTCAACTCTGCCCTGCACACTGGGAACACCTTCCGGTTACCCTTCTGCCAGTCCAACGTCATCGACCAGTTCTTCTGTGATATCCCCCAGCTCCTCAAGCTGGCCTGCTCCGACTCGGACCTCATTGACGTTGGGCTTCTTGCCTTTAGTGTGCTTTTAGGTTTACACTGCTTTGTTTTCATCCTTGTGTCTTATGTTCAGATCTTCAGAGCGGTGCTGAGAATCCCTTCGGAGCAGGGCCGGCACAAAGCCTTCTCCACCTGCCTCCCCCACCTTGCTGTGGTCTCCTTGTTACTTTTCACGGCCGCGTTTGCCTACCTGAAACCCCCCTCCAGCTCAGCATCTAATCTTGATCTCGTGGTGGGTGTCCTGTATGCCGTGGTGCCTCCCATGCTGAATCCGGTCATCTACAGCCTGAGGAACCAGGAGATCAAAACAGCCCTGAAGAAGCTGATGGGGTGGAGGTTAATCTTCATGAAGTGAAATGTCCTTTAGTGCTTGTGATTGCAGCCTCAGCTTCTTTATTCAATGTGGACTAGCTCTGCTGAACTTCCATGGGTTAATTTAGCATTACACCAGTGTAAATGGGAGCAGAATGTGCTCCTCACACACCTCAGTCTAGATACACACCTGTCCCTCTCTCGCAGGGGTTTAATAGCACAGTGGCACAACACAAATCAACAGGGCGCCCTTGTGGTCAGTAAGCCCAACGGCATATTAAGGTGCATTAGGAGGAGCATGGCCAGCAGATCTAGAGAAGTGATGATTCCCCTTTATTCGGCACTGGGGAGGCCACATCTGGAGTATTGTGTCCAGTTCTGGGGCCCCCACTATAGAAAGGACGTGGATGCACTGGAGTCCAGTGTAGGGCAATGAAAATGATTAGGGGGCTGGAGAACATGACTTCTGAGGAGAGACTGAACAATTTGGGCTTATTTACGTTCCAGAAGAGAAAAGTGAGGGAGGATGTGAGAGCAGCCTTCAGCTACCTGAAGGGAGGTTCCAAAGAGGCTGGAGAGAGGCTGTTCTCAGTGTTGGTAGATGGCAGAACGAGGAGCAATGGGCTCAAGTTGCAGTGGGGGAGGTCTAGGTTGGATATTAGGAAAAGCGATTTCACTAGGAGGGTGGGGAAACCCTGGGATGGTTCCCTAGGGAAGTAGTGGAGTCTCTATCCCTAGAGGTGATTAAGTCCCAGCTTGACCAAGCCCTGGCTGGGATGATTGAGTTGGGGTTGGTCCTGCTTTGGACTCGATGAGTCCTGAGGTCTCCTCCAACCCTAGAATTCACAACAGATCCCCAGCCACAGCTAAGTCACTAGTTGTCTTCATGAAATCTCGGCCTCTTCTCCTTTTTCGGAATAACATTGTGGTTGAAGTATGGGAGGTTTTGCGTATGTATTTACCTTTTCCTCTTGCTGTATGTCCCTTCGCTGACTTGTTTCTTTGTTCCAATGAGATTTCTGGGGAGGAATTTGGGGGTATCAGTTTATTTTGTCATCTATCCAAGATCCCTCTGAGAGACGGGAGGTTTTCCTTTCCCCAGGCTTACTGGGGCTGACTGTGGTGGGGAGGTTTGTGCTGTTCTGGAGACAGCTCCTTCCAGAGGCCACAACTACATGTACTTGGTGCTGTCTCCCCCCCGGGCAGTGCCATCCTCACACTGTGGCCGCACAGGGCGCACCACCAGCAGGGCAGTGCAGCTCCAGTCCCTACCCCGGGAGAAGCCAAAGGTAGAGGCTGGACCACCAGCCCTGCCCCTCCACAGGGAATAGCCGCCAGAGCAGCGCCAGCCTCATTGCCACAGGTGACCCTAGTAAGACCCCCAACCTCCCAGCCAGCCAGCCCCTGCCCTCAGCCCCGGCTCACCTCCAAGCCCCCTGCCCTTAACCCCGAACTCACACCTGTCCTGAGTCCCCCCCCACTCCCAGCCCACTGCCCTGAGCCTCTCATCCCCTGCCCCCAGTGGTCATTCAGCAGTGTAACTGTCCCAGCTATCAAATGTAAATATATGGAGTTTTACCATCTCATAGAACTGACAGGGACCTCGAGAGGTCATCGAGTCCAGTCCCCTGCCCTCATGGCGGGACCAAGCATCATCCCTTATTATCTTATAACTGCTCATTATTAACCCCCTCCCTTTCCCTGCTGTGGAACACACTCGGATTGCAGGCACATCCCATTGTCCTGGCGCAATCAAACCACATTTGCGATGCAGCTTCCTCTTGCCCTAACTCAAAGCAAGGTCAGGGAAGGTGGGCCACGGTTCCCAGCCCCTCCCAGAGGCAGGAGGGGGGGCGGGAGAGGGGGCAGGGGCATGCTTCCTGGCCACAGTGTCTCCTGGGGAGAGAGGTTATGGAGGCTTTCCAGCAAGAGCAGTGGGATGGTGCCACCCCCGCCCCCAGCACTGTTTGGAGCATCGGGGCTCCAGTGGCCGGCAATGTGAACCAGGGCCTGGGCCTGAGAACTGCTTAGTCACTGCCCTGCCCTGAACCGGGGCCTGGGTCTGAGAACTGCTTAGTCACTGCCCTGCCCTGAACCGGGGCCTGGGCCTGAGAACTGCTTAGTCACTGCCCTGCCCTGAACCGGGGACTGGGCCTGAGAACTGCTTAGTCACTGCCCTGCCCTGAACCGGGGCCTGGGCCTGAGAACTGCTTAGTCACTGCCCCGCCCTGAACCGGGGCCTGGGCCTGAGGACTGCTTAGTCACTGCCCCGCCCTGAACCGGGGCCTGGGCCTGAGGACTGCTTAGTCACTGCCCCGCCCTGAACCGGGGCCTGGGCCTGAGAACTGCTTAGTCACTGCCCCGCCCTGAACCGGGGCCTCCTCCTGAGAACTGCTTAGTCACTGCCCTGCCCTGAACCGGGGCCTGGGTCTGAGAACTGCTTAGTCACTGCCCTGCCCTGAACCGGGGCCTGGGCCTGAGAACTGCTTAGTCACTGCCCTGCCCTGAACCGGGGACTGGGCCTGAGAACTGCTTAGTCACTGCCCTGCCCTGAACCGGGGCCTGGGCCTGAGAACTGCTTAGTCACTGCCCCGCCCTGAACTGGGGCCTGGGCCTGAGGACTGCTTAGTCACTGCCCCGCCCTGAACCGGGGCCTGGGCCTGAGGACTGCTTAGTCACTGCCCTGCCCTGAACCGGGGCCTGGGCCTGAGAACTGCTTAGTCACTGCCCCGCCCTGAACCGGGGCCTGGGCCTGAGAACTGCTTAGTCACTGCCCCGCCCTGAACCGGGGCCTCCTCCTGAGAACTGCTTAGTCACTGCCCTGCCCTGAACTGGGGTCTAGGCCTGAGAATTGCTTAGTCACTGCCCCGCCCTGAACCGGGGCCTCCTCCTGAGAACTGCTTAGTCACTGCTCCGCTCTGAAACGGGGCCTGGGCCTGAGAACTGCTTAGTCACTGCCCCGCCCTGAACCGGGGCCTGGGCCTGAGAACTGCTTAGTCACTGCCCTGCCCTGAACCGGGGCCTGGGTCTGAGAACTGCTTAGTCACTGCCCTGCCCTGAACCGGGGCCTGGGCCTGAGAACTGCTTAGTCACTGCCCCGCCCTGAACCGGGGCCTGGGCCTGAGAACTGCTTAGTCACTGCTCCGCTCTGAAACGGGGCCTGGGCCTGAGAACTGCTTAGTCACTGCCCTGCCCTGAACCGGGGCCTGGGTCTGAGAACTGCTTAGTCACTGCCCTGCCCTGAACCGGGGCCTGGGCCTGAGAACTGCTTAGTCACTGCCCCGCCCTGAACCGGGGCCTGGGCCTGAGAACTGCTTAGTCACTGCCCCACCGTGAACTGGGGTCTGGGCCTGAGAACTGCTTAGTCACTGCCCCGCCCTGAACCGGGGCCTGGGCCTGAGAACTGCTTAGTCACTGCCCCGCCCTGAACCGGGGCCTGGGCCTGATGACAGGTATTCGTGAATTACTTATTGGCTGGCCCAACCTGAATGAGGGCCTGGGCCTGTAGCCTGTATTAACTTTTGTTGCCTTGAGCCCAGGACAGGGCAAAGTGACATTAGGCCCAGCCTCATCATCGGTAGGCAGCCAGGACTTGTTGGTACTGACTGGGGAATGATTCTGAGGGTGTGGAACCCCTCCTAGTGCCCTACTGGGCTACATATGTACAGAAATAAGGGCAAAGAGACCCATATATCGTTTCACATATTTTGGAGAAAGCCGGCACACCAGCTAATGCGAAGTGGTGTGGCCCGTGACCCAGTTTGAGGTTCCACCCCAAGAAGGCCGGGCGCATAAGAGGACGTTCACTCAATGCCCAGAGCAGACCTTCTTCTTCCCTTCTGTGCTCCCTCTTCTCCCCTCTTTGTCCATGTGGAATGCTGCCTGCATTCCAGCCTTTCACCCAGGTCTCCGTGTTCTGGACAGATGGTGGGAATTTCTCCCAGCCCCCGTCGAAGCCACCCTCACTAGCTTAGCTGAACTGTATCCAAAGATACTGTCCCCTGCCTCGATAGATGGACCCCATTTCTGCTCAGCAGCCTTTCTTCTTCTGGTGCGGAAAATGTTATTTACTTATTCCCACAGTATAAGAACTGGAGGTCACCAAAAGATTCAGAAAAGAGCAACAAAAATGATGGGGAGTCTGGAACAGGTCCTGTATGAAGAGAGTTGAAGAAGACTTAGAATTTTCAGCTCAGAAGAGGGCTATACAATCTTGACGGGGTGAAAAAATGAATAAGGAAAAGTTATTTACTTGTTCCCATAACATAAGAACTCGGGGTCACCAAATGAAATTAATAGGGAGAAGGTTTAGAACAAAGAAAAGGTAGTTTTTCTTCACTCAGCGCACAGTCAACCTGTGGAACTCCTTGCCAGAGGATGTTGTAAAGACCAGGACTTTAACAGGGTTCAAAAAAGAGCTAGATAGATCCATGGAGGTTAGGTCCATCAATCGCTATTAGCTAGGATGGATAGGAATGGTGTCCCTGGCCTCAGTGGGTGACAGGGGAGGGATCACATGAGGATTCCCGGTTGTGTCTCTTCCTGCTGGGGCACTTGGTATTGGCCACTGTGGGCAGACAGGACACTGGGCCAATGGACCTTTGGTCTGACCCAATCTGGCCGCTCTTACTTTCTTATGTTCTTGGAGCAGCATCCCCAGCTGAGGAAAGGAATCCCTCCTGCCCACAGAGCCAGGCATTCCCCTCCGGATTGTGTCATTCTCTGCCTTGAGTGGGAGGCTGGATGACAGCCCCACCTGTGCCCACAGCTCCTTCCCTCTCCTGTGCAGAGCCCCCAGGCCCAAGTCCAGCTCTAGCCTGGAGAGAGGCCAAACGATTCCCCTCTGGAGCATCCCTGGGGCGTTGCTTTTGAACCCCACCCAGAGTTCATTCGGCAATCTCCTCCCCTCCCCTTTGGGCTTCAGCCCGGCTCTGTCTGGACCAGGGTCCTTCCAGGGCCGCTGCCATCGCAGGGCACGTGGGGTGGTTCCCCTCAGCGGTTGAGGGGAGGCGGGAGCAGCCTGGCAGGGCGGTTTGCTGCTGGAGTGAGATCTCCCCACCCTGGAAACTGGAGTCGGCTATTTAGCGCCAGAAGAAGCCGGGGCCATGTTTGCAGCTGGCTGGGAGCAGTTTCAGAGCAGGGGGGGATTTCTCCTCTTTACTCGGTCGCCTCTCGGAGAAGCCTGCCCAATGGCAGAGCTGGGAGAAGCCGTCTGTGGGGCAGGTCGCTGGCTGCCGGGAACTGCAGAGACCCAGCCGCTCACAAGACATGCTGGAGGGCAAAGTGACCACAATGGGGCATCGGCGGCTGGTCCATGGCTGAGAATCCTGGCAGTGAAATAGATCCCAGGCTAGGAAGCCCAGCACGGTGAGTGTGTTATTCCAAATAAATGTACTTAGGGTGGCTAGCTGGGGGCCATTTCATACTAGACTCTAGTTACAAAGGGAACGCTGCAGGACTGGTCACAGCACTCACTCCACCGTTTAGAGCTTCGCAAGGGGGGAGGGGTATTTTTCTTCCCCCAGAAGAGAACAAGGGGCCTTGTCACAGGACTTGTGTGAAACCCAAACTTTTTTATTTGGGAACATCTCCCTGTTATCCTGGGAGAAACCAGTCCAAAGATACCAGCTAATATTAGTTCAGTGAGAACCGGCCCAGGGCAGATAAATTGTGGAACCCTGAAAAATGAACTGAGGTAAAAAATGTTTTGAATTTTCCAAGACACATCGTGTGATTTAAAACAACGAGTAGTCCTGGTGCACCTTAGAGACTAAGACAGACAGACAGACAGACAGACAGACAGATAGATAGATAAAGTGTGAAGACTTTTTATAAGTTCATTAGAAGGAAGAGGAAGACCAAAGGCAGGGAGAAACAGTAAGAGGAAACTTGGAAATGGCAGAGATGCTTAGTGACTTCTTCGTTTCGGTCTTCACCGAGAAGTCTGAAGGATGCCTAACATAGTGAGTGCTAGTGGGAAGGGGGTAGGTTTAGAAGATAAAATAAAAAAAGAACAAGGTAAAAATCACTTAGAAAAGTGAGATGCCTGCAAGTCACCAGGGCCTGATGAAATGCCTCCTAGAATACTCAAGGAGCTGATAGAGGAGGTATCTGAGCTTCTAGCTATCATCTTTCGAAAATCATGGGAGACAGGAGAGATTCCAGAGGACTGGAAAAGGGCAAATCTAGTGCCCATCTATAAAAAGGGAAATAAGAACAACCCAGGAAACTACCGACCAGTTAGTTTAACTTCTGTGCCAGGGAAGATAATGGAGCAAGTAATAAAGGAAATCATCTACAAACACTTAGAATGTGGCAAGGTGATAGGGAACAGCCAGCATGGATTTGTAAAGAACAAATCATGTCAAACCAATCTGATAGCTTTCTTTAATAGGATAAGGAGTCTCGTGGATGAGGGGGAAGCGGTGGATGTGGTATACCTAGACGTCAGTGAGGCATTTGATACGGTCTGGCATGATAATCCAAAGATGGGGATTCCACAACCTCCCTGGGCAATTTATTCCAGATGAGCTCTGCCCGATGGTCCTTTCCCCCGTCTCTCCTCCACTCCCCTCCTGCGGCTGGGCTTGCGCCCATCCCTTCCACCAACACAGGGCCAAAAAGGCCACTACCGGCCACATTCTGGTGACAACCCTGACAGGCATCTGGGACAGGGGCCTGTGACCCTGCACCTGCCCCACACACTCTCCCACATGTTGCCCCAAGAAGATGCTGTGCCAGATACCAGGAAAAGTGGGTGCGTTCTGGGAGCCCAGCCGGGCGTGGAGGGCAGAGAGGGGCAGGCAGGAAGGGCTGGGTCAGTCACTCATCCCCCAAGGGAAAGAGGCATTTGGGAGTGTGGGGGGTTGTGTTTGATTTAGATTTAGATGGGATTGGTCCTGCCTAGAGCGGGGGGCTGGACTTGACGACCTTCTGAGGTCTCTTCCAGTTCTATGATTCTATGATAAGGGGATGGTTTGATGAAATAACATGATCTTGGTAACTAATTGACCATTCATTATCAGTTGGAAATAGGTCAATGGAGGGATGATAGGAGTTGCTATAGGGAACTTTCTGGGTGTCTGGCTGGTGAGTCTTGCCCACATGCTCAGGGTTTAGCTGATCGCCATATTTGGGGTCGGGAAGGAATTTTCCTCCAGGGTAGATTGGCAGAGGCCCTGGAGGTTTTTCGCCTTCCTCTGTAGCATTGGGCACAGATCACAGCTGAAGGACTCTCTGCATGTTGGGTCCTTCAAAGTATTTGAATGCTTCAATATCTTTGATATAGGTGAGAGGATTATTCTAAGAGGGGTGGTTGAGATTCTGTGGCCTGCACTGAGCAGGGGGTCAGACTAGATGATCATAATGGTCCCTTCTGACCTTAAAGTCTATGAATCTATGAACCCTGATGCCTTAAAGATAAGAAAGTAAATGAGAAGAAGCCAACGACACCGTTTTTTCTTTTGAACAGCTTGATATTGGAACGTTTGTGCGATTAGCTGCTGTTTTACTTACTGGAATCAGAAAAATCTGACGAGGCGCCCCAACCTCAGCCAAGGGAAATATTGTCACCCTCCGATGACCCCAACCTGTTGTGTTGGGATAGCACTTTGCTCTTTCCTCCACTCTACATTTTATTCAGCCACCTCCTGAGCCCAATCGTCAGATGGGACAGATGGATGCTCGGTAGATTGTTGAGGAGGCAGGCCAATAGATACCCTGTGGCAACTCACCACTCCTGGTGACTGCCAGTGAGGAGTGCCGTGTGCCTCTGGGACTCACACTCAGTCTCCATCTCTGATCCCTACCCCGTCTGTTCCCTTCTCTCTGCAGCCATTATACGACGTGCTGAAAAAGAAAATGTCCAACCGAAGCACCGTGACCGAGTTCCTTCTCCTGAGATTCTCTGACGTCCGGGAGCTGCAGATTTTGCACGTTGCGGTGTTTCTAGTGATTTACCTGGTGGCCCTGATGGGGAACCTTCTCATCATCTCAGCCATCATTCTCAGCCATCAACTTCACACCCCCATGTACTTCTTCCTGGTCAACCTGTCCATCCTTGACCTCGGCTCCATCTCTGTCACTGTCCCCAAATCCATGGCCAACTCCCTCCTGGACACCAGGGTGATTTCCTACCCTGCCTGTGTCACCCAAGTCTTTCTCTTTGTCGTCTTCACTTCAACAGATCTTGCCCTTCTCACTGTCATGGCCTACGACCGACACGTCGCCATCTGCCAGCCCCTGCACTACGAGAGAGTGATGAACAGGAGAGCCTGTGTCCACATGGCCGCCAGTGCCTGGATCGCTGGTATTGTCTATTCTGCCCTGCACACTGGGAACACCTTCCGGTTACCCTTCTGCCAGTCCAACGTCATCAACCAGTTCTTCTGCGATATCCCCCAGCTACTTGAGCTGTCCTGCTCTGACTTGGACCTCAGTGACGTTGGGCTTATTGCCTTTGGTGTGCTTTTAGGTTCAAATTGCTTTGCTTTCATCCTTGTGTCTTACGTTCAGATCTTCAGAGCGGTGCTGAGAATCCCCTCAGAGCAGGGCCGGCACAAAGCCTTCTCCACCTGCCTCCCCCACCTCACAGTCGTCTCCTTGTTACTTTTCACCGGTGTGTTTGACTACCTGAAACCTCCCTCCAGCTCAGAATCTAATCTGGATCTGGCGGTAGGTGTTCTCTACGCCGTGGTGCCTCCCATGGTGAATCCGGTCATCTACAGCCTGAGGAACAAGGAGATCAAAGCAGCCCTGAAGAAACTGACGGGGAGGAGGATAATCTCCAGGAAGTGAAATGTCCTTTGGTGTTTGTGATTGCAGCCTCAGTGTCTTTATGCAATGCGGACTAGCGCAGCTGAATTTAAATGAGTTAGAATTATAGCCGTGGAAATGAGAGCATGCCTCAGTCTAGATACACAACTATCCCTCTTGCGCAGGGATTTAATATCACAGTTGCACAACAAGAATCAACAGGGTGCCCTTGTAGTCAAGAAGCCCGGCGGCATATTTGGGTGCATTAGGAGGAGCGTTGCCAGCAGATCTAGAGAAGTGATAATTCCCTTTTCTTCAGCTCTGATTAGGCCACATCTGGAGTATTGTGTCCAGTTCTGGGCCCCCACTTTAGAAAGGATGTGAACGTATTGCTCTTGTGCAAGAAGCCCTCTCTTGCTACACTGTTCTGTAAATCTTCTTGCGCAAGAGCGGGTGGGCAGTGTGGACACTTTCCGGAAAAAACGACCCTACTTGTACAATAACACACCCGTGTCGACACAGCCAAGATGTTTTCCTTTTCCTAGCAATAAAAGATTAGAAAGGGTCTGGCTGAGTTCCATTTTCAATGATTAGTTCAACTGTGGTAATGTTAATTAAAAGGAAAATGTCTGTGCTTTATTTCAATGACGGCACTCAGAGAAGGGAGTGGAGGGGGGCGGGCAGAGAGGGGAAGCTGTGTGGGGGGGGGGGGTCAGGGCAGAGAGTGTGGGGTGCTCAGAGCCAGGAGTGGAGGGTGCAAGAGTCAAGAAAAGGCCTGGGAGGGGATGCAGGATTTAGGATGAGGTGGAGGAATCAGGGAAGGTTTTGGGAAGGGCACAGCAGGGGCAGGGGCGGTGCTGCAGGAGTGAGGGCTGGGGGCTGGGAGGTGTGGGGGGGCTTAAGGCAGGGAGGTGAAGGGTACGAGTGAGGGCAGGGGGTGCAAAGCTCAAGGCAGGGGATGGGGTGGAGGGCTCAGGAGGTGATGGGAGGTACTGGAGCTGACCGTGGTGCTGACGGTTGTGCTGCTCTGGAGGAAGTTCCTTCCAGGGGTCACAGTGACACGGCCTTGGTGCTGTCTCCCCTCGGGCAGTGCTGACCCCTCCACTGTGGTCCCATTGGGTGTGCCACCAGCAGGGCACTGCAGCCCCAACCCCACCCCGGGAGAAGCCAGAGGAAAAGGCTGGTCCGCACAACCCTGCCCCTCCGCGAGGAAAAGCTGCCAGAGCCACGCCAGCCTCATTGCCACAGGTGACCCTAGTAAGACCCCCAACCCCCCAGCCTGCCAGCCCCTGCCCTCAGCCCCGGCTCACCTCCAAGCCCCCTGCCCTAAAATCCCCACACTCCTGTCCTCAGTTCCCCCACCTCCCAGCTCGCTGCCCTGAGCCTCCCGTTCCCTGCCCCCTGTGGTCATTCTCCAGTGTAACTATCCCAGCTATCAACCCCCTCCCTTTCCCTGTTGTGGAACACACTCGGATTCCAGGCACATCCCATCCTCCTGGCACAACCAAACCATATTTGGGATGCAGCTTCCTCTTACCCTCACTCAAAGCAAGGTCAGGGAAGGTGAGCCACGGTTCCCAGCCCCTCCTTGGGCGGGGAGTGTCCCTCATGGGGACCTGGCTGGAGGGTCTCCTGGGGACAGAGGTTTTGGTGGCAGGACCAGTATGCAGGGCTTCTAGCATGACCAATGGGTGGGGTGCTTCCCAAGCCCCACCCCTTCCTGCACAGTTTGGAGCAGTGGGGCTCCAGTGGCTGGTAACGTGGAAAGCTTGATGCCCAGTTGGCCACTCTCTTGCTGGTGTGGCCAGTCCCTGTGCTCTCTCTGCAGTATCGCTGTTCCTCTGGTCACCCCCCTGCCTTTCCATGTGATGGAACACAATCCCATTCCAGGCACTTCTCATTGCTCTTGCACAACCCCACCCCGACCTTGCTTTCAGCTAAGAGAAGAGGAAGCTGCCTCCCAAATTTGATTTGGTTGTGCGAGGACAGTGGGACGGGCCTGGACTCAGATTGAAAAAACTCACAAAACAATTAATAGTCCTGCAGCACCGTAGAGACTAACCAAAAATGTCTAGGAGGCCCCCGAGATGCACCCACGCGAGTTCCGACCCCCCGCACTCACAACTATTTTTGTAATTGCGGAAGGGGCCAGACACCCCCGACTTATGTCCTCGGCCCACATTGACTATGGCGCAAGACACCTACCATCAATGCGGGTTGAAGTTATGACGCCCCCAACTTGCGACGCTTCCTCAAAAACCAATCCCGTCGCAAGTTGAGACCCTCCTGCGTATGGCATCATAAGCTTTCGTGGGCACAACCCACTTCTTCAGATAATGGAGTTTAAGGGGTCCAGGTTCCAAATCAATAGCAGAGAAAGAGAGGGGATGGGAAGGAAAGGAAAGGCGAAAACATGGGAAAAGACTACTCAGTTAGATTGTCCAAGCAAAATGAAGCTGATAGAGAGGGTTCTAAGTACTCTTAAGTACCTGGTGTTTGGCTGTTTATGTCATTAGGATGTGGTATGTAGCGGGTAATCCACTTAAGGTCTTTGTTTAAAACTCAATTGTAGGAATAGAAATGGAAATGACATTAAGTTCTGCAGCTTCTCTTTCATGGTGGTTTGAGATGCATTAGCGAGCACCCGGGCAAGTTAAAATGGTTCCCAACGGGTTTCTGTGTGCACCTTGACGGCACATGTCACATTCGTGTCTGTGCCGTTGTATGAGCCTCTGGTCTGGTGGTTTTTGTGGTTAGTCCCTGGGATGATGTGGCTTGTGCAGATGCGTGGACAGAGTTGGCACCGAAGTTGATTGCGGGGCTGGGTACCAGGGTGAATAGGATAGAGGTGCTCTGTGTGGTTGCTGGAAAGAATTTTAGTTTTAAGAATGCTTGATTTTATTTTAGATTAAAGAATGCTTGATATAGATCTTGTAGGTGTTTGTCTCTGTCTGTGTGATTGGAGCAAACCCGGTTGCATCTTAGGGCCAAGTTTCTGTGTCACCTAAGAGTAACCTGTGAACCAGGCACCTCTGTACAGGACAAAATACTAACCATGCTGCCTGAGTGAACACTGACCGTCTCCCATACAACCCCAAATCGAAAACACACGGATGGAAGCAACAGACCCACCCACCAGCCTACTCGTTAAAAAAATTGCCCACTGAAATATGAAGGAGAAGCAAAAAACAAAATAGCTACTGCACAGATACTGCATTTATTTACTTCAAGATCCAGGGGGTCCACTAAGACCTTGTTACGGATATCGATTTTCTATCCAAGGTTCTCAGATAGCATTGGGATGCATTATAGTATCCTGAAGTAGATAGATAGATAGATAGATAGATAGATAGATAGATAGATAGATAGATAGATAGATAGATAGATAGATAGAGGGGGGTGTGGGGATAGATAGATAGATAGATAGATAGATAGATAGATAGATAGATAGATAGATAGATAGATAGATAGATAGATAGAGGGGGTGTGTGGGGATAGATAGATAGATAGATAGATAGATAGATAGATAGATAGATAGATAGATAGATAGATAGATTTTGTTATTATTTACAGTGGTATAAATCTACAGTTGCTCCTTTGACTTGACTGGTGTTTCCATTTTGCCACTGCAAATACACCTTTGTGCATAACAAGATGGCAAACCCTGCTCTCATGCAGACATTACTCTCATCATTTCATGTATTCAAAAAGAAACACAGGATGAAATTAAAATCAGAGGCGTAAGAGGGACATTTTCTGTGCCATGGATAATCTCCACCCAGTCAATTTCCGCAGGGCAGCTTTGATCTCCTTGTTCCTCATGCTGTAGATGACGGGGTTCAGCACGGGAGGCACCACGGAATAGAAAACATCCACCGCGAGGTCCAGGCGGGATGCGGAGCTGGAGGTGGGTTTCAGGTAGGCAAAGGCACCAGTTAAAATAAACAAGGAGACCACAGCGAGGTGGGGGAGGCAGGTGGAGAAGGCTTTGTGCTGGCCTTGCTCCGAGGGGATTCTCAGCACCGCTCTGAAGATCTGAATATACGATACAAGGATGAAGACCAAGCAGCTGAAGACTAAGCAGGCACCAAAGACAATAACCCCGTTTTCACCACGGTCGGAGTCAGGGCAGGCCAGCTTGAGCAGCTGGGGGATGTCACAGAAGAACTGATTCACCACGTGGCCGCCACAGAAGGAGATGGCAAACGTGCTCCCAGTGTGCGAGGCAGAGTACAGCAAACTAGAGACCCAGGTGCTGGCAGCCATGTGGACACAGGCTCTCCGGTTCATTGTTCGTTCATAGTGCAGTGGGTGGCAGATGGCCACGTACCGGTCGTAGGCCATGACGGTCAAGATGCCGATATCAGCTGAACCAAAGAACATGAATAAAAACACTTGGGAGACACAGGCAGGGTAGGAAATCAACCTAGTGTCCAGGAGGGAGTTGGCCATGGATTTGGGGATGGTGACAGAGATGAAGCCGAGGTCTAGGATGGACAGGTTCCCCAGGAAGAAGTACATGGGGGTGTGCAGATGATGGTCGAAGGCTACGACTGTGATGATGAGAAGGTTCCCCACCAAGCCCATCAGATATATCACTAGAAACAGCACAAAGTGCAAAATCTGCAGCTCCCGGACGTCAGAGAAGCCCAGGAGCAGGAACTCGGTCACGGTGCTTCGGTTGGACATTTTCTTCTTGAGAACGTCCTGTGAGGGCTGCGGAGGGAAGGAGATGGGCAGAGTCAGGCTTTGAAGGTCAGAGGAATCCACCCTGATTCCCGGCTCACTAAACTCTCACGTCCCAATGTAAAATGTGCACAAGAAGGGGTCAGCTCCCCAAGCGCAGACAATCAGACTTTGGCAAGTCAAGGCGAGACAAGTAACACTTGTTATGTAGGTTAGAGAGACAAACGGTGGTGACACCAGCCAACCTCTCCTTCTGCCAGGACTCCAACCACCGCTTACATGGAGACTTCTCGGCTGCATTACCACACTGGTGTGAACAGTATCACTCCCTTACACTCAGTGGGACTGTGGATAGGAAAAGAAACAATGAGCGTAAATTGCAGCAAAGGAGGTTGAGGTTGGACATTAGGAAAAACTTCCTACTTGTCAGGGTGGTGAAACACTGGAATAAATTGCTCAGGGAGGTTGTGGAATCTCCATCTCTGGAGATATTTCAGAGCAGGTTAGGCAGACACCTGTCAGGGATGGTCTAAATGGAGCTTGGTCCTGCCGTGACAACAGGGGACTGGACTCAATGACTTTTCGAGGTCCCTTCTAGTTCTAGTGTTCTATGATCTGTGATTCTATCACAGCCTCAGACAGCTGCCCATCTTCTAATGATCTAGGCCATCAAGTGCCGGCAAGGCCCCTCTGCCGTATTGGCCAAACTGCACCGTCTCTCTGACAAAAAGAAATGGACACAAAGCAGACGTCGGGAACAGGGAACACAAATAAACCTGTGGGGGAACATTTTAACTTGCCTGGTCACTCATGGATTTATAAGTAGCCATTCCTCTGCAAAGGCATGTCACCAGCCAATTACAGAGAGGGTCTGCTGAACCTGAATTCATCTACTGATGTGACCCTGGGCTTGAACAAAGACATTAATTGATGGGTCCGTTACAAAGCCAATATCCCCTACCGTTAACAACCACATTTCCACATCAAAAGCCATGTATGGGACACATCCAACCCACTTAATTAGCCTCATTAACATGGGTCCTACCATGGACAGGGACTCTTGGGTATTGTTATTTCCACTCCCATTTGCCTGAGGAAGTGGGATTTGCCCCCAAAAACTCATGACCCCATCTCTGTATTTTGGTTAGTCTCTGAGGTGCCACGGAACCACGCGTTGCCTTTTTCTATGTGTCTGTTCAGTGCCCCATTCACAGCTTGTGTGTGTAGCCAGCGGCAGCGTGGAACAAAGGAGATGGGGCTAAAGCAAGAGATGTCAATTCTAAACCCACCAAGCTCTGCCGTGTGTGTGGTCCCGGCTAAGAGAGACGGGCTGTGGCCAGGGGATTCCTTTCACTCTTCTTCAGTCAACACACCAGGATGTGTAACGCCTGCACTGTGAGCTGCCCACTTTGCTGCTTGCTCAGTTTTACCATCCAATGGGCGTCCCTTCGAAAGGGCAATACTCACACTTGCATAGAGCGACAAGTTCCGATTTCAGAACTATTGGACAGGATGAACGTTCCCTCCCTGGCTTCACCCTAACTTCCCAGTCTGGGGGATCATGTTCACATTATTTCAGAGGAGTTCTTGGGTTTCAACTGAAGACATTTCCCTGGGAACCATGTTACTCTTGAAACACAAGTTTCAGAGGGGCAGTCGTGTTCCTCAGTAACTTTAGAAACAACATGTTGTCCTGTGCCACTTAAGAAACTAACAAATATATAGCTAGAGAATCATGAATTTTCTTGGTCAAAACCGACTTCCTCAGATGAAACGGGAATCTATCTATCTATCTATCTATCTATCTATCTATCTATCTATCCCCACATACCCCATCTATCTATCTATCTATCTATCTATCTATCTATCTATCTATCTATCTATCTATCTATCCCCACACACACCCTCTATCTATCTATCTATCTATCTATCTATCTATCTATCTATCTATCTATCTATCTATCTATCTATCTATCCCCACATACCCCATCTATCTATCTATCTATCTATCTATCTATCTATCTATCTATCTATCTATCTATCTATCTATCTATCCCCACATACCCCCTCTATCTATCTATCTATCTATCTATCTATCTATCTATCTATCTATCTATCTATCTATCTATCTATCTATCTATCTATGTCTCTAAGGTGCCACAGGACTATTCTCTGTTTCAAATCACACGATGTGTCTTGGAAAATTCAAAACATTTTTTACCTCAGTTCATTTTTCAGGGTTCCACAATTTATCTCCCCTGGGCCGGTTCTCGCTGAACTAAACCTGGCTGGTGACTTTGGACTGCAGAAGGTTGACATGAAGATGTTCCCAAATAAAAAATTTTGGGTTTCACACAATTGCTGTGACAAGGCCCCTTGTTCTCCGCTGAGGGAAGAAAAATAATCCCCCCTGTGAAGCTCTAAAAGGATGAGTGAGTGCTGTGACCAGTCCTGCAGCGTTCCCTTCGTAACTCAAATCTAGTATGAAATGGCCCCCAGCTAGCCGCCCCTAAGTACATTGAATTGGAGTAACACACTCACCGTGCTGGGCTCCCCAGCCTGGGATCTATTTCACCACCAGGATTCTCAGTCACTGTCTAGCCATGGACCGGCCAGCGATGCCCCATTGTGGTCACTTTGCCCCTCCAGCATGTCTTGTGAGTGCTGTCTCTCTGCAGCTCCTGGCAGGCAGGGTCCTGCTCCTCAGCCGGCCGCTCCTGACTCCCCACCTCGGGCAGGCTTCTCCGAGAGGCGATGGAATAAAGAGGAGAAACCCCCTCGCTGCTCTGAAACTGCTCCCAGCCGGCGCTCGCTGCCGACATGGCCCCAGCTTGTTCTGGGGCTAAATAGCCGAGTCCCGTCTCCAGGGAGGGGAGATCTCACTCAGCAGCAAACCGCCCTGCCAGGCTGCTCCTGCCGCCCCTCAACTCCCGAGGGGAACCACCCCACGTGCCCCACGATGGCAGCGGCCCTGGTCCAGGCAGAGCCGGGCTGAAGCCCAAAGGGGAGGGGAGGAGATTGCCGAATGAACTCTGGGTGGGGTTCAAAAGCAACGCCCCAGGGATGCTCCAGAGGGGAATCATTTGGCCTCTCTCCAGGCTAGAGCTGGACTTGGGCCTGGGGGCTCTGCACGGGAGGGGGAAGGAGCTGTGGGCACAGGTGGGGCTGTCGTCCAGCCTCCCACTCAAGGGTAGGGCCCCAGGCAGAGACTGACACAATCCGGAGGGGAATGCCTGGCTCTGTGCCCAGGAGGGATTCCTTTCCTCAGCCGGGGATGCTGCTCCAAGAACATAAGAACGTCAGAGCGGCCAGACGGGGTCACACAAAAGGTCCATCCAGCCCAGGGTCCTGTCTGCCGACAGTGACCAATACCAGATGCCCCAGAGGGAGGGGACACAACAGGGAATCCTCCTGTGATCCCTCCCCTGTCACCCATCTCCAGAGAAACAGAGACCAGGGACACCGCCCTACCCATCCTTGCGAATCGCCATTGACGACCCTATCCTCGATGGATCTATCTGGCTCTTTTTTGAACCCTGTTATACTCCTGGACTTCACTACATCCTCTGGCGAGGAGTTCCACAGGTTGACTGTGCGCTGTGTGAAGAAAAACTACCTTTTCTTTGTTCTAAGCCTTCTCTCTATTAATTTCATTCGGTGACCCCACTTCTTATGTTATGGGAACAAGTAACTAAATGATCCGTATTCATTTTTCCACCCCTGTCAAGATTTTCTAGATGTCTCTCATATTCCCCCTTAGTCTCCTCTTTTCTAAGCGGAAACATCCCAGTCTTTTTAATTTCTCTTCATACGGGACCTGTTCCAGACCCCCAATCATTTTGTTTCTCTTTTCTGAACCTTTTGGTGACCCCTAGTTCTTATACTGTGGGAATAAGTAAAGAACTTTGCCTTATTCACATTTTCCACACCCGAAGAAGGGCAGCTGAGCAGAAATGGGGTCCATCTATCGAGGCAGGGGACAGTATCTTTGGATACAGACCAGCTAAGCTAGCGAGGCTGGCTTTGACGGAGGCTGGGAGAAATTCCCCCCATCTGTCCAGATTCCAGAGACCTGGGTGAAAGGCTGGAATGTGGGGAGGCTGCCACATGGACGAAGAGGAGAGAAGAGGGAGCACAGAAGGGAAGAAGAACTGTGGACTCTGGGCGCAGAGTCGACATCGTCTTGTGCGCCTGTCCCTCTCTTGGGCTGGAACCATGTGATTCTCCCTCTCTAACTAGGTCCTGGACCACACCACTTCCCCTTCTAACCGTGATGTCTCCTGCCTCGTTTTTCACCTGCGGTTCCTTCCACAGGAGCTGTGACCAATAGTAAACTCTGATTGCCCTGTTTGCTGGCTTCTCCCCACCCCCCAAAAAAAGACAATTTACTGACCAGTGTAGGAACAAAGCATCACGGGAGAGAAAATACGAGCAATGAAATGACTGGAATAGTCTTGTTGAAAAAAATTAGTTTTATTAGCCAGACTCATCTTGTCCTTAAAACAGTGAATAGTTTTATCTGCTCACATACCTTAAGGGGAATGTTCATTCGTTCGTTCGTTCATTTGTTTATTTAAACAAAAGAATATGAAATGATACAAGGACCTGGTTGCCCTAATCGGTGTATAGATGTAGACTCTTTGCTCTCCTCGCTCGGGGTCTAGCAAGTGCAGGCTCTCGGCCAGGAGCACCCGAGGGGGGACAGTGCCAGCCAGGAATGGAGTAACAGGGGGGACGCAGATCCACCCCCTTCACTGCGTCCCAGCCTAGAGCCCTCACCGCATCACAGTGGTTCGGCTGCTGGGTGAGCGGTGATCCACACCGCAACATGATCTGTTTGTTATGAGCAAGCCCTATGAGCAACCCCAAATGCCCAGGTCCATGTCTGATGTCCCCTCCTCTGAGTCCTGCACCATCCACCCCCTGGAGTGCACCGTGACACCCTATTCCCCCTGTCCTGAGTCACTCCTCAGCCCCAGGGCCTGGTCCCATCCCCACACACATACACACACTCGGCCCTGAGCTCCGCCTCTTCACCAGAGCCTGAGTCCTTCCCCTACTCTTCCACCTCCTGCCCTGAGCTCCGTTACCTCCCCCCCCCACGTCTGCAACAGAGTCTCCAGAAGAGGTTGAGGTGGGCATGGCTCTGGGTTCTCCTCCTCCACTCGGGGGGCATGTTGGGCACCCCCCTGTCCTCTGCCCCTCCTCACAGCAGCGTGCACTTATCTGCAAGCCACCTCTGGCTTCAGGGTTTGCTCCTCTCCCCACCTCCCCTGCCCGTCGGTGCTAGCGCGAATCTTGCGGAGGGGAGGGGAGGGTTCCAGGCATGCAGCTGGAGGTGTCGTTTCCCCGCTGGGTGATGGAGAATCAAGGCCCCCAGCATAGCTCAGCTCTGGCCCTCTTCCGGCGACTGGAGGGGGGCCAAGAGGCCAGGGGGCAGGCCAGGGCTGGCTGGCGCCAGAGGAGAGGGCCTAGGAGGCCAGAAAGGCTGGAGAGGAGGATGGAGGGGGCGACAGGCCCCGGGCTGTGGCTCGGGGGGCGGGTAGGCAAGAGACAGGGGCTGGAATGGCTCCTGGATCTCCGATCCCCGGCTGCTGCAGGGGGCTGAGAAGGTGGCCCTGGTGCAGCCCCCGGGAGAGCTGGGCGTGTTTGCCCCCAAAGACGGTGGGGTTCCTGAGTGTAGAGAGCAGGTCTCTCCAACAAGGAGAAGAGGCAGAGACTTCACAAAGACCACCAGCAACTTAGCTGTGGCTGGTGAGCTTCTGTGCAAAATGTGGGGCAACTGTGCTATTAAATCCCTACGAGAGAGGGACAGGTGTGTATCCAGACGGAGGTGTGTGAGGAGCACATTCTGCTCCCGTTTACACTGGTCTAATGCTAAATTAACCCATTTAAGTCCAGCAGCGCTAGTCCACATTGCATAAAGAAACTGAGGCTGCAATCACGAGCACTGAACGACACATCACTTTGTGGAGAATAACCTCCACCCCATCAGATCCTTTAGGGCAGCCTTGAGCTCCTTGTTCCTCAGGCTGTAGATGACCGGATTCAGCATGGGAGGCACCACGGCGTAGAGAACACCCACCGCCAGATCCAGAGTAGAAGCTGAGCTGGAGATGGGTTTCAGGTAGGCAAAAAAGGCCGTGAAAAGTAACAAGGAGACCACAGCGAGGTGGGGGAGGCAGGTGGAGAAGGCTTTGTGCCGGCCCTGCTCCGAGGGGATTCTCAGCACCGCTCTCAAGATCTGAACATACGACACAAGGATAAAAGCAAAGCAATTCACAGCTAAAAATACACCGAGGGCAAGAAGCCCAACTTCACTGAGATAGGAGTCAGAGCAGGCCAGCTTGAGGAGATGGGAGATTTCACAGAAGAACTGGTCGATGACGTTGGATTGGCAGAAGGGTAACCGGAAGGTGTTCCCAGTGTGCAGGACAGAGTAGGCAATACCAGTGATCCAGGCACCGGTGGCCATGTGGACACAAGCTCTTCTGTTCATCACCCGTTCGTAGTGCAGGGGCTGGCAGATGGCGACGTATCGGTCGTAGGCCATGACGGTGAGTAAGGCAAGATCTGTTGAAATGAAGACGACAAAGAGAAAGACTTGGGCGACACAGGCAGGGTAAGAAATCGACCTGGTGTTCAGGAGGGAAATGACCATGGATTTGGGGACGGTGACAGAGATGGAGCCGAGGTCCAGGATGGACAGGTTCCCCAGGAAGAAGTACATGGGGGTGTGCAGACAGCGGTTGAGGACGATGGTTGAGATGATGAGAAGATTCCCCACCAGGGCTGCCAGGAAGAGCACCAAAAACACCACAAAGTGCAAAACCTGCAGCGCCCGGACATCAGAGAAGCCCAGGAGCAGGAACTCGGTCACGGTGCTTCGGTTGGACATTTTCTTCCTCAGTTCCCAGTGTGGTGGCTGCGGAGGGAAGGGCACAGACGTTGGTGGGGATCAGAGTGAGACACAGAATGACCCTGGTTTCCTGCAGTGACCTCTCATGCGGTGGGTGTCCAGCATGCGCAGCGCCCGTCCCAGCTAGGTGAGTGATCACACGGGTGTTAATTTGCCTGGATCCCGTGCAGTCCATGGAGCTGCATCTGTTTGCACCATCTGAGGATCGGGCCCAGGATGGAGCTGGATACTATTGTCTATGAAGGATGGAGCAAAGCGCAATCCCGACCCAATAGCTCCAGCCGAGACGATCCCCTGTTCCTACGAACAGCCGGCCCCTGGCTCAGCCATGGAACTGAACTGCTACCAGGCCAGTCGTCATTGGTCTCTGCTTTCTGCAGAAATCGGACAGACTCACTCAGGAGCTGGCATGACGGCTCCCTCTGTAACGCCGCAGGGATGCCCGGCTGCCTGCTTACGAATGAAGTGAGGAGACAAGATCCCACTTCCACCTCCGGGCACCAATGGGCTCATAACAAAATGACCGTATTTTCCCTAGGCTGCTCTAGGTCCATGGGCAGGGTGGCTGTGGCTGTGGCCTTCCATTCACTATTCCAGAGTTAAGACCACCAGGACGTGGGCTTACTTATAAGTACCTAAGAATGGCCAGACAGGGTCAGACCAAAGGCCCATCCAGCCCAGTGTCCTGTCTGCCCACAGTGGCCAATGTCCCAGAGGGAGTGTATCGAACCGACAATGATCAAGCCATCTCTCTCCTGCCATCCATCTCCACCCTCTAACAAACAGAGGCTGGGGACACCATTCCTTACCCATCCTGGCTAATAGCCATTGAAGGACTTAACCTCCATGAATCTATCTTGTTCTCTTCTAAACCTTATTATAGTCGTAGCCTTCACAACCTCCTCAGGCAAGGAGTTCCACAGATTGACTGTGTGCTCTGTGAAGAAGAACTTCCTTTTATTCATTTTAAACCTGCTGCCCGTGAGTTTCATTTGCAGGCCCCTAGTTCTTATATTATGGGAACAAGTAAATAGCTTTTCCTTAATCACTTTCTCCACACGACTCATGATTTTATAGACCTCTATCCTATCCCCCCTTTGTCTCCTCTTTTCCAAGCTGAAAAGTCCCAGTCTCTTTAATCTCTCCTCAACTCAGCTTTACCTTTCAACTGTTATCCCTTTGAAACAGCCTTAAACACAGTTGCTAGAGCGTGTCGGGGTTCAGGTTTCAGTCCTATTGGACACGATTAATGTCTCCACCCCGGTTTCACTCTAACTTTCCAATGTGGGGTATGGCATTCAAATTATTTCAAAGGAATTCTTAGTTTCCAGCAGGACAACATTTCGCAGGAAAACGTATTATTCTCGAAACACCAGATTCAGTGCGGGCGCCATCTGTATCTTCAGAATCGACAGGTGCTCCTGTGGCGTCTTTGGGTGTGTGTACACAGCACCCTACACTCACAATAAGATACACAATTTGCATAATTGCGCATCTTATTTCGATTGCATTTTAAAATGGCATATTTTGAAATTTGGCGCATCTCCACAGCATGTTTCAAAATAACATGCTACTTCAAGGCATCCCTTAACCCTCATAGAACAAGGGTTGCAGGGATGTTGAAATAGTGTACCCATAACTTCGAAAAACATTTGGAATAATGGGCGGCTGGTTAAGATGCGGGGGTGGTTACTTCGGGATACTGGAGGAATCATGAAATAGCCGCGCTGTGTAGACAAAGCCTTAGAAACCTCACCCTTTATTCGGCTCTGGTGAGGCTACATCTGGAGTATTGTGTCCAGTTCTGGGTCCCCCACTATAGAAAGGATGTGGGTGCATTGGGGAGAGTCCAGTGGAGGGCAACAAATGTGGCTGGGGGGCTGAAGCACATGAAATAAGAGGAGAGGTTGAGGGATTTAGGGGCTGTTTAGTCTGCAGAAGAGAAGAGTGAAGGGGGATTTGAGAGCAGCCTTCAACTTCCTGAAGGGGGGTTCCGAACGGGATGGAGAGAGGCTGTTCTCAGTAGTTGCGGATGACAGAACAAGGTTTCAAGTTGCAGTGGGGGAGGTCTAGGTTGGACGTTAGGAAAAGCTATTTCCCGAGGAGGGTGGGGAAGCGCTGGGATGGGTCCCCTAGTTAGGGGTTGAAATCTCCGTCCCTTGTCCCAGCTTGATAGAGCCCTGGCTGGGATGATCTGAGTGGGGGTTGATCCTGCTTTGGGCAGGCGCTGGACTGGATGAGTCCTGAGGACTCTATCGATCCTGGGACTCTAGGACTCTATGAAATGAGGTGAGAATCCTAAAGAGTTCCCATGGCAACGCCTCACTCGAGGGTTACATTTCCCTGCTACATGAACCCCTCAGCAGCTGTAAGGGAAGTGACACACTCACCGTGCTGGACCTGGCAGGGTGGTTTCACGGCCGGAGGCTTCAGTCACTGCCTAGCCATGGGCCTGCCCGTAACGCCCCGTCTCTGGCTTGTCCTGCCGCTCTTCCCCTGCCGTTCCAGCCTCTCCGTAGTTGCTGGGTGTCTCTGCGGTGCCTATAGCACAGACGCCCCCTCTGGCAGGCTGGGCCAAGTGGCGAAGGAGCACAGGTTGGGGGCAGAAATCCCCTCCCCCCCGTCTGTAACTGGTCCCGGCCGGCGCACGCTGCAAACAGGCCCAGCTTGTCCTGGGGCTAAATAGCCGACTCCCGTCTCCAGGGCTGGGAGATCTCACCCAGCAGCAAACCGCCTTCCAGGCTGCTCCTGCCGCCCTCAATCCCTGAGGGGAGCAGCATCACGTGCCCCGTGATGGCAGCGGCCCTGGAAGGACCCCTGGCTCCAGAGAGACAGACAGGCTCTCACCCAAAGGGGTGTGAGGGAGACTGCAGAAGGAGCTAGGAATGGGTGGCTTTCTGCAGGGGTCAGAATTCGGGAGTTTGGAATATGCTTGATCCAAGCGGGGCGTCCATCGATCATGTATTCGAGGTGCCATCTGCTCCTTTCTTGGATTGACTGAAGGACGAGAAGTTTTGCTTTCCGCAGAGAAGATGAACTGGATAAAAGTCTCTGTGTGAGGGTGGGAAGTTCCTAGTCCCTATTCCCGCGGTTATGTGAATGCGGAAGGGACTGCCCTTCGCTATTTCAGATGTGTGAGGTTAGCGACAGCCACATCTATGAATGAATAAACACCCCGTCACTCTTGCTATGGTGGAAAATCCATTAGGAAGAGAAAGCTCCGGCAACATCTCCTTCAGACACACTGAGACTGTCTAATAAAACTGAATGTTTATCCCACCAAACTGTTGTTGTGACTCCACAACGGTTGTTGTGTCTCCAGTTTTTTCAGATGTTGCGCTTGGTTTTCCTTGTGGCCTCCAAATTTGTACTGGATATGGGGAAGAACCAGGTGATTCCACTCTAATAGAGGGGTAGTTTCAAGGTTGAGATGTGAGGGCCCAGAGATGTGTCTGAGGTGTAGCAGTAACTTCGTAACCCCGACACCTGGGATTCAGCCATTCACTTGTACGGGTTGATTTGGATTTGACCAACGGTGTCTGATCCACACAAACATCTGACTGTGTTGAGGGGAAAGAGCCGTTGCAGTGGTTATCCAGCGGCTTCACAGGCTTTTGCCAACCCCAGTCAGCTTCTGAATTTACTGGGTGAGTCGACAGGACCTTAGTTTCAAATTCGCTTTCAAAACCTGTCCTCAGTAGGTCGCTGAAGATTATAAACCCCCAGTTTATACAAGCTACCATACCCACCCCCTTGGGACACCAAGGGGTACATACTGCATAGGGCCCCGTACATCCTACGGATGGCCCTGTCCCAACCTGTTCTTACCACGATGGCTCATGCCACCCAACGAGAGAGGAAAGCCAAGCTGGGCCAGGCTTGTAGAATGGAACTTGAAAATTCATACTTTATGCAAAAGATTCCGCACTTTGATGACAGTGGTGAACAGAGGTGGGCAAGTGCTTAACTTTAAACAGGAGAGAAGGCCAATCAGTGGTGTAATTAAAGTAATGCTTAAACTTTCTGCTTTTGATTGCGGGTGTGCATGGGATTTTCAACTGGCACATCTCCCTGGGGTCAGAGCGGGGTTCTATTTCCCTCATTCAAACCACTGCCAATTCTGTTCATGGTTAGACGAGTATTTCAAATAGGTTCATCACGCAGGCAATGTACAAACAGACCCGTGGTTACATGTTGGCTGCTTTAAAAGGGCTCGATTGCCAATCTGGGAAAGAATTATGAGATGAATCAGCTGGGAAGAAGAACATTAGAAGAAAATTATCAGAAAATTGTATATTATAATGGGGAGTTCAGTAGATGCTCTAAAATTCACAGTCTTGCCATGGAGGGATTATTATGTCGTTGTTGTTATTATTATTATAGAAAAGGGGAAGTTTCTCATATTTAATATAATGCAGAAGTTAGGAATTGAAGAAAATGGATAAGGGAAGAAAGGGAAACAAATAGAAATTCATGGCCAACTGAATTAAGGACAATGAGAAGAAATTGTTCAAGTTTATTAGCACCAAAAATAACCCCAAAAATGCCATTGGTCCATTACTAGTAAATGGCAAATGATAATAAGGGGACATGAGAGCAGCTTTCAAGTTCCTAAAAGGGCGTTACAAGGAAGAGGGAGAAAAATTGTTCCCCTTGGCCTCTGAGGACAGGACAAGAAGCAATGGGGTTAAACTGCAGCAAGGGAGGTTGAGGTTGGATATTAGGGAAAAGTTCTTAACTGTCAGAGGGTATGTCTACACTACAGCACTAATTCGAACTAAGGGTATGTCTACACTACAGCGCTAATTCGAACTAACTTAGTTCGAATTAGTTAATTCGAACTAAGCTAATTCGAACTTGTGCATCTAGACCTAAAAACTAATTTGAATTAGCGTGTCCACATTGAGTGGACCCTGAACCGCGGTTAAGGCTGGCCGGAATCAGTGCTGGCAGGGCATCAGGTTAGGACTTAGAGCGTGGAGCTGCTGTCTCAGGCTAGCCGAGGGCTGTGCTTAAAGGGACCCTACCCCCACCCCGGACAGACAGTTCTCAGGGGTGCCCCGATCGCTTGTCTAACTCAATGAGGGACAGCAAAGCAGTCCTGTCTTGGAGTGCCCTGAGTGCCCACACTCGGCACATCACAGCACTCGGCCATCAGCCCGGCTGCACTTGCCGCAGGCTGCCATCCAGGGTTCTGAATTGGGGGGCTGTCAGGATCCAGGAGGCCCTGCAGAAGAGCTTCCACCCCGAGGAGCCCGCAGAGCCACCCCAGTCCTTCCCATCAAGGGCTCATGCCCCATTCCTCCCTCACCTCCTTCCACTTACCCCTCCCTAGCCCCCCTTCCTGATGTAAAAAATAAAGGACACATGTTCAAAAATAGAAACTCTCTTTATTTAACAAAACTGGGTGGGGATTAACCTCTGGGGAGACTGGGAAAAGGAGGTGGGAGAGGGGAAGAGAGAGGGTGGGAGAGGGGAGGCAGAAACCTGGGAGGAGGGAGCTGGAAGGGGGAAGCCAGGGGAAATATCAAACTATGGTATGCCATATCTTCAGTACTGTGTACAGATGTGGTCTCCTCACCCCAGAAAAGATATTTTGGCCTTGGAAAAGGTTCAGGAGAGGGCAACTAAAATGATCAGGGGTTTGGAACAGGTCCCATATAAACAGAGGCAAATGTGGTCCTGGGTGGCCAGGCTGGCAGCTCTCCTGCCCTAGACAGCCACTTTCCTGTGCCTAGTGCGGAGGTCATGGACGAGGTCCACGATGTCTGCACTAGACCAGGCGGGTGCCCGCCTCTTATGGCCCCGGACAGGCTCCTGGGAGCTGCCAGCCTGGTCCCGGGAAGAGGGGGAGGGCTGGGTGGCAGCGGGTGGCTGGCTCGAGCTGTGCCAGGTGCAGGGTCTGCTGTCTGGGTGCTGGCAGGCTTGCACCTGGCACAGGCACCGTAGCCAGCCCGTGCCCCTTTAAGGGCTCCGGGGCCGGGAGGGGGGCAGAAGAGTTTCCCTGGCTTGGGCCAGAGTGGCCACCAAGGCAAGCTGGGGAGGGCTAGCCTCCCACTAGTTCGAATTAACGGGCTACACAGCCCTTAATTCAAACTAGTTAATTCGAACTAGGCATTAGTCCTCGTACAATGAGGTTTACCTAGTTCGAATTAAGCGCTCCGCTAGTTCGAATTAAGTACGAACTAGCAGTTTGTATGTGTAGCAACTATTAAAGTTAATTCAAACTTACGGCTGTTAGTTCGAATTAACTTTGTAGTGTAGACATACCCGGAGTGGTTAAACACTGGGATAAGTTGCCTGGGGAGGTTGTGGAATCTCCATCACTGGAGATATTGAAGAGCAGGTTGGACAGACACCTGTCAGGGCTGATCTAGATGGTGCTTGGTCCTGCCGTGAGGATAGTAGACTTGACTTGACGTCCTTTCAGGTTTCCACCTAGTTCTATGCGTGTAGGATTACATTTCACCGAAGTCCTTGAGTTAAGCCCAATGCAATCTGAGAAATGAACACTTTTCTGCCTTCAGTAGATGGAAGAATTCTGTACCACATTCAGAGAACAGGAGAGATTAAGGCACCGTCAATGCTCAATACCCCTCGACAGCACAGAACGGACTAGTTGAGGGAGACCCAGCTGGTCCCAGCAGAAGGCTCTTTAGAAGAAAGCCTTGTTCTTATTTGGACCTTCCCCTCCCGTCTACACAACGTTTTGGGTAGAACTTCACGTGAAATCTTGAACCAAAGAAATGCATTTGTGGGCTGAAGAAGGATACTTCTGTGTTTGCACACGTGCACCCAGGACATATCAACCATGTGGTGGCTTTTTTAAATGACTCAAGAAAATTCAAATTGGAAGAGTTATTGAACCCAATCCTTTCTCAGAAAGAAAGAAAGAAAGAAAGAAAGAAAGAAAGAAAGAAAGAAAGAAAGAAAGAAAGAAAGAAAGAAAGAAAGAAAGAAAGAAAGAAAGAAAGAAAGAAAGAAAGAAAGAAAGAAAGAAAGAAAGAAAGAAAGAAAGAAAGGGAATTGTCTTTCACTCAGCAGAAGTTGAAAATCAGACCCCAAATCTTTCAGCACCCGGCTCTCCCCGAAGCGCTGTCTGCAGGGGAGTGGATCCGTGTCTAGCCATTGAAAGTTTCACTCTGGTGATGAACCCCCTGGGGAAGTTTCTCAGAGGGCACAGGCAGGGGAGGAACGTTTCTCTTTGGCTTCAACTCCCAGGCACAGACCACCCTTCCTCCAGTGCCAAAGGCCACTGGCCCCTCTGGGCACAGGCTGCATGGTTCTGTCTGTGTCGAACCTGCTTAGAAGATGACCTGGAACTGCCAGCCTGTCGCCTCCGGCCCCTACGTCGCAGGGTCCACCCCCGAGCCTGCCCCGTGGTGGGGCCTCTGGTGGCTGCTCCCCAGAGCTGCTGATGCAACGTGGAGATGGGGGAGGAGGGGTTGGCTCACTGTGAGATAATTAGGCAGCGTTGACGAAGCACCAGGCTGCTCCAGGCAGCGAAGGGACAGGAGCCCTCGGCTGCTCTAGACCAGGCCGGGCTGTGACTATCCATCGAATCCAGCCCAGCCAGGATCCCCTCCCTGCACAAACCGGGATCAGCTCCAGAGCCGGAAAGGACTTTAGTCCCACATCCCTGGTACTTCCCCTCCCACCCAGCCTGTCCGCGGGGGTGCAGGGAGCCCGTCTCAGGAGCAGGTCCCCATCTGGCAGGGGCTGCCAGAGACCCAGCCATGCCAGGAGACACGGAAGATGCACAAAGCAGCGAGGGACCAGGGCTGAGGACTCTGGACTTGTAAATGCCTCCCACGCCCGGACACCTCCCCACGACCGGCCCGGTGAGTTTGGCGATGGGATGTGGGGAGGGGTTCACATGCTGGGTACATGGTGTGACTCTGTCTGGAAGGGAAGCTCGGGGTGACCTGCGATCGCACACCCGGCACGGCACGGGGTGTCCTCTTCCCCAGCCAGGGCAAAATGGGCTTTTCGTGGAAATCGTGGAACCGATCGCACTCAGTCTCAGTCCGTGAAACGCCACCGGCGTCAGCCGACAAGTGCGGAACACTCAGTTAGATTTATTAGAAACTGGGGACAGTTTTGGGTGAGGGGCAGCCTACACAGGAAGGACGGGCTCCACCTAAACCAGGGTGGATCCAGACTGCCGGCACTAAACATTCAGAAGGTCGTAGAGTAGTTTTTAAACTAAGAGATGGGGGAAAGCTGCTTGGTGTGGAGGAGCATGTGGATCGGACAGAGACGTCTCTTAGAGGAGTCCATTGATGGAGATTCTCTAGGTGTTAGTCGGAAAGAGAGGAGGGGAGATGATAAAGTATGGGCCAGATCAGACAAGAAACAGTCACAAATACAAGAGTCTAATACATCGGGGAAGGGCAGAAAAATAAACAGTGGCAAGTTAAAGAGCTTCAGCACAAATGCTAGAAGTCTAAGTAATAAGATGGGTGAACTCGAGTACCTCGTATTAAAGGAGGAGTTTGACATAATAGGCATCACAGAAACCAGGTGGAATCAGGACAATCAGTGTGGGACACAATCATACCGGGCTATAAAATACATCAGAAGCACAGACCAGTTAGTCCGGGTGGCTGAGTGGCACTGTATGTGAAAGATAACGTAGAATCAAATAAAGTAAATATCTTAAATTCATCAAACATGTTCCATAGAATCGCTATGGATAGTAAATCCCTTCTCTGATAAGAAGATAGCAGTAGGGATCTATTATCGACCACCTGACCAGGACAGCGATAGTGACGTTGAAATGCTGAGGGAGATTAGAGAGGCTATAAACATAAAAAACTCAATAATAATGGGGGATTTCAATTATCCCCATATTGACTGTGTACATGTCACCTCCCGAGGAGATGCTGAGATAAAATTTCTCAATGCCTTAAATGACTGCTTCTTGGAGCAGCTGGTACAGAAACCCACAAGCGGAGAGGCAATTCTCAATTTAGTCCTGAGTGGAGCACAGGATCTGGTCCACAAGGGAACTATTACAGGACCACTTGGGAGTAGTGACCATAATATAATAACATTTGCAAAATACAGGACTATGTAGCACTTTAAAGACTAACAAGATGGTTTATTAGGTGATGAGCTTTCGTGGGCCAGACCCACTTCCTCAGATCCTCAGATGTTACTATAATAACATTTAACATTCCTGTGGTGGGAAGAACACCTCAGCTGTCCAACACTCTGGCATTTAATTTCAAAAAGGGGAATTATGCAAAAATGAGGAGGTTTGTTAAACAGAAATTAAAAGGTTCAGTAACCAGAGTAAAATCCCTGCAAGCTGCAGTGAGAGATAAAAAGGCATCTTTGAACAAGTGGAAGTCCAATCCTAGTGAGGTAAATAGAAAGGAACATAAACACTGTCAAATTAAGTGTAAAAATGTCATAAGAAAAGCTAAAAATGATTTTGAGGAACAGCTAGCCAAAAACTCAAAAAGGAATAGCAAAATGTTTTTTAAGTCCACTAGAAGCAGAAAGCCTGCTAAAAAACCCGTGGGGTCTCTGGACAATCGAGATACAAAAAGAGCAATCAAAGATGATAAAGCCATTGAGGGGAAACTAAATGATTTCGTTGCTTCAGTCTTCACGCCTGAGGATGTGAGGGAGATTCCCAAACCTACACCATACTTTGTGGGTGATGAATCTGAGGAACTGCCCCAGATTGACGTGTCATTAGAGGACGTTTTGGAACAAATAGAAAAACTTAACTAACAAATCATCGGGACCGGATGGCATTCACCCAAGGGTTGTGAAAGAACTCAAATGAGAAATAGAGGACCTATTAACTGTGGTTTGTAACCTCTCCTTTAAATCAGTTTCTGGAAGACAGCTAACATAACGCCAATATTTAAAAAGGGCTCTAGAGACGACCCTGGCAATTACAGGCCAGTAAGTTTAATGTCAGTACCGGGCAAATTAGTTGAAACAACAGTGAAGAATAAAATTATCAGACACGAGGAAGAACATAATTTGTTGGGCCAAGTCAACATGGTTTCTGTAAAGTGAAATCATGTCTTACTAAGCTATTAGAGTTCTTTGAAGGGGTCAACAAATATGTGGGCAAGGGGGATGCAGTAGATACAGTATACTTAGATTTTCAGAAAGCCTTTGACAAAGTCCCTCACCAAATAATGTAAATTAGGTTGTCGTGGGATACAAGGGAAGGTCCTTTCATGGATTGAGAACCGGTTAAAAGATAGGAAACTAAGGGCAGGAATAAATGGCACATTTTCATAATGGAGGGGGTAACTAGTGGTGTCCCCCAAGGGTCAGTCCTAGGACCAGTCCTATTCAACTTATTCATAAACGATCTAGAGAAAGGGGTGAACAGTGAGGTGGCAAAGTTTGCAGATGATACTAAACTGTTCAAGATAGTCAGGACCAAAGCAGACTGTGAAGAACTTCAAAAAGATCTCACCAGACTGAGTGATTGGGCAACACAATGGCAAATGAACTTTAACGTGGGTAAGTGTAAAGTAATGCACATTGGAAAAAATAACCCCAACTATACATACAATATAATGGGGGCTAATTTAGCTACAACTAATCAGGAAAGAGAACTGGGAGTTATCATGGATAGTTCTCTGAAAACGGCCACGTAGTGTGCAGAGGCAGTCAAAAAAGCAAATAGGATTCTACGAATTATTTAAAAGGGATAGAAAATAAGACGAAGAATATCTCACTGCCCCTATATAAAATGACGGCATGCCCACATCTTGAATACTACGTACAGATGTGGTCTCCTCACCTCAAAAAAGACAATTAGGCATTAGAAAAGGATCAGAAAAGAGCAACTAAAATGATGAGGGGTTTGGAATGAATCCCCTATGAGGAGAGGCTAAAGAGACTGGGACTTTTCCGTTTAGAAATGAGGAGACTGAGGAGGGATATGATAGAGGTCTATAAAATCACAAGTGGTATGGAGAAGATGAATGAAGAAAAGTTATTCACTTGTTCCCACACTAGAAGAACTAGAGGACACCAAAAGTAATTAATGGGGAGCAGATTTAAAATTAATAAATAAAATTCTTCTTCGCACTGTCAACCTGTGGAACTCCTTTCCGGAGGAGTCTCTGAAGGCTAGGACTATAACACAGTTTAAAGAGAAGCTAGATAAATTCATGGAGGTTAGGTCCATAAAAGGCTATTAGCCAGGGAGGAAGGAATGCTGCCCCAGCCTCTGTTTGCCGAAGGCTGGAGAAGGATGGTAGGAGACAAATTGCTTGATTCTTCTCACCGGTCCACCCCCTCTGGGGCACTTGGTACTGGTCACTGTCAGCAGACAGGCTACTGGGCTGGATGGACCTTTGCTCTGACCTAGTATGGCCATTCTCATGTTCTTCTGTTCTTGTGATTTTATGAAAAAGCTGCAGAAACCTGTGGCCATAACGTTTCCCCCTCTCCAGTGTCTGTGCCGAGTTGCCTCACGTGACGGTCCCCTCCCAGACACATGGGTCCCCAGGAAACTCCCTTTCCTTTGAAGGAATTTAAATGGGGCGATATGGCCCCCACCTGCCATGAGACGTTGGAATTGAAGCTGGCCCGGACACACTGAGATTCTCGTTCAAGGGTCACAGCCGGAGGTTCGTGCCCGGAGGGGTTCCTCTGTCACAGCCATTGAGTTGGGATTTCACTTGACTCCCTGCTCCAACAGCATTTCATCCAGCCCCGTCCTGAGTCTCCCCCAGATCTTCGCAGGGGCAGTCGGACACGGCTCCAGGGACTGTTCAGGAGCCAGGCCCAGAGACAACAGGGGGTAAGTCACCGCCCCTTGGGAGGAGCTGGGACGGGTGCTGGGCATGGGGGACACCTACCGCATGAGAGATTGGTGCGGGAATCCAGGCTGTTCCATGTCTCACTCTGATCCCCACCCCTTCTGTGTCCTCTGAAGCCACCACACTGGGAACTGAGGAAGAAAATGTCCAACGGAAGCACCGTGACCGAGTTCCTGCTCCGGGGGTTCTCTGACGTCCGGGAGCTGCAGGTTTTGCACTTTGTGGTGTTTCTAGTGATGTACCTGGCAGCCATGGTGGGGAACCTTCTCATCATCTCAGCCATCATCCTTAACCATCATCTTCACACCCCCATGTACTTCTTCCTGGGGAACCTGTCTGTCCTTGACCTTGGCTCCATCTCTGTCAGCGTCCCCAAATTCATGTTCAACTCCCTCCTGGACACCAGGTCGATTTCCTACTCTGCTTGTGTCGCCCAAGTCTTTCTCTATGTCGTCTTCACAACAACTGATTTTGCCCTTCTCACTGTTATGGCCTACGATCAACATGTCGCCATCTGCCGGCCGCTGCACTACGAGAGAGTGATGAACAGGAGAGCTTGTATCCATATGGCCATCAGTTCCTGGCTCGCTGCCATTGTCTACTCTGCCCTGCACACCGGGAACACCTTCCAGTTACCCTTCTGCCAATCCGACGTCATTGACCAGTTCTTCTGTGAAATCCCCCAGCTCCTCAAGCTGGCCTGTTCCAGCTCCTACTGTAGTGAAGTTGGTGTTATTGGCTTTGGTGTCTTGTTATTTTTTACCTGCTTTCTCTTCATCATTGTGTCTTACGTCCAGATCTTCAGAGCGGTGCTGAGAATCCCCTCGGAGCAGGACCGGCACAAAGCCTTCTCCACCTGCCTCCCCCACCTCACTGTGGTCTCCTTGTTCCTTTTCACTGTGTCCTTTGCCTACTTGAAGCCCTCCTCCAGCTCTCTGTCAGGACTGGATCTGGCGGTGGGTGTTCTCTACGCCGTGGTGCCTCCCATGCTGAATCCGGTCGTCTACAGCCTGAGGAACAAGGAGCTCAAAGCTGCCCTGAAGAAACTCTTTGTGGGGAGGTTATTCTCCAACAATTGAAACGTCCTTCATTGGTTCTTGACTGTGATTTCCCCCCTGTGTTTCCTTCTTATCAGCTGGTCACCAAATAGCATCCATGAGACTGCAAGATGCAATTGGTTCATGAAGTAGGAAGATCCAGACTAAGCCCATTGAATGAAATCCTTGTTAGTTAGAGAGAGATCACTCCGCTGCGAGTGAGATCAGAGTCTACATGTGTTTCCATAAATCCTTCCACACATCTGTGGATTGTTTTATAAATTTACACTTGCAGACCCTGCATCCTACTCTGAGCGCAAGGCACCGAACCTCAACACCCAAATTACATCCCTAGTGAACCTGACGAAGTCGCCGCCTCTTCTCCTGGTTTTATGTAAAACTGGTGCCTGTGGAATGGGAGGTTTGGGTTGTGTTAGCTGGATGGTTTCTTCTTTTGTTTTCTTTCCGTTTGTTGATTGGTTGGTTGCTTTCCTGATTTGTTCTAGGTGAGTTTACTGGGGGTAGGCATTCAGGAGGTTGGAATATGTCTGATCCAGGAGGGGTATCCATTGATTATTGATTTGGGATGCTGTCTCCTCCATTCTTGACTGGGATTTTTGGGGGGCTGAGAAGTTTTGCTTTTCCCCGTGAGGATGAGTTGGATAGATGTCTGTGTGTGAAGGAGGGACGTTCCTAGTCCCCACTCACACAGTTATGCGATTGTGGAAGGGACTGCTCTATGCTATTTTAGATGTGGGAGGGGAGTTAGAGCCAGGTCTATGAATGAATAAACACAGTGTCATGCCTGTCCAGTGGAAAGATTGTTAGGAAGAGGAAGCTCTGGCGATGTCTCCTTCAGACACATTGAGGTCGGGTAATAAAACCAAGAGTGTGTCCCACCAAACTGTTGTTGTGTGTCACATTTTCTCAGCTGTTGCGCTTGGTTTTCCGTGTGGTGACCAAATTGTAGTGGATATGGGGGAGAACGTCTGGTCACTCAACTTTTCTGTGATGGTAGCCCAGGCTGGTGTGGTAGGGAAGGGCGGTGCCGGAGCGGGGCAATCAGGTGAGTCTGCACAAAGAGAGGGGCAGGGTCATGGTGGGACCTGAGGGCCCAGATGTGGAGTTGCAACCTGGTTAGCCCAACAGTTGGAATTCAGACTTTCACTTGGATGGGTTCGTTTGGATTTGGCAAATGAAGCCTCTCAGGGCATGTCTACACTACCCTCCTAGTTCGAACTAGGAGGGTAATGTAGGCATACCGCACTTGCAAATGAAGCCCGGGATTTGAATTTCCCGGGCTTCATTTGCATAAACTGGGCGCCGCCATTTTTAAATCCCTGCTCGTTCGAACCCCGTGCCGCGCGGCTACACGCGGCACGAACTAGGTAGTTCGGACTAGGCTTCCTAGTCCGAACTACCGTTACTCCTCCTCAGTGCCTGGATCACCGCTACTATCTACTCTGCTATACACACTGGGTACACCTTCCGGTTACCCTTCTGCCACTCCAATGTCATCGACCAGTTCTTCTGTGATATCTCCCAGCTCCTCAAGCTGGCTTGCTCCAGCTCCTACCGCAGTGAAATTGGGGTCATTGTCTTTGGTGTCTTGTTATATTTAACCTGCTTTCTCTTCATCATTGTGTCTTACACCCAGATCTTCAGAGCGGTGCTGAGGATCCCCTCGGAGCAGGGCCGGCACAAAGCCTTCTCCACCTGCCTCCCCCACCTCGCTGTGGTCTCCTTGTTCCTTTGCACTGGATCCTTTGCCTACCTGAAACCCCCCTCCAGCTCTCCTTCAGGCCTGGTGGTGGGTGTTTTCTATGCCATAGCACCTCCCATGCTGAACCCCGTCATCTACAGCCTAAGGAACAAGGAGCTCAAAGCTCCCCTGAAGAAACTCTTCTTGTGGAGATTATTGTCCAAGAATTGAAACGTCCTTCACTGTGATTTCCCCCTCTGTTCAAATAGCATCAATAAGAGCGCAAGGTGCAATCGGTTCATGAAGTAGGAAAATCCAGACTAAGTCCATTGAGTGAAATCCTAGTTATTTAAGGAAGGATCATTCCAGTGTGAATGAGATCAGAGTCTGTGTGTGTTTCCATAAATCCTTCCACACATCTGAGTATCATTTTATAAATTTACACTTGCAGACCCTACATCCTACCTAAGGCTGGCCAGATTGGCAGCTAAAGCGCTTGGTGGGACTGGTTTGTGGCCTGTTTGGGAAGGTCTCTAGTCCGGGATTGTAAGGAGCCCCGAGTTTGAGCAATTTGCCCTGAGGAGATGCCCTCAGCCATGCCCAGACGTGGCCCGGTCTGTCACAGCTTGTGGCCACCCAATGGTACTGGATAAGATGGAGACTGGCTGGTCACTCAACTTCCTTGACTTATTGCTGAGGGAAGAGCTACGGGGACCACCCGTGTCAGGGCCTGTTCAGAAATCCCTGCCGGTGGCCACAGTAGTCGTGGTAGGGAAGGACGGTCCTTGGAGGGGGCAGCCAGGGGACTCCACACCAGGAGAGGGGCCGTTTCACGGGGAGACCTGAGGGCCCAGACGTGCAGTTCTAACCGGGCATCCCCAAGAGTTGGGATTCAGCCTTTCACTTGGAAGGGTGGTTTGGATTTGGCCACAGGGGCTGAGCCACACAAGCATTTCAGTGAGTCTAGATCGTGGAGATGGGAGAGAGGGGGAGAGGGGCTGAATCATAGAATCACAGAATCCCAGGGCTGGCAGAGACCTCAGGAGTCATCAAGTCCAGCCCCCTGCCCAAGGCAGGACCAATCCCAACTCAATCAGCCCAGCCAGGGCTTGGTCAAGCCGGGACTCAATCACCTCTAGGGATGGAGATTCCACCCCCTCCCTAGGGAACCCATCCCAGTGCTTCCCCACTCTCCTAGGGAAAGAGTTTTTCCTCATCCAACCTAGACCTCCCCCACTGCAATGTGAGCCCATTGCTCCTCGTTCTGCCGTCTGCCACCAATGAGAACAGCCTCTCTCCAACCTCTTTCGAACCTCCCTTCTCAGGAAGTTGCAGGCTGCTCTCATATCCCCCCTCACTTGTCTCTTCTACAGACATAGGGTGCATCTACACAGCTATTTCGAGCCGTCCCTTACTCCACGTAGAATGAGGTTCATACGGATGGCAAAATTGCACATCTGCTATTTTTTGAAATAGCAGATGCATTGAGAAGACGTGAGGTAGCTATTTCGGGAAACCATAGGCATCCTGAAATAGCATTGCAGTGTAGACCTTTTTTTTAAACAGCCGCGTTCCTCCCACAAATCCCACTTTCCCCAGTTTGCCTGCTGCTGCACAGCTCTGCTAATGAGGTGGGCGGGACTTTCTTCACACCCATACAAGTGCGCCCCCTAGAGGAAACTCTGCACCCAAGTTTTTCTCTCTAGTTTTCACTCTTGCTGACCCTTATGGCGTACAACCGGTTACATCTGCTGCACAATATTCCGCGAGGAGTAACAGTTAATGCGATCTAAGGAGTTAGTTCGAATTAACTTTCAACTGCTGCATCTAGCCGTGGGCAGTTAGTTTGGACTAAGGGGGATTTAAAAATGGCAGCACCTGGGAACATGTTTAAATCCCAGGCTTCATTTGCAGCTCCGGTTGCCCTCATTTGCTTACCTAGCTCAAACTAACGAGCTAATGTAGACATACCCTGAAAGAAGTGGGCTTGTCTAGTTTGGAAAATAGAAGATTGAGAGGAGACACGATAGCAGTTTTGAAATATCTAAAAGGGTGTTACAAGGAGGAGGGAGAAAATCTTGTTCTTTCTGGCCTCTGACGATAGAGCAAGAAGCAATGGACTTAAACTGTAGCAAGGGAGGTTTAGGTTGGACGCTAGGAAAAAGTTCCTAACTGTGAGGGTGGTGAAACACTGGAATAAATTGCCCAGGGAGGTTGTG
Organism: Pelodiscus sinensis; assembly: GCF_052426305.1. Lineage (NCBI taxonomy): Eukaryota > Metazoa > Chordata > Testudines > Trionychidae > Pelodiscus > Pelodiscus sinensis. The sequence goes on along the minus strand of NC_143081.1, from coordinate 12,612,008 downwards.
GAATCCCCATCTGAGGAGATATTTAGGAGCAGGTTAGATAAATGTCTATCAGGGATGATGAAGACAGTATTTGGTCCTGCCATGAGGGCAGGGGACTGAACTCGTTGACCTCTCAAGGTCCCTTCCAGTCCTAGTGTTCTGTGATTCTATGACATCACCTTGGGTTTTTAACCCCTTTAAATCTAACCCAGGGTATGTCTACACTACAGCACTAATTCGAACTAACTTAATTTGCATGCATAGACACGATGAAAGTTAATTCAAAGTACCGGCTGTTAGTTCGAATTAACTTTGTAGTGTAGGCATACCCTCTGTTCATCCAATTAAATCACCAAGCTGCTTTACAAAACCCTTCAGGGTATGTCTACACTACAGCACTAATTCGAACTAACTAAATTTGAATTACTTAATTCGAACTAAGCTAATTCGAACTAGTGCATCTAGATCTAAAAACTAGTTTGAATTAATGTTTTGCTAATTCAAACTATCATGTCCACACTGAGTGGACAATGAACCGGGGTTAAGGATGGCCGGAAGCAGTGCCGGCAGGGCATCAGCTTAGGACTTAGAGAGTGGAGCTGCTGTCTCAGGCTAGCTGAGGGCTGTGCTTAAAGGGACCCGACCCCCACCCCGGACAGACAGTTCTCAGGGGTTCCCCGCTTGCAAAGCAGTCCTGGCTTGGAGTGCCCTGAGTGCCCACACTTGGCACATCACAGCACTCGGCCATCAGACCGGCTGCACTTGCCGCAGGCTGCCATCCGGGGGCAGATCAATTGGGGGGCTGCAGGAGAGCTTCCATCCCGAGGAGCCTGCAGAGCCACCCCAGTCCTCCCCATTGGGGGCTCGTACCCCATTCCTCCCTCACCTCCTTCCACTTACCCCTCCCTAGCCCCCCTTCCTGATGTACAAAATAAAGGATACGTGTGTTCAAAAATAGAATCTCTCTTTATTGAACAAAACTTGGGGAGACTGGGAAAAGGAGGTGGGAGAGAGGAAGAGAGAGGGTGGGAGAGGGGAGGGCAACTAAAATGATCAGGGGTTTGGAACAGGTCCCATATGAAGGAGGCTAAAGAGACTGGGACTTTTCAGCTTAGAAAAGAGGAGACCGAGGGGGGATATGATAGAGGTCTATAAAAGCAGGAGTGGTGTGGAGAGGGTGCATAAAGAAAAGTTCTTCATTAGTTCCCACAATAGAAGGACTAGAGGACACCAAATGAAATGAATGGACAGCAGGCTTCAAACTAATAACAGAAAGTTCTTCTTCACAAAACAAATAGTCAACCTGTGGAACTCCTTGCTGCAGGAGGCTGTGAAGGCTAGAACTATAGCAGAGTTTAAAGAGAAGTTAGATAAATTCATGGAGGTTGGGTCCATGAAGTGCTATTAGCCAGGGGGTAGAAATGGTGTCCCTGGCCTCTGTTTGTGGAAGGCTGAAGATGGATGGCAGAAGACAAATGGCTTGGTCATTGTCTTCAGTCCATCCCCTCCAGGGTCCCTAGGGTTGGCTGCTGTTGGCAGACAGGCTACTGGGCTAGATGGACCTTTGGTCTGACCAAGTACGGCCATTGTAAGCTCAGGGCTCAGGGTCGGGGGTCTCACTGGACCACCTTGATTTTCATGCAAACCTGCTCCTGGGTGGCCAGGCTGGCAGCTCTCCTGCCCTAGATGGCCACTTTCCTGTGCCTCGTGCGGAGGTCGTGGATGAGGTCCACGATGTCCGCACTAGCCCAGGTGGGCGCCCGCCTCTTGCGGACCCGGGCAGGCTCCCGGGAGCCACCAGCCTGGTCCTGGGAAGAGGCGGAGGGCTTGGTGGCAGCGGGTAGCTGGTTTGTGCTGTGCCAGGTGCAGGGTCTGCTGGCTGGGTGCTGGCAGGCTTGCACCTGGCACGGGCACCGTAGCCAGCCCGTGCCCCTTTAAGGGCTCCGGGGCCGGGAGGGGGGCAGAAGAGTTTCTCTGGTGGTGCCCAGAGTGGCCACCAGGGAAAGCTGGGGAGGGCTAGCCTCCCACTTGTTCGAATTAAGGGGCTACACAGCCCTTAATTCGAACTGCTTCATTCGAACTAGGCTTAGTCCTCGTAGAATGAGGTTTACCTAGTTCGAACTAAGCGCTCCGCTAGTTTGAATTAAGTTCGAACTAGCGGTTTGTATGTGTAGTGCCTATCAAAGTTAATTCGAACTAAAGGCTGTTAGTTAGAATTAACTTTGTAGTGTAGACATACCCTCAGTGAAGTCCTAAACCTCACTTAGGCCTCTGAAAATCGAAGTCAAGGTCACTAGACTTAGCTGCACCCAAGGGGTGACCTTATCTTCTCCTTAGAATCCCAGGGCTAGAAGAGCCCTCAGGAGTCATCGAGTCCAGTCCTCTGCCCAAAGCAGGAGCAGCCCCAACTCAACATCCCAGCCAGGGCTTGGTCAAGCTGGGACAAGGGATGGAGAGTCCTCTCCCTCCCCCACTAAAACGTGAGCCCACTGCTCCTTGTTCTGCCATCTGCTTTCCCTGTGAACAGCCATGCACTGTTCTATTTTCTCGAGCTGGCCTGAGTTTTGCTGATGTCCACAGATTCCCTGTTGGCTTTTTCTCCTACCATCTGTTGCTTCCCTGAAGGGACTGAGCATGGGGGGGAGCCCGGAAGGTGGAGAACTCATTGGCCAGGTCTCATGGCTCCCAACAGTGTTTGGCAGAAAACCAGCTGCCAGGCCCCCCAGAAAATGAGTCACCACCATGAGGTGAGAGGAACAAGTGGAAAATGCCTTTTGCCTGTGGCCGGACAAGGGATTCTTAGGACGGCGGTGAGCAGGGTCAGTAGAAATGGGGCAGGGCCTCTATGGAAGAGAATCTGAAAGTCACCAGTCACCCAAGGGAGGACACCGCAGGGTAGATTCATCACCGGGGTGAAACGTTACCGTAGTAATACAGGTGGAAACGCTCTTCTTCAGGACTCTCTTGTCCGGCATGACCACGGAGATTGCTAGGCCAGAGAGCCCCTGGACTATAGAGCTGGGGCCCATGGGACTGGTCACAGCAGCCCCGAGACACAGAGCAGACACTGGGAGCAGAGCCCCAGTGGTCCTGGGGCAGAGGAGCCATGGTGGTGGGGCTGGCTGTGTTTGGCAGTGGCGAGGGTGCCCTGCCCAGCCTGCTGATGAACCAGGAAGAGCCCAGGGCCCATGCACAGGGGGGCATAATTGACCTCCCCTGCTCTGGCAAACTCCCTCCTTTGCGACTGGTCAGGTCCTGAGCGTGCTAGATGAAGAAGGTCCATCCTGTCGTGAGAAAGGCACTTTACCCAGTACTCATTCACGAGGGCTGAATTATACAGTGGCTGGCTTATAAATCTCAGTCATGAGACGCTGCCGCTAGCAGCTAACATTCAGCTCCCCCTACCCCAAACAATCGCTTTTGGAACCAGCAGGGTGAACCGAATTACAGTGTGGTCTTTGCCATGTCTGGCTTCCTCTGTTCTCATTCCTTGAATCAGATCCTGTATGTTTCCTTGAATGGGAGGCTAGGGCACATGGTCTCCACAATGGGTAGAATTTGCAAAACCTCTGAGGCTTGCTCTACACTACAGGGGAAAGTCGACTTACAATATACAACTCCAGGTATGTTAATTGCATAACTGGAGTCGAAGTATCTTAAATCGCATTTTTGCACTGTCCACACAGTGGGAGGTCGACGGGGGAAAACACTCCCGTCCACTTCCGTTACTCCTCGTGAGGAGCAGGACTACTGATGTCAACAGAAGTGCCCTTTCAGTTCATGTTTGTGGGTCTTCACTAGACCCGCTATATTGAATACTAGAAGATCGACTTCCAGAGGGTCGGTCTTCTCCATAGTGTAGACAAGACCTTGAGCGACTCAGTTCAAAAGTGAACTAGGGCCTTGGAAATCTATGCTTCACTGCAAGTCCATGGGATTTCTGTTGCTAAGACATTTAGGCACTTCGATAATTTTACCCAATGTGCTTCCAAAGAACAGATCTTGGTATTTCACAAACACGGAATTGAGTAATATTTTCTCCACGCCTGTTTTTTTAACGTAACAATGTCATCTTGTTGCTGTTAGAAAGAGAAGCTTTAACAAAAATCAATTATAACACTTGTTGATTATTTGTTGATACCTAAGAATCCATTCGGTGACTCCTCAAACTTTCTAATCGTCACAAAAAGAGCACAGAGTAAGAAAATACAGTGTTCCCAGATCTAAAATGAGAGGGCATTTAGGAATCCAGGATACAAAGGGAAGACCAACTATTGTAACAAGCCCCCTATAGGAATCCCAAACCAGAACTCTACAAAATGTGTTTTCCCAACACTGCTAGAGCAGAAAAACAGATGAAATACGTAACCAGAATCCAGAACTTGGCTGTGTGGGGCACAGAGCACATGACAGTTATGTTTGCCATCAGGGCAGTAGCCGATAAGAACCGTGATATTTAATGGGAAAGTAGCCACCCCAAACTTAGTGTGCCCTCACATTCCCCATGACCTACAGATCGCCGTTGCTATTTCAGCCAGACCGGTCATGACTTCTGAATTCCCATGAGCACCATGAATCCATGGAGGATCTTTCTCAGTGCTTCCGTGACCTCTTTGTTTCTCAGGCTGTAGATGAGTGGATTGGCCAGGGGAGTGAGGACTGTGTAGCAGAGAGAGAGAACTTTATTGAGGTCCTTCAGCATGTGGTCCTCCGGTAAAATATAGACAACAGTGAGGGTCGAATAGAAAATGGTCACCACAATGAGGTGGGAGGAGCAGGTGGAAAAGGCCCTTTTCCTCCCGGTGTATGAAGGGATTTTCAGGATGGTAGTGATGATACAAATGTAGGACATCAGGATCAGTAGAAATGGGAAAGGAACAACGATGGACGTGATTATGATACTCAGCCGTGTGATCAGGCTGGAGTCATCACAAGAACGTTGGATCAGTGGGTTGAAATCTCAGAAGAAATGATCGATTTCTTTGTGGCCACAGAATGCTGATTGGGACATCCAGCTGAAAGTCAAGGTACTCGCCACAAATGCCAATATCCACGACCAGGCTGCGAACCGGAGGCAGAACCTGCTGGTCATCAGTGCTGCATAACGCAGAGGTTTACAAATCGCTAGATACCGGTCGAAAGACATGGCTGCTAAGAGGTAGCACTCTGTACAGACCAAGAACCCAACACAATAAAACTGCACCATGCAGCCGGGGACGGAAACAGTCCCGTCCCCCGTCAGGAGACTGGCCAGCAGCCGGGGCAGGATGGCGGAGCTGTAGCAGGTCTCCAAGCAGGACAAGTTCCCCAGGAAGAAGTACATGGGGGTGTGGAGGCGCCGATCTGCCACCACTAACACCATGAGGAGGATGTTCCCAACCATGGTCACCATGTAGATCACTAGAAACACCAGGAAGAGAAGTGTTTGCAGTTCAGGATCATTCCCAAATCCCAAGAGGATGAATTCACCGATGACTGTTCGATTGGCCACTTCTGCTTTCTGCCTGAGGGTCTTCTAGGTAAACAGAGAAATGCAAAATGTCGCAGGCAGACTCGCAAAGGCAGAAGTGGGAAGCCCCGATGCAAGCCAGTGACTAAGAGCTGATTTCCCCAAGCCGCAAGGGCTTAAAACTGCAGGCAGGTGCCAAAGGCAGTTACGACCGTTATCGAAATTGGTTAGGTTTGGGTGCCGAGGTGCCCTTGAAAACCTCACAAGGTGCCTAAAGACACATGGCCCTACATGCTTGGCTGGATAAGGACATTAGCTAATTGATACAGATAGCGGCTTCTCATTGTCTGCTCACCAGTGGGAAGTTTGGTACACCTGGCGGGAAGATGACGTCTGAGCAGCTAATGGGCGGAGGCAGAACTGTGAATGATGTGAGGAGGAAACACAGTTCCATAGAGGTTAGGGATTTTTAGTTAATACAGCATATCGGGGTGAATTTCCAGGAGATCTAGAGAAGTGATTATTCCCCTTTATTCAGCTCTGGTGAGACATCTGGAGTGAATGATGTGAGGAGGAAACACGGTTCCATAAAGGTTAGAGATTTTTAGTTAATAACTGCATATCGGCAAACCAGTTCTGGATTCCTCGCCCCCCCACTATAGAAAGGATGTGGTCACAATGGACAGAGTCCAGTGGAGAGCAACCTGAATGATTAGGGGGCTGGATCACATGACCTACGAGAAGAGGCTGAGGGATTTGGGCTTATGTAGTCTGCAGAAGAGAAGAGTGAGGGGGATTTGAGAGCAGACTTCAGCTTCCTGAAGGGAGGTTCCAGAGAGGCTGGAGAGAGGCTGTTCTCAGTGGTTACAGATGCAGAACGAGGAGCAATGGTCTCAAGTTGCAGTGTGGGTGGTCTAGGTTGGATATTAGGAAAAGCACAGGGATGGGTTCCCTAGGGAGGGGTGGAATCTCCTACAGGTGTTTAAGTGCTGGCTTGACCAAGCCCTGGCTGGGATGATTGAGTTGGGTTGGTCCAGCCTTGGGCACGGGGCTGGACTCGATGACTCCTGAGGTCTCTTCCAACTCTATGATTCTATGAGTCTACTCTTAATCCTAACCCTTTCCTAGATGCGCTGGGAACCTAAAAACCACTCCATGGGGGTCATTGATCAGTAACAAACTCGCTCCACCTAGCAAACTGCTTTGGTTGTATTTATCTACAAATGACAGCAGAAGAAGTCTCCATTGCAAGCGTTTGTCATGAGCATGCCAAGCCATGGTGGATGTTTCAAGGCTAATGGGCTGATGGTATCGGGAAGCCACACTGGGTTCAGAACAGGGGAGTGACAAAATGTTGAACAGCTCGCTGTGTCTGGAGAACCTTCACAGCTTCCTCATAGGAGGCAAACAGCCCCTTTCCCCAGAAAATGTTTCTCATTTCCTTTGATAAAATGTTGGGGGAGACTTTTCAGTCCTTCCTACCTTCAGTCGTAACTGTGAAGCCCTGAGTCCCATGTTCACGTGAAAGCAGCGAGTGTTCTGATGGCGGCCGGCTGTGGGAATTGTGAGCCAGGATCCAGCCTCCCTCCACTGTCTTTTGTTATTGTCAGGCTGGTTGGATCTGTCTACACCACATTCCAGAAAACCTACTTTGCCCTTTCTCTGGGTTCCTGTCAATGCGGTAGGAGAAATAACCCCCTTGGTTCATGTTGATGTATGACTCCTCACAGGGACTGCTCACGACAATTATTCTAAATGACTGTCGTAGGGGAATTGATTGCATTCTGCAATTAACAGAGCAGGTCTCAAGGCTGAAGAATACAGCTTTCATAGATCATAGAATACTAGATTGGGAAGGGACCTTGAGAGGTCATCGAGTCCAGTCCTCTGCCCTCACAACAGGACTAAGCACCATATAGACCAGGGATGGACAATGCAATGGCGGTGGTTCACTAGGGTTAGCAGCTGGTGTTCGCTGTCACCATATTTACCAGCACCTTCACTGGTACGGACAATCGCAGCTCCCATTAGCCAGAATGGAGAAGTGCAGCCAATGGAAGCTCTCATTCTCCATACCTGTGGAGGTACAGGTAAATACGGTGGTGTGGAGACCCACCAGGAGTTAACCCCAGCTCTCATCTATACCATCCCTTTCTTTCTACCATGGCTGTCTTCCTTTCCTAAGTATTTCTCCCAGTGATAACTGCAGCAAAATCCCATCCTCAATGTCAAGAACTGGTCTCACTCAACTAGTCGAAATCTGAGCTGAGTTTTCAGTGTAGTTGTGGGGTACATCTACACTGCAGGCTTATTTCAGAAAAAGCTGTTCCGGGAGACATCTTCTAGAATAGCTTATTTCAAAATAGAGCGTCCATACTGCAGGGAAGCCTCAAACTTAGTCCAAGGTCGGCTCCACTAATGTGGAGGCACAACCTCCATTTCGAGCCTCAGGAGACACTGCAGAGGGGTAAATTAGAATGGCCTTAGGGAGGGGCTATTTTGACATAGCAGCAGTGGAGTGTCCACAAACACCTTCCGAAAGATTGGAGAAGCCCTCAGTTATTTTAAATATTAACAGAGCTTTACCTGTCTCCTAGAACAAGAGGGGACCTTGAGCGGTCATCAAGTACCATCCCTAACAGCTTTGCCCCACCGCAGGACCAAGTACCATCCCTGACAGCTTTGCCCCAGATCAGCCTCCTCAAACATTGAACTCACAACCCTGGATTTAGCAGGCCAATGCTATCCCTCCCCCATTTTCCTCTGGGGCCAGAGGTGAGTCCCTTATCCACTGTACCAGCTCCCTAACCTCCCAGGACCCCCTTAGCTGTCCTGCATCCCAAGGGTGCCAGGGCAGGGCTTGAAGCCTCAACATGTGGCTCCCAAGGCAGGTACCTGATTCACTGCAGGAGCTGCACAACCTCCCTACACTCTGTGCTCCCCTTATCCATCCCAAGGGTGTCAGGTCAGTCAAGGAACCCACAACCAGTGTCTTCAGAGGCAGATACCTTATCCTCTGTTCCACTGGAGAAGGTCTCCAGCATCACTACCTTCCAAGACCCCCTTATCCATCCTGTGTCCCAATGGGACCCAGTCCAGGTTGGTCAAACGCAGGGCTCACCCCGTCAACCCATGGGTCCAAAGGCAAGTACTTTATCCACTGTGCCACTAAAAGAGCCCCTCATTTTTATTTTTATTTTGATCTTGATCTTGATCTTGATTTTCTTTCAAAATAACGCAATAACTGTGTGAACACTACTACTGTTTTTCCAGAATAACTGCCGTTATTCTGGAATAATACCACAGTGTAGACACACCGCTAAGGTAATTAGGCACTCCATCTCTATAGATTTGCTGTGCAACTAAAGTCTCTATAGGCTTCCTGGAAAACCCAAGCCTACATCGATAGCAGCGCAGGCTTTTCCAAGAGAAGGACAAAAGTGAAATGACAGTTTGTGCTCTGATAGTTTAAGGGTTTCTGGTGAAAGGAATCTGAGAGCCTCCTCTAGTGACAATCGTGACCAATGGCAAACAAATATAAATTCTGGTAGAAGAAGTAGAAGCCACAGTGATTCCTTGAATGTTTGTTTTATGAGGTCCAAGCCCCGCTCAATCCAAACCTATCTTACCATGCTCAAATCTTATCTCCTCACCCTAAAAATTCTTCAAGGACACTTACTCTTTAAGTTAACGTATTACGCCACATATTCCAACATCTTAATATTGATTATCTCACTTCCCGAAGTCGTTATTTTTGGCCCCACTTGTGATGTCCACATTCTGTGGTTACTGTATAACCTACACATCTGCAATACGTCTATACCGCAGGGGTTTTCTGGGATACTGAAGGTACCCCGAAAAAACTCCACCACGTCCAAGGAACAGGTTTGCTCTTCTGCTATTCTTTGTGGAAGTGCAAGCACGCTCTTTCGAAAGCCCTGCCTTCCTCATTCCACGAGGAAGAAGGGATTTTCCAAAAGGAGGGATTTTCTGAAATTTGGTGCAGTGTCTCCAAATTTCAGCCCCATCTCCCTGCCTGGAGGGAAATACCTCCTAACCAATAACCAGGCCGTGGCTTTCTCCATCCCTGTGGGGCTGCCCTGAATTGCTCCCTCTATGACCGAGAGCAGAGCTCTGACAAACACATTCAGCTTCATCACCAGCGTGGACAATCCACCATGACTCTCTCTTCTGAGGCTGCCAATAACAGCCAGCGTAGTGCCCATGGGAACGGGGGCGTCCCCTCTGGCCTGGCCTGGACCCTACCAAAGGTCATCCCCAATCAGGCATCGTTCTGGACCCCCAGGTATGTGGCTCTGGACTGGAGCTGATGCCCCCAGGGGCAGGTTCCATGGGAGGCACTCATGAATGGGGCCACCTGACCCACCCAAGGCATGACATGGGCCACCCATCAAGTTCCCCATCCTGGCAATTCCAAACACGTTGGGTGTGTCTACACTGGGCCACTTATTCCGGAAAATCAGCCGCTTTTCCGGAATAAGCCGCGAGCTGTCTACACTGGCCCTTGAATTTCCGGAAAAGCAACGATGCTCTACTGTACAAAATCAGCCGCTATTCCGGAAACCGTACGATGCTCCCGCTCGGGCATAAGTCCTTTTTCCGGAAAAGCTTTTCCGGAAAAGGGCCAGTGTAGACAGCTTTTCCGGAAAAGCAGAAGAAACGTAAAAAAGCGGTTTGGACGGCGGGAGACCCCATAGAAGCCATGGACTTCCGCATTACCCGAGGGCTTAAAGAGCACGCACACTACTGGCCGCACGTGGCAGGAGGCCCTCAGAGACCTCCCTTCCCAGCTCTGCGACGTGGCAAGTGTGCTGCCCAGCCACCTCAGCGGAGGCATGGCAGCTCGAGGTGGTCAGCCACCGTCACCCGGGGCAGAGGAGGAAGCCCCCAGGGGCCGGAAGCGCAGGGCCCCATCCTGGACCCCCAGGGAGCTGGAGGCCCTCCTGGACCTGTGCGAGGAGGAGGAGGAGGGTCTCCATGACCTCCAGTCCCGCCGCCGGAATGCAGACCTGTACACCCGGCTGGCCCGGAACCTCGCCCAGCAAGGGCACCCCAGCCGCAACTGCGAGCAGGTCCGCTCGAAGGTCAAGGAGTTGCGGCTGGGGTACGTGCGGGCCACGGAGGGGAGGGGAGCAGGGCCTGATGCCTGCCCCTATTTTGAGCGGCTGAACTCATTTTTGGGCGAGCCAGCCCCGCAAGGCCCAGCTGTCCCCGTTGACACCTGCCAGCACCCCCCGATCATTCGTCCCACCGAACCGGAGGAGGAAGATGAGAGCGGCGGCGCTTCGGGAGAGGAGGCCAGCGTTGCCACCCAGCAGGCCCCCTCCAGCAGCTCCTCTGTGGCCGGGGAGGAACCCACTGGTGAGTCTTTGCAGGTTACACTCCCCAAAGGGCGGGGGGCGGAGGGCGGGGGGAGCGAGACCCAAGTGTCCGGAGGGGGGAAGGGGAGAGCATGTCACTCAGGCCACGTGAGCTGCACGCTACATAGCATGCGGCAGTTAGCAGCACGTGCAACCACGTGCAGCCTGGTGACTGAGCGGCAGGTGGCCGTGGCAGGCAGCTGCGGGCACGGCTGGGACCGTGCTTCTCACACACATTTCAGCGGGATCAGGGGGAAGGGTGGATGCCGGCTGGAACCGGCCAGGGCCCGAGGGACTCAGCCCAGAGCCTGCTGCTCCACCAAGGGGTGCAGCACAGGGAATGGCACACTGTCCCAGGCCTGGCTGTGAGGCACAGCCAGCTGCTCCTGGGATAAGTGCAGCGTCACAGTCCTGTGACCGTGGACCGCCACCGAGCCGCTCACCTGCTCCCAGTGCCTTGGCAGGTTCCCCGAGGGAAGTCCCCACTGCGGCCACACCTGTCCCTGGGCTACCAGGCTTGCGGGAGGGATAGTGGGAGGGAGATGGGCCCCTGAGTTTTGCTGCAAGGATGGGACATCCCCCCACCCAGTCACCCTTTCTGGTTCTGACCAGGAGATATCGCACGCAATGGGATCTGAGAGCCCAGACCGCCACTGACAGGTGTGCTCCCAGGCACTGCGTGGGGATGCATCTCGCTCCCTGTCAAACACCACTGATTAGCCCTAAGCTTTTCACAGTGTCCACCGGCAGGGAGTTCCACAGGTAAACGCAGCACAAGCACCCTCCTGCCCTGCACGGAGCCAGGATACAGACCGGTGCTTACAATACTGCAGGGAGGACCCTACTCCCAGGGGTGGTCCTTCTTGCCAACATACAACACCCCCCGGGAGCAGGAGGGGAACTGAGTGGGCCCAAGCCACAACTGTGCGGTCACCTGGGGCTCTGGGGTGGAGGGCATGGAGGTGTGGGGACAGTGGATGGCCTGCCTGACTGACCCGTCCTTTCTTCTCTTCCCTGCAGCGGGACCCAGCACCAGACCCGCGACTCCAGCAGCAGCGGCACCCCCAGCTGCCCAAGCCCGGAGGACCAGGCTCCGACACCGGGACCAGCTGCTTCGGCGTCATGTCACCACGGTGGAGGGGATCCAGACCTCCATTGCGGAGCGTGTGCAGGGGGACCAGGACTGGTGGCAGGAGGGATGGGCTGCGTTCCTGGAGGAATGCCGCGAGATGCGTGCCACAATGGGCACCCTGACGGCACATTTAATACATGCCATCCACTATGGCATGGCCGGACCGCATGCCCCCGCCATCCCTCCGGGAGCACAGCCCATGCCCCCTCCTATCCCTGCTCCTCTCCCTGCTCCTGCTCATGCTCCTGCCCCTGACCGTGCTCCTGCTCCTGACCCTGCTCCTGCTCCTGCTCCTGACCCTGCTCATGCTCCTGACCCTGACCCTGACCGTGCTCATGCTCCTGACCCTGCTCATGCTCCTGCTCCTGACCCTGACCCTGACCGTGCTCATGCTCCTGACCCTGACCCTGACCGTGCTCATGCTCCTGACCCTGCTCATGCTCCTGCTCCTGACCCTGACCCTGACCGTGCTCATGCTCCTGACCCTGACCGTGCTCATGCTCCTGACCCTGACCCTGACCCTGCTCATGCTCCTGACCCTGACCCTGCTCATGCTCCTGCTCCTGCTCCTGACCCTGAAGACCGTGCTCCTACTCGTGCTCCTACTCGTGCTTCTACTCGTGCTCCTACTCGTGGGCACCTCAGCGTGCAGGCTGCCCCAATGTGGTCTGCCCAGCGTGGGCAGGTCCGCCCCCAGAGGGGCGCTCGCAGGGGCCACCCGTCCCAGTAACTGCCCCTCCCTCCTTCTCCCAGTTAAAGGTCCCCCCCCTCCTTCTCCCAGTTAAAGGTCCCCCCCGTCCTTCTCGCAGTTAAAGGTCCCCCCCCCCCCCTCCTTTGTAAATAAAAAGTTCTGTTTTCATTTCAATCTTGTGTGGTTATTGTGTTCCTCTAGTAACTGTACAGAAATTATGTGAGATGCCAATTAGCCACTTCAATTTAAGAGGGTTACAACTGTGGACAACAAATTCATGACTCTATCACCGGGGGGGGGGGGCTTTTTCAGTGGTCATTGGTTCGCGGCGCATAAAGAAATACTGAGACTTTTCAGTAAAGATGTAAACCAGAAACTATATTTACATAGCAACAAACAAGCAGAAAAAAATGGTTACAATATGCAGTACAGTACACATTCAAAAACATAAGTTAGGCGCAGGGAGGACGATTGTGGTGTTGCTGGCCACCTCGATCCTTTGGGCCTTCCGGGCCTCAGGAGAGGAACAGCCAGGAGATCCCTCGACGGATGACTGTGGTGTTCCTGGCCATGTCAGTCCTTTGGGCCTTCAGGGCCTCAGGAGAGGAACAGCCAGGAGATCCACTGAAGATGGCACTGATGTAAGCCTTCCACACAAGTCCCAAATCCTGTTGGCTGTTCCTCAGGACGGCGATGGTGGCCTAAACCCTAGCCTAACTTAAAAGAAAAACCCTAACTACACCCGACGCACCCGACGAACAGACTCGATGACGGCCGCGATGTGCTGTGACCCGACGCTTTACTATACTATTGGGGGGGGGGAGGTAAGGGGAGGAGGTGGGGAAGGGTAGGAGCTGGGACGGAGTACTCTGGGGTGACCCAAGCGACCCTGCTACGGGGCTTGGGCAAACATGTCCACCAGGGCCTCTCTAATGCGCACCGCCTCCTGGCGCGCCTGGTGGATGGCAGCTGTGGCGGGCTGGTCCAAGGTCTGTGCCTTAGCTGCCACCCATGCAGGGAGGAAGGCCTCCCCACTGCGCTCCACAATATTGTGGAGCACGCAGCACGCGGCCAGCACTTCCGTTGCATTCTGCTCACCCATGTCGAGACGGGTGAGCAAACAACGGAAGCGGGCTTTTAACCGTCCAAACGCCAGCTCCACTGGGTTTCGGGCCCGGTTGAGGCGGTCGTTGAACCGGGCCCGGTTCTGGTCCGGCTGCCCCATGTAGGGCCGCATGAGCCAGGGCATCAGGGGGTAGGCCGCATCCCCGACGATGCAGATGGGCATCGGCACATTCCCGACAGTCAAGTCCCGCCGGGGGAAGTAGGTGCCCGCCTCCAACCTCTGAAATAGTCCTGAGTTCCGGAGGATGCGGGCGTCGTGTGCCCGGCCGGATCAGCCGCCGTAGATGTCCAGGAAGCGACCCCGGTGATCCACGAGGGCTTGCAGGACGATGGAGCAGTACCCCTTTCTGTTCATAAAGTGGGCTGCTCGATGCTCCGGGGCCCGGATGGCGATGTGGGTGGCGTCCAGGGCTCCCCCGCAGTTGGGGAACCCGAGAGCAGCGAAGCCGGCCATGGTCTCATCGACGTCGCGCAGGCGGATGATTCTTGGCAGCAGGACGTCGTTGATGGCGTGGACGACCTGCAGAAGGGTGCAGAGAAACACAAGGGAACACATTACATACAGCCAGGGGTGAGTGTGCGCTCCCTTGGGTCCCCCCCTTGATTCCCTCTGTACACACACACACACACACACACACACACACACACACACACACCCAGGGCCCCCCTCGCCCCACGCCCCCCCCCCACCAGTGGGCCGGTGCAAGGGAGGGACGGTCGAAACCCCTGAGCGACCCAGCCTGGAGTCTTGGGTGTCCCTGGGCCTGGAGTGGAGCACCCTCCCCCCATCTCACTCCCCCTGGGACTTACCTGGATGACGATAACGCCAACGGTGGATCTTCCCACCCCGAACTGGTGTGCCACCGAGCGGTAGCTGTCCGGTGTGGCCAGCTTCCACAGCGCGATGGCAACCCTCTTGTTGACGGGGATGGGTGCCCGCAGCCGGGTGGCGGTTCTCTGCAGTGCGGGGGTCAGCCAGGTGCACAGCATCAAGAAGGTCTGCTTTCTCATTCGGAAATTCCGGACCCACTGGTAGTCGTCCCATCGTCCGAGGACCACACGGTCCCACCAGTCGGTGCTCGTTTCCAAAGTCCAAATGGGCCGGTCTATCGTCGGGTGCTGATGCCACGCGGTTGCCAGGACCTCCCTGGTGAGGGAGTCCAAGGCAATCTCTGCCTCCTGGTACATGAACACCAGGGCACCAGCCTGCAGCACGAGCTCCAGGCACCTGTACAGGTCTAACAGGGGCCCGAGCAGGTACATGGCCACCCACGGCTCCATAGCAGACAGTGCAGAGCAGAAAAAATAAAATGCCAGGAAAAGCTGCTGGGGGGCCAAAGGGTGGTGTCCCCAAAACTCACAGGGCAACCACCGACCCTGTGAAGGGTGCCAGTCTCTGGCAGAGGTCACAAGGCATGGGAGCACGAGACCAACGGCTGCCCGGCGAGACCCCTTTAACCACGCGTCTGGACGGAGCTCCGGCCCCGCCCCCGGAAAGGTCTGGTGGCCTTTGCCCTTTTCAAAATGGTTCCGGGCTTTTTGCTTTTCCGGAAAAGCGCACCGCCAATGTAGACGCGCTTTTCCGGAAAAGCGCATCGTTATCGCGGAAACTCCGTGGCCAATGTAGACGCTCCTTTTCCGGAAAAGCTGAAAACGGAATGTATTCCGTTTTAAGCATTTCCGGAAATTCATGCCAGTGTAGACGTAGCCATAATGAAAGAGGAGAGGAATCCCCAACCCCACTGCCCAAGAACCTCCCACCCTACCATCTCCCACCAGGAGACGTCCGTACCTGCAGGGGAGACGTTAGAGTGAGGCTGGAAGAGAAGAGAAGAGAAGAGAAGAGAAGAGAAGAGAAGAGAAGAGAAGAGAAGAGAAGAGAAGAGAAGAGAAGAGAAGAGAAGAGAAGAGAAGAGAAGAGAAGAGAAGAGAACCACTCTTGAGTTACACTGATCCACACCCATTGGGAGCTGGCCACATTGGCTCTAATCACATCACAGCCCATTGGCCCCAGCACTTGGAAGAGGGGAAAGTGATAAGGAATAGTTAACACGGATTCACGAGGGGCAAGTCCCACCTGACCAGCCTGATTGCCTTCTGTGATGAGGTAACTGGCTCCGTGGCCATGTAGAAGTCAGTGTATGTGATCTACCTTGACGTTAGCCAAGCTGTCCATATGGTCTCTCATAGCATTGTTGCCAGCAAGTTAAGGAAGTATGGATTGGATAAATGTAAGTAAGATGGAGAGAAAGCTAGACAGACTGTCAGGCCCAACAGGTAGTGATCAATGGCTCAATGTCAGGCTGGTGGTCGGTTTCTAGCAGAGTGCCCCAAGGATCGGTTCTAGGGATGGTTTTGTTGAACATCTTGGTTAATGACCTGAATGAGGGGATGGATTGCACCCTCAGCAAGTTTGCGGGTGACAATAAGCTAGGGGGAGAGGTAGGTATGTTGGAGGGCTGGAATAGGGTCCAGAGTGACCGAGACAAATTGAAAGATTGGACAAAAAAATCTGATGAGGTTCAACAAGGACAAGTGCAGAGTCCTGCCCTTGGAAGGAAGAATCCCAAGCATTGTTACAGGCTGGGGACTGACTGACTAAGTCGCAGTTCTGGAGAAAAGGACCTGGTGGTTACAGCGGATGAGAAGCTGGATATGAGTCAACAGGGGGCCCTTATAGCTAAGAAGGCTAACGGCATATTAGGGTTCTTTAGGAGGAGCATTGCCAGCAGATCCAGAGAAGTGATTATTCCCCTTTATTCAGCGCTGGGGAGGCCACATCTGGAGTGTTGCGTCCAGTTCTGGGGCCCCCAGTACAGAAAGGATGTGGACACACTGGCCAAAATCCAGCGGAGGGCAACAAAAATGTTTAGGGAGCTGGAGCACGTGACCTGTGATTGAGGGATTTGGGCTTATTTAGTCTACAAAAGAGAAGAGTGAGAGGGGATTTGAGAGCAGCCTTCAAATTCTTGAAGGGGGTTCCAAAGAGGCTGGTCTCATTGGTGGCAGACGGCAGAACTAGGAGCAATGGTCTCCAGCTACACATGTCCCTAGGTTAGCCCATGCACCAATGAACTCTCAGGGTACTGTGGGGAGACATATCCATACGGGTACGGGCAAAGGCCAAAAGTCTAACTGAACTCAGGAAAGATCTAGGTGAGTTCATGGAGCTGGGCCAACAATAGCAACTAAGCCACCAGGGTCAGGTTCACAGCGCCGTGCTTTGGTGTCCTTACATCGTAGGCTGACAGAAAGGTGGGGCTGGACTGTAGGAGATGGATTATTCAGTAACTGGTCTGTTCTGTTCATTCCCTCTCATGTAGTTAGCTCTGGCCTCTATCAGAGGACAGGACCCTGAGCTAGATGGACGCTTCCTCTGAGCCAGCGTGGCCGTTCTTACGTGCTCAGGCAGGCAGGCACCCCATGAGTGGATGAATTCCACAATCGTGGACACTGGCATCCATTAAAACTACATCAGGATGTCACGTCAACAGAGCATCCTGCTTCTCATGCTGCTGCTAATGTCACAGGCGAGGCCGGTGGGAATTGCAGCTCATTAAAACCATCCCCGCTAGCAAGACACTGACGATGACAAAGTGTCTCCGAGAAGGGTGCTCAGAGAAGCGTCCCGCTCAGCTGAGACCCGGGCACAGCCAGGAGATCTGACAAAGTTGCTGGTGATTGGGAGGGTCCTGCGGGAGGCCATTAGCTGGGAGCGTTGCTGGGAGATGCGGGGTGGTAGGCCCAGTGGGGCTGATTAGAGAGGAAAGTCAGAGGTGCTGACTGGAGTTAGGATGGAGAAGGGAAAGAAATATTTCTATGGCCTCCAGCCCCTGATGTGGGTGCTCCAGCCATGTTATGCTTAAATGAAGCATGTGAGATCTTTCATAGGGGAAAAGGCAGTACGTCGCATTTATTGAGAATACAACAGTCGCACGTGCTTTTCAATCACACACACAATTCCTCATGCAGACACAGTTCTGCCAGATGATATCACAGTTACCAGGCCAGCGTCTGTGTCAATCTCGTGGCCAGCTAGATCGAGCATAGGGGGAGCGGGGCCTTTGTCGGTCGCGATCCGATGCTCCTCTCAAGACGGTGGCAGATGAACCCAAGTTCCGTAGCGAAGCGCCCTGCTTTTTATAATCCTTTTCTCTGTTGAAATCGCTCTGTCAGCTTTTGACCGGAAAGTTATCTTGTCGATGTCAATCATTTCCAAACATCTTTTGAAGACCCACCCTGTCCAGGATTGTTCATCAGTTGTTTTTAGGGGTGCGCGCCCTTCACCTGTAGAGCCGTCAATTCTGCTAGTTTGATCCATTCTTGCCCGTGGGTACGCACTGACAGTTTCTCTGCTCTTGCAGTCTGTCTTTTACAGTTTGTCTTCACCCCCATTGTCCCCCTTCTCTTTTGACCATCTGGCTCTAACGATGACCTTCCCACCATATCTCATTCATACAAACTGTCTTCACACAGAATCCTTCAAAGGTAAACAAAACTGTATTATATTAAGCAAAAGCAAAAGCCAAACAATTCACATCGAAGGTCCGGGCCGTCGATATTTCTAATCTCATTAACATAGACACAATATGAGATCCTGCCTCTTTACTTACTGAACTTTAGACCAAGGAAATATAGGAGATATACACTTAAATAAAGGATTTGACTTACTTCAGTCTTAAATATGACTATATATTGCCTTACGTTACTACATTACTAAACCTAAGCTAAGAAATATAAAAAGAATGAAACTTTCAGTTCCAACATGCAACTCCCAGGACAGACGATCCCTTCGTTCATCAATTCCTCTGCATCCCAGCGAGGAAGGGGATGTGATGGGGGCAGGGACGCTGGGACGGGACGTGCAAACACAGAGTCGCCCTGGGTCTGCCAGGCAGCCCAGCCCAGCCGCAGGGAGAGAGGCAGCGCAGGGCAAGCAGGCCTCAGTGACAGATCGGCCAATGTGCCTTGGTTGTGACAGGCTTTGCTGTGCTGCCCATGGCCCCCAGTTCTGCCCTCAGACCTGCCCCACAGCTCCTCCCCACAATGCCCTGCTATCTCTTTCCCTCCCACAGAGCCCTGCCAGTGCCCCCAGTCCTGCCCCAGAGCCCCGACCCACGATGCCCTGCCATCTCTGCCCCCCCCCGAAGAGCCCTGCAGGTGCCCCACAGGCCTGCCCCACAGGCCCACTCACAAAGTTGTGTCATCTCTATCTGGTCACTCTGCCGTATAGTGTCCACCACATTCCCATCGCAGTGGATTACAGTGGATGAGAAGCTGGATATGAGTCAGTAGTGTGCCCTTATAGCCAAGAAGGCTAATGGCATATTAGGGTGTATTAGGAGGAGCATTGCCAGCAGATCCAGAGATGTCATTATTCCCCTTTATTCGGCTTTGGTGAGGCCACATCTGGAGTATTATGTCCAGTTCAGGGCCCCACACTATAGAAAGAGTGTGGACACATTGGAGAGGGTCCAGCGGAGGGCAACCAAAATTATTAGGTGGCTGGAGCATATGACCTACAAGGAGAGGCTGAGGGAGTTGGGTCTGTTTAGTCTGCAGAAGAGAAGAGTGAGGGGGGATTTGAGAGCAGCCTTCAACTTCCTCAAAGGGGGTTCCAAAGAGGATGGAGAGAGGCTGTTCTCAGTAGTGACAGATGGCAGAACAAGGAGCAATGGTCTCAAGTTGTGGTGGGAGAGGTCCAGGTTGGATATTAGGAAAAACTATTTCCCTAGGCGGGTGGAGAAGCACTGGAATGGGTTACCTAGGGAAGTAGTGGAGTCTCCCTCCCTAGAGGTGTTTAAGTCTCGGCTTGACAAAGCCCTGGCTGGGTTGATTTAGTTGGGATTGGTCCTGCCTAGAGCAGGGGGCTGGACTTGATGACCTTCTAAAGTTTCTTCCAGTTCTATGGTTCTATGATTCTATGATCACTGCCCTTCTGCTCTGTATATTGGGCAGACACTTCTCAGACACTTAGCGAAAGAATTAATGCCCACAAATCAGACATCAGACATCTTCACAAGGAAAAACCAGTTTCTTTTCATTTCAGTCAACCTGGGAATAGTCTTAATGATCTTACTACATGTATCTTACTTCAAAGAGACTTTAACACCAGACTACAAAGAGAAATTTCAGAACTGTCGTTCTTGTTTAAATTTGACACTTTACAAATGGGCCTTAACAAAGATGCTAATTACCTTACTCATTACAAAGATAGCTTCCCACATTATCACCCCTGATTAGTGATTCTCTCCCTGCCTCCGCCTCACCCCACCTTCTGTTCTGATTTGTCAATTTGTAATGTGTTCACTTTTTTTCATTGTATCCCTTTAGTATATATGGTTGTGCCAATTCTCTTCCAGAATTTGATCTGAGGAAGTGGGTCTGGCTCACGAAAGCTCATCACCTAATAAACCATCTCGTTAGTCTTTACATTGCTGCATAGTCCTTTCTTTTAGATACAGCCATGAAACCGTTACCTATGCACATAGTTTTCGCAACACCCTGAGTAGGATGTACCTCAGATAGGTCATTGGGCATTTTAGGCATCTAAGGGCATGTCTACACATCAAAGTTATTTCAAAATAACTCATTCCATGAGGAATAATGCCAATTTCAAAATTGCTTCTTGGAAATAAGTGTTGTGTAGACACTTATTTCGAAATAGGGGGCCTCCAGCCTTCCCAGGGTGCCCTGGTGGCCACTCTCTCTCCCTCCCAGGAGCCCTTCAAGGGGTAGACTCTAGCCACAGTTCCTGTTCCAGCTCCAAGCCTGCCAACCCAGAGCCAGCAGTCACTGCTCCTTACCCAGTGGCCCCAAAACATGAGCCAGCAAGCCACTGGCAGCCAGCCCTCCACCACTCCCCAGGAGCAGTCTGCCAGCTCCCAGGAGCCTGACAGGGGCTGGAGAAGGTGGAGGCCTTCCTGGTCCAGGGTGGAGATCATGGACCTTATTCAGGTTGCGGGGGGATGCTGCCACCATCCATGATCTCCGCACTAGATGGAGGAACGCAGCCGTCTATGGCAGGATAGCTGCCAGCCTGGCCACCAAAGGTCACATGTGAACCCAGGAGCAGGTTCACATGAAAATCAAGTTGGTCTGGTGAGACTCCCAGCCGTGAGCCCTGAGCTTCCCCTCCCCCTTCTTCCCCTGGCTTCCCCCTTCCAGCTCCCTCCTCCCAGGTTTCCCCCTCCCCTCTCCCACCCTCTTCCACCTCCTTTCTCCAGTCTCACCAGAGTTTCATTCCCCCTCTCCCCAGTTTTGTTAAATAAAGAGAGTTTATGTTCATGAAAATACGTGTATTTTGGTTGACATCAGGAAGGAGGGTTAGGGAGGGGTAAGTGGAAGGACATGTGAGAGGAATGAGGAACGAGCCCCCAGTGGGGCAGACCGGGGAGGCTCTTAGTGCTCCTCAGGGTAGATGCTCTCCCGCAGGGCCTGGATACTGACAGCCCCCCTGATGCTTTCCTGTCCCTCAAGCAGGGAAACCTGAGAACCAGTTGTTCAGGGAGGGTCCCTTTAAGCACAGGACTTAGATAGCCTCAGGCAGCATCCACACAAAGTAACTCCTGACCAGATGCCCTACCGGACCTGGTTCCAGACGGCCTTAAATGCAATTCAGCATCCACTCAGTATGGACGAGCTATTTAAAAATAGCAAAACTCTATTTTGAAATGCATTTTGGCTACGTCTACACTGGCACCCTTTTCCGGAAATGCTTAAATCAGAACAGTTTTCCATTATAAGTATTTCCGGAAAAAGAGCGTCTGCATTGGCAAGATGCTTTTCCGGAAAAGCCCTTTTTCCAGAAAAGCGTCCATGGCCAATGTAGACGTGCTTTTCCGGAAAAAAGTCCCGATCGTCATTTTCACGATCGGGGTTTTTTTCCGGAAAACACTACTGGGCTGTCTACACTGGCCCTTTTCTGGAACAGTTTTCCAGAAAAAGGACTTTTGCCCAGCATAGTTTTTCCGGAAAAGCAGCTGATTTCTTACAGTAGATCGTCAGTGCTTTTCCAGAAATTCAAGGGGCCAGTGTAGACAGCTCGCAGCTTATTCCGGAAAAGCGGCTGCTTTTCTGGAATAAGTGGCCCAGTGTAGACACAGCCTTTGTGTGTAGATATTTTGAAATATCTCATTTCAAAATAACTATTTTGAAATGCGATATTTTGAAATAACGCTGTAGTGTCGACGTACCCTGACACAATACATAATCAATTGGTAAATACTATTAGAATAACCAAGTCTTGCTTTGCTATAACATGGGCTTAGTAAGAACAATCGATGGGAGGGAATGGGCAGGATTGATCCACAGGTCCTGCTCATTGTAACTAGAAGTAATAAACCCTTCATGCCGGCGACCCAATGCATGGCATCCCGATGGGTGAGAAGCAAAGGGACCACGACCTCCTACTGTAGGTGGACTAGGGGTGAAGTGCAAGAGAACTAGACATAATGATTGTAATATATAGATCTTTTATTAACTGCTTTTGCATTGTTTTGTGCTGTATTAATTGCTTTAGAATTTGTAGTATTTAAGGTTTAAATTGCATAATAATTGTTTTTAAGGCGTGTAAAACTTAAAGAACTGTAATAATTGCTTAAGCTTCCAATAAATATGGAAGTGGTTAAGTCTTTCTGGAGTGTCCTGGTTTCCCTCGGATCTAAAATAAATCAAACCACATGACAATCCAACAACAGGTCTTTCGGGTGAGCTGTTTGTAAATGATCTGTAGTGTAAGATAGTCATAGAAATCTTTGCGGAATAATATACTGCTTCTTTTCGACTAGTTGTCCGTCACTTTGATCAAGAACTCCTCCTGAATGGTAAGGCAAATCCTTTCGTAAATCAGGATTAATAGTTATAAGGAAATGAAGAGATGGGCATGGACAATCATGAACAGGAAATGAGTCACAGAAAATCAACATTATCTATCTATCTATCTAATCTGTCTTGGGAGGAACGTTTTCCATTTTCAGCACAAAAAGTTCAATGCTCTGTTGTCAAACCACCTAAATTTGGGGATTTTTTGGAAACATTCTTAGACAACACAATTTGTAATTGATAAAAGCACAAAATCTAACAGAGTCTATGTGTTTCTTTGCATTGATTGTGAAAGTCATAAAAAGTTCAAATTGCATTTCAGATTTATCATCTCACATGTGCCCTGCACTTCCCCCATTCCAACATTTGTTGTTCAAACAGCAAATTTACGGGGTAGCTTTGTAGATAATTTGATGCACTTGATCCTTGGGTGCTGGCAATTACTGGTCACCCTCTGTCTCCGTGCCCAACCGTCTCTCATTCGATCTCTCGCATGTTCCCGTTATTGTGTTGTCCTGTTGCTTGGAGTTTCCAGAGATGGATGCTCCCTGCTCCCCTTGGCTGCCAGGATTGGCTGAGAGGTGGGGGCCCACATGGGAGTGAAAGCCATTTCGGACACTAGAGTGAATCCTGGCTCGTTGATGCATCAGATGCAGTCGCAGCCTGGCAGTACCTACTCTGCGGCTAAGTACCTGTTTCCAGTCTCCAGGGCTGTGCGTCCAGCTCTGATCCCACCTCCAGAGCCAACCAACCTGCCCTGGTGCCTTTGGCCCCAGAGGGGAACAGCCCCATCCCGGCTCTCACACCACGGCAGCCTCCCCAGAGGGACTCGTGTCTAATAACAGGTTTGGCCAAGTGATTTGCCAAATCCAGCCTTGCTGTCCAGCACTGACATGTGCCATATGTTAGTTCACAGCAGAGCTGGCATGGGACGGCCGGGCCCTTCATTAACTCCCCTTCCTTACCCAGTGCGGGAGCAGTGATGTTTGGTCTCCTGCATTGCACCAGCCACTCTGGGGATGCAGCCACGGGACACCCACAGCTCTGGCATCCCTGGATGTGTGAGGTTGCTCACTGGGAGATGCCTAGAACCAGACAGCACAAAGGAAGGGCCCTGTCCGGGGCTGGTGTAGATTGACCCCGTCCTGCTGGTCACAGAGTGGCCAGGGCTATTCCTGGCAGCCAATGGCCAGCTGCTTCGATGTCTGTGGAGATGCGGCCATTTCACCCCTGCGGAGGGGCTGGCCTGTCAGAGTGGGCATGGCTGGTGTGGACAGCTCTGTAGGGGTGTGGAATGAGGCAAGGTGTGATCATCAACTGAAGCGCCAATGACTTCCCTGTCAACCACCTGCTCTCTGTGGGGGGCTCTCTGTGCGATGGTTCTCACTATGCCCGGGCCTCATGGGGATGATGGAACCATGTCACAGGTTTTATTATCAAAACAAAACTATTGTTGCAAGTATGGTAAATGACTAGTTGTTAAATAGCCATGAAGTGACATAGACTCAAGAAAAATCCCTGGACTATAATCCTTAGTTATAAAACAGATAAACAATTTACCAGCTCAGACATGATTTCCAAAATCCCAAACATGGAAAACAATAAAACCTGATAGACTATCTAAACTTATCCCTACTTACACATTTCAAGAAATCCATTCTTGGGAAAGCCAGTTTTCCTCCATACCTAGAAAAAATTGCTCTGATCTCAAACAAAGAAGAGATAAAGAAAAACCCCTTTCTCTCATTTTGAACTTCCTATCTGCATTTCATTGGCTGAATGCCCAAACCCCCTTCCATGAGGTGCTTCTCTAAGTTGCTTAACCCTTTCTTCACTCTCCAGCTAAGTCAGACTCTCCTAAGCAGCTCCTATTTATGACAGGGTGTGACTTCTCAGCCTCAACAGAGCTCTGGCAAGGGTGGGCAACTTGCCCCACAAGGACCACAGGCAGCCTACTGGGTTCTGTGTGTGCCCCATAAGCCATTTTGTGACTATTGTTCATGTGCAACATTGCTGGATTCCACTGTGTTCCATCTGGGTAGGTTTGCCCTACCGGTGTGACTTACCTGGCACACAAATTAAGCAGGAGCATGTGCAGAGAGGTGCACACAACACTGTGGGAGCCACACTCTCCCTCAGCATCCAATCACAGTGCTGCTACATTTCAGTGGGTATCCCCTGTCAATTTGAGGTACACAAGCGCGGTGAGACAGAGTGCCGTATCCCGGCAGACCGCCTTGTTTGAGACAAAGTTGCAGCCCACTGAGTTGAAGGAGGACCACTAAAGCAGCCCACACACTAGCCACGGTTGCATATAGCTGAGCTATGACAATGAAAACCAAGGGAGCATGGACGTCACGCTTTGTATGGAACCTGGCTGTGAAACTTCTCTTTATCCACCCCAGGAGGCCAGGCAGAACATGTTAAAAATGCAGCAAATCAAAACAAATCCAACATCATGTATTTGGGATGAGCTGTTTGTAAATGATCTATGAGTAAGAGAGTCACAGAAATCCATAGGTCATGATAATTAAAAGGAATTGAAGATATGGGCATAGACAATTATGATCATTATAAGGCAGGGGTCTCCAATCTTTTTAAGCACAAGATCACTTTTTGAATTTAATTGCAATCCAAGATCTGCTTCACACCCAAATGTCTTTGCCCCCCCTCCTTTGTGCCCCTTCTCCAAGGTCCCACCCCTGCTCACTCCATCCTCCCTCCCTCCCCCATCCTCCCTCGCTTTCAGCAGGCAGGGGCAGCATTTTAGGGTGCAGGCTTGGGTCCTGGATTAAGGGATTTGAAGTGTGAGAGAGATTGTGAGCTGAGCTTGGGGCAGGCAGTTGGGATGCAGGAGGGGCATCTAGGTGCTGGCTGTGGGAGGTGGTTGGGTGCAAGGGTACTCTGGGGTATGGCACGGGCTTGGGTTGCAGGAGGAGGTTCATGACGGGGGTAGGGTTTTCAGATGTGGGCTGCAGCTGGGCACTGCTTACCTCTGGTGGCTCCCGGGTAGTGGGGCATTGGGGCGAAGGCAGGCTCACCCTTGTCCTGGCCCTGCATCTCTCCCAAAAACAGCCAGCAAACTCCTTCCATCCCAAGCCCACTCTCTGCTCTGTGGAGATTCTGATCTACTGTTTAGTGACCACTGTTATAAGGAAACGACGCAAGGGGCATAGACAATCATGAACAGGAAATGAGTCACATGTCTCTTCTGCACTCTTTTATGACTGTGGAAAGAAAACACCATAGAGGAGTAGACACATCAGCATCCCCATAAAAGACAAAATACCGGCTATGGCCATCTCCCCAGACATTCCCACCTTAATAGACCTGGATCAAAGCAACAAACCAACCCACCCACTGACTCCTCAAAAAACTATAACTAAATCAATGAGACAGAAACAAAAATCAAATGGCAGCTACACAGACACTTCAATATTTTTCCGTCAAAGAGTAAGATTTCGAGACTCTATGAGGTCAACAAAGGAATTCCTGATGACTGCTGATTTTGTTGAATGGAGAGAGAAAGAGAGAGAGAGAGAGAGAGAGAGAGATGGATGAATTATTTACACTGATCTAAATGTACATTATCTACATTGAGTGTTGCTCCCAATTTCATTTCCCCTTTGCATGTAAAGTGATGTTCAAATGGAGACACTAAAGTAATCACTTAATTCTTTTGAAAAGAAACACAAGAAGACATTCAAATCAGAGGCATAATAGGGACATTTTATTTGTCATGAATAACCTGCACAGTCAATTTCCACAGGGCAGCTTTGATCTCCTTGTTCCTCATGCTGTAGATGACGGGGTTCAGCACGGGAGGCACCACGGAATAGAAAACATCCACCGCGAGGTCCAGGCGGGATGTGGACCTGAAGGTGGTTTTCAGGTAGGCAAAGACACCAGTGGAAAAAAACAAAGAGACCACAGCGAGGTGGGGGAGGCAGGTGGAGAAGGCTTTGTGCTGGCCCTGCTCCGAGGGGGTTCTCAGCACCGCTCTGAAGATCTGAACATACGACACGATGATGAAAACAAAGCAGCTGACAATTAAGCAGGCTCCAAACACAATAACCCCAATTTCACTGTGGTCAGAATCAGGGCAAGCCAGCTTAAGGAGCTGGGGGATGTCACAGAAGAATTGATTCACCACGTGGCCACCACACAACGAGACGGCCAATGTGCTCCCAGTGTGCAGGGCAGAGTAGAGCAAACTAGTGACCCAGGTGGTGGTGGCCATGTGGACGCAGGCTCTCCAGTTCATCACTTGCTCATAGTGCAGCGGGTGGCAGATGGCCACGTACCGGTCGAAGGCCATGACGGTCAGTATGATGACTTCAGCGGAACCAAAGAGCATGAATAGAAAGACTTGGGTGAAGCATCCCACGTAAGAAATCGATTTGGTGTCCAGGAGGGAGTTGGCCATGGACTTGGGGACTGTGACGGAGATGGAGCCAAGGTCTAGGATGGAGAGATTCACCAGGAAGAAGTACATGGGGGTGTGAAGCTGCTGACTGAGGGCTATCACCATGGTGATGAGAAGATTACCCACCAGGGCTGCCAGGTAAAGTACCAGGAACAGCACAAAGTGCAGAATCTGCAGCTCCCGGACATCGGAGAACCCCTGGAGCAGGAACTCGTCCATGGTGGTTCGGTTGGACATTGCTTTCCTTGCCACGTCGCGTGGAGGCTGCAGAGGGAAGGAGACGGGCAGGGTCAGGGTTCGAGTGTCAGAGGGAGCCACCCTGATTCCCAGTTCACTAATATCTCACGATCCCAACGTCAAACATACACAGACTATGTCACTTCTATTGACAACAAGGGGTCGGCGCCCCGAGCGCAGACAATCAGACTCTTAGCGAGACAAGGCAGGGAAGTAACACCTGTTACATAGGTGCGAGAGACAAGCTTTTGTGCCACCAGGCAACCTCCCCCACCTCCTCTTCTTCACGCACTGGAACTGACAGGACCCAACCACCACTGACCCGGAGACTTCTCGGGTGCATTATCACACTTCTGTGAACTGGGGTCACTCCCTTCCACTCAGGGTGTCTAGTTTACAGGGTTTTGTTGACAAAACTATACCTGCATCTACACCAGTGTTTCTCCACCTTTTTTTGCTCATGGCCCCTTTCTGAGCCTCATTCATCATACTCCTGGCAGTTAAGTTTGGGCGCCCCCCTCAGAAACTTACTGTGGCCCCCTAATGTTCTGTTTTTTCCATGTGGCCCCCTAGAAGTAAGGCGTGGCCCCCTGGGGAGCCATATGGCCCACGTTGAGAACCATGGTCCACGTGGAGAACTTCTGGTCTACACTACTGCCGAGTTCTGTCGACATAATGTTGACAGAACTCGGCAGTTTTGTCGACGGCGGTAAACCTCATTCTATGAGGAATAACGCCTTTTGTTGACAGAGTTCTGTGACAGGCTGAGCTGTCATTGCATCCACACTGTCCTTTGCGTCTACACTCTCATGTTGACAAAGCGGCTTGCTTTGTCGACAGAACTGGATGTAGTCTAGACACTCTTTGTCAACAGAAGCTTTGTCGACAGTATCTGTCGACAAAGCTTCTGTCGACAAAAGCCTGTAGTCTAGACATACCCTATCTGTCGAGAAAGCCTCTGTCAACAAAAGCCTGTAGCCTAGACGTACCCTCAGTGGGACTGAATCATTTTACACCACCTGTGGATCTGGCCCAAGATGTTATTGGCTGAAATGTGTGACATGAGAACAAATTACTGCCCAAGCCTTCATATCGAGCACCGAAGTTCCCTCGTCTCTGTCAAGCAACAAGGGAAACACTAGGGCAGGAACCTCAACCACTAGGATTCCAAGTCAGACTGATTCCCATGTTCTTGGGCAATATGACATGTTCCCCGGGCATCCCAAATCCCAGCTTGTTCCTAGGGATTCCTCCCCCAGCTCTGCACAGAGCTGACAGCTGCCCCATGGATTTACCACACCCATCCCAGCTCCAGTCCCATCTCCGGGGGATGATGGGCAAATACCATCCCTCAGTTACTGCTAGGTGGTACCTTTCCCCTCTGTGACTTCACATCTGGGCTGTGAGGGTTTGTGTCTGGCAGGAAGCTTGGGTTGTGTTCTTGGCTCTGACGTGGACCTGCTGTGAGACTTTGGACCAGTCACTTCCCCTTCCTGTGCCTCAGTTTCCCCTCTTCTCTTTTCCCTGCCTTGTTGTTCATGAACTCTTTGGGGGATGGGCAGTGTCTCTTCGTATAGACATTCTGTGCACCCAGTTCCAGCATATTTGGGATCTCACTGACCTCCTGTGGGTCTGTCTACCCGGCAGAGAGGTTCCAGGGGCTGTCTGCTCTGCTGGTTAAGTAATTTTGATATTCTACATCTTCCAAAACAAATTAAAAAACAGACATTATAGAATGACAGTGTGTGAAATGACAGTGTGACAATATTAAAGTTATTCAAATTAAAAGTTGATTTTCTACTAGGGCTGCTCAAAAATGTGCTGCTTGAGATGTTGTAACAGGGACATCTATCTATCTATCTATCTATCTATCTATCTATCTATCTATCCCCACACACCCCCTCTATCTATCTATCTATCTATCTATCTATCCCCACACACCCCCTCTATCTATCTATCTATCTATCTATCTATCCCCACACACCCCCTCTATCTATCTATCTATCCCCACACACCCCCTCTATCTATCTATCTATCTATCTATCTATCTATCTATCTATCCCCACACACCCCCTCTATCTATCTATCTATCTATCTATCTATCTATCCCCACACACCCCCTCTATCTATCTATCTATCTATCTATCTATCCCCACACACCCCATCTATCTATCTATCTATCTATCTATCTATCTATCTATCTATCTATCTATCTATCTATCTATCTATCTCCACACACACATGAGAATAGCTGTCTGCCTGTTGCTAACTTTTTTCCCTTTGAATAGAGGGGATTTTTGTTCAACATTTTCTGTTTCCAGCAGACAATGTTTGATTCTCTGTTGCCAAACCACCCAAACTGAGACTTTTGTGGGGACTTCTTAAAAAAGATGATATTTTCCCCGTTCAGTGCCTTCTTAGCGGAAATCGTAAAGAGTTCCGATTGCCTTTCGGATTGATCATCTAATCCCCACCCTGCACATCCGCACTCCAATTGATTTATTTCCAGCAGCAAACTTACCGGTAGCTCTGTGGATAATTTTCCCCAACATTTGATGAGTTTGAACCTCAGGTTCTGGCAATTACCGGCCACACTCTTTCTCCATGCCCAACCATCTCTTGCCGATTGCTCTCATGTCTCCTTCCCTGTGTTATCCAGGGCTTCTTCCCTGCCCATCACTGGCTGGCCGGAATGGCTGAGTCTCTCTCTAGATGGGCACTCCCAGTTCCTCTCTTCAGCTTACCTTTGCTGGGAGTCCGAGGGCTAAATGGGACTGGAAACCCCTCCCGGCCCTGGAGCTGCTCCCGGCTCGTTGAAGCGTTGGTTGCAGTGGCAGCCCGGCAGTCCCTGCTCTGGGGCTAAATAACTGGCTCCGGTCTCTAGGGCTGTGCACCCAACTCTGATCCACCTCCTCTGATCCACCAGGTGGCCCTGGGCCCAGAGGGGAACAGCTTAGCCCCAGGTCTCGTTCCACGGCAGTGTCCATGGAAGGACCCTAGGCTCAAACCAGGGTTGGCCAAGTGATTTGTTGGAGCAGGCCCTGCTGTCCAGCAGTGACACATGCCCGATGGTAGTTTAGAGCTGGACCCCTGGACCCTTCTTTAATGCCCCTCCTGGGTGCTGCGGGTCCTTCATTTCACCCACCATGCTTGGGATGCAGCCACCCGAGGGGCCCATGGCTCCATCTGCCCCATGTGTTTGAGGTCGCTCACTGGGAGGTACCAGGACCCAGACAGCACAAAGGAAGGGTCCTGTCCAGGGCTGGTGTAGATTGACCCCCTTCTGCGGGTCGCAGAGTGACCAGGCTACTCATGCCAGCCAATGGTCGACTGCTTTGATGTGTGTGGAGACATGGCCGATTGCCCTCTGTGGCCTGTCAGAGGGGACATTGTTGGTGTGGGATAGGGGTTGTGCTTAGACAGCCCCATAGAGGTATGGAACGGGGTAGGGTGTGATCATTGACTGAAGCTTCCAATTGCTCTCCGTGTGTGACCTGTCCAGGGCCCACCATCCCTTCTGGAGGTGCAGGCTGGATGGGAGGGGTTGGATGGTTCTCACATTCTTATGTGGATGATAGAGCCACAGAATGGGGATGGTCCAAAGCAGGTGCCCTTCACATGACCAAGAAGAGGCTCAACAGCCTATTGGTGGGGTGGGGGACCTCCAGGAAGCTGGCCACATGAAATTCTTTAGGGCTAGACACCCAATGGTTTGTTTCCCTGACTCTCTGCAGGCCCAGAGCCTACAGCTCCCAATGGTTGTTGGCCATTCCAAAGACCTTCAGAGGTCTCTTCCAGTCCTACTGGCTAGGAAAGGGGAAGCCAGGAAGCCCTCAGCTTCCCGGCCCAGGATAGTCTGTAGGGCCAGGCTGCCCCAGAGCCATGGACTTAACCAAGAGAGAACTATGAGCTCTCTCTTGCCCTCACATAACCCAAGGGCAGGGTTCACAGAGCTCTGGCAATTTAACCCCACTGAGCAGGGCCCCTTCATGGGCCCCGGGTGTAAAACATCAACCGGTCCACTCAGGGGAGTGAAGCGGAGCTTGCTCTAAATGCAGCCTGTCCAAACGGACCAAGCACCCGGGACATGGGCTGAGCCGTGGGCAAACAATGCATGGAGTAAGACAGGCCTAGGTATCCTCTGAGAAGTAGCCCACTTCACATTTCAGAGGGTTGGTCCTCTGTCTGTCTGTGTATCCGTCCATCCATCCGTGAGTCCATTTGCTCAGGAACTCCTTCTAAATGGTAAGAGCTAGGACCATCCACTTTGGGATGCAGCTCCCTCTCCTCCTAACCTCCCCACCCTCTGCCATGAGCCCTCCACCCCATCCCAGAGCTCCCCCACCCCTCCCAAATGCCGGGAAAAGTCCAGTGCCCCTCACCCCCACCATAAGACTTCCACCCTCTGCTCGGACTCTGAACTCCCCAGCTCCTGCCCTGAGACCCTCCTCACCTCCAACCCTGACTCCTAAACCCCCCCACTCCTCTTCCCCCTACACCCCAAGCCCTGTCCTGCCTCCTCGACCCGCACCCCCATTTCCCCTGGCTTGATGGACACAAGCAACCCCGGGTGAATACTCCACTCTACCTTGTATGTTGGAGAGTTTGTCTATTTGATCAAGATCTCCTAACCCAGGGATGAGCAGCCTGCAACCCGCAGGCCACACACAGCCCTCCTAGCTCCACCTGTAGCCCTCAGATCCCCTGACTCCTTCCAATATAGGCCTCTTGGGTCCCACACTTCTTCTGTCCCGCTCTTCCCCACAGCATGGCAGTGCTCAGCATTGGCCAGGCTAAATCAGTGCTCAAGGTTTGAAAACTAGAAGACGATGCTATTGGGAACTAAAAGGACTAGAGCCCTATTTTGTTACAATGTGATGAATTAGACAAGTGTTCAGGGACAAAGAAACAAAACACTCTTGAGGGAGTTCCCATTTCAAATCATTGGACAAAACATGACATGGACAAGTTCTAACAGTTCCTGGCATCAAGACACCAGAAATAAAAATCAACTGAAAGAATTGTATTGAAAAATGCAATAATTTCAACGAGGCAGGTACCTGTTACTTTTATTTTCAAAACACAAGCAATAAGGAAATTAATAGATGGGCATAGAAAATTATGAACAGCAAATGAGTCATAATAATTACCATTATCTGTAAGTTTGTCTCGGTATGTCTACACTACAAAGCTAATTCGAACTAACGGACGTTAGTTCGAATTAACTTTGATAGGCGCTACACTAGCGCTTCGCTAGTTCGAACTTAATTCGAACTAGCGGAGCGCTTAGTTCGAACTAGGAAAACCTCATTTTACGAGGATTAAGCCTAGTTCGAACTTACTAGTTCGAATTAAGGGGTGTGTAGCCCCTTAATTCGAACTAGTGGGAGGCTAGCCCTCCCCAGGTTTCCCTGGTGGCTACTCTGGCCAACACCAGGGAAACTCTACTGCCCCCCTCCCAGCCCCGGACCCCTTAAAGGGGCACGGGCTGGCTACGGTGCCCGTGCCAGGTGCAAGCCTGCCAGCACCCAGCCAGCAGACCCTGCACATGGCACGGCACAGAGCCACCCACCCGATGTCCCCCAGCCCACCCCCTCTTCCCGGGACCAGGCTGGCAGCTCCCGGGAGCTTGCCCGGGACCACAAGAGGCGGGCACCTGCCTGGTCCAGTGCAGACATCGTGGATCTCGTCCATGACCTCCGCACTAGGCACAGGAAAGTGGCCGGCTTGGCCAGGAGAGCTGCCAGCCTGGCCACCCAGGAACAGGTGTGCACGAAAATCAAGGGGGTCCACTGAGACCCCCGACCCTGAGCCCTGAGCTTACAATGGCTGTACTTGGTCAGACCAAAGGTCCATCTAGCCCAGTAGCCTGTCTGCTGACAACGGCCAACCCTAGGGACCTTGGAGGGGATGGACTGAAGACAGTGACCAAGCCATTTGTCTCATGCCATCCCTCTCCAGCCTTCCACAAACTTTGGGCAGGGACACCACTCCTACCCCCTGGCTAATACCACTTCATGGACCCAACCTCCATGAATTTATCTAACTTCTCTTTAAACTCTGGTCCAGTTCTAGCCTTCACAGCCTCCTGCAGCAAGGAGTTCCACAGGTTGACTCTTTGCTTTGTGAAGAACAACTTTCTGTTACTAGTTTGAAGCCTGCTACCCATTCCTTTCCTTTGGAATGTTCCCTAATAGTTCCCTAATAGTTCCCTAATAGTCCTTCTATTATGGGAACTAGTGAAGAACTTTTCTGTATGCACCCTCTCCACCCAACTCCTGCTTTTAGAGACCTCTATCCTGTCCCCCCTCCGTCTCCTCTTTTCTAAGCTGAAAAGTCCCAGTCTCTTTAGCCTCTCTTCATATGAGACCTGTTCCAAACCCCTCATCATTGTAGTTGCCCTCCCCTCTCCCACCTCCTTTTCCCACTCTCCCCCAGTTTTGTTCAATAAAGAGGGATTCTATTTTTGACCACATGTTTTCTTTATTTTGTACATCAGGAAGGGGGGCTAGGGAGGGGTAAGTGGAAGAAGGTGAGGGAGGAATGGGGTACGAGCCCCCGATGGGGAGGACTGGGCTGGCTCTGCGGGCTCCTCGGGGTGGAAGCTCTCCTGCAGCCCCCCGATTGCCCCCTCTCCCCAGATGGCAGCCTGCAGCAAGTGCAGCCGGGCTGATGGCCGAGTGGTGTGATGTGCCCAGTGTGGGTAGTCCGGGCACTCCAAGCCAGAACTTCTTTGCAAGCGGGGCACCCCTTAGAACTGTCTGTCCGGTGTGGGGGTCGGGACCCTTTAAGCGCAGCCCTCGGCTAGCCTGAGACAGCATCTCCACGCTCTAAGTCCTCCTCTGATGCCCTGCCGGCACTGCTTCCGGCTATCCTTAAGCCCTGTTCAGAGTCCACTCAATGTGGACTTGCTAGTTCGAATTAGCAAAACGCTAATTCAAACTAGTTTTTAGTTCTAGACGCGTTAGTTCGAATTAGCTTAGTTCGAATTAACTAATTCGAACTAAGTTAGTTCGAATTAACTTTGTAGTGTAGACGTACCCACAGTTATTAATGATAATGCAGAAAAGGTAGACATATAGAATAAATAGTTCTGTTCTTGGTTGGCAGAGATCAGATGACGTAGGCATATTATGTGGATGCAACTTACATGCTCTACTTATCAATCTTATTCCAATATTTGTTTTCCCATCCATTTCTCTAGTATCTCAAAAACAAGTACTGGAATAAGATCGATAAGTAGAGCAGGTAAGTTGCATCCAAGACTTTGAAAAGAGCTGACTGGGGAGCTCAACATTTAATGAGCAGAGTTAACGTTTATTTTTAATAAATCTTGAACACCGGAGATCATAGAATCATAGATCTGGAAGAGACCTCAGAAGGTCAACAAGTCCAGGACCCTGCTCTAGGCAGGACCAATCCCAACTAAATCAACCCAGCCAGGGCTTTGTCAAGCTGAGATTTAAACACCTCTAGGGATAGAGACTCCACTACTTCCCTAGGGAACCCATTCCAGTGCTTCCCCACCCGCCTAGGGAAATAGTTTTTCCTAATATCCAATCTGGACCTCTCCCACCACAACTTGACACCATTGCTCCTTGTTCTGCCATCTGTCACTACTGAGAACAGCCTCTCTCCAGCCTCTTTGGAACCCCCCTTCAGGAAGCTGAAGGCTGCTCTCAAATCCCCCCTCACTCTTCTCTTCTGCAGGCTAAACAGACCCAAGTCCCTCATCCTCTCCTCATAAGTCACATGTTCCAGCCCCCTAATCATTTTGGTTGCCCTCCACTGGACCCTCTCCAATGCATCCGCATCCTTTTTGTAGTGGGGGGCCCAGAACTGGACACAATACTCCAGATGTGTCCTCACCAGAGCCGAATAAATGGGAATAATGACACCTCTGGATCTGCTGGCAATGCTCCTCTTAATGCAACCTAATATGTCATTAGCCTTCTTGGCTACAAGAGAATACAGTTGACTCATATCCAGCTTCTCATTCACTGTAACCTCCAGGTTTTTTTCTGCAGAACTACAACTTAGCTGGTTGGTCCCCAGCCTGTAACAATGCTTAGTGATAGAAATGCAGCCGTGTTAGTCTGGTGAATTTCACAGACATTCACCTTCCTTCCCCTCCCCTCCCCCCATCGCCCTTCTGTTCTGAAATGTGATTTGTCCTTTTCATATGTGTTCATTTTTTTAAATTGTATCCTTTGGTATATATGGTTGTGACTATTTTCTTCCACTATTTGATCTGAGGAAGTGGGTCTGGCCCACGAAAGCTCATCACCTAATAAACCATCTTGTTAGTCCTTAAAGTGCTACATAGTCCTGTTTTTTGTTGTACCAATGCTTGGGATTCTTCTGTCCCAAGTGCAGGACTCTGCACTTGTCCTTGTTAAACCTCATCAGATTTCTTGGGGCCCAATCCTCCAATTTGTCTAAGTCACTCTGGACCCTATCTCTGCCCTCACTCGTATCTACCTCTCCCCCCAGCTTAGTGTCATCCGCAAACTTGCTGAGGGTGCAATCCATCCCCTCATCCAGGTCATTAATAAAGATATTGAACAACACCCATCCTAGAACCGAACCTTGGGGCACTCCGCTAGAAACCGACCGCCATCCTGACATTGAGCCATTGATCACTACCCGCTGGGTCCGGCCTTCTAGCCATCTTTCTATCCATCTTACCATCCATTTATCCAATCCACATTCCCTTAACTTGCTGGCAAGAATATTATGGGAGAGGGGATTGATTGCACCCTCAGCAAGTTTGCGGTCAATCTCCTCTCCCATAATATTGGGTCAATCCTTAAAAGGGGTAAATAGAACAACAGGGGTCATTTTAACTCTGTCAGCCTGACATTGACACCGGACAAGGCAAGGCAAGGATAGCGGCTGATAACAGGCCTTGATTAATAAAGCAAGATGCTATCATTAATACTGATCAACATGACTTACTGGACACTGGATCCTGCCATTTTTAAAGGGATTCCAAGCTTGGTGGATAAAAGCAATAGATTTCTACAAGGTCTTTGTCTGGGTGTCGCATGATAATTTGATTAAAATAATGATGAGAAAGATGTAAAATGCACATGGCACCCGGTAACTGGCTTAAAAGCTGATACTAAGACCAGTCACTAAAAGGGCTCTTCACTGAATGGGTTTCTCTCTAGTGGAGTCCCTGAGGAATTGACTCTTAGCCCTTCTCTGCTTAACCTTTTATTGATAACCTGGAAGAAACAAAAAGAAAGGAAATCATGCCCAATAATGTTTGCACTTGACAGAAAAGTTGGGGGACCAGTAAATAATGATGAGAGCAGGGCGCCCAAAAGGACAGGTCAGTCCTATTTTCAGAATTTCGGAGGAAATTTCTGAGGAACCCAACCAAGATTGCGAGAAGACGTCAAAGCAGACTTGGGGATCAGCCTGTGATGGCAATTTCTTCCTCCCCTTTTAGGCCCCAGTCTTGAAATATGCCCCTCCCTGCCCTCTGTAGATTTCTGCCTCCCTGGAATGCCTTTCGAGGGAGGGCTCTCAAACATTGGCAGATCACTGACTATATCAGCAGAGAGACACCTGGTGGACATGTCTCTCCTTGGTGATCTCCTCAACTTCCTCTCCTCCCCGACACAAATATAGCCCATCCTCATGGTCCATCAAAGTTCAGCCAACATCCCAACATCAACTGGCTGCCTCCTTTTTGGCCCCAGTTACCAGGCAGAGAAAAAGGACTGGAATGATCATTAATGAGACCCAGCCGTAGCTCCATTGGCATGGAAGGGCAAGAATCAGAGGGGGTATAAATTATCAGCATCTCTAGTGAGGACAGGTTTGGGCAGGGAGTTTGACTCGCTGGCTCCTGAGGTCTTTGCAAGCCCTTCAATTCTATCATTCTATGAGAGTGTCTTTGGGGAGGCTTAGGGCCAGATCTCCAGGTAATAGAAATCCAAACAGCTCCATTGACACCCAAGGATGAACCCGCCGCTTGCTCAGAACTCAATGGGACTGGATCAGTTGACAACAGCTTAGGACGTGGAGTTTGCCTCCGGCTGCTTGTTTCTGACCATTGTCAAAATGCAAAGAAACCTGTGAGGTCCTCTGGGGTCGCATCCCACGAACATCCGGTATAGCCCCCAGAGGACGGATTTAATCCCCAGCATGAC
This sequence comes from Pelodiscus sinensis, assembly GCF_052426305.1. Taxonomy (NCBI): domain Eukaryota; kingdom Metazoa; phylum Chordata; order Testudines; family Trionychidae; genus Pelodiscus; species Pelodiscus sinensis. Next base: position 12,574,602 of record NC_143081.1, on the reverse strand, counting down.
CAAGCCCTGGCTGGGATGACTGAGTTAGGTTGGTCCTGCTTTGGGCCAGGGCTGAACTCGATGACTCCTGAGGTCTCTGCCCGCCCTGGGATTCCAGGAATGCAGGAGACCAAACATCTCTGCTCTCCCAGAGCAGGTTCTGTGGGGTTCAGGGAGGCCGAGGCTGCTCCAGGCCAGCCGGGGCTGTCGGGCCACCGGGCTCTGCTCCCCACACAGTGTTCATTCTGCAATCTCCTTCATCCCCTTTGGGCTTCAGCCTGGTTCTGTCTTAAGCCAGGGTCCCTCCAGGGCAGCTACCATTGCGTGGTTCATGGGGCTGCTCCCTCGGGGGTTGAAGGGCAGTAGGAGCAGCCTGTCAGGGTTGTTTTGCTGCTAAGGTGAGATCTCCCTGCCCTGGAGACCGGAGACGGCTATTTAGCCCCAGAACAAGCAGCGCCCCTGTTTGCAGCGAGCGTTGGCCGGGAGCAGTTTCAGAGCAGGAGGAGAGAATTTCTTCACTTTAAACTTCGCCTCTCGCCTCTCGGAGAAGCCTGCCCAAGGGGGGAGCTGGGTGCTCCGTCTGTGGGAGGGGTCCCTCCTGCCAGGAACTGCAGAGACCCAGCGCTCACAAGACATGCTGGAGGTGCAAGGCAAAGCGACCGCGATGGGGCATCACTGGCAGGTCCGTGGCTAGGCAGCGACTGAGAATTCTGGTGGCTGGGGAGTGTCCGGCAAAGCCCAGCACGGTGAGTGTGTTACTTCTAGACTCGAGTTATGAAGGGAACGCTGCAGGACTGTTCATATCGCCCACTCAGACTTTTAGCGCTAACCAGGGCCGGTGTTTTTCGTCCCCCAGCAGAGAACAAGGGGCCTCGTCACAGCAATTGAGTGAAACCCAATATTTTTCTTGTGAGGGGGAACATCTCCATGTCACCCTACTGCCAGTCCAAAGGCATCCACCAATTTCAGTTCAGTGAGAACTAGCCCATGGCAGAAAATTGTGGAATCCTGAAAAAATTTCATTGAACTGCGGAAAAAAATGTTTTGAATTTTCCAAGTCATCTCTCGTGTTTCAAAACAACGAGCAACTCTGTGGCTCCGAAGGCTATGTCTACACTACACAGTTTTTCTGGGATACAGGAGGCACAACAGAAGAAGTTTTCCACATTCAGGGAATGCATTTGCTCTTCCCCTTTATCTGCAGAAGAGCAAACATGCCCCTTTGCAAGCCCCTGTATTACTTGTTCCATGAGGAATAAGGGGGTTTCTGAAAGAGGGTTTTTTCCTGACATTTGGCCCAGTCTAGGGGGCCAAATGTTGGAAAAGCCTCTTCCAACAAAAGAATTGAAAAAAGCTATGCAAAATGTAGCATGTAGACCTAGTTTTAGAGACATAGATAGATAGATAGATAGATAGATAGATAGATAGATAGATAGATAGATAGATAGATAGATAGATAGATAGGGTGGGCGGGGATACATACATACATACATACATAGATAGATAGATAGATAGATAGATAGATACCTAAGGGAGTAAAATCCATTTCATCTGAGGAAGCTGTTTTCATCCAAGAAAGTCCATGATTCTATATCTATATGTTTATTAGTCTCTGAAGTGCCATAGGACTACGCTTTGTTTCTAAAGTTACAGAGGAACACAATTGCCTCTCGGAAACTTGTTTTTTAAGAATAACGTGTTTCCCAGGAAAATGTCGTCAGTTGCAACCTGAGAACTCCTTGGAAATAATTTGAACATGATCCCCCAAATTTAAACATTAGCGTGAAGCCCGGGGGAAAACATTCCTATTGCCCAATAATGCTCAAATCTGAACCCCCTCACGCCATGCAAAGGGACACCCGCTGTATGGTAAAGCTGAGCAAGCAGCAAAGTGGTCACGTAGGAGTTAAACATCCTGCTGTGTTGACTGGAGAAGAGTGAACGAACGCTCTGGCCACAGCCCGTCTCTCTTACCCCAGCCCGCAGACACGGCGATAGGGTTAGAATCGACATCTCTTCATTTGGCCGCATCTCCTTTGGTCTGCTCTGCCGCTGGATACACTTACAAGCGGGGAATAAGGCACCGAACAGACACATTATGAGTAGCAATGAGTGGTTCCGTGGCACCTTAGAGACTAACCACGGTATAGAGATGGGGTCATGAGCTTTCGTGGGCAAAACCTACTTCCTCAGGTGAATGGGAGTGGAAATGACAAAAGCCAAGAGATCTATGTAGCAGCAGAAGCAGTCCCTATCCATTGTAGGACCTGTGTTAATGAGGGTGGATTAATTAAATGGTCTGGATGTTTCCACTAAATGGCTTTTGATGTGGAAATTCAGTTGTTAAAGGCAGGAGAAATTGGCTTTGTAATGCACCAACCGGTAAATGTCCAGACCAGGGTAGTGGTGTCCAACCTGTCAATACATTCCAGTTCTGTAGACTCTCTCTGTAATTGGCTGTTGAAATTCCTTTGTAGAAATGGCTACTTTTAAATACAGAATTGAGTGCCCAGGCAGGTGAAAATATTCCACTACAGGTTTATGTGCGTTACCATTTGTGATCTCTGATGTGTGTCCATTTTATGTTCAAAATCTTCAGGGGGTAGCCGAGTTAGTCTGTACAGGATAAACTTAAAAACCAACAAATGGTTGGGTAGCACTCTATAGACTAACAAAACGTGTAGCTGGTATCATGAGCGTTTGTGGGCATAGCCCACTTCTTCAGATGGCTGGAGTGTTGTATGTCCAGAACCAAAATAAATAGGAGAGATGGGAGAAGGAAAAAATGGGAGGGGGAACGAAAAAGAGGCAGTGGGTATATAAATATCGAAGGGAAAACTGAGCTGGTATGTAACAGGTAAAACTACTAGTCTATAAGCATCCAAACACTAGATAGTTAAAAGAAGCCCATAAGGACCATTAGTTAACAATTAGAGAGGAAGAGTACTAACACCAGAATCGACACAGACAAAGAACCATTGGCACCTTCATTGTTTGTTTGGTTGATAATGTCCCAGTCATCTGTTATCTCAATTCAGATCACTGGAATGCAAATTAAACCTGCAAATGAATTGTAGTTCCAACACTTCCCTGTGTATTTGGCTTGGGGAATTTAGCTACTTGAAGATCTCTTAATCAGTGTCCAGAAGGTTAAAGTGTTCACTAACGCTCTGGTCCTCTGAAGAAGTGGGCTGTGCCCATGAAAGCTCATGATACCATCTACATGTTTTGTTAGTCTATAAAGTACTACCAGACCGTTTGTTGCTTTTTTTTAAACGTTTCTCTGTATTCCCTTCTTGGATTTCTGATTTCTGTCCTTTGATTCTTTCTTGTCGGGACTGTCCAGTTTGGCCAATATACATTGCAGTGGGGCATTGCTGGCATTTGATGGCATTGATCACATTAGCTGATGTGCAGTTCAATGAGCCTCTGATTTGGTGGCTTATGTGGTTGGCACCAGTGAAGAATTCGCTTGTATGGATGTGTGGGCAGAGCTGGCACCGGGGCTAATTGCAGGGCTGGGTTCCTGGATGTTTATGAGGTAGCTGTGTAGCACGGCTACCAGAAAAAATTTGTTTCAGGTTGGGGGGTTGTCTGTAAGGGTATGTCTACATTGCCACCCTAATTCGAACAAGGGTGGCTAATGTAGGCATTCAAACTTGCAAATGAAACCTGGGATTTAAATATCCCGGGCTTCATTTGCATGTTCCCGGACGGGCACCATTTTTAAATACAAGGAGGTTTAACAGTAGTAGCTTTAATTCGACCTACCTAGTCCGTGCCACATGTAGCCATGGGCAGGTAGTTCGAACTACGGGCATTTAAAAATGGCGCCCGCCTGGGAACATGCAAATGAAGCCCAGGATATTTAAATCCCGGGCTTCGTTTGCAAGTTCGAATGCCTACATTAGCCACCCTAGTTCAAACTAGGGGGCTAGTGTAGAAATACACTTAGGGTGTGTCTAAATTACATGCCTCATCAACGGAGGCATGTAGATTAGGCTGATCGGCAAAGGGAAATGAAGCCGCAATTTAAATAATCGCGGCTTCATTTAAATTTACATGGCTGCCATGCTGAGCTGACAAATAGCTCATCAGCTGTTTGTCGGGTCAGCGCGCTAGTCTGGATGCTACCGTGCCAACCTGAAAGCCCTTTATCGACCTCCCCGTTATGCCTCGTAGGATGAGGTTTACTGGGGAAGTCGATAAAGGGCTTTCATGTCGGCAGCTGGGGAGCATCCAGACTAGCACGCTGAGCCAACAAACAGCTGATTAGCTGTTTGTCGGCTCAGCGCGGCAGCCATGTAAATTTAAATGAAGCCGCGATTATTTAAATCGCGGCTTCATTTCCCTTTGCCAAACAAACAAATCTACATGGCTCCGTACACTTAGAGAGGAAGATACTATACAGACAACAAACCATTGGCACCTTCACTGTGCAAGAGGCATCCAGCCACAGGGGAAGGGTGGAGGAAGGAGAAGAGATGAGCTCTGCCCAAACATCCTTTCTCCTCTCCAGCCCCCATTCCTCCACTTCTCACCTGTGGCCAGGAGTTGTGCCCATCCCTTCCCTCCCGCACAGGACCCGATAAGCTGCTACTGGCCCCATTCTGGTGAGACCCCTGTCAGGAATCCGGGTAGGGGACATGTGACTCTGCACCCCCTCCACACACACACACACACACACTCTCCCACCTGTTGCCCCAGGAAGCTGCTGTGCCAGGTACCAGGAAAAGTGGGTCTGCCCCGGGAGCACAGCGAGGAGTGGAGGGCAGAGAGGGGCAGGCAGGAAGGGTTAAGTCAGTCTCTCATCCCCCCGGGAGAGAGGGGTGCGGGAGTGCGGGGGTTGTATTTGAACCCTAACGCCTTAACAATAAGAACATAAACTAGAAGATGCCAATGACACCATATTTTTCCTTGTTAACAGGAGTTCCATCCGCTTGATGTGTGAATGTTTATACGACTGTCGGACGTGTTGCTCACTTGAATATGAGTCATTTGATCGTGGGGCCCATCATCAGCCTCGGGAAATATGGCCACCTTATGACGGGCCCATCGGTGGCCAGAGGTGGAAGGGGAATCTTGTGTCCTAACTTCATTCGTAAGCAGGCAGCTGGACGTCCCTGCAGCGTGACAGAGGACCTCTTGAACGGGAGCCAGCATACAAGCTCCTGAGCGAGGTTATGTCAGTGTTATGGAGAAAGCAGAGAGCAGGCAGTGTCGGTATGTTAATTTCCTGCCTGAATCTTGGCCCCTCTCTTTGTGGCAGGAACAGAGCCACCATGAGTCTCTACCCATGATTGTGTTAGAATTGTGCTTTGCTCCATCCTCCACTCTGAATTTTATCCAGCCATGTCCTGAGCCCGACCTTCAGATTGGGCAAACAGATGCAATTCGGTAGATTGTCGAGGAGCCAGTAGATTGTCGAGAAACTTTGTGAATGCAAGTGAGGAGGGCCGTGTGTCGCTGATTCTCCTGCCCTGAGATGGCACCGAGGGGACTCAGTCTCCTACTCTAACTCCCACCCCTGTCTGTGCCCTTCCCTCCGCAGCCACCACACTGTGAACTGAGGAAGAAAATGTCCAACCGAACCATGGTGACCGAGTTCCTGCTCCGGGGGGTCTCTGATGTTCAGGAATTGCAGGTTTTGCACTTTGTGCTGTTCCTGGTGCTTTACATGGCAGCCCTGGTGGGAAACCTTCTGATCATCTCAGCCATCATCCTTGACCATCGTCTTCACACCCCCATGTACTTCTTCCTGGGGAACCTGTCCGTCCTTGACCTCAGCTCCATCTCCGTCACCGTCCCCAAATCCATGTCCAACTCTCTCCTGAACACCAGGCTGATTTCCTATGCTGGATGTGTTGCCCAAGTCTTTCTCTTTTTAGTCTTTACTTCAACTGATTTTGCCTTGCTCACCGTCATGGCCTACGACCGATACGTCGCCATCTGCCACCCGCTGCACTATGAGCGACTGATGAACAGAAGAGCTTGTGTCCACATGGCCGCCAGTGCCTGGATTGCTGGTATCGCCTACTCTGCCCTGCACACTGGGAGCACCTTCATGTTACCCTTCTGCCAGTCCAACGTCATTGACCAGTTCTTCTGTGATATCCCCCAGCTCCTCAAGCTGGCCTGCTCTGACTCCTACCGCAGTGAACTTGGGCTCATTGCTTGTGGTTTGTTTTTAGTTGTGAATTGCTTTGTTTTTATGTTTGTGTCTTATGTTCAGATCTTCAGAGCGGTGCTGAGAATCACCTCTCAGCAGGGCCGGAACAAAGCCTTCTCCACCTGCCTCCCCCACCTCGCTGTGGTCTCCTTGTTACTTTGCACTGGGTCCTTTGGCTACCTGAAACCCCCGTCCAGCTCTCCGTCAGGCCTGGATTTTGGAATGGGTGTTCTCTACGCCGTGGTGCCTCCCATGCTAAATCCGGTCATCTACAGCCTGAGGAACAAGGAGCTCAAAGCTGCCCTGAAGAAGCTGATGGGGTGGAGGTTAATCTCCACGAAGTGAAATGCCCTTCAGTGCTTTTGATTGCAGCCTCAGCTTCTTTATGCAATGTGGACTAGCTCTGCTGAACTTAAATGGGTTAATTTAGCATTAGACCAGTGTAAATGGGGACAGAATGTGCTCCTCACACACCTCACTGTGGATACACACTTGTCCCTCTCTCACAGGGATTTAATAGCACAGTTGCACAATATGAGTCATCAGGGTGCCCTTGTGTTCAGTAAGCCCAATGGCATGTTAGGGTGCATTAGGAGGAGCATGGTCAGCAGATCTAGAGAAGTGATGAGTCCTCTTTATTCGGTGCTGGGGAGGCCACATCTGGAGCATTGCATCCAGTTCTGGGGCTCCCACTATGGAAAGGATGTGGATGCACTGGAGAAAGTCCAGTGATGGTCCAACGCAGGGTAATGAAAATGATTCAGGACCTGGCGCACATGACTTACAAGATCCTCTAAGGGATTTGGGCTTGGTTAATCTGCAGAAGAGAAGAGTGAGGGGGGATTTGAAACAGCCTTTAACAACCTGAAGGGAGGTTCCAAAGAGGCTGGAGAGAGGCTGTTCTCAGTGCGGGCTGATGGCAGAACAAGGAGCAATGGGCTCAAGTTGCAGTGGGGGAGGTCTAGGTTGGATATTTGGAAAAACTCTTTCCCTAGAAGAGTGGGGAAGCACTGGGATGGGTTCCCTAGGGAGGGGGTGGAATCTCCATCCCTAGAGGTGTTTCAGTCCCAGTTTGATAAAGCCCTGGCTGGGATGATTGAGTTTGGTTGGTCCTGCTTTGGGTGGGGGGCTGGACTGAATGACTCCTGACATCTCTGCCCGCCCTCGGTTCTATGATTCACTGTGACGCCCTGAACCGGAGTCTGGGATCACTCACTGGTATCCATGAATTGCTTGTTTGCTGGTCCACCCTGAACGAGGGCCTGATCCTGTAGCCCCTGTTAACTAGTTATGCCTTGAGCCTGGACCAGGACCCAGTGACTGTTGATCCAGCCTGATCATCGGCTTGAGCCCAGGACTTGTTAACTGAGACTGGGCTGAGCCCTTCCTAGAACCCTACTGGGCGACATCTATACATTGATCAGGGCATTCAGGCGCTTGCATAATTTTGTGTACTTTTGATTAAAAGAATGAATGAAGGAAAAGACGAACAAAGGAATGAGCACTCTGTTCTTCTCATCGTATTTTAGAAGATAAAGCTCTTGCAATGCTTCCTAAGGACTTCCAGCCCTTCATCCAGATCTCTGAGGATATGTCTACACTACCCCGCTAGTTCGAACTAGGAGGGTAATGTAGGCATACCGCACTTGCAAATGAAGCCCGGGATTTGAATTTCCCGGGCTTCATTTGCATAAACGGGGCGCCGCCATTTTTAAAACCCCGCTGGTTCGAACCCCGTGCAGCGCGGCTACACGGGGCACGAACTAGGTAGTTTGAACTAGGCTTCCTAGTTCGAACTACCGTTACTCCTCATTCCACAAGGACTAGGAATAAGAGATCCTCCGGAAAAGGGCTTTATTCCGGAGGATCGCGCCAGTCTAGACGCTTTTTTCCGGCTTTTCCCCAAGCGGAAAAAAAGCGGCGGACATGTTTATTTAAATCCGCGGGGGATATTTAAATCCCCTGTGGATTTCCCTATGCTGACTTACCTCCTTTGCATCCCTTTTCCGGAATTTGGGGCCAGTGTAGACGTAGCCCAAGAGTTTGAAAAGGGCTGGCTGGGGAGTTCAACATGTAATGAGCAGAGTTAATGTTTATTTTCAATAAATCTTGAATCCCAGAGATGCTCCAGAAGGGGGGGTGGAGTATGTCTACACTACAAAGTTAATTTGAAATAACAGCAGTTATTTCAAATTACCTTTCATAGCATCTACACAAGCAAACCGCTATTTCAAAATAAATTTGAAATAGTGGACCCTTTATTTTGAATTTGATAAACTTCAATTTATGAGGAGTAACCCCAAATTCCAAATAGCTATTTCAAATTAAGTGCTGTGTAGACACTTAATTTGAAATAGGGGGCCTCCAGCCCTTCCCAGAGAGCCCTGGTGGCCACTCTGGGCACAACCAGGAAAACTTACTCTCCTCTCCACCAGCCCCAGAGCCATTAAAGGGGTAGACCCTGGCCAAAGTGCCTGTGCCAGCTCCAAGCCTGCCAGCCCAGAGCCAGCAGTGGCCACCGGGGCCCCTGACCCAGTGGCCCCAAAACATGAGCCAGCAAGTCACTGGCAGCCGGCCTTCCACCGGTCCCCAGGAGCAGCCTGCCAGCTCCCAGGAGCCTGACAGGGGCTGGAGAAGGCAGGCGCCTTCCTGGTCCAGGGTGGAGATCATGGGCCTTATTCAGGTTTGGGGGGATGCTCCCAACTTCCATGATCTCCGCAATGGACGGAGGAATGTGGCCGTCTATGGCAGGAGAGCTGCCAGCCTGGCCACCAAAGGCCACATGAGAACCCAGGAGCAGGTAATCATGAAAGTCAGGTTGGTCTGGCATGACCCCCAACCCTGAGCCCTGAGCTTCCCCTCCCCCTTCTTCCCCTTGCTTCCCCCTTCCAGCTCCCTCCTCCCAGGTCTCCCCCTCCCCTCTCCCACCCTCTCTCTTCCCCTCTCCCACCTCCTTTTCCCAGTCTCCCCAGAGGTTTATTCCCATCCCCCAGTTTTGTTCAATAAACCCAGTTTCTATTTTTGAACATACATGTCTCTTATTTGACATCAGGAGGGGGGCTAGGGAGGGGTCAGTGGAAGGACGTGAGGGAGGAATGGGGCACGAGCCCCCGGTGGGGAGGACTGGGGAGGCTCTGAGGCCTCCTTGGGGTAGATGCTCTCCCTCAGGGCCTCCTGGATCCTGACAGCCCCCTGATGGACCCCCCCCCCCCGGATGGCAGCCTGCAGCAAGTGCAGCCGGGCTGATGGCAACAACCCCACAAAATGCACCGATGTGCCCAGGGGCAGCTCTGGCTCCATGTGGCCGAGTGCTGTGGTGTCCCGAGTGTGGGCGCTCAGGGCACTCCAAGGCAGGACTGCTTTGCTGTCCCTCATCGAGGTAAACAAGCAAGCGGGGAACCCTGAGAACTGTCTGTCCGGGGTGGGGGTCGGGTCCCTTTAAGCACGGAGCTCAGTTAGCCTCAGGCAGCAGCCGCACACACTAAGGCCTAACCTGATGCCCTGCCGGCACTGGGTCCGGCCAGCCTTAACCTCGGTTCAGGGTCCGCTCAGCATGGATGCCATTTCGAAATAGTTTTTGTGTCTAGATGCGTTATTTTGAAATAGCTAAATTCGAATTAACTATTTAAGTTAACTAATTAAGTTAATTCAAAATAGCCCTGTAGTGTAGACATACCCGAGAAGAAAGCTGATTTGGGGTCAGTCCTTACAAGGGGTAAATAGAATGATGGGGATCATTTTAACTTGGTCAGTGCGACACTGACACCGGACACGGCAATGCAGTAGCTGACACAGGCCTCGATTAATAGAGAACTAAAACAATATACTATAATTAATACTAATAAATATGAGAATGGAAAATGGATCCTGCCATTGTTAATGTGATTCCAAGTTAGGCTGATAAACGTAATAGATTTCTACAAGGCCTTTGAATGGGTGTCACTTGCTTATCTACCTCGATGAGGGACAGCAAAGCAGTCCTGTCTTGGAGATCCCTGAGTGCGCACACTCGGCACATAACAGCACTCGGCCATCAGCCCGGCTGCACTTGCCACAGGCTGCCATCTGGGGGGGGGTAAATCGGGGGGCGGCAGGAGAGCTTCCACCCCGAGGAGCCCACAGGGCCACCCTAGTCCTCCCCATTGGGGGATCGTACCCCATTCCTCCCTCACCTCCTTCCACTTACCCCTCCCTAGCCCCCCTTCCTGAGGTACAAAATAAAGGACACGTGTGTTCAAAAATAGAAACTCTCTTTATTTAACAAAACTGGGGGAGACTGGGAAAAGGAGGTGGGAGAGGGGAAGAGAGAAGGTGGGAGAGCGGAGGGGGAAATCTGGGAGGAGGGAGCTGGAAGGGGGAAGCCAGGGGAAGAAGGAGGAGGGGAAGTATAAAACTATGGTACGCCCACACCTTCAGTACTGTGTACAGATGTGATCTCCTTATCCCCGAAAAGATATTTTGGCCTTGGAAAGGGTTCCGAAAAGGGCAACACAAATAATCAGAGGTTTGAAACAGGTCCCATATGAGGAGAGGCTAAAGTGATTGGGACTTTTCAGTTTGGAAAAGAGGGGACTGAGGGGGGATATGATAGAGGTCTCTAAAAGCATGAGTGGTGTGGAGAGGGTGCATACAGAAAAGTTCCTCATTAGTTCCCATAATAGAAGGACTAGAGGACACCAAAGGAAATGAATGGGTAGCAGGCTTCAAACTAAGAATAGAAAGTTCTTCAAAAAGCAAATAGTCAACCTGTGGAACTCCTTGCTGCAGGAGTCTGTGAAGGCTAGAACTAGAACAGAGTTTAAAGAGAAGTTAGATAAAGTCATGGAGGTTGGGTCCATGGAGTGGTATTAGCCAGGGGGTAGAAATGGTGTCCCTGGCCTCTGTTTGTGGAAGGCTGGAGATGGATGGCACGAGACAAATGGCTTGGTCATTGTCTTCGGTCCATCCCCTCCAGGGTAGCTGGTGTTGGCCGCTGTCGGTAGACAGGCTACTAGGCAAGATCAACCTTTGGTCTGACCAAGTACGGCCGTTCTTATGTTCTAAGCTCAGGGCTCAGGGTCGGGGGTCTCATTGGACCATCTTGATTTTCACGCAAACCTGCTTCTGGGTTCGCATGTGGCCTTTGGTGGCCAGGCTGGCAGCTCTCCTGCCCTAGACGGCCACTTTCCTGTGCCTAGTGCGGAGGTCGTGGACCTTGGAGGCCTCCCCCCCAAACCTGGATGAAGTCCATGATGTCCGCACTAGACCAGGCGGGCGCCCACCTCTTGCAGCCCCGGGCAGGCTCCTGGGAGCCGCCAGCCTGGTCCCGGGAAGAGGCGGAAGGCTGGGTGGCATCAGGTGTCTGGCTCGTTCCTTGCCAGGTGCAGGGTCTGCTGGCTGGGTTCTGGCAGGCTTGCACCTGGAACGGGCACCGTAGCCAGACTGTGCCCCTTTAAGGGCTCCGGGGCAGGGAGGGGGGCAGAAGAGTTTCCCTGGTGGTGCCCAGAGTGGCCACCAGGGCAAACTGGGGCAGGCTAGCCTCCCACTAGTTCGAATTAAGTGGCTACACAGCTCTTAATTCGAACTACATAATTCGAACTCGGCGTTAGTCCTTGTGGAATGAGGTTTACCTAGTTCGAATTAAGCGCTCCGCTAGTTCGAATTAAGTTTGAACTAGCGGTTTGTATGTATAGACGCTATCAAAGTTAATTCGAACTAACATCTGTTAGTTCGAATTAACTTTGTAGTGTAGACATACCCTGACAGAGGTCCTTGGGGAGGCTTAGGGCCAGATGCCCAGATAATGGAAATCCAAACAGCTCCATTGATATCGAAGGGTGAACCCGTCGCTTGCCCAGAACTCAATGGATCAGCTGACACCAGTTTAGGACACAGCATTGCCTCTGGCTTCTTAGTGACCATGATCAAACAGCCTTTCGGGTCCGCTGGGGGCTGCATCCCAAGAGCAGCTGGTGTATCCCCCAGGGGAAGACTTGTAGTTATGGCATGACAAAGCCCTGTCTGGGATGATTGAGTCGGGGTTGGTCCTGCTTTGGACAGGGGGCTGGACTCGATGACTCCTGAGGTGTCTGCCAGCCCTGGGATTCCAGGAACACGGGAGACCAAACATCCCTGCTCTTCTAGAGCGGGTTCTGTGGGGTTCAGGGAGGACCAGGCTGCTCCAGGCCATCCGGGGCTGTTGGGCTACTGGGCTCTGAGCAACAGCAGGTCACATTGGTGCTCCCAATGGAGAGTTGAGTCTGCACAACCAGCCCGTCACTCCACTTATTGCAGGTCACAGCTGCTGTGGAAAGAACCGCAGGTACAAAACATGGCAGCAGACATCAAGATTGGCAGGCAAATTGCTGTCACCCGGGACCCGTCACCTCAGGGATGTGTGGGTCTCTGCCTGGGGCCCTACTGTGGACGGGATGGATGGATGACTCCCCCACCTGTGCCCGCAGCTCCCTCACTCTCCTGGCCAGAGCCCGGCAGTCTCTCCTGCTCTGCTCAGGGTCATTCCTCGCTGTGTCCCTGGGGCCCACGTCGGTGAGCAGCACAGGGTAGTGGTCAGAGGGCCTTTTAACAATCCCTCCGTGATGTCTCAGATACAGGCTTCCGCCTGGCCGCCAGCCTCCTGGAGAGCTGGACCAAGCAGGCGGATGGGTGTCTCCGTCCTGCTGAGAAGGGAGCCTCAAACCACCTTTGTATCAGTTAACAAAAGTTTAGGGCACTGTGTTTGTCTCTGGGTGCTTCTGTGTGACCCACATCAAACACCTGGGGCAGCTGGGACGATGGAGTCGGGATGGGTCCTGCTTTGGGCAGGGGGCTGGACTCGGTGACTCCTGAGGTTTCTGTCTGCCCTGGGATTCCAGGAGAGCAAACATCCCTGCTCTCCCAGAGAGGGTTCTGTTGGGTTCAGGGAGGACCAGGCTGCTCCAGGCCAGCTGGGACTGTCGGGACACCAGGCTCTGAGCTACAGCAGGTCACATCTCTGCTCCCCATACCTAGTTCATTCTGCAATTTCCTTCACTCCCCCTTGGGTTTCAGCCTGGCTCTGTCAGCGCCACTGCCATCTCATGGCACATGGGGCTGTTCCCCTGGGGGGTTGAGGCACGGCTGGAGCAGATTAGCTCGCGGTTTGCTGCTGGGGTGAGATCTCCCCACCATGGAGACTAGGGTTGGCTATTTAGTCCCTGAACAAGAGGAGCTCCTGTTTGCAGCATGCACCGGCCGGGAGCAGTTTCAGTGCAGGGAGGGGATTTCTGCCCCCGTCCTCTGTGCTTCTTCACCGCTCGGCCCAGCCTGCCCGGGGGGAGCCAGGAGCAGCCGTCTGTGCTGTAGGAACTTCAGAGACAGCCAGCAACTCCAGAGAGAGGCTGGAGAGGCAGGAGAAGAGCGGCAGGACAAGCCTGAGATGGGGTGTTACTGGCAGACCCATGGCTAGACAGTGGACTGAAGCCTCTGGGCGTGAAATGCTGCCAGGACCAGCACGGTGAGTGTGTCACTTCCCTTACACCTGCTGAGGGGTTCATGTAGCGGGGAAATGTAACCCTCGAGTGAGGAGTTACCTTGGGAACCCTTCAAGACTTCTCACATGATTTCATAAAATCCTATGCTCAGAATCCTATTGCTCAGAGCCCGGTGGCCCAACAGCCCCGGATGGCCTGGAGCAGCCTGGTCCTCCCTGAACCCCACAGAACCCGCTCTAGAAGAGCAGGGATGTTTGGTCTCCCGTGTTCCTGGAATCCCAGGGCTGGCAGAGACCTCAGGAGTCATCACGTCCAGCCCCCGGCCCAAAGCAGGACCCACCCCAACTCAATCATCCCAGCCAGGGCTTGGTCGAGCTGGGACTGAAACACCCCCGGGACTGGAGATCCCCCTCCCTCAATATGCAGCCCATCCCAGCGCTTCCCCACCCTTCTAGGGAAAGAGTTTTCCCTACTATCCAACCTAGACCTCCCCCACTGCAGCATGAGCCCATTGCTCCTTGCTCTGCATCTGTCACCACTGTGAACAGCCTCTTTGTAGCCTTCAGGGAGTTGCAGGCTGCTCTCAAATCCCCCCTCACTCTGCTCTGCCGCAGACTAAATAAATCCAAATCCCTCAGCCTCTCCTTGTAGGTCAAGTGCTCCAGCCCCCAAATCACCTTTGTTGCCCTCCGCTGGACCCTCTCCAATGCGTCCGCATCCTTTCTGTAGTGTGGGGGGGGGGGGGGATAACTGACGACAATACTCAAGACCTCACCAGAGCTGAAAAAAGGGGAATAATCTGCTGGCAATGCTCCCTCTAAAGCACCCCAGTATGCCGTTAACCTTGTTGGCTACAAGGGCGCCCTGTTGACTCGTCTCCTGAACTGCTGCTTAGCCAGTGGGTCCCCAGCCTTTAACAGTGCTTGGGATTCTTCTAATCAGTCTAGGGCACTCTGGACCCTAACCCTACCCTCCACCACGTCACGTTTAGAGCTGCTCGGAGGTTTTTTTTTTCTTCCCCCATCTCAGAACTAAGTTGCATTTTTCCTGGAAATTGTGTGAAACCCAAATACTCTCATGTTACCCTTCTGCCTGTCCAATGCCACCAATCAGTTTTCCTGCATTGAGAACCGGAGCATTGCAGTAAACTGTTGAATCCTGAATCATTGAAAATGATTTCAAAACAACGAGAGGTCCCGTGGTTCTTTAGGGTGTGTCTAGACTACCTAGTTTTGTCGACAAAAGTGGACTTTTGTCGACAAAACTATACCAGCATCTACACTACCGCTGAGTTCTGTCGACATAACGTCGACAGAACTCAGCAGTTTTGTCGACGCTGGTAAACCTCATTTTACGAGGCATAACACCGTCTGTCGACAGAACTCTGTCGACAGAAGGTGTTATTGCCTGTAACGTTGCGTCCAGACTACGGAGTTCTGTCGACAAAGCACCTTGCTTTGTCGACAGAACTCAATGTGTCAGGACGCTCTTTGTTGACGGAAGTTTTGTCGACAGTATCTGTTGACAAAACTTCCGTCGACAAAACGCGGTAGTCTAGACGTACCGTTGGAGATGAACCAAAATATATAGAAGCATCATGACGTTTTGTGGTTAAAACCCTCTTCTGATGAAAGCTCATAATGCAATATATATTTTCATAGAATCATAGAATCACAGAGCTGAAGGAGACCTCAGGAGTCATCAAGTCCAGTCCCCTGCCCTACGCAGGACCAATCCCAACCCAATCATCCCAGCTAGGGCTTTGTTAAGCCGGGACTTAAACATCTCTAGGGATGGAGATTCCAGCCCCTCCCTAGGGAACCCATCCCAGTGCTTCCCCACCCTTGTAGGGAAAGAGTTTTCCTAATATCCAACTTAGACCTCCCCACTGTAACTTGAGACCATTGCTTCTTGTTCTGCCATCTGCCCCTACTGAGAACATCCTCTCTCCATCCTCTTTGGAACCCCCTTCAGGAAGGGTGATCTCAAATCCCACCCCCTTCTCTTCTGCAGACTAAACAAACCCAAATCCCTCAGGCTCTCCTCATAGGTCATGCACTCCAGCCCCCTAATCATTTTGGTAGCCCTCCGCTGGACCCTCTCCAATGAGTCATCACCCTTTCTATAGTGGGGGGCCCAGAACTGGACACAATACTCCAGATGTAGTCTCACCAGAGCCGAATAAAGGGTGAGGTCTCTCATGCTATGTCTACACAGCGCGGCTATTTCGGGATACTGGAAGCCACTAAATTATCCCAAAATAGCCACCCCGTGTCTTAACAAGCCGCCCGTTATTTCAAAATATTTTTTGAAATTACGGGTACACTATTTCAGCATCGCTGCAACCTTTGTTCCACATGGGTTAAGAGATGCCTTGAAATAAGATGTGATTTTGAATTGTGGTGCTGTGGAGAGGCACCAAATTTTGAAATATGCCATTTTGAAATGCAATCGAAATAAGATGGTCAGTTACACAAATTGCGTATCTTAGTGCTGAGCAGATACACCCGAAGATGCCACAGGAGCACCTGTCGATTCCGAAGATACAGACGGCTCACGCACTGAAACTTGTGTTTCGAGAATAACACATTGTCCTGGGAAATGTCTTCTGCTGGACACCAAGAAATCATTTGAAATAATTTGAACGCCATACCCCACTTTGGAAAGACATTAATCATGTCTAATAGGACTGAAATCTGAACCCCGTCACTGTACAGAAACCGTGTTTAACACTGTTTCAAAGGGACACCCGTTGAACGGTAAAACGGAGTAAATAGCAAACCGGTCATCCCACAGCACAGGTGTTACACGTCCTGGGGACTTAATTGGAGAAGAGTGAATGGAAGCCCACGGCCAAAACTTTATCTGTTCACTCTGCCCATAGACACAGAGCAGCCTAGGGAAATATGGTCACCCAGTTACCAGCCCCTCGGTGCCCGGAGGTGGATGTGGGATCTTGTCTCCTCACTTCATTCGCAAGCAGGGAGCCGGACGTCCCTGCGGCGTTACAGAGGGAGCCGTCATGGAAGATCCTGATGAGTCTATGTCAGATTTCCGCAGAAAGCCGAGACCAGCCGCTACTGGCCTTGTAGCAGTTCAGTTCCATGGCCGAGTCAGGGGCCGGCTGTTCGTAGCCAGTGGGGGGTCCGTCTCGGTTGAGCTATTGTGTTGGGTTGTGCTTTGCTCCAGCCTTCATACAGCATTGTATCCAGCTCCATCCTGAGCCCGACCTTCAGAGGGTGCAAACGGGTGCAGCTCCGTGGACTGTACAGGAGCCAGGCCAACAGACACCCGTGTGGTCACTCACTGCTCCTAGTGACTGGGTGGGACGGGCGCTGGGCATGGTGGACACCCACCGCATGAGAGGGTCCTGCAGGAAATCAGGGCCATTCCATATATCACTCTGATCCCCACCCCTATCTGTGCCCTTCCCTCCGCAGTTACCACACTCTGAGCTAAGGAACAGGATGTCCAACCAAAGCACCGTGACCGAGTTCCTGCTCCTGGGCTTCTCTGATGTCCGGGAGCTGCAGATTCTGCATTTTGTGGTGTTCCTGGTGCTTTACCTGGCAGCCCTGATGGGGAATCTTCTCATCATCTCAGCTGTCGTCCTCGACCGCCGTTTGCACACCCCCATGTACTTCTTCCTGGTCAATCTGGCCATGCTAGACCTCGGCTCCATCTCCTCCACCGTCCCCAATTCCATGGGCAACTCCCTCCTAGACAGCAGGTCGATTTCTTACCCTGCCTGTGTCGCCCAAGTCTTTCTCTTTGTCCTCTTCACTTCAACAGATATTGCCTTATTGACCATCATGGCCTATGACCGACACGTCGCCATCTGCCACCCGCTGCACTATGAGAGAGTGATGAACAGGAGAGCCTGTGTCCACATGGCCACTGGTACATGGATCGCTGGTATTGTCTACTCTGCCCTGCACACGGGGAACACCTTCATGTTACTCTTCTGCCAGTCCAATGTCATCAACCAGTTCTTCTGTGAAATCCCCCAGCTCCTGAAGCTGGCTTGCTCCGACTCCTATCTCAGTGAACTTGGGATTATTGGCTTTAGTGTGGTTTTAGGTTTGAATTGCTTTGTTTTTATTATCGTGTCATATGTTCAAATATTCAGA
Source organism: Pelodiscus sinensis (assembly GCF_052426305.1). Taxonomy (NCBI): domain Eukaryota; kingdom Metazoa; phylum Chordata; order Testudines; family Trionychidae; genus Pelodiscus; species Pelodiscus sinensis. Next base: position 12,556,873 of record NC_143081.1, on the reverse strand, counting down.
ACGGTGCTGAGAATCCCCTCGGAGCAGGGCCGGCACAAAGCCTTCTCCACCTGCCTCCCCCACCTCGCTGTGGTCTCCTTGTTACTTTTCACAGCTGTGTTTGCCTACCTGAAACCCATCTCCAGTTCAGCATCTAATCTGGATCTGGCGGTGGGTGTTCTCTACGCCGTGGTGCCTCCCATGCTGAATCCGGTCATCTACAGCCTGAGGAACCAGGAGATCAAAGCTGCACTGAAGAAACTGATGGGGTGGAGGTTAATCTCCAAGATCTGAAATGTCCTTCAGTGCTGTGATTGCAGCCTCAGCTTCTTTACAAAATGTGGACTAGCGCCGCTGAACTTAAATGGGTTAATCTAGCTTTATACGCGTGTAAATAAGAGCAGAATTTACTCCTCACTCCCCTCATTCTCGATACACACCTGTCCCTCTCTCGCAGGGATTTAATAGCACAGTGGCACAATATTTTGCACAGATCACCAGCCAAAGTGAAGCCACTAGTGGTCTTTGTGAAGTCTCTGCCTCTCCTTTTTTGGCATGCTAGGGGGTGGTGCCCCTGTGCTATCTTTGGGGGCAAACAAGCCCAGCTCTCCTGCCAGTAACTGGGGGCTACACCAGACCCAGCATCTCAGCCCCTTGAAACCACTGGGGAGTGGAGGGCCATGGGTAACACCAGCCTCTTGGGCCCCCCATTCCCTCCCCTTTGGCTGCAGCCAGCCCTAGCTGCCCCCTGGCCTCTTGGCCCCCCTCCAGTTGCTGGAGGAGGGCCAGGGATGAGGTAGAGGGTGGCAGGGGTTGCAGCAGCAGCTCCTCACTATGCTGTGGGCCTTGACACTCCATCACCTGGCGGGGAATCTCTGCCTGGGGCTAAAGAGTGACTCAGGACAGGAGGAATAGGGTGATGAGGTGCACACCAGGGGGGTGGACTCAGGGAGGGGACTACCAGGTGTGTCTAGACTACAGGGTTTTGTTGAGAAAGGTGGGCTTTTGTTAACAAAACTATACCTGCGTCTACACTGCCGCTGAGTTCTGTCGACATAATGTCAACAGAACTTGGCAGTTTTGTCAACATAACGTTGACAGAACTCGGCGGTTCTGTCGACAGCTGTATACCTCATTCTACGAGGAATAACACCTTTTGTCGACAGAGTTCTGTCGATAGAAGGCATTATTGCATCTACACTGTCCTTTGCGTCTACACTGTCATGTCAACAACACGGCTTGCTTTGTCGACAGAACTGGATGCAGTCTAGACACTCTTTGTCGACAGAAGCTTTGTCTACAGTATGGGTACATCTAGACTACATCCAGTTCTGTCTACAAAGCAAGCCGCTTTGTCGACATGGCAGTGTAGACGCAAAGGACAGTTTAGATGCAATAACGCCTTCTTTTGACAGGACTCTGTCGACAGAAGGCGTTATTCCTCATAAAATGAGGTTTACAGCCATCAACAAAACTGCTGAGTTCTGTCGACTTTATGTATAGTTTTGTTGACAAAAGTCCACTTTTGTCGACAAATCCCTGTAGTCTAGACACACCCTATCCGTCGACAAAACTTCTGTTGACAAAACCCTGTAGTCTAGATGTACTCTAAGACATGGACCTAGGTGTTCGGGGTTGCTTACAGGGCTTAACCATGGTGTCAAGGAGGCATTTCCCAAGGGTGGGGCTGCTCTCCCCAGATTGAGGCTCCTTCGGGGGTTGGGGGTCAGGTCTCCATGAACCATCCCTGGCCTGCAGGTGGAATCTCCATCCCTAGAGGTTTTTCAGTCCTGGCTTGACAAAGCCCTGGCTGGGCTGATTGAGTTGGGTTGGTCCTGCCTTGGGCAGGGAGCTGGACTCGATGACTCCTGAGGTCTCTACCAGCTCTAGGTTCTATGATTATACGATTCACTGACCTGCCCTCAAGCAGAGCCTAGGTCACGGCCCCACCCTGAACCGGGGCCTGGGCTCACTGCCTGGCATTTGTGAATTGCTTGTTTGTTGGCCCACCCTGAGCGAGGGCTGCTCCCATAGCTCCTGTTAACTATTTGTGCCTTGAGCATGGACCAGCACCCAGTGACCATTGGCCCAGCCTGATCATCGGCCTGTTAATTGTGACCCAGAAGGGGCGGAGTCTCTTTTAGATCCCTTCTGGGCTACATCTATACATTGATTCGGGCATTCAGGTGCTTATATCATTTTGTGTTCTTCTGTTTAAACGAATGAAGGAACAAATGAACGAACAAACAAAGGTAGAAACACTCTGTTGGTCTGACGGTTTTGTGGACGATAAAGCTGTTGCAATATTTCCTAAGGACAAAGCGAGTTTTCTTTTTTGCAGCAAAACTCCTGCAGTCGTTTAATTGCCGGTATTTTCTCTTCTGCGATGCCCTGGTCCCACGCTGGTCAGTAAATTGTTCCCCATTTTTTTTTCACGGCTGGCTAGTCACTCAACTTACTACTGGTCACAGCTCCTATGGAAGGACCCATAGGTGGAAACCAGGGCAGGAGACATCACGATTGGAAGGCGAAGTGGTGTGACCCCGGACCCAGTTTGAGGGGGAGAGGTCCCACCCCAAGAGAGGGATGGGAGCACAAGACAACGTCCACTCAGAGCCCAGAGTGCTCCCTCTTCTCTCTTCTTTGTCCACGTGGCAACTTCCACCCATTCCGCCCCTTCACCTGGGTCTCTGTGTTTGGAAGAGATAGTGGGATATTGGACCAGCCCCCCTCGAAGCCAGCTTCACAAGCTTATGAAATGAAATGAATAGGGAGCAGGTTTAAAACAAACACAAGGAAGTTTGTCTTCACTCAGTGCCCAGTCAACCTGTGGAACTCCTTGCCAGGGGATGTGGTGAAGACCAGGACTTTAACAGGGTTCAAAAAAGAACCAGATAGATCCATGGAGGTTAGGTCCATCAACAGCTATTAGCCAGGATGGGTAGGAATGGTGTCCCTTGCCTCTGTTTCTCTGGAGGTGGGTGACAGGGGAGGGATCATGTGAGGATTCCCTGTTGTGTCCCCTCCCTCTGGGGCATCTGGCATTGGCCTCGGTGGGCAGACAGGACCCTGGGGTGGATGGACCTTTGGTCTGTCCCAGTCTGGCCGTTCTTATGTTCTTGGAGCAGCATCCCCCGGCTGAGGAAAGGAATCCCTCCTGGCCACAGAGCCAGGCATTCCCCTCCGGATTGTGTCAGTCTCTGCCTGGACCCTACCCTTGACTGGGATTATGGACGACAGCCCCACCTGACCCACAGCGCCTTCCCCCTCCTGTCCAGAGCCCCCAGGCCCAAGTCCAGCTCTAGCCTGGAGAGACACCAAACGATTCCCCTCTGGAGCATCCCTGGGGCGTTGCTTTTGAATCCCACCCAGAGTTCATTCAGCAATCTCCTTCCCTCCCCTTTGGGCTTCAGCCCAACTCTGCATGGACCAGGGTCCTTCCAGGGCCGCTGCCATCGCGGGGCACGTGGGACGGTTCCCCTTGGGGGTTGAGGGGCAGCAGGATCAGGCTGTCAGGGCGGTTTGCTGCTGAGTGAGATCTCCCCACCCTGGAGACTGGAGTCGGCTATTTAGCCCCAGAACAAGCTGGGCCCCTGTTTGCAGCGAGCGCCGGCCGGGAGCAGTTTCAGAGCAGGGAGGGGATTTCTCTTCTTTACTCCCTTGCCGCTGGGACTAAGGAGGAGCCGGGAGCAGCCCTCTGTGGGGCAGGTCCCTGCCTGCCAGGAACTGGAGATATCCAGCAGCTCTAAGATATGCTGGAGGGGCAAGGCAAAAGCAACACACATAGGGCACCGCTGGCTGGTCCATGGCTGGGCAGTGACTGAGAATCCTGGTGGTGAAATACGTCCCAGACTGGGGAGCCTAGCACGGTGAGTGTGTTATTCCAATTCAATGTACTTAGGGGTGATTTCTTACTAGACTCGAGTTACGAAGGGAACGCTGCAGGACTGGTCACATCACTCACTCCACCTTTTAGAGCTTCATGGGGGGGGAGGGAGGGGATTTTTCTTCCCCCAGCAGAGAACAAGGGGCCTTGAAACAAGAATTGTGTGAAAACCAAACTTTTTATTTGGGAACATCCCCATGTCACCCTTCCGCCAGTCCAGAGATACCAGCCAGGTTTACGCCAGTGAGAACCGGCCCATGGCAGATAAAGTGGAGAAACCTGAAAAATATTAATTGAACTGAGTAAAAAAATGTTTTGAGTTTTTTGAGGCACATATTGTGTTTCAAAACAATGAGTAGTCCTGTGGCACCTTAGAGACCAAGACAGATCGACAGATCGACAGATAGATAGATAGAATCACGTTTCCCAGGGAAATGATTTCAGCTAAAACCCGAGAATAACTTGGCATTAATTTTAATGTTATCTCCAACTGGAAAGTTGGCGAAAAGTCAGGGTGGAATGCTTAATTGTCCAATAATACTGAAAGCTGAACCCACTCGCTCTATGCAACCATGAGTATTGCCCTTTCAAAGGGACGCCCATTGGATAGTAAAACTGAGCAAGCAGCAAAGTGGGCATCTCACAGCTCAGACGATTAACATCTTGGTGCCTTGACTTGAGAAGAGTGAATGGAAACCGCCAGCCACAGTCTGTCTCTCTTAGCCCGGCCTGCGGACAAGGCAGAGCTCAGTGGATTTGGCATCAACATCTCTTGCTTTCGCCCCATCTCCTTTGTTCCACCCTGCTGCTGGCTACACACACCCACTGTGAATGGGGCACCAAACAGGCATGTACTAACAGACAACGATTGGTTCCACGGCACCTCAGAGACTAACCAAAATACAGAGATGGGGTCACGAGCTTTTGTGGGCAAAACCTACTTTCTCAGGTGAACAGGACTCGAAATGAGAGAAGCCAAGAGATCTATAGAACAGCAGAAGCAGTCCCTGTCCATTGTAGGACCCGTGTTAATGCTGCTCATTAAATAAGCTGAGTGTGTCCTATACATGGCTTTTGATGTGGAAATGCAGTTGTTAAAGGCAGGGGAAACTAGCTTTGTAATGCACCGACCAGTTATTGTCCAAACCAGGGTAGTGGTGTTAAAACTATCAATACATTCCAGTTCTGTAGACCCTCTCTGTAGTTGGCTGGTGACTTTCCTTTGTAGAATAGGCTACTTTTGAATCCAGGATTAAGTGCCCAGGCAGGTTAAAATGTTCCCCTATAGGGGTATGTCTACACTACCCTGCTAGTTCGAACTAGCGGGGTAATGTATGCATACTGAACGTGCAAATGAAGCCCAGGATTTGAATTTCCTGGGCTTCAACCTCGTGGAACTAATCGTTGTACCGGTAGTTCGGAATAGGAACCTAGTCCGAACTACCTAGTTCGAGCCCCGTGTAGCCGCGCTACACGGGGTTCGAACCAGCGGGGATTTAAAAATGGCGGCTCCCCGCTTATGCAAATGAAGCCCGGGAAATTCAAATCCCGGGCTTCATTTGCACGTTCGGTATGCATACATTACCTCGCTAGTTCGAACTAGCGGGGTAGTGTAGACATACCCTAGGTTTCTGTGCATTACTATTTCTGACATCAGATGTGTTTCTATTTCTCCTTTGATGGAGAGACTGGTTTGGCCAATGCACACGGCCGAGGGGCATTGCTGGCACTTGCTGGCATAGATCACATCGATGGATATGCAGTTGTCTGAGCCCCTTAGGTGGTGGCTGATGTGTTTGGCTCCTGTGCTGGGGATGCTTGTGTAGATGTGCGGGCAGGGTTGTGTTCCTGGGTGAGTAGGATGGGGGTGTGCTGTGTGGTTGCTGGACTGAATTTGTTTCAGTTTGGGGGCTGCCTGCAGATGAGGACTGGCCTGTTCCCAAGGCCCATGGGGGGGAGGGATTTCCAGGTCAGGTTGCAGATTGTCAATGATGCGCTGGAGGGGTTTGAGCTGGGGGCTCCGTCGGGGATGACCAGAGATGTTCTGTTCTGTTTCTCCTCGGGCCTGTCCTCAGACCCACGGCCCCGCGCAGGCAGGAAGCGGCTGAGGTAAACAGTCACTGAGAGAGGTCACTGAGCAGAGAGGTCGCCGAATGTTACTAGTTATGTGACCAGACTTCCTGGTGCCCAAGGCATCCTTAGGGCTTAACCCCGTCCTGCCCACGCTGGAGCCAGGGGAGAGGAGGCGGCTGGGTTATCTCGGTGGCCAGGCGGAGCTTGGAGGTCTGAGCTGCATTTCTACACCATCTGGAAAGGAAGGGATAAGTGGCGCCCAACCACAGGGGATGGGTGGCAAGGGGAGGATATTGGAGTGGTATTCCCAAGATGCCACAGGACCACGTGTCGATTCTGAAGTTACAGACGGCTCCCGCAGTGAAACTTGTGTTTCCTGGGAAATTTTGTCCTGCTGGAAACCAGGAATTCCTTGGAAATAATTTGAACACCATCCCCCACATTGGAAAGTTAGCATGAAGCCAGGGTGGAGACATTAATCGTGTCCAATAGGACTGAAATCTGAACCCTGACACTGTAGAGCAACTGTGTTTAAGGCTGTTTCAAAGGGACAAGTGATCAAAGGTAAAGCTGAGTTGAGGGCAGATTAAAGAGACTGGGACTTTTCAACTTGGAAAAGAGGAGACTAAGGGGGGATAGGATAGAGGTCTATAAAATCGTGAGTGGTGTGGAGAGAGTGAATAAGGAAAAGTAATATAAGAATTAGGGGCCACCAAATGAAACTAATGGGCAGCAGGTTTAAAACAAACAAAAGGAAGTTCTTCTTTACACAACACACAGTCAATCTGCGGAACTCCTTGCCTGAGGAGGTTGTGAAGGCTGGGACTAGAACAGGGTTTAAAGGAGAACTAGATAAATTCATGGAGGTTAAGTCCATAAATGGCTATTAGCCAGGATGTGTAAGTAGTAGTGTCCCTAGCCTCTGTCAGCGGGTGGAGATGGATGGCAGGAGAGAGATCGCTTGATCATTACCTGTTCGATACACTCCCTCTGGGGCACCTGGCTTTGGCCACTGTGGGCAGACAGGACACTGGGCTGGATGGACCTTTGGTATGACCGAGTCTGGCCGTTCTTATGTTCTTATGAGTAAGCCCACAGCCAACGTGTTACACGTCCTGGGGTCTTAAGGAGAGAAGAGTGAATGGAAGCCCACAGCCACAAACTTTAACCATTCACCCTGCCCCTGGACACAGAGCAGCCGAGGGAAATATGGTCGCCCTGTTACCAGCCCCCCAGTGCCTGGAGGTGGATGTGGGATCTTGTCTCCTCACTTCACTCCTAAGCAGGCAGCTGGACGTCCCTGCGGCGTTACAGAGGGAGCCGTCAGGCAAGCTCCTGAGTGAGTCTGTCAGATTTCTGCAGAAAGCGGAGACCAGTCACCACTGGCCTTTCAGCAGTTCGGTTCCATGGCTGAGCCAGGGGTCGGCTGTTCGTAGCCAGAGGGGGTCCATCACGGAGAGAGCTGTTGTGTTGGGATGGAGTATTGCTCCATCCGTCGTACGGCATTATATCCAGCCCCATCCCGAGCCGCATCCTCAGATGCAAACAGATGCAGCTCCATGGACTGTTCAGGAACCAGGCAAATTGACACCTTTGTGGTAACTCACCACCCCTAGGGAGTAGCTGGGACGGTCGCTGGGAACGGTGGCACCCACCGCATGAGAGGTTGCTGCAGGAAACCAGGGCTATTCCCTGTATCACTGATCCCCACCCTGTCTGTGCCCTTCCCTCCAGAGCTGCCAGACTGTGAACTGTGGAAGAAAATGTCCAACCGAAGCACCGTGACCGAGTTCCTGCTCCGGGGATTCTCCGATGTCCGGGAGCTGCAGGTTTTGCACTTTGTGGTGTTTCTGATGCTTTACCTGGCAGCCCTGATGGGGAACCTTCTCATCATCTCAGCTATCGTCCTCAACCGCCGTCTGCACACCCCCATGTACTTCTTCCTGGGGAACCTGTCCATCCTGGACCTCGGCTCCATCTCCGCCACCGTCCCCAAATCCATGGTCATTTCCCTCCTGAACACCAGGGTGATTTCCTACCCAGCCTGTGTTGCCCAAGTCTCTCTCTTTGTCGTCTTCGCTTCAACGGATCTTGCTTTACTGACCATCATGTCTTACGACCGGTACGTGGCCATCTGCCTCCCGCTGCACTATGAGCGAGTGATGAACAGGAGAGCCTGTGTCCACATGGCCACCGGTGCCTGGATTGCTGGTATTGTCAACTCTGCCCTGCACACTGGGAACACCTTCCAGTTACCCTTCTGCCAGTCCAACGTCGTCAACCAGTTCTTCTGTGATATCCCCCAGCTCCTCAAGCTGGCCTGCTCCGACTTCTACCGCATTGAAATTGGGGTTATTGCCTTGGGTGTATTTTTAGCTGTGAATTGCTTTGCTTTTGTCCTTGTGTCGTATGTTCAGATCTTCAGAGCGGTGCTGAGAATCCCCTCGGAGCAAGGCCGGCACAAAGCCTTCTCCACCTGCCTCCCCCACCTCGCTGTGGTCTCTTTGTTACTTTTCACGGCTGTGTTCGCCTACCTGAAGCCCCCCTCCAGCTCGGATTCTAATCTGGATCTCGTGGTGGGTGTTCTCTACGCCGTGCTGCCGCCCATGCTGAATCCGGTCATCTACAGCCTGAGGAACCAGGAGATCAAAGCTGCAATGAAGAAGATGATGGGGTGTAGATTTAGCTCCATGAAGTGAAATATCCTCCAGTTCTTGTGTTTGCAGCCTCAGCTTCTTCAGTCAATGCGGACTAGCGCTGCTGAACTTAAATGGGTTAATTGAGCATTATACTAGTGTAAATGGGAGCAGAATAAGCTCCTCCCACACTTCAGTCTAGATCAGTGGTTCCCAAACTTTTTGGCATCACACCTCCTTTTTGATTTTTAAGAATCAAAAGCCAGCCCCCCCAATAGCAGTAAAACTTGTTGAGCAAAAACATCCAAAAGAACTGACCGGGGCCAAAAAACAGAAAAACAAAAATAGCAGGGGGGGTATGATGGGAGGGGGGCTGGATTGCCTCTTGGCCCCCCAGGGGGGCATGCCCCTCAGTTTGGGATCCCATGGTCCAGATACACACCTGTCCCTCTCTCACAAGATTTAACATTTTAACTAGATCACCAGCCACAACTAAGTCACTAGTGGTCTTTGTGACGTCTCTGCCTCTTCCTTTTTGGTCCTAAGGAGTGGTGCCCCCGGCTCGCTGCGCTCAACAACCCCCCTGTCTTTGGGGGTAAGCAAGCCCGGCTCTCCCACCAGTAGCCGGGGGCTGCACCAGACTCAGCGTCTCAGCCCCCCACAGCTGCCAGGGATGGGAGGGCTAAGGGCTGCACCAGCCCCCTAGGGTTGGGAAGGCTGGGGGCATTGCCAGCCCCAGCTTCATGCCTCTCACAACCCCGGCTGTGGCTTGGCCCCCCCCCCCCCCGCCATCCTCCTCCCCAGCCTCTCGGGCCCTCTATTCCCTCCCCTCTGGCTTCCGCCAGCCCTGGCCTTCCCCCTCATCTCTTGGCCCCCCTCCAGTTGCTGGTGGAGAGCCAGGGATGAGCTAGAGGGGTGGGGGGACGACTTTGCTGTGCTGGTGGCCTTGATGCTCTGTCACCCTGTGAGGAAGATTAGCGCTAGCACCGACTTCCTGAGTGGGTGCGGGGAGAGTAGAAAACCCCAATGCCAGAGCCAGCCTGCAGACAAGTGCGCTGCTGTGAGGAGGGCCGAGGGCCAGAGGGGGGGAGGAGAACTCGGAGCCATGGCGGCTTCTTCCCCCTCTAGGGACTCTGTTGAAGCTGTGGGGCGGGGGCCATAGAGTGAGATGCTGACATCACTCTCCTGCCCCGCCGGAGAAGCTTTCTTTAATACACAGCGAGAGAAGTGCGGCTGGGGTAGGAGAGGTCTGCTTGGTGTATTTGCTTTTCCCTTTTCTTGTATTTTAGCCATTCCTCAGGGCAGGGCATGGGGTGCAGACGTGAGTCAGGGGAGGGAGGTAACAGGGCTCAGGGCAGGAGGTGGAAGAGGTGGCAGGAAGGACTCAGGGTCTGGTGAAGAGGCGGAGCTCAGGGCCGGGTGTGTGTATGTGTGTGGGGATGGGACAAGGCCCTGGGGCTGAGGAGTGACTCAGGACAGGGGGCATAGGATGTCGAGGTGCACACCAGGGGAGTGGATGGTGCAGGACTCAGGGAGGGGACTTCAGACATGGACCTAGGTGTTTGGGGGAGCTCACAGGGCTTGGCCATGGTGCAAGGGGAGCGCTGGAGGCTTTTCCAAGGGGGTGGAGCTGTGCTCCCCAGATTGAGGCTCCTTCTAGGGTTGGGAGTCAGGTCTCCATGAACCATCCCTGGCCTGCAACTGGCCCACCCCCACCCTCCCTCTGGTCCAGGGGGTTGGGGCTCTGCAGGCCATCCCTGGTTTCCAGCCAGTCTGGCAGAGGGACCGTGCCTGGCAAAGTCCTGCTCTCCCCCCCAGCCACAGGGCTTCAGGGATTGTCCTGGCCTGCAACTGGTCCAGGGCTGGGCCACAGTTCCCTGCCTCTCCTTGGGGAGCGGGATATCTCCTGGGGTGGGGTGCAGCCCATGGTTCCCATTCCTTCCATGTCCTGAGAAAGGAAGGTGCCGTGGTGCCCAACTCTGTTTGGGGCAGTGCAGACACTTAACTGGTCCAGTGGCCGGCAATATGGAAAGCTCCGTCCCCAACTGGCCAGTCTCTTGCTAGTGTTGCCGCCCCCCTGTAGTCACCTTGTGGTATTGCTGTGCCCCACACTCGCTGCCCCCAGTGGTCATCCTGCAGTATCGCTGTCTCTCTGATCAGCCCCTTCTTTCCATGTTGTGGAAACCAGTCCCACTCCAGGCACTTCTCATTGTCCTGGCACGACCAAACCCCGACCTTGCATTAAGTTAGGAGAAGAGAAAATAGCCCTTAGAAGGAGTTATTGAACAAATGGACTTGCAAGCAGACAGACAGACGGACTCTCAGACAGACATATGCACAAACTCTCTAAAATATAGTGTAGTGGGGCGGAGTGGCCACCCACTGCCCCACAGGGGGAAGAGCCCCTCCCAGAGCCCTGGGGGGCAGCGCCTGGCCCCAACACATCACCTGACCGGAAGTCAGGAGTCCAGGCAAGAACTATCAAAGACCAGCCTGAGAGGTCCATCAGCCCCCAGCTGCCAGAGGAACCAGGAGCAAGCAGGAAGGTGGACCTGAGGGAAGCGGAGGACGTCCTGGACAGTCTGCTCACCGCGCCAGAAGTTCCAGCCCTACGAAGCACACTGGCCCTATAATGGAGCCACGTATGTGCCGAGGAGGAGAACAGAAGCAGCCCAGGGATCGAAGACCATTGTTTGGCCAAGCCAGAGCTGGAGTCAGCGTGGTGCGGTCCGGATCACTGCAGCCGCAGCAGCAGAACCACTCTGATGTGGTTAGGGCTCTAGCCAGGGACATAGCGAAGTGGGTCGACCTGCATCCCCCCTATTTCTGGCTGGTAGTGTCCTGGCTGGGTGCTCGCAGCTGAGGCCTTCACTTGCCAGAACCCCGCCTGAGCAAGGAGATCGGAGGGTTTGCTCTAAGACAAATTGCTTGTTTTCTGGCCCAACCTCATAGACTCATAGACTTTAAGGGCAGAAGGGACCATTATGATCATCTAGTCTGACCCCCTGCGCAACGCAGGCCATAGAATCTCACCCATCCCCTTCTAGAATAATCCTCTCACCTATAGCTCAGATATCGAAGTCCTTGAAACGATGGTTCAAAGACCCCAAGATGCAGAGAATCCTCCCGCTAGTGACCTGTGCCCCATGCTGCAGAGGAAGGCGAAAAACCTCCAGGGCCTCGAAAGAGTGCCCGGGCCTGTAGCCTCCATTTAACTATTGGTGCCTTGAGTCCGGGCCAAAGCCAAGTGACTTTTGGCCCAGCCTGATCATCGGTTGGAGGCCAGGACTTGTTGATACTGACTGGGGAGTGATGCAGAGGGGGTGAAGTAGCTGACTGGGTTACATATACATAAAAGCTGTGTCTAGACTGGCAAGTTTTTCTGCAAAATCATGTGATTTTGCGGAAAAACTTGCCAGCTGTCTACACTGGCCACTTGAATTTCCGGAAAAGCACTGACGATCTCATGTAAAATCATCAGTGCTTTTCCGGAAATACTATGCTGCTCCCATTTGGGCAAAAGTCTTTTTCCGAAATACTTTTGCGCAAAAGGGCCAGTGTAGACAGGATCGTACTGTTTTCCTCAAAACAGCCCCGATTGCAAAAATGGCGATCGGGGCTTTTTTGCGGAAAATCGTGTCTAGATTGGCCACGGACGCTTTTCCACAAAAAGTGCTTTTGCGGAAAAGCATCCTGCCAATCTAGACGTGATTTTTCTGAAAATGCTTTTAACGGAAAACTTTTCCGTTAAAAGCATTTTCGGAAAATCATGCCACTGTAGACGTAGCCAAATAGATTAGGGCAACCAGGTCCTTATATCATTTCATATTATTTGGTTTGAAGGAATGGAGAAACGAACGAACAAATGAACATTCCTCTTACGGTATTTGAGAAGGACAAAATGAGTCTGGCTAACAAAACGAATCTTTTTTCAACAAAACTGTTCCAGTCATTTCACGGCTCTTATTTTCTCTTCTCTGATGCTTCAGCCTGCTCAGTCTGTAGCCAAGGATCCTTCCAGGGAGGCTGCCATCGCATGGCACATGGGGCTGTTCCCCTGGGGGATTTAGGTGCGCCTGGAGCAGCTTCGCTCGCAGGTTGCTGCTGGGGTGAGCTCTCCCCACCATGGAAACTAGGGTTGGCTATTTAGTCCCAGAAAAAGAGGGGCTCCTGTTTGCAGCGTGCACCAGCCGGGAGCAGTTTCACAGCAGGGAGGGGATTTCTGCCCCCGTCCTCTGTGCTCCTTCACCGCTCGGCCCAGCCTGCCCGAGGGGGGAGCCGGGAGCAGCCGTCTGTGTTGTAGGAACTGCAGAGACAGCCAGCAACTCTGGAGTGAGTCTGGAGCAGCAGGGGAAGAGCGGCAGGACAAGCCAGAGATGAGGCGTTACTGGCAGGTCCATGGCTAGGCAGTGACTGAAGCCTCCAGGCATGAAATGCATCCCAGGCCGGGAACCACCCTGCCAGGACCAGCACGGTGAGTGTGTTACGTCCATTAAACCTGCTGAGGGGTTCATGTAGCGGGGAAATGTAACCCTCGAGTGAGACGTTGCCATGGGAACCCTTCAAGACTTTTCTCTTGATTTGATAGAATCCCAGAATCCCAGGGCTGGCAGAGACCTCAGGAGTCACCACGTCCAGCCCCCGGCCCAAAGCAGGACCAACCCAACTCAACCATCCCAGCCAGGGCTTGGTCGAGCGGGGACTGAAACACCTCTAGGGATGAAGATTCCACCCCCTCAATATGCAGCCCATCCCAGGGCTTCCCCACCCGCCTAGGGAAAGAGTTTTTCCTAATATCCAACCTAGACCTCCCCCACTGCAACTTGAGCCCATTGCTCCTCGTTCTGCCATCTGCCCCCACTGAGAACAGCCTCTCTCCAGCCTCTTTGGAGCCTTCAGGGAGTTGCAGGCTGCTCTCAAATCCCCCCTCGCTCTTCTCTTCTGCAGGCTGAACAAGCCCAAATCCCTCAGCCTCTCCTTAGAGGTCATGTGCTCCAGCCTCCCAATCACTTTTGTTGCCCTCCGCTGGACCCTCTCCAATGCGTCCACATCCTCTCTGTGATGCGGGGACCCAGAACTGAGCACAATAGTCCAGCCCTCACCAGAGCCGAATAAAGGGGAATAATCACTTCCTTGGATCTGCTGGCAATGCTCCTCCTAATGCAGCCCAATATGCCGTTAGCCTTCTTGGCTACAAGGGCGCCCTGTTGACTCATATCCAGCTTCTCATCCACTGGAATCCCCAGGTCCTTTTCTGCCGAGCTGCTGCTTAGCCAGTCGGCCCCCAGCCTGTAACAATGCTTGGGATTCTTCTAATCAATATAGAGCACTCTGGGCCATAGAACCATAGAGCTGGAAGAGACCTTAGAACGTCATCCAGTCCAGTCCCCTGCCCAAAGCAGGACCAATCCCAACTAAATCAACCCAGGCAGGGCTTGGTCAAGGCAGGACTTCAAAACCTCTAGGGATGGAGATTCCACCCCCTCCCTAGGGAACCCAGCCCAGTGCTTCCCCACCCTCCTAGGGAAATCATTTATCCCAGTGTCCAACCTAGTCCTTGCCCACTGCAATGTGAGCCCATTGCTCCTCGTTCTGCCATCTGCCCCCACAGAGAACAGCCTCTCTCCATCCTCTTTGCAATGCCCCTTCAGGAAGTTGAAGGCTGCTCTCAAATCCCCCCTCACTCTTCTCATCCTAAACCTAAAGAAGCCCAAATCCCTCAGCCTCTCCTCATAGGTCATGTGCTCCTGCCCCTAATCACATTTGTTGCCCTCCATTGGACCCTCTCCAATGCGTCCACATCCTTTCTATAGGGGGGGGCCCGAGAACTGGACACAATACTCCAGATGTGGCCTCCTCAGTGCTGAATAAAGGGGAATAATCACGTCTCATAGAGGATTGGGCCAAAAGAAATCAGATGAGTCAATCTGGGATTTGTGATGCGCAGAGAGTCTGCCATATTGCCCGAGAACGTGGGAATCTTGCTTGGGGTTCTAGTGTTTGAGTTTCTTGGTCAAGTTTCTCCTCTTTTGCCTCTATGGGCTTGGGCTGTAATTTGTTCTTGTCTTTTATGCATTTGATCCAGGGATGCCTTGGGCCAGATCCGCACGTCGTGTAAAGTGATTCAATCCCCCTGAATCTAAGGGAGTGACCCCAGTTCACACCAGTGCGATAATGCACCCGAGAAGTCTCCGTGTCAGCAGTGGTTGGTCCCTGTCAGTCCCAGGACGTGAAGGAGAGGAGGTGGGTGAGACTGGCTGGTGGAGGTAATCTTGTCTCTCTCTCCTATGTCACAGGTGTTACGTCTCCCACCTTGACTCCCACAGAGTCTGATTGGCTGCGCTCAGGGCACTGACCCCTTCTTGTGCGGGATTAACATTGAGACGTGAAATTTTAGTGAGCCGAGAGTCAGGGTTGCTTCCTCTGACATTTGAACCCTGACCCTCCCCATCTCCTTCCCTCTGCAGCCCTCACAGGACGTACTGAGGAAGGAAATGCCCAACCAAACCAACATGGCCGAGTTCCTGCTCCTGGGCTTCTCTGATGTCCGGGAGCTGCAGATTTTGCACTTTGTGCTGTTTCTGGTGATATATCTGGTGGGCTTGGTGGGGAACCTTCTCATCATCATAGTCATAGCCCTCGACCATCGTCTGCACACCCCCATGTACTTCTTCCTGGGGAACCTGTCCATCCTAGACCTCAGCTCCATCTCCGTCACCATCCCCAAATCCATGGCCAACTCCCTCATGGACACCAAAGTGATTTCCTACCCTGCCTGTGTCGCCCAAGTCTTTCTATTCATGTTCTTTTGTTCATCTGATTTTGGCATACTGACAATCATGGCCTATGACCGATACGTGGCCATCTGCCACCCGCTGCACTATGAGAGAATCATGAACTGGAGAGCCTGTGTCCATATGGCCACCAGCGCCTGGGTCAGTAGTTTGCTCTACTCTGCCCTGCACACCGGGAACACGTTTGCCGTCTCCTTCTGTGGAGGCCACGTGGTGGATCAGTTCTTCTGTGGTATCCCCCAGCTCCTCAAACTGGCCTGCCCTGACTCCAACCGCAGTGAAAATGGGGTTATTATCTTTAGTGCCTGCTTAGTCGTCAGTTGCTTTGTTTTTATTGTTGTGTCGTATGTTCAGATCTTCAGAGTGGTGCTGAGAATCCCCTCGGAGCAGGGCCGGCACAAAGCCTTCTCCACCTGCCTCCCCCACATCTCTGTGGTCTCTTTGTTTATTTTAACTGGTGCCTTTGCCTACCTGAAACCCACCTCCAGCACCACATCCCTCCTGGACCTCATAGTAGACATTTTCTATTCTGTAGTGCCTCCTGTGCTGAACCCCGTCATCTACAGCATGAGGAATAAGGAGATCAAAGCTGCCCTGCTGAAATTGATTGGAAGGAGGTTATCCCTGGCACAGAAAATGTCTGTGTTTCACCTCTGATTTTAATTTCATCCCATTTCTTTTTGTATAAATGAAATGAGGAGAGTAATGTCTGCATGAGAGCAGGGTTTGCCATCTTGTTATGCACAAAGGTGTATTTGCAGTGGCAAAATGGAAACACTGATCAAGTCAAAGGAGCAACCGTAAATGTATACCACTGTAAATAATAACAAAATCTATCTATCTATCTATCCCCACACACCCCCTCTATCTATCTATCTATCTATCTATCTATCCCCACACACCCCCTCTTATCTATCTATCTATCTATCTATCTATCTATCCCCACACACCCCCTCTATCTATCTATCTATCTATCTATCTATCTATCTATCTATCTATCTATCTATCTATCTATCTATCTATCTATCTATCTATCTATCTATCTATCTATCTATCTACCTACCTACCTACCTACTTCAGGATGCTATAACGCATCCCAATCCCATGCTATCTGAGAACCTTGGATAGAAAATCTGTATCCGTAACAAAGTCTTAGTGGATCTCCTGGATGCTGAAGAAAAGAAATGCAGTATCTGTGCAGTAGACATTTGATTTTTGCTTCTGCTTCATATTTCAGTGGGTAATTTTTTTGAACAAGTAGGCTGTTGGTTGGTTTGTTGCTTCCATCCGTGTGTTTTCAAGGTGGGGTTGTCTGGGGAGATGGTTAGTGTTTACTCAGGCAGCATGGTTAGTATTTTGTCCTGTACAGAGCTGCCCGGTTCACAGGTTACTCTTAGGTAACATACAAACCTGGCCCTAAGATGCAACTGGGTTTGCTCCAATTGTACAGACAGAGATAAACACCTACAGGATCTAGATCAAGCATTCTTTAACCTAAAATAAAATCAAGCATTCTTAAAACTAAAATTCTTTCCAGCAACCACACAGCGCATTTCCATCATACCCACCCCAGTACCCAGCCCTGCAATCCACTCCGGTGCCAACTCTGTCCACACATCTGCACAAGCAACATCATCCCAGGACCTATCCACTTAAGCCATCACGTCAGAAGCACATACAAAGACACAGACACTAATGTGACATGTGCCATCAAGGCCATGTGCCAACAGAAACCTGTTGGGAACCATTTTAACTTGCCTGGGCACCCGCTAATGGATCTCAAACCATCCTGAAAGAGAAGCTACAGAACTTAATTTCATTTCCAAGTTTGATTCCTACAACAGAGGTTTAAACAAAGACCTCAACTGGATTACCCACTACATTCCACATCCTAATGGGCAGGGGGCTGGACTTCATGACCTCCTGAGGTCTCTTCCAGCCCTTTGAATCCATGATTCTAATGACATAAAAAGCCAAACACCAGGTACTTAAGACTAATTATAACCCTCTCTATCAGCTTCATTTAACATGGACAATCTAACTGAGTAGTCTTCTTCCATTTTTCCTCCTGTTCTTTCCCTCCCCATCCCCTCTCTTTCTCTGCAAGGGTATATCTACACTAGCTCGTTAGTTTGACCTAGGTAGGGTAATGAAGGCAAGCGGAGTTACAAATGAAGCCCGGGATTTAAATATCCCGGGCTTCATTTGCATGTTCCTGGGCGCCGACATTTTTAAATCCCCCTTAGTTCAAACTCTGTGCCCGCGGCTACAGGCGGCACGGAGTAGGTAGTTTGAATTAAAGATCCTAATTTGAACTACTGTTACTTCTCATTCCACGAGGCATAATGGTAGTTCGAATTAGGATCTTTAATTCGAACTACCTACTCTGTGTCATGTGTAGCCACGGGCAGAGAGTTCGGACTAAGGGGGATTTAAAAATGCTGGCGCCCGGAAACATGCAAATGAAGCCCGGGATATTTAAATCCTGGGCTTCATTTGCATGTTTCCGGGCGCCTTCATTACCCTACCTAGCTCTAACTAACAAGCTAGTGTAGATGTACCCCAGTATATTTGGAACTTGGACACCCTAAAGTCTATTATGTGAAGAAGAGGTTTGTGCCCATGAAAGTTCATCTACAGACGGCCCCCGACTTCCAACGCTATTGGTTCTGGAGGAAGCGTCGCTAGTCGGGGGCTTCATAACTCGAACCCGCATTGACAGTAGATGCCATGTGCCATTGTAAATACAGGGTTTTCCAGCCCCTTCTATACTTACAAAAATAGTTGTAAGTGCGGAGGGTCAAAACTCGAGTGGTCGCATCTCGGGGGCCTCCTGGACATTTTTTGATAGTCTGTAAGGTGCTGCAGGACTATTTTATTTTTTTTTAAGTTTTTACAATCTGATGCCTGGTACGTCCCACTGTCCTCGCACAACCAAATCAAATTTGGGAGGCAGCTTCCTCTTTTCCTAGCTGAAAGCAAGGTCGGGGTGGGGTTGTGCCAAGACAATGAGAAGTGCCTGGAATGGGATTGTGTCCTATCACATGGAAAGGCAGGGGGGTTGATCAGAGGAACAGCGATACTGCAGGGAAAGCACTGAGGCCAGCAAGCATGGGGGACAGCGATACTGCAGAGTGAGCACAGGGGGTGGCCACACCAGCAAGGGATCAAGATTTCCACATTTCCAGCCACTGGAGCCCCACTGCTCCAAATTGTGCTGGAGGCCGGGGGGAGCACCCCACCCACTGGTCCTGCTGGAAACCCTGCGTACTGGCCTTGCCACCGTAATCTCTCCCCAGGAGACCCTCAGGCCAGGAAGCATGCCCCAACCCCTTCTCCCGCGAGGGGACCCCCCCCCCCAAGGAGAGGCTGGGAACCGTGGCCCAACTTCCCTGACCTTGCTTTGAGTTAGGGGAAGAGGAAGCTGCATCCCAAATGTGGTTTGGTTGTGCCAGGACAATGGGATGTGCCTGGAATCCGAGTGTGTTCCATAACAGGGAAAGGGAGGGGGTTGATAGCTGGGACAGTTACACTGGAGAATGACCCCAGGGGGGCAGGGAACGGGAGGCTCAGGGCAGTGGGCTGAGAGGTGGGGGGGACTCAGGACAGGAGTGTGTTGGGGGGGGGTTGGGGCTGCACTGCCCTGCTGGTGGCACCCCCTGTGGGGCAACACTGGTGAGGACGGCACTGCCCAGGGGGGAGACAGCACCAAGGTCGTGCAGCTGTAGCCCCTGGAAGGAGCTGTCTCCAGAACAGCACAACCCTCACCAACCACGGTCAGCCCCGGTAAGCCCCCCGAACCTCCCACCCTTCTTGATAGCCCTGCCCTGAGCCCTGCACCCCATCCCCTGCCCTGAGTCCTGCACCCTATACCATCCCCTGAGCCGTCTAACCCCTGCCTTCACTCGAACCTTCCAGCCCTGCCTTAAGCCCCCCCCACACCTCCCAGCCCTCACTCCTGCACCACTGCTCTGTGGAGGCAGGAAAAGAGAATAAGGGAATTTGTGTGCAGCCATCTTGGTCTTGTTAACAAGAGAGCAAGAGTCAGGCTAAGTCTGTGGCCTGACAACGCGAGAGCTGTAATCAGACCCTGCCTTTGCCTCTCGCCTCCATACGGAGATACGGATAGAACGCTGACTCTGGCAGAGACCTTGGGATAAGGAGCATCTGGGTGGAACTAAATAACTGTTAGCCATTGGTGTTTGTAATGGGAAGGAGACTAATTGTTATTGTTATTATATCTAATAGACAGTATTGAAACTGCTTCATAATTGCTTGTATTCGAAGATCTGCCTCGGAAGGGGGGCTCCCCCCCGTCCTAACCAGTTTTTCCCTTGCTGCAGCTCGTAATAAAACTGCCTCTGGCTACTTGTTGCTTAAACACAACGCAGAGTGAAGGCTTGTTTTCTTCCACAGCCCCTGCCCCTGCTGCGCCCTCCCCAAAGCCTTCCCTGATTCCTTCACCCCAACCTGAATCCTGCACCTCAGCACTTATCTTGACTCCCGCACCCTGCGCTCCCAGCTCTAAGAACCCCACACTCTGCCCTGAGCCCCCCACAGCTTCCACTTTCTGCCAGACTCCCAGCCCCCCCCAACTCCCTCATTTAAATAAGGGATGTACATTTTCATTTGAATTAAACAACAACAACAACATTACCACAGTGAAGGATTCAAAGAACTCCATGGACATCTGCCAATAGATTAAATAAAGTCACACCCATATTAAACTAATAATTTAAAATGGAACTCAACCAGACCCTTTTTAATCCTTTATTGCTGGGAAAGGAAAACCTCCCGTCTCTCAGAGAGATCTTGGATAGATGACAAAATAAACTGATACCCCCAAATTCCTACCACAGAAATCTCATTGGATCAAAGAAACAAGTCAGCGAAGGGACATACACCAACAGGAAAAGGCAAATACAGAAGCAAAACTTCTCATACTGCAACCACAATTTTATTCCAAAAAAGAGAAGAGGCCGAGATTTCACGAAGACAACTAGTGACTTAGCTGCGGCTGGTGATCTATTGTGCAAAATCGTAGAGTCTTAGAATTCTAGGGTAGGAGGAGACCTCAGGAGTAATCAAGTCCAGCCCCGGCACAAAGCAGGACCAACCCCAAATCAAATGTCCCAGTCAGGGCTCTGTCAAGCCGGAAATTAAACACCTCTAGGGATGGAGATTCCACCCACTCACTAGGAATCCCATCCTAGTGCTTCCCCACTCTCCTTGGGAAATGGTTTTTCTTAATATCCAACCTAGACCTCCCCCACTGCAACTTGAGACCATTGATCCTTGTTCTGCCATCTGTCACCACTGAGATCAGCCTCTCGCCAGTCTCTTTGGAACCCCCCTGAAGGAAGTTGAAGGCTGCTATCAAATCCCCCCTCACTCTGCTCTTCTGTGGACTAAAAAAGCTCAAATCTCCCAGCCTCTCCTCAGAAGTCATGTCCTCCCGCCCCAGAATTTTTTTCATTTCTGGGCTTTCTCCAGGGTGCCCACATCCTTTCTGTAGTGGGGGCCCCAGAACTGGACACACTACTCCAGATGTGGCCTCCCCAGTGCTGAATAAAGGGGAATAGTCACTTCCCTGGATCTGCTGGCAATGCTCCTTCTAATTCACCCTAATATGCCATTGGGTTTCTTGAAGACAAGGGCACCCTGTTGACTCATGTTGTGCAACTGTGATATTAAATCCTTGTGAAAGAGGAACAGGTGTGTATCTAGATGGGGGTGAATGAGGAGCGCAATCTGCTCCCATTTACATGGGTCTAATTCTAAATTAATCCATCTAAGTTCAGCGGCGCTAGACCACATTGCATAAAGAAGCTGAGGCTGCAATCACAAGCACTGAAGGATGTGTCACTTCCTGAAGATTAACCTCCACCCCATCAGTTTCTTCAAGGCAGCCTTGATCTCCTTGTTCCTCATGCTGTAGATGACTGGATTCAGCATGGGAGGCACCACGGCGTAGAGAACACCCACCACGAGATCCAGATTAGATGCTGAGCTGGAGGGGGGTTTCAGGTAGGCAAACACACCGGTGAAAAGTAACAAGGAGACGACTGTGAGGTGGGGGAGGCAGGTGGAGAAGGCTTTGTGCCGGCCCTGCTCCGAGGGGATTCTCAGCACCGCTCTGAAGATCTGAACATAAGACACAAGGATGAAAACAAAGCAGTGTAAACCTAAAAACACACTAAAGCCAATAAGCGCAATTTCACTGAGGTCCAAGTCAGAGCAGGCCAGCTTGAGGAGCTGGGGGATTTCACAGAAGAACTGGTTGATGACGTTGGACTGGCAGAAGGGTAACATGAAGGTGTTCCCAGTGTGCAGGGCAGAGTAGACAATACCAGCGAGCCAAGCACTGGCGGCCATTTGACCACAGGCTCTCCTGTTCATCACCCGTTCGTAATGCAGGGGCTGGCAGATGGCGACATATCGGTCATAGGCCATGACGGTGAGTACAGCAAGATCAGTTGAAGTGAAGACAAAAAAGAGAAAGACTTGGGCAACACAGGCTGGGTAGGAAATAGACCTGGTGTCCAGGAGTGAGTTGACCATGGATTTGGGGATGGTGACAGAGATGGAGCCGAGGTCTAGGATGGACAGATTCACCAGGAAGAAGTACATGGGGGTGTGAAGATGGTGGTCGAGGGCTCTGGCTGAGATGATGAGAAGGTTCCCCACCAGGGTTGCTAGATAAATCAATAGAAAAACCACAAAGTGCAAAATCTGCAGCTCCCGGATGTCAGAGAATCCCAGGAGAAGGAACTCGGTCACAGTGCTTCGGTTGGACATTTTCTTTTTCAGCACATTGTGTGATGGGCGAAGAGGGAAGGACATAGACAGGGGTGGGGATTAGAGTCCTCTTGGTGCTATCTCAGAGTGAGAGTCCCAAAGGCACACAAGCTCTCCTCTTTTGCATTCCCCAGGTGTGGTGAGTTACCAGATGGGTGTTAATTGGCCTGGATCCTCGACAATCTGCCGAGATGCATCTGTTTGCACCATCTGAGGATCGGGCTCAGGATGGGGCTGGATAAAATGCAGAGCAGAGGATGGAGCAAAGCTCAATCCCAATGCAACCGCTTTGGGTCATCATAGGGTGACAATATTTCTGTAGGCTGAGTACGGGATGCCTGGTCAGATTGTTAGGATTCCAGTGAGTTCAATGGCAACCAATTGTACAAACTTTCCAACGTCAAGCTGATGGAACACCTGTTAAAAAGAACAAATGGTGTCGTTGGCTTCTTCTAATTGACTTTCTTATGTTTAAGGCTTTGGGGTTCAAACAAAACCCACCACACACTTGCACGCCTCTCTCCCATGTGGGGATGAGTGACTGACCCTACCCTTCTTTGCTGCCCCTCTCTGCCCTCCACGCCCCGCTGGGCTCCCAGGATTGACCCATTTTCCTGGTACCTGACACAGCATCTTCTTGAGGCCACATGCGGGAGAGTGTGTGGAGGTGCAGGGTCACATATCCCCTCCCCAGATTCCTGACAGGTGTGTAACCAGAATGTGGCCGGTAGTGGATTTTTGGGGGAAAGGGATGGGTGCAGCCCCAGCCACAGGAGAGAAGTGGAGGGGGGGAGAAAGAATGATGAGGCAGAGCTCATCTCTTCTCCTCCACCCACCACCCTTCCCCTATGGCTGGATGCCTCTTGTCCCTTCCTGATGTGATGGTGATAAAAGGCAGGTCACAGCTCCAGGTTGCTGCTGGCCACTGAGATTACCCAGCCAGCTCCTGTTCCCTGGATACAGTGTGGGCAGGACAGGGTTAAGCCCTAAGGATGCCTTGGGCACCAGGACGTCTGGTCACATGAGCTAGTAACGCTCGTGGGCCTCTCTGCTGCGTCATTTACCTCAGCCGCTTCCTGCCTGCGCAGGGCCGTGGGTCTGGGGACAGGCCCGACGAGGAACAGAACAGAACATCTCTGGTCATCCCCGACAGCGCCCCCAGCTCACACCCCTCCAGCGCATTATGGACAATCTGCAACCTGACCTGGTAAACCAGCCCCCCTCCTCCGCACAGGCCTCGGAACAGGCCAGTCCTCACCTGCAGGCAGCTCCCAACCTGAAAAAAATTCAATCCAGCAACTGCACAGCACACCCCCATTCTACTCACCCAGGAGCCCAGCCCTGCAATAAAGCGCATTGCCGACTCTGTCCACACATCTACACAAGTGACCCCATCATGGTCCTCACCATGTCAGCTACCACATCAAGGATGCAGACAACTGCACATTCGCCAATGTGATCTATGCCAGCAAGTGCCAGCAATGCCCCTCGGCCGTGTGCATTGGCCAAACCAGTCTCTGCGACAAAGGAGACATGGACACACGTCAGACATCAGAAACAGTAACGCACAGAAACCTGTGGGGGAGCATTTTAACCTGCCTGTGCACTCAGTCCTGGATTTAAAAGTCGCCCTTCTTCTAAAAAGGAATGTCACCAGCCAAGTACAGAGAGACTCTACAGAACTGGAATTTATCGACAGATTTGAGACCACTACCCTGGCCTGGACATTACCTGGTCGATGCATTGCACAGCCTCCTGCCGCATCAAATGCCATGTATGGGACACATCCAGCCCACTTAATTAGCCTCATTGACACGGGTCCTACAGTGGACAAGGACTGCTTCTGCTGTTCTATAGAGCTCTTGGCTTCTCTCATTTCCACTCCCATTCACCTGAGGAACCGGGTTTTGCCCACGCAAGATCATGACCCCATCTCTATATTGTGGTTAGTCTCCGAGTTGCCACGGAACCACTCTTTCCTGTTAGTACATGTCTGCCTGGTGCCTCATCCACAGTGTGTGTAGCCAGCGGCAGGGTGGAACAAAGGAGATGGAGCTAAAGCAAGAGATGTCGCTGCTAAACCCACCGAGCTCCTCTGTGTCTGCAGGATGGGCTAAGAGACACAGGCTGCGGCAGGGGTCTTCCAGTCGCTCTTTTCCAGTCAGTTTTACCATCCAATGGGGGTCCCATAGATCAAGTGGGTTCAGATTTCAGAATTATTGGACAACATGAACGTTTCCAACCCAGTTTCAAGCTAGCTCCCAGTGTGGGGGAATCGTATGCAAATTATTTCAGAAGAATTCACGGGTTTTAGCTGAAGACATTTCCCCGGGAAATGCATGATTCTTGAAACACAAGCTTCAGAGGGGCAGCTGTGTTCATCTGTAACTTTAAAAATGATGTGTGGTCCTGTGGCACTTAAGAGACTAATAAATATATAGATATAAATTCATGAACTTTCTTGGACAAAAACCACTTCCACAGATTAAACAGCTTTTACCCCTGGAAGCTCAGGAATCTATCTATCTATCCCCATACACCCCCTCCATCCATCCATCCATCCATCCCCATACACCCCCTCCATCCATCCATCCATCCATACACCCCCTCCATCCATCCATCCATCCATACACCCCCTCCATCCATCCCCACACCCCCTCTATCTATCTATCTATCTATCTATCTTAGTCTCTAAGGTTATGTCTACACTACCACCCTAGTTCGAACTAAGTTGCCACAGAACTACTCGATGTTTTGAAACACAAAGACACGTCTTGGAAAATTTAAAACGTAAAAAAAATTTTGGCCCTCAGTTCAATGAAAATTTGTCAGGATTCTACAATATCTGCCGTGAGCCAGTTCTCACTAAACTAAAACTGGCTGGCATATTTGGACTGGCGGAAGGGTGACATGAAGATGTTCCCAAATCAAAAAGTTTGGGTTTCACACAATTGCTGTAACAGGGTCCCTTGTTCTCAGCTGGGGGAAGAAGAATACCAGCCCCGTGAAGCTCTCAAAGCTGGAGTGAGTGCTGTGACCAGTCCTGCAGCGTTCCCTTCGTAACTCGAGTCTAGTATGAAATGGCCCCCAGCTAGCCGCCCCTAAACAGAGTTAGCGGAAGTCACACACTCACCATGCTGGGCTTTGCCGGACAGTCCCCAGCTTGGAATCTATTTCACCACCAGGATTCTCAGTCGCTGCCTAGGCACGGACCGGCCAGTGATGCCCCAGCGTGGTCGCCTTGCCTTGCACTTCCAGCATGTCTTGTGAGCGCTGGGTCTCTGCAGTTCCTGGCAGGCAGGGACCTGCCCCACAGATGGCCGCTCCCAGCTCTTCCTCAGTCAGGCTGGGCCCGGCAGCGATGGAGTAAAAAGGAGAAATCCCCTCCCTGCTCTGACCTGCTCCTGGATGCTACAAGCTGCCAACATGGCCCCAGCTTGTTCTGGGGTAAATAGCCAACTCCGGTCTCCAGGGCGGGGAGATCTCACCCAGCAGCAAACCGCCCTGACAGGATGCTTCTGCCACCTCTCACTCCCTGAGGGAACAGCCCCACGTGCCCTGCGATGGCAGCGGCCCTGGGAGGACCCTGGCTGCAGACAGAGCCGGGCTGAAGCCCAAAGGGGATGAAGGAGATTGCAGAATGAACTCTGTGTGGGGAGCAGAGATGTGATCTGCTGCAGCTCAGAGCCTGGTGGCCCGACAGTCCTGGCTGGCCTGGAGCAGCCTGGGCCTCCCTCAGCCCCACAGACTCTGCTCTGGGGGAGCAGAGACGTTGGGTCTCCTGCGTTCCTGGAATTCCAGGGCTGGCAGTGACCTCAGGAGTCATCGAGTCCAGCCCCCTGCCCAAAGCAGGACCAACCCCAACTCAATCATCCCAGCCAGGGCTTGGTCATGCTGGGACAGGTGGGGCTGTCATCCATCCTCCCAGTCAGGTGTAGGGTCCCAGGCAGAGACTGACAGAAGCGCCTCCTCTCCTCAGCCATGGGATGCGGCCCCAAGAACGTAAGAGCAGCCAGACTGAACCAGACGAACGATCCATCCAGGTTTACAGGATTGGCCGACAAAGATTTTCTTTGTCACCCAATCCCTGTCTTGCCAGCCGCTTTTTGTGGACAAACTGCTGATTCGGCAAAACGCAGCGGCCATTTTTATTCAAATGAAGCGCGGGAGATTTAAATCCCCGCTTCATTTGCATTGTCTGTATGTCTACTTTACATCCCTCTAGTGACAAAGGGATGTAGACCAGACATACCCTCTGTGTCCTCTAGTTCCTATATTATGGAAACAAGTGATCACCACTCATGATTTTTAGACCTCTATCATAGCCCCACTCAGTCTCCTCTTTTCTACTGAAAAGTCCCAGTCACTTTAGCCTGTCTTCATATGGGACCCATTCCAAACCTCTAATCATTTTAGTTGCTCTTTTCTAATGCCAAAATATTTTTTTTGAGGTGAGGAGACCACATATGTATGCAGTATTCAAGATGTGGGTGTACTATAGTTTTATATAGGGGCAGTAAGATATTCTTCAACTTATTTTCTATTCCTTTTTAAATAATTCCTAGCATCCTAAATGCCTTTTTGACTGTCGCTGCACACTACATGGACGTCTTCAGAAAACTATCCACGATGACTCCAAGATCTCTTTCCTGATTCATTGTAGCTAAATTAGCCCCCATCATATTGTACGTACAGTTGGGGTTATTTTTTCCAATGTGCATTACTTAACACTTATCCACATTAAATTTCATTTGCCATTTTGTTGCCCAATCACTCAGTTTGGTGAGATCTTTTTGAAGTTCTTCACAGTCTGCTTTCCTCTTGACTATCTTGAACTGCAAACTTTGCCACCTCACTGTTGACCCCTTTCTCTAGATCGTTTATGAATAAGTTGAATAGGATTAATCCTAGGACTGACCTTTGGGGAACACCACTAGTTACACCTCTCAATTCTGAAATTTACCATTTATTCCACCCTTTTGTTTTCTGTCTTTTAAGCAGTTCTCAGTACATGAAAGGATCTTCCCTCTTATCCCATGACAACCTAATTTACCCAACAGGGACTTTGGTGAGGGACTTTGCAAAGGTTTTCTGGAAATTGAAGTATTTAGCTCCGTTTTGAACCCTGTTAAAGTCCTAACCTTCATCAATTCCTCTGGCAAGGAGTTCCACAGTTTAACTGCATGCTGAGTGAAGTAAAGCTTCCTTTGGTTTGTTCTAAACCTGCTGCCTATTCATTTCACTGGGTGATCCCGAGTTCTTATACTGTGGGAATCGGTAAATAACTTTTCTCTATTCACTTTTTCCACACCAGAAACAGGGTCCATCTATCAAGGCAGGGGGTAGTATCTTTGGATACAGACCAGCGAAGCTAGTGAGGCTGGCTTTCACAGGGGCTGATACACTATTTCACCATCTCTTCATAATACAGAGACCTGGATGAAGGGCTGGAAGTCCTTAGGAAGCATTGCAAGAGCTTTATCTTCTAAAATACCATAAGAAGAACAGTGTTCATTGGTTCATTCCTTCCTTCCTTCCTTCATTCTTTTAATCAAAAGTATAGATAATTATATAAGTGCCTGAATGCCCTAATCAATGTAGGGTTCTAGGAAGGACTCCGCCCAGTCTCAGTTAACAAGTCCTGGGCTCCGTCTGATGATCAGGCTGGATCAACAGTCACTGTGTCCTGGTCTGGGATCAAGGCATAACTAGTTAACAGGGGCTACAGGATCAGGCCCTCATTCAGGGTGGGCCAGCAAACAAGCGATTCATGAATATAAGTCTGTGATCCCAGGCCCCAGTTCACGTCAGGACAGTGAATCATAGAACCGAGGACTGGCAGAGACCTCAGGAGTCACCGAGTCCAGCCCCCTGCCCAAGCGGGACCAGCCCCAACTCAATCATCCCAGCCAGAGCTTGGTCAAGCTGGGACTTAAACACCTCTAGAGATGGAGATTCCACCCCCTCCCTAGGGAACCCATCCCAGGGCTTCCCCACCCGCCTAGGGAAATGGATTTTCCTAATATCCAACCTAGACCTCCCCCACTGAAACTTGAGCCCATTGCTCCTCGTTCTCTCATCTACCACCACTGAGAACAGCCTCTCCCCATCCTCTTTGGAACCCCCCTTCAGGTTGCTAAATGCCGCTCTCAAATCCCCCCTCGCTCTTCTCTTCTGCAGATTCAACAAACCCAAATCCCTTTCTGACTCTCCTTGTAAGTCACGTGCTCCAGCTCCTCAATGATTTTCATTACCCTGCATTGGAGCCTCTCCAATGTGTCCACATCCTTTCCATAGTGTGGGCCCCAGAACTGGACGCGATACTCCAGAGGTGGCCTCACCAGTGCTGAATAAAGGGGAATCATCACTTCCCTAGATCTACTGGCCATGCTCCTCCTAATGCACCCTAACCTGCCATTGGGCTTCTTGACTACAAGGGCAGCCTGATGACTCATGTTGTGCCACTGTGCTATTAAATCCCTGCGAGAGAGGGACAGGTGTGTGTCCAGACTGAGGTGTGTGAGGAGCAAATTCTGCTCACATTTACACTGGTCTAATGCTAAATTAACCCATTTAAGTCCTGCGGCGCTAGTCCACATTGCATAAAGAAGCTGAGTCTGCAATCACAAGCACTGAGGGGCATTTCACTTGGAGATTAACCTCCACCCCATCAGTTTCTTCAGGGCAGCTTTGAGCTCCTGGTTCCTCAGGCTGTAGATGACCGGATTCAGCATGGGGGGCACCACGGCGTAGAGAACACCCACCAAGAGGTTGAGATTAGGTGCTGAACTAGAGGGGGGTTTCAGGTAGGCAAACACAGCTGTGAAAAGTAACAAGGAGACCACAGCGAGGTGGGGGAGGCAGGTGGAGAAGGCTTTGTGCCGGCCCTGCTCCGAGGGGATTCTCAGCACCGCTCTGAAGATCTGAACATACGACACAAACATAAAAACAAAGCAATTCACAACTAAAAACACACCACAGGAAATGACCCCAAGTTCACTGAGGTAGGAGTCGGAGCAGGCCAGCTTGAGGAGCTGGGGGATTTCACAGAAGAACTGGTTGACGACGTTGGACTGGCAGAAGGGTAACGTGAAGGTGCTCCCAGTGTGCAGGGCAGAGTAGACAATACCAGCAATCGAGGCACCGGCGGCCATGTGGACACAAGCTCTTCTGTTCATCACTCTCTCGTAGTGCAGCGGGTAGCAGATGGCGACGTATCGGTCGTAGGCCATGACGGTGAGCAAGGCAAAATCAGTTGAAGTAAAGACTAAAAAAAGGAAGACTTGGGCAACACATCCAGCATAGGAAATCACCCTTGTGTTCAGGAGAGAGTTGGCCATGGATTTGGGGACAGTGACGGAGATGGAGCTGAGGTCCAGGATGGACAGCTTCATAAGGAAGAAGTACATGGGGGTGTGAAGACGATGGTCGAGGACGATGGCTGAGATGATGAGAAGGTTCCCCACCAGGGCTGCCAGGTAAAGTACCAGGAACACCACAAAGTGCAAAACCTGCAGCTCCCGGATGTCTGAGAACCCCAGGAGCAGGAACTCGGTCACGGTGCTTCGGTTGGACATTTTCTTCCTCAGTTCACAGTGTGATGGCTGCGGAGGGAAGGACACAGACAGCGGCAGGGATTAGTGCAGGATACTGAGTCCCCTCCGTGCTATCTCAGACTGAGAGTCCCAGTGGCACACGACACCCCCCCACTTGCATTCACTCAGCTCCTTGGCAATCTACTGGCTCCTCGACAATCTATCGAATCGTATCCACTTGCCCCATCTGAACATCAGGCTCAGGACGTGGCTGGATAAAATGCAGACTGGAGGATGGAACAAAGCACAATCCCAACCCAACCGCTTTACCCGAGATGGCTCCGTTCCTGCCACCAACAGGAGGCCCCAGATTCGGGCATGAAACTAAAATACCGACGCTGCCCGCTCTCTGCTTTCTCCTTAAAACTGGCATAATCTCACTCCAGAGCTTGCATGACAGCTCCTGTGCGATACGTCCTCAGTCACACCGCGGGAACATCCTGCTGCCTGTTTATGAATGAAATTAGGATGTAAAGTTCCTCTCCCACGTCCAGCCATGGTTGGGCCCTTCACAGGGTGACCATATTTCTCAAGGCTGATGATGGGACACCCAGTCAAACGGCTCATATTCAAGCGAGCAAAACGTCCAATAGTCGTACAAACATTCACATATCAAGCAGATGAGATGCCTGTTGAAACGGGGGGAAATGGTGTCATTGGCGTCTTCCAGTTTACTTTCTTATCTTTAAGGCATTAGGCTTGAAACTCAACCCCACACACTCCCACACGCCCCTCTCCTGGGCAGATGAGTGGCTGATCCAGCTCTTCCTGCCTGCCCCTCTTCGCCCTCCACGCCTGGCTGGGCTCCCAGGACAGACCCACTTTTCCTGGTACCTGGCACCGTGTCTTCCTGGGGCAACGTGTGGAAGAGCGTGTGTGTGTCGGGGGGCAGGGTCACATACCCCCTCCCTGGATTCCTGCCACAGGTGTCACCAGAATGTGGCTGGTAGCAGCTTTTTGGGTCCTGTGGGGGGGAAAGGGATGGGCGCAGCCCTAGCCACAGGAGGAGAGGTGGGGGAGAAAGGTTGATGGGGCAGAGCTCATCTCTTCTCCTCTAACCAATACCCTTCCCCCCGCTTCTGGATGCCCCTTGTTCCTTCCTGCCCTCACTTTGAAAGGCAGCTCAGACCCCCAGGCTCCCACTAGCCACCGAGATAACCCAGCCGCCTCCTCTCCCCTGGCGCCAGCACGGGCAGGACGGGGTTAAGCCCTAAGGATGCCTTGGGCACCAGGATGTCTGGTCACACGAGCTAGTAATACTCGGTGACCTTTCTGCCGCGTCATTTACTTCAGCCGCTTCCTGCCTGCGCAGGGCCGTGGGTCTGAGGACAGGCCCAACGAGGAACAGAACAGAACATTTTTGGTCGTCCCTATCCCCTCCTGCACATCATTAACCCTCTGCAACCTATCCCGGAAAATGACCCCTCCCTCTCACAGGCCGTGGGGGACAGGCCAGTTCTCGCCTATAGACAGCCCCCAACCTGAAACAAATTCTGTCCAGCATCCCGACAGCACAGCACAGAATAGCACAGGAACCTAGCCCTGAAATAAACCCCTGTCAGGACTCCTTCCCCACTCTGACTCTATAAATGCAGAAGTTGGGGCCCGCAAAAGGACCCCAAAACCTTCTCTTTCCAGGCATTGGTAAGAAACTTCCCCCCAAAATCTAACAACCTAGATTTTGGGGATAAAAGATCCACTGCCACCACCCAAGTAATAATAAAGAAACCAGGGCGATACCACTTGGGAAATCTCACCCCTAAAGTACAAACCAGGACACACAAATTCCCCAATACCAGGTTAATAAAGGAAAAGAGAAAGAACGTTTATTATCACCCAATATTCTCGTTGCAAGCATAATAACTAGATGGAAAAGCCACAAATTAATATACTCATGGGGGAAATCCCACCATAGACCTAGAACTTAGTTACAAAGGAGTGGAAAACCCATTTTTAAATGCACAGACATCAGATCCTATCCCAAAACGATAAAAGCTAACGGATTTATCTAAACTTTACCCTACTTACAGCTAGTGAATTCTTTTCTTGGAGGGAGACATTTTGTCTGACCTTTCAGTAGCTGGAAAGAAATTGCCCAGGAGAAAGGAGAGAAAAACCAAAAATTCCTTTGTCCCAGCTTGAAATTCCTACCTACATTCCTATTGGCCAATTCTACCTGGGTTAGGTATAGTTAACCCCTTAGTCCCCAGACTGCTGGCCATCTCTCATGATCATAACAACCTCATTGCCAACTCTGTCGAAACATCGACACAACTGACCCCATCACAGGACCTCACCACATCAGCCACCGCCTCAGGGGCTCAGACAACTGCACATCCACCAGCGTGTTCTATGCCATTCGTACCAGCAATGCCCCTTGGCCGTGTGCATTGGCCAAACCAGTCTCTCTGTGGCTATGTCTAGACTGCACGCTTCTTTCGAAAGAGAAATCCGCTTTTTCGAAAGAGAGCACCCAGCGAGTCTGGATGCTCTCTTTCGAAGACGGCCTCTTTACATTGAAGAACGCCTTCTTTCGAAAGAGGAACTTTCGAAAGAAGGCGTTCTTCCTCTTGAAATGAGGTTTACCGCCATCAAAAGAAAAGCCGCGTTCTTTCGAAATAATTTCGAAAGAACGCGGCTTGAGTCTGGACGCAGGGGAAGTTTTTTCGGGAAAAGGCTACTTTTCCCGAAAAAACCCCTGAGTCTGGACACGGCCTGTGTGTCAAAGGAGAAATGAAAAAAAATAGTCTGGTAGCCCTTAAAAGACTAACTAAACACGTAGAAGGTATCATGAGCTTTCGTGGGCACAGC
This sequence comes from Pelodiscus sinensis, assembly GCF_052426305.1. Lineage (NCBI taxonomy): Eukaryota > Metazoa > Chordata > Testudines > Trionychidae > Pelodiscus > Pelodiscus sinensis. Next base: position 12,524,301 of record NC_143081.1, on the reverse strand, counting down.
CCATTTCTTCAGACGACCGGAGTGTTGGATGTCCAGAAACAAAATGAATAGTGGAGAAGGGAGGGGAGGGTAAGGAAAAAAATGGGAGAGGGGAACAAGAAGCGGCAGTGGGTATATAAATACAAATACAACTGAGCTGGTATGTAACGGGCAAAACTAATAGTAAAAAACACTTACAGAATGGATAGTTGAAAGAAACAGATAAGGACCATGAGTTAGCAATTAGAGAGGAAGAGTACTAACACCAGAATCTACACAGACAAGGAGCCATTGGCACCTTCTTTGGTTGGTGGGTTGATCATGTCCCAGCCAACCGGCATCTGAGTTCCAACCATTAGTATGAGAATTAAACTTGTGAATGAATTGTAGTTCCAACTCTTCCCTGTGTATTTGGCTTGTGGTATTGGTCTGTGACAAAACAGCCACCTGAAGATCTCTTAATGAATGACCAGGCAGATTAAAGGGTTCACCAACAGCTTTCTATGCATTCCCTTTCCGGAGATCTGATTTGTGGCTATTGATTCTTTCCCGTAGGGACTGTCCAGATTGGCCAATACATATCACCAGGGCTCGCCCGTGGCGAGTAGATTGTAACCTGAAAGAGTTGGGTTCGGGCGATCGGCACATGCGCAGATCGCCAGACAGCGCAGCTGGCGAATGGGGCTCACCGCGGTTCGGCGAGCCCTGCATATCACAGTGGGGCATTGCTGGCATTTGATGGCATCGATCACATTAGTGGATGTGCAGTTCAATGAGCCGTTGATTTGGTGGCTGAAGTGGTTGGCTCCAGTGATGTATTTGCTTGTATAAATGTGTGGGCAGAGTTGGCACCGGGGCTGATTGCAGGGCAGTGTTCCTGGATGCCGATTCTAAACCCACTGAGCTCAGCCATGTCCACGGGCTGGGCTAAGAGAGACGGGCTGTGGCCGGGAGCTTCCATTCACTCTTCTCCTGTCAACACACCAGGATGTTTAATTCCTACCTGACCACTTTGCTGCTCGCTCAGCTTTACCATTCAACTGGCGTCCCTTTGACAGGGCAATGCACACCGATGCATAGCGCAACGGGGTTCAGATTTGAGTATTATTGGGCAATATGAACGTTTCCACCCTGGCTTCTCACTAACATTCGAATTTGGGGGATTGTGCTCAAATTGTTTCCAAGGAGTCCTCAGTTCTTAGAACACAAATTTCCGAGGAGCAGTCGTGTTCCTCTGTAGCTTTAGAAACAACACGTCATCCTGTGGCACTTAAGAGACTAACAAATATATAGATACAGAATCATGAACTTTCTTGGACAAAAACGACTTGGATGAAATGAGTTTTACACCCGGCCTCAGGATTCAATCAATCTGTCTATCTATCTAGCTATCTAACTTCGTCGCTAAGGCTAGGTCTGCACACTGCATTTTGTGTAGTTTTTTTCGATTCTTTTGTTGGAAGAGGCTTTTCCAATATTTGGCCATCTAGACTGGGCCAAATGTCAGGAAAACCCCTCTTTCAGAACCCCCTTATTCCTTATGGAACGAGGAATACAGTGCCTTGCGAAGGGGCACGTTTGTTTGTGGAGGGGCATACACATTCCCTGGATATGGAACAGTTCTTCAAAACTGGGTTTTGTAGACATAGCTTTAAGTGCCACAGGACTGCTCGTTGTCTGGAAACACAAGAGATGACTTGGAAAATTGAAAACATTTTTTTCCCCAGTTTAATGAAAATTTTTCCCACAATTAACCGTAGGCCGGTTCTCAATGAACTAAACCTGGCTGGTGTCTTCGGACTGGTAGAAGGGTGACGTGGAGATGTTCCCAAATAAATAACTTTGGATATCACACAATTGCAGTAAGAAGGCCGCTTGTTCTCTGCTGGGGAAAGAAAAATAACTCTCCCAGAAAAGCTCTAAAAGGTGGAGTGAGTGCTGTGAACAGCCCTGCAGCGTTCCCTTCGTAACTGGAGTCTAGTATGAAATGGCCCCCAGCTAGTCGCCCCTAAGCAGGGTTAGCAGAAGTAACACACTCACCGTGCTGGGTTTTGCCAGACAGTCCCCAGCCTGGGATCAATTTCACCACCAGGATTCTCAGTTGCTACCCAGCCATGGACCTGCCAGTGTGTCTTGTGAGTTGCTGGGTCTCTGCAGTTCCTGACAGGCAGGGACCGGCCCCACAGATGGCCACTCCCAGCTCCTCCTCTGGCAGGCTTCTCTGAGAGGCGATAGAGTAAAGAGGAGAAATCTCCCCTCCCGTCCCCGCTCTGAAACTGCTCCCAGCTGGTGCACGCTGCAAATAGGGCCCCAGCTTGTTCTGGGGCTAAATAGCCGACTCCGGTCTCCATGGCGGGGAGATCTCACCCAGCAGCAAACTGCCTGCCATGCAAACCGCTGCCCCTCAACTCCCGAGGGGAACAGTGTCATGTGCCCCGCGATGGCAGCCGCCCTGGAGGGACCCTGGCTACAGACAGAGCCGGGCTGAATCCCAAAAGGGAGTGAGGGAGATTGCAGAATGAACTCTGTATGTGTAGATCAGATCTGACCTGGTACAACTCAGAGCCCTGTGACCCTACAGCCTAGGCTGGCCTGGAGCAGCCTGGTCCCTCCTGAACCCCACAGACTCTGCTCTGGGAGAGCAGGGATGTTTGGTCAAGTCGAGACTTAAATCCTTCCTTTGGGGGCTGCACCAGATGCTCGAGGGATGCGATCCCCAGAGGACCTCACAGGCTGGCCCATGTTTTGACGAGGGCCACGAAGAAGCAGCCAGAGGCAAACTCCGCATCCTAAACTGGTGTTAACTGATCCAGTCCCATTGAGTTATGAGGAAGCTGCAGGTTCCTCCTTGGATGTAAATGGAGCTGCTTCGATTTCTGTTACCTGGGGATCTGGCCCTAGGACTCCCCAGGGACCTGTCATAGAATCATAGATCCCAGGGCTGGCAGAGACCTCAGGAGTCATCGAGTCCATCCCCCTGCCCAAAGGGAACCTGTTCTCACTGGAGCTGCTGCTGATTTGCACCACCTCTGGTTCTTGACCTTCTATGCAAATGGATCTATGGCTGCGTCTCATTAACAATAATTCCAATCCATTTTCTCTGCCTGTTAAAGAGGAGGCTGCCGGTTGATGTTGGGATGTTGGGTCAACTTGGCTGGGCCATGTGGATGGTCTACATTTGTGTCAGGGAGGAGATGAAGTTGATGAGATCTCCATGGAGAGACGACATGTCCACCAGGTATATCTCTGCTGATATAGTCCGTGATCTGCCAAATGTTTGAGAGCCTGCCCTCGAAAGGCAGAAAACTACAGAGGGCAGAAAGGGGCATGTTTCAAGATTGGGGCCTAAAAGGGGAGGAAGAAATTGCCATCACAAGCTGATCCCCAACTCTGCTTTGACGTCTTCTCACAATTTTGGTTGGGTTCCTCAGAAATTTCCTCCAACGTTGTGAAAATGGGACTAGACTACAACCAGTTTTGTTGACGGCAGTAAACCTCATTTTACGAGGACTAACACCTTTTGTCAACAGAGTTCTGTTGACAAAAGGTGTTACTGCATCTACACTCTCCTTTGTGTCTACACTGTCATGTTGACAAAGCGGCTTGCTTTGTTGACAGAACTGGTTGTAGTCTAGACGCTCTTTGTCAACAGAGACTTTGTCGACAGTATCTGTTGACAAAGCCTCTGTCAACAAAAGCCTGTAGTCTAGACGTACCCAATATGCCTACATCATATGGGGTATGTCTACACTACAAAGTTAGTTCGAACTAACGGAGCGCTTAGTTCGAACTAGGTAATCCTCATTCCACGAGGATGAAGCCTAGTTCGAACTAGCTAGTTCGAATTAAGGGGTGTGTAGCCCCTTAATTCGAACTAGTGGGAGGCTAGCCCTCCCCAGCTTTCCCTGGTGGCCACTCTGGCCAACACCAGGGAAACTCTATTGCCCCCCTCCCGGCCCCGGAGCCCTTAAAGGGGCACGGGCTGGCTACGGTGCCCGTGCCAGGTGCAAGCCTGCCAGCACCCAGCCAGCAGACCCTGCACCTGGCACGGCTCGAGTCACTCACCCGATGCCCCCCAGCCCTCCCCCGCTGCCCGGGACGAGGCTGGCGGCTCCTGGGAGCTTGCCCTGGACCGCAAGAGGTGGGCACCCACCTGGTCTAGAGCGGACATCATGGCCCTCGTCCACGATCTCCACACTAGGCACAGGAAAGTGGCCGTCTAGGGTAGGAGAGCTGCCAGCCTGGCCACCCAGGAGCAGGTGTGCATGAAAATCAAGGGGGTCCACTGAGACCCCCGACCCTGAGCCCTGAGCTTACAATGGCCGTCCTGGGTCAGACCAAAGGTCCATGTAGCCCAGCAGCCTGTCTGCCGACAGCGGAGATGGAAGCTCTCCTGCAGCCCCCCAATTGCCTCCTCTCCCCAGATGGCAGCCTGCGGCAAGTGCAGCCGGGCTGATGGCCGAGTGGTGTGATGTGCCCAGTGTGGGTACTCCAGGCAATCCAAGCCAGGACTGCTTTGCAAGCGGGGCACCCCTGAGAACTGTCTGTCCGGGGTGGGGGTCGGGACCCTTTAAGCACAGCCCTCGGCTAGCCTGAGACAGCATCTCCACGCTCTAAGTCCTCCTCTGATGCTCTGCCGGCACTGCTTCCAGCCATCCTTAAGCCCGGTTCAGGGTCCACTTAATGTGGACATGCTAGTTCGAATTAGCAAAACGCTAATGCGAACTAGTTTTTAGTTCTAGACGCGTTAGTTCGAATTAGCACTGTAGTGTAGACATACCCTGAGTGAGCAGCCGCCCCCTCTGCCCTCCCGCGTTGCATCAGCAGCTCTGGGGAGCAGCCACCAGGGGCACCACCATGGGGCAGGCTCGGGGCTGGTCTGTGTGACGTAGGGGCTGGAGGCGACAGGTTGGCAGGTCAGGGGCATGCCCCAAGCAGGGTCGACACAGACAGCTCCACGGAGCCTGTGCCCGCAAGGGGCCGGTGGTCTTTGGAGCTCGTGGGCGACATTGATCCCCCTCAGACGGGAAAGGGCCTGGGAAGGAGTTTCCAGCTTGTGGTCTGTGCCTGGGAGTCGGCGCCAGAGAGAAACGTTCCTCCCCCGCCTGCGCCCTCTGAGCAACTTCCCCAGGGGGTTCATACCAGAGTGAAACTTTCAATGGCTAAACACGGATCCACTCCCCTGCAGACAGAGCTTTGAGGAGAGCCGGGTGCTGAGAGATTTGGGGTCTGATTTTCAACTTCTGCTGAGTGAAAGATACGTCTTTCTTTCTTTCTTTTTCTTTCTTTCTTCTCCACCTGCCAACCCCCTGCCCTGATTCCTACACCTACCACCGACTGCCCTGGGAACCCCACACCCCTTCACTCAGCCCTGTCTCCTCCACCCCCCTGCCCTGAAATACAGGGTGAATCTACAGGAGGTCTGTATTGTACAATTGTCTTCTATGTGATCAGTGAAATCACTCTACTGGGAAATGTAGAAGACAAGAGACGGGCGCCCGCCTGGTCTAGTGCAGACATCGTGGACCTCATCCATGACCTCCACACTAGACACAGGAAAGTGGCCGTCTAGGGCACTTGATGTACAAAATAAAGATAACGTGTCTTACAAAATGGAATCTGTCTTTATTGAACAAAACTGGGGGAGACTGGGAAAAGGAGGTGGGAGAGGGGAAGAGAGAGGGTGGGAGACGGGAGGGCAACTAAAATGATCAGGGGTTGGGAACAGGTCCCATATGAAGAGAGGCTAAAGAGACTGGGACTTCTCAGCTTAGAAAAGAGGAGACGGAGGGGGGACAGGATAGAGGTCTCTAAAAGCAGGAGTTGGGTGGAGAGGGTGCATCAAGAAAAGTTCTTCATTAGTTCCCATAAAGAAGGACTAGAGGACACCAAAGGAAAGGAATGGGTAGCAGGCTTCAAACTAGTAACAGAAAGTTCTTCTTCACAAAGCAAAGAGTCAACCTGTGGAACTCCTTGCTGCAGGAGGCTGTGAAGGCTAGAACTAGAACAGAGTTTAAAGGGAAGTGAAATCAAGTCATGCAGGCTGGGTCCCTGGAGTGGTATTAGCCAGGGGGTAGGAGTGGTGTCCCTGCCCAAGGTTTGTGGAAGGCTGGAGAGGGATGGCACGAGACAAATGGCTTGGTCACTGTCTTCGGTCCATCCCCTCCAGGGTCCCTAGTGTTGGCCACTGTCTGCAGACAGGCTACTGGGCTAGATGGACCTTTGGTTTAACCCAGGATGGCTATTGTAAGCTCAGGGCTCAGTGTCGGGGGTCTCACTGGACCCCTTTGATTCTCTTGCACACCTGCTCCTGGGTGGCCAGGCTGGCAGCTCTCCTGCCCTAGCCGGCCACTTTCCTGTGCCTAGTGCGGAGGTCGTAGACGAGGTCCACGATGTCCGCACTAGCCCAGGCGGGTGCCCGCCTCTTGCGGTCCTGGGCAAGCTTCCGGGAGCCGCCAGCCTGGTCCCGGGAATAGGGGGAGGGCTGGGGGCATCGGGTGGGTGGCTCAATCCATGCCAGGTGCAGGGTCTGCTGGCTGGGTGCTGGCAGGCTTGCACCTGGCATGGGCACCGTAGCCAGCCCGTGCCCCTTTAAGGTGTCCGGGGCCGGGAGCAGGGCATAGAGTTTCCCTGGTGTTGGTCAGAGTGGCCACCAGGGAAAGCTGGGGAGGGCTAGCCTCCCACTAGTTTGAATTAAGGGGCTACACACCCCTTAATTCGAACTAGCTAGTTCGAACTAGGCTTAATCCTCGTGGAATGAGGATTATCTAGTTCGAACTAAGCGCTCTGCTAGTTTGAATTAAGTTCGAACTAACGGAGCGCTAGTGTAGCGCCTATGAAAGTTAGTTCGAACTAACGTCTGTTAGTTCGAACTAACTTTGTAGTGTAGACATACCCTGGGTTCATTGTACAACACTGGGAGATGGACCTCTGGGGAGACTGGGAAAAGGAGGTGGGAGAGGGGAAGAGAGAGGGTGGGAGACGGGAGGGGGAAACTTGGGAGGAGGGAGCTGGAAGGGGGAAGCCAGGGGAAGAAGGGGAAGCTCAAGGCTCAGGTTTGGGGGTCTCAATGGACCAACCTGAATTTCATGCAAACCTGCTCCTGGGTTCGCATGTGGCCTTTGGTGGCCAGGCTGGCAGCTATCCTGCCATAGACGGCTGCATTCCTCCATCTAGGGCTGAGATCATGGACATTGGGGGCATCCCCCCGTAACCTGAATAAGGTCCATGATCTCCACCCGGGACCAGGAAGGTGCCCACCTTCTCCAGCTCCTGTCAGGCTCCTGGGAGCTGGCAGACTGCTCCTGGGGAGCGGTGGAGGGCTGGCTGCCAGTGGCTTGCTGGCTCATGTTTTAGGGCCACTGGTTCTGCTGGCTCTGGGCTGGCAGGCTTGGAGCTGGCACAGGCACTGTGCCCAGGGTCTACCCCTTTAATGTCTCCAGGGCTGGGGGAGAGGAGAGTAAGTTTTCCTGGTTGTGCCCAGAGTGGCCACCAGGGCTCCCTGGGAAGGGCTGGAGGCCCCCTTTTTCGAATTAAGTGTCTACACAGCACTTCATTCGAAATAGCTATTGGGGTTACTCCTCGTAGAATGAGGTTTATGAAATTCGAAATAAGGGCTCCACTATTTCGAAATTTATTTTGAAATAGCAGTTTGGCTGTGTAGAAGTTATTACATTTAATTTGAAATAATGGCTGTTATTTTGAATTAACTTTGTAGTGTAGACCTACTAGGTTCAGTGAGTTACCACATGGGTGTTAATTTGCCTGGTTCCTGTGCAAGCCATGGAGCTGCATCTGTTTGCACCATCTGAAGTTCGGACGCAGAATGGGGCTGAATAAAATGCCGTATGTAGGATGGAGCAAAATGCAATCCCAACACAACAGCTCTTGCCAAGACAGACCCCCTCTGGCTACCAACAGCTGAACTTAAAAAGGCCGGCAGTGACTGGTCTCTGCTTTCTGCAGAAATCTGACCTAGACTCACTCAGGAGCTGGCATGGCGGCTCCCTCTGTAACGCCGCAGGGACATGTGGCTTACGAATGAAGTGAGGAGACAAGATCCCACATGCAGCTCCGGGCACCGAGGGGCTGATAACTGGGTGACCATATTTCCCTAGGCTGCTCTGTGTCCATGGCAGAGTGAACAGATAAAGTTTGTGCCCGGGGGCTTCCATTCCCTCTTCTCCAGTTAAGGCCCCAGGACATGTAACACCGAGGGTGCAGTCTGCCCACTTTGCTACTTACTCAGATTTAACATTCAACGGGTGACCCTTTAAAACAGCATTGAACATGGCTGCAATGGGGTTCAACTCTAGTCCTATTAGACATGATTAATGTCTCTGCTCTGGCTTCATGGCAACTTTCCAATCTGGGGAATGGCGTACAAATTAGTTCAAAACAATTCTTGGTTTCTAGCGAAAGAAAATCTCCAGGGACACATGTCATTCTCGAAATACAAGTTTCAGAGGGGGAACCGTCTGAAACTTCAGAAACAACAGGTGGTCCTGTGACGTCTTCGGATGCGTCTAGACAGAGCCCTTCACTCACAATAAGATACACAATTTGCATTTCGAAACAGCGTATTTCAAAATTTGGCATGTCCATCCAGCGACATGTTTCAAAATAATGGCCAAGTCCAAGACATCCCTTAATCTTCATGGAACAAGGATTGCAGAGATGCCAAAATAGTGCACCCGTTATTTTGAAATAACAGGCGGCTTGTGAAGACGCAGGGTAGCTATTTTAGGATACCAGCTCAGGTTTTGAACTGGCTAAGTGGCAGTTTGGCAGAGAAAGCCCTGGGGATTACAGCGGACGAGAAGCTGGAGATGAGTCAACAGGGCACTCTTGTAGCCAAGCAGGCTAAGGGCATATTAGGTTGCATTAGGAGAAGCATTTCCAGCAGATCTAGAGAAGTGACTATTCCCCTTTATTCAGCACTGAGGAGGCCACATCTGGAGTATTGTGTCCAGTTCTCGGCCCCCCACTACAAAAAGGATGTGGACGCATTGGAGAGGGTCCAATGGAGGGCAACAAATGTGATTAGGGGCAGGAGCACATGACCTACGAGGAGAGGCTGAGGGATTGGGGTTTGTTTAGTCTGCAGAGGAGCAGAGTGAGGGGGGATTTGATAGCAGCCTTCAACTTCCTGAAGGGGGGTTCCAAACGGGATGGGGAGAGGCTGTTCTCAGTGGAGGCAGGTGGCAGAACGAGGATCAATGGTCTCAAGTAGCAGTGGGGGAGGTCTAGATTGGAGATTAGGAAAAACTCTTTCCCTAGGCAGGAGGGGAAGCGCTGGGATGGGCTGCATATTGAGGGGGTGGAATCTCCAGCCCTGGGGGTGTTTAAGTCCCGGCTTGACCAAGCCCTGGCTGGGATGACTGAGTTGGGTTGGTCCTGCCTTGGGCCGGGGGCTGGACGTGGTGACTCCTGAGGTCTCTGTCAGCCCTGGGATTCTAGGATTCTATCAAATGAAGAGAAAAGTCTTGAAGGGTTCCCATGGCAACTCGAGGGTTAAATTTCCCCACTCCCTGAACCCCTCAGCTGTAAGGGAAGTGACACACTCACTGTGCTGGACCTGGCAGGGTGGTTCCCGGCCTGGGATGCATTTCATGCCCGGAGGCTTCAGTCACTGCCTACCTATGGACCTGCAAGTAACACCCCATCTCTGGCTTGTTCTGCTGCTCTTCCCCTGCCTCTCCAGCCTCTCTCTGGAGTTGCTGGGTGTCTCTGCAGTTCCTACAACACAGACAGCTGCTCTCAGCTCCCACCTGGGGCAGGCTGGGCCGAGAGGCGAAGGAGCACAGAGGACGGGAACTGAAATCCCCACCCTGCTCTGAAACTGCTCCCGACTGGTGCTCGCTGCAAACAGGAGCCCCTCTTGTTCTGGGGCTAAATATCCAACTTCGGTCTCCATGGCGGGGAGAGCTCACCCCAGCAGGAAACCGTGAGCGAAGCTGGTCCAGGTGAGCCTAACCCCCCTAGGGCCGTGTCCAGACTCAGGGGTTCTTTCGAAAAAAGTAGCCTTTTTTCGAAAGAACTTCCCCTGCGTCCAGACTCAAGCTGCGTTCTTTCGAAAGTAAATCGAAAGAACGCGGCTTTTCTTTCGACGGCTGTACACCTCATTTTACGAGGAAGAACGCCTTTTTCGAGGGAGATCCGTCGAAAGAACGTGAGTCTGGACGGGGGGAGCCCTTTCTTTCGAAATTATTGGCCTCCAGGAACAAGCCCTGGTGGACAATCTGGGGCATGGGTTGCACGTCTGTGGTTCCTGGCTGCAGCCATTCCTTAAAGGGACAGGCACCCTCACAGCCACTTGTTGCAGACAAGGAGCCAGAGCACACGGCGACCTTGCTGCAGCATGTCCCAGCCCCAAGAGCGTCCTGGCCCTTCCTCCGAGCCTTCTGGGGACCCAGCCAAGGGCTCCAAGCGCCGAGCACCATCCTGGTCCGGCGCAGAGATCAAGAGCCTGCTGGAGCTGTGGGGAGAGGAGGAGGCCTTACAGGCGGCGAAATGCCGAAATTTATGGCCGCATGGCTGAAGCCCTGGCCCAGAAGGGCCACTACCCCCGCACCCAGGACCAGGTGCGCTCCAAAGTGAAGGAGCTGCGGCAGGGCTACGCCAAAGCCAGGGAGGAGAGCTCCCAGTCTGGGGCAGCCCCCCACTACTGCCCCTACTACCCAGAGCTGGACCAGATCCTGGGTGGCAGTGCAGAAGCACGCACACCACGGCGGTTCGTCCAGTCTGGATTGGCAGACCCGGTGGTGGACGCTCCAGAGCGGGAGCTACAGCAGTCTGGAGACGGGGACATGGGCCCAGAGGAGGAGGAGGAGGAGGACTGCGAGGAGACGGCGACCCTCACCCTGGAGCCAGTCACCCAGACCTCTGAGGCCTCCCAGGCGTCATCTGGCGCAGGAGAGGAAGCAGCAGGTGAGTACAGTGAGTTTGTGTCACACCCGGGGGGGGGGCGGGGGGAGGTAGGTGGTTCACAGTGGGTGATGCACAAGGGAAACCTGTCATGCTCAGGCTGATGCCCAGGTGTGTGTGTGTGTGTGTGTGTGTGTGTCTCTCTCTCTCTCTCTCACACACACACACACACACACACACACACACACACACACACACACACACACACACACACACACACACACACACACACACACACACACACACAGTGACCCTCAGAATGTCTGCTTCCCTTGTCTCAAGGGAGAGGGCATGCCCTTTTGGACAGCTGTTGCACACATGACTGATTGTGATAGAAATGTAGCCGTGTTACTCTGATCTGAGGAAGTGGGTCTGGCCCTGGAAAGCTCATCCCCTAATAAACTATCCTGTTAGTATTGTAAGTGCTACAGAGTCCACTTTGTAGGACTGATTGTGTCTTCTTCTTTTCCTCCACAGCCGGACCAGCCGTGGAAGAGGGCCGCAGCACCCCAGCCCCACCTCCATCTCCATCTCCATCTCCATCTCGGGGACATGGGAGCCGCAGACACAGGCGTGTCTATGCCGACATCCTCAGACAGCACGTCGAGGCCGTGCAGGAGCAGAACTCCATCCTGCGACAGAGGGCGGAGGCAGAGGAGCGCTGGCGTGACCGGCTCATGGTCCTGCAGCGCACGGTCCTGTACAGCACTCTCAGGGAGGTCAGCGGCTTGCCTGCTGCTGTGCCTGGTCCTGCTCCTCCAGCACCCCATGACCCCACCCCACCAAACCCCCCTTCCACAACAGCAGCCCTTTCCCCCCTTGGACCTCCCTCTCCCCCAGCCCCCCCAGCTCCCCAGCCCCTCTCTCCCCCTGGCCCTCCTCTCCCCCAGGCTTCCACGTCCCAAGAGCACCCCAGCAGCCAGCCAACCGACAGGTGCACCACCCGATCCCGCACCCGGGGAGCACCCCAAACACGAGGCCCAGGCAGGAAAGGGAAATCTGCCAAGCCTCGTTCAACCTGATCCCCTTCCCCCCTCCAGGTTTCCAGTCCCCTTCCCCCCTCCAGGTTTCAAGCACCCCCATCACCCCAGTTAAAGCACAAACAAAGGGTTCAATGAAATGTTTCTTTATTGTATATAGTTTGGCAACAACAAAAATGAAATTTTTTTTGTTGTTTGCAACATTGTTTGATAATATGTACAAAATTATAAATAAGTAAACAGAACATTTTATTTTGAAACACACCCTCGTGTAACTGATGTGTCCAAACTGGGTCAGGAGATGGGTTGTGGAGGGAAGCTTCTATTGGGCCAGGGCCCAGTCCCCAGGCAGAAGCCCCTCAGTGCACTCAGTCTCAGTGGCCTCCACTGGAGAATTGCTCCCGGAGGGCCTCCCGGATGCCAACAGCAGACCGGTGAGCCTGGCGGATGGCAGCTGTCCGGGGCTGGGCAAAGAGCCTCTCCTGGGCATCAGCAGCTCTCCCCCACCCTGGTAGGAAGGCCTCTCCTTTCCTCTCCACGAGGTTATGGAGGACGCAACACGCGGCCACCACCTCGGGGATGTTGGTCTCCCCCATGTCCAGGCGTGTGAGCAAGCACCGGAATCTGCCCTTTAAATAGCCCAACGCACATTCCACCTGGTTGCGAGCCCAGTTAAGGTGATGTGACGGACCGGGCCGTGTCTGGGCACAGCTGCGGGCATCCGCTCAGGGCGAATTGCTCAAATCCGGGGTTCCTTACAGCCCCCGACTGGCGACCTCTCCACACAGGCCACAAACCAGTCTCACAGAGCGCTTCAGCTGCCTGCCTGAAGCCTCCCGAGCAAAACCCCTCCGACGCCCCAGCAATATCCGTGCCCCAGATGGCCCCGGGCCTCATACACCGGTGGGGGGTCCTAGCACCCAATCCCACCTACCCCGAACAAGTCCTGTCCGGTTCCAAGAAACCAGCCACAGATCCCTGGTCAATTTACCCTCTGGACCTTACCACAAATCACGCTGGGCCAATCCTTTAGAATCTATATCTAAAGGTTTATTATTACAAGAAAGAAAAGCCTGAGAGTAAGGTTATTAAAGTACAGTACATTACATGCACCGAATCTCCCAGTCCTCGATGCAGGCTCTAGCAGAGATGTTGCAGCTGCTGGTTTAAAAGTTCTTATTGCACATCCTACGATCAGGATGGGTTCACAGGTCTTCCGGGCTCTTCAGTCCCTGCAGTGCTGCCTCTGGGATGAAGTGCTGAGCTGAGAACAAAATGGCCTCGACCACATGGCCCCTTTTATTCCCTTCCTGGCCTCTTCTTGTATGCAGCAAGTCACCTGGTCAGAGGCCAAACTCTATGTTTCCTGCTGGCTGCCCTCAGGTGACAAATCCCATTCTTTGGGTGTGTCCATAGCCTATTGAGAGTCATTGTTCCACAGGGCTTTGCTACTCAGCCTGTCCATAGCCATGCTTAACCACATTCAGAGAAATATTCAGCTTCCACACAGATTACAGATTCCTACCTACACACACAGACATTATATACTCACATAAATAGTGTACATAAGATTAACAAACAATAATCTCCCATTCAATACCCCACATGGCTCCCTTTCATACCAATTTCTGGGGCCAACACCCCCACCTAGGGGTGCAGCAGCGATCTGGCTGCTTCCCTCCAATTCAGCAACGTGACAGGTGAGCATTAAACTGCTCCTTGCTCGCATCCAGCTGGCCGGTGTAGGGCTTCATCAGCCACGGCATCAGGGGATAGGCGGCATCAGCCACTATGCACACCGGCATGCGCACATCCCCAACCGCAAACTGGCGACGGGGGAAAAAATGTTCCTGCCTGAAGCCTCCGGTAGAGGTACGAGTTTTTGAAGATGCGGGCATCGTGTGCCCGCCCTGACCACCCAACACAAATGTCAGAAAACTGTCCACGATGGTCGACCAGAGCCTGGAGGACCATAGAAAAGTAACCCTTTCGATTGATGAATTGGGCTGCTCGATGGGGCGGTGCACGGATGGCAATGTGTGTCCCATTGAGCGCTCCTCCGCAATTGGGGAAGCCGAGGGCAGCAAAGCCGGCCATGACGCTGTCCAGATCCGGTAGACAGATGAGCCTGTTGAGCAGCTCCGAATTGATGGCCCTCACCACCTGCAGAACGAGACAGACAACAAAATGTTAGAAGGGGTGCCTTATCTCTTAGGAGGAGAACCCACCGCCCACCTTCCCTCTCAACCACCCCGGGAATCCCCTCCTCAGAACCCCCCCCCCACAATTCAGGGTGAGTGGAGGAGCTCCCTCCCACTCCCACTCCACTTGGCCCTTCCTGACAGTCTCCCTTCCCCCCACCCCAAACTGTGACTGTCCCCAGACAATGACTTACCTCCATCAAGACGGCCCCGACAGTAGATCTCCCCACGCCAAATTGGTGTCCCACGGAGCGGTAGCTGTTGGGGGTTGCCAGCTTCCAGAGGGCAATGGCGACCCTCTTTTCCAGGGGGATGGCGGGCCGCAGGTGGGTGTCTTGCCGTTGCAGAGCAGGGGCGAGCCAGGTACACAGCTCCTGGAAAGTGGTCTCTCTCATCCAGAAGTTCCGTAGCCAGTCTTGGTCATCCCAGATCTCCATCACGAGCCGGTCCCACCAGTCAGAGCTGGTGTCAAACCTCCAAACACGCCTGTCCACAAAAAAGTTCGGAGGCAAGGGCAGTGCGGCTGCCTGACGGAGGAACCCCTCGTCCCTCTGGTCTGGGAGCAGCTCGGGAAGGAGCCTCATGACAGTGTCATGCAGATGCAGCAACAGCTGCAGTATGGTGGTGTGGGGCCATCGCCTGCCCAGGGGCAGCTCTGGCTCCATGCCAAAAAAAAGGGTCTGCAAGCAGAAAAACCTCAAAAGAAAAAAGCTGCTGGGGTGCCCCAGGAAGCTGAGCACTCCAAAGCAGCACTGCAATGCCTTGCAAAATTCCTCGAGGGACAGCAAAGGCAGCTGCAGGAGCAGAGCAACGGGTGTTCAGGGGCGTCCCTTGAACCACGCGTCTCTGCAAAGGGCAGGCAGGCAGCACCCGGAAGGAAATGCTGCCCCCATGCCCTGGCAGAAGCAGTTCCGGGTGGCTTTCAATTTCGAAAGAGCGTCCAGCAGTCTGGACGCTCTTTCGAAATAGCGGATCGATCTTTCGATCCGCGCATTGTAGTCTAGACGCGCTCTTTCGAAAGAAGCCTGCAGTCATAGCCTAAATGTGGAAACTGTAGAAAAAAAGTGTGTGTGGAAAAGGAGTATGAATGTAATGAGTGACGTATGAATGCTGCTGCATAGCTCTGAGACTTGAGCTGATCCCAGCTGCACCAGGGCTCTCCCACGAGGGAGTTCTGAATGCAAATGGGGGGGGGGTCAGCTGAACCTCGCAACTCAGCGGATATGTGAGGGAGTGACGACTCCCCTTATTTCACGAGCTGCTAAGGTCTGACACTCTAAACCCGGCAGACTCAAAAATCCGCCCTGCCGCGAGAAATGTAACTTACAAGCAGCTACAGCACCTCTGTGCCAAAACAAAGCACAAGAAGTGGGCGAAGAAAAAGAAAAAAAAAAAAAAGGATTTCTCAGTTGGCACACCCGTATCAACCAAGCTTAGGGGAGGGAATTCGACAACATCACTCCTCTTCCCCTCTTTATGACGCGTACACAGAGAGAGAGGAAACACGGAAAGTAACTGAAAGGAATTAGCTCTTCCCTTGGAAAACACGGGCTCCTGTAACACACTTGCCCAACCCAAAGCAAAACACCAAGTTTAGAATAAGTTTACCAGTTTACGGGAAGTGTTCCTCCAAATTCTAAAGAAAAGCAATTATGCAATATTGTAATGTGTAAGGAGGAAAACATGATTTCAAATGACTCCTTGTTTCTTGCAGCCTCTTTTAATCATCTAGGCAAACCCCGCGCGCACGCGCGCACACACACACACACACACACACACACACACACACACACACACACACACACACACAATGTAATTTAAACATTTGGCTACAGACTGTTAAACCTACTAAAGAGAAATAAGAACTTCTACTGAAACTTAAGTGGTTAACTGCATAAAAGAATAAAATGGATACATTGCACATTTGTAAAAGCTGCACCCCAAGAGTTAAATTTGCCTTCCAAGGAAAAAATCCAAGCCCAGAAACTTCACTGCGTCTTTGTTCAAGGCTAAGTTGATAGCACCTTTGGCTTGCTTTCAGATCCAAGGTTGTGTGTGTCTGCAAACTGCCCGTCTGTTCTGGAAGGAGAGAGGAGGAGCCACAACTCCCCAGGACCAAGCACCATTAGATTATCCCTGACAAGTGTCTATTCAACTTGGTCTTAAATATCTTCAGGGGTAGAGATTCCACAACCCCACTAGGCAATTTGTTCCAGTGTTTAACCACCCGGGCAGGTAGGAAGTTTTTCCTCATGTCCAACGTCAACCTACCTTGCTGATCACCGATGTTATTCTTCTTGGCAGGGCGATTCCGGCGGGCCCCTAGTGTGTGACGGCGTGGTGCAGGGCATCGTCTCCAATGGAGATCCGGACGGGCACCCCCCCAGCATCTACACAAGGATCTCCAAATTCATCCCTTGGATCAATGCAACTTTGGAGAAGTTGACTTGAAGGAGACAGTCCCCGTTCAAGGGCCCAATTGCCCAGATGGGCTTCCATACCTGTGGGGAACCCTGAGGGAGTTTACGTTAGAATATTTATAATAGCGTTAGAGAAATGTCACGAATGGGTCGTCATGAAACACTTTTGGGACTAGAAACGCCTTTTGATATTAGAAAATTTGTTCTGTTGTATTGTCACCCCAAACGGCTGGTCAATATTTGGGTCCTACCGATGGCCCGGCTGGGAGCAGAAACTGTCAATCATTTTTGGTATTTACTTTGATGCAATCTGGTTTATTGGTGAGGAATATCGGAAGAATTCCCTGAACACAGCGGGACTCAAACAGCAACTGAGTCGTCCCCCGTTAGCTGTCCCAAGCCCAGCCGCGACTTTGTGCCCCAAAAGCTACCTCTGATGCCACAATTGTGTTTGCCTGGCTGTTTGACTCTGCATTTCCCTTCCTTCCGTCCTCTCTGTCTGTGCTGTGACTGTCCAATGCAAATGCCCATGGCCCAAGACCAATAATCGGTGATTTTTTTTCTCCCGAGTTGATAGAATTCCCACACTTCTATAAAAGGTTCAGAGAGGGAGCCACATTGGTCTGTAACTGGAGACACTTTTAAAAAGTAACAAATATTCTCGTCGCATCTTAGACATGAACAAAACATGTCAATGGGATCATGCGGATTTGTGGGCACAGCCCACTTCTTCAGATGTATTGAGGCTTCAGAGGGGGAGCCGTGTTAGTCTGTAACTGGAAAACCTTAAAAAAAAAAAAAACTTTTCAGCTTGTTGTAACTTGAACAATCTAATTCACTAATTTTTTTTCTTATTCTTTCCTCCCCTCCTTCCCTTATTTATTCTTGGATCTGGCTTTTAATACTCCAGTCATCTGAAGAAGTGGGATCTCATCTACAAGGGTTTTCCACCATCAAACTCCCTACCTGGCTTAAAAACTTTCTTTCACTCAGCCAGAGACGAGCAAAGCAGCCGTGTGGCTTAGAAGGCCAACGTGCCATCACAAAGCATGGACAGTCAGATTTCACAGCACATCCACATTGGGTACTCAAATGGCCGCGTTAAAAAAAAAAAAAAAAAAAAAAGGTGAAATTTCAAAGACTTTGTTTCAGACGTTTTGAGACGGACCCAACGTTGGCTTGTTTTAAGGGCTATTTTTTCTGTATTCCTCTCCTAACCCCCATGTCTATTTAATTGTTTATTATTGTGATTCTGATGGGAGGGTGCAAACCCCACAAAGGACAGGAACCCAGAAAGTGTCGCTGGAAGAGATGGGGACAAGAGAAAGACTTGGGTGGAACATGTCCAAAATAGATGCTTGTTTGAAAAAACAAACGGTGCTTGAAAGGGAGAATGAAAGTCATTTTTTTCTGAATAAAAACTTCTTTCAACTGTCTTGTCCGTCATTGGCCTGCAGCCTGGATGCTGATGGTGTCAATGAGCCAGGCTTGTGGGGAGACCATGGGGCAGTGGGAAGGATGGCCGGAAAAAATTTGAGCTAAATGAGATAGTTCAGGCCCTGATCCTGAGAGCTGTTTAGACACCTCAGTCCCACTGAAACAGCCAAGAGCCCCACACTGTTCCCTTCAGCAGATCTCAAATCATTTTAAGCACCATTAGGTCCAGATGGGGAAACTGAGGC
Organism: Pelodiscus sinensis; assembly: GCF_052426305.1. Lineage (NCBI taxonomy): Eukaryota > Metazoa > Chordata > Testudines > Trionychidae > Pelodiscus > Pelodiscus sinensis. The sequence continues at coordinate 12,506,113 of NC_143081.1, read as the reverse complement.
ACAATGCCTTGCCAAAGCTCATCCACCAGGAGATCCAGGAACAGAATCCAAGTGGCTTAAACGTCAGGCCTGTGCAGTGGCCACTAGGCCACACTGCTGCCCCACCCCTCGCAGCAGCTCAGGCAGGCAGTCCCAGATGCTGTGCTCTCCTCAACCCCTCCACCCCACTGCTTGTTAATTTCATTTCCTGTCCTGTATCTGCTGCTATCGGACCCAAACGTCTCCAGCACTGACCCAAGACTTCTGGGGCCGGGTTCTGGTGGAGAGTGTGGGGACGAAACCTCCGCAGGGCTGAAATACACCCACCCCCACATCCAGCGGCTGTGGGGCAGGTACTGGCAGAACTGGTTGGGGTGTCTCCTCGTACACGTCCCCTCTGGTAACTGGGGCAGGGCTGGCCAGCCATGTGGCTGATCCTTGTGTGGGTAGAGGCCAGATGTGTGTGGGCCAGGGAAAAGGGGGGAGATTCCCAGAGCTGCCCCCAGATGCCCTGAATCCCCCCACTCTTCCCCACTGTGATGACAGAGCCACATTGCTTTGAGAGACTCGGTGCTTGTCCCATCTGACCCCTGGCCCAGCCCTGAATTAGCCCCGACTCCAACTTGAGGGCAGTTGTGAGAGAAATACCCTGCTTGAGCTCCATCCGTCGGGGGATGGAGAATCCAGCCAGGCCCAGGGCAGAGGGATGGGGTGGTACCTGCAGCAGTGTGAGGTCACTGGGAGCGGGGGATGGGATGGGGGCGGTACCTGCAGCAGTGTGAGGTCACTGGGGGTGGGGGATGGGATGGGGGCAGTACCTGCAGCAGTGTGAGGTCACTGGGGGTGGGGGATGGGATGGGGGCGGTACCTGCAGCAGCATGATGTCATTGTTTGACGTCTCCCTGTTGTATTGCACGGGGAGGGACTGTTGCTGCACACGGATGCGTTGCCGACTCCGTTCCCATTGCTTGATGTGGGCCCTGCAGGACGACAGCGACGCTGCTGTAAAAGCCGAGAGCAGCCCACGTGGGGCATTTGGGAGGGAGCTGAATACGTGTTTCCCTGGCTCAAATGCAAAGTAGGAATGTCCCTCCGGAAAACAACCAACCTTCTCGCATCTGCTCGGGAGAAGGCGCCAGGCGGGTGGGCGGGAGTGTTGGAAAATCTCCCCTTTAAGGAATGGCAGTGATTGGCTTTATTGTGGGACCTAGACCCAGGTCAGGGACTTCTTCCTGTGCTAGTCCCAGCATGGATCACAACCCTTTCCCCGAGCAGTGTCCAGTTCAAACAGACACAGAATCATTTTCATTCTTAAAAAGGGGATTCTGAGGCCCCAGGGGTGTGTTCCTAGCGGGTTTAGGTGCCCGATTTCCATCAGCAACCCATGGAAATAGGAGCCCCATGGACAAGTTGAAGTTCCCCCCAGAGATCCTGGGCTGAGTTGGGAAAGGATCCCAAGTTTCTTAGCTCCCTGCTCTTGCCCCTCTCCAGTATCTGCTCCTTCCATCTCTCCCCAGCCGCCCTACCAGCAGCTCGTGGCGTCTCCAAGTAGGACACACGGCTTGGCAGTGGGGTCCCACAGAAGCCCTGGGGGCTGATGCCCCACATCCGCATAGACGGAGAGCCTCAGAGGTACTCAGGAGAGGCTGCAGGGGTCCCAATAGCCCCTCGGCCCCAGGCAGGTCAGGGGAAGACCCTCGCTCAACCCACAGCCCCCTACCCTGCATGGGGCCCTCTCCACACACACCCAGCGCCCTTCCCCCACTCACCAGCCCAGCCCCCGGGGGCATGAGGAAGGCCCAGGGGAGCAGCCCCACCACCAAGCGCTTCATCGTCAGATCTATCCTGGGCATGTCATGCAGCCTCTCCCTCCGGTCTGAGGCTTTTATGGACCAGGTGGAGACAGGGCCACATACTCTCCTGCCTGGGAACATCCACTGGAGATCGGCCATGGGGGGAGATGCCCATTGGGGCAATTCTCAGGTCTCGGCCATGCCCACCTAGGGGGAGGTTTCCTCTCTGTTCCGGTCCCTGGCCTGGCGCCATGGCCAACAGAGTCCCTGCCCATCCGTCTGCCTGAGGATGCGGCTAACACAGCGGCTCACAGCCTGGTCCTGACTGTGGATGTGACTAACGCTGCCCCACCCTAGCCAGCAGTGTCAGAAACCCTCCAGGGCTGTTCTGCAGCAAGATCCCTTGGCCCCTAGATTTCAGGGGCAGGCCAGGAGGCACAAGGCCTGAACCTACAGGCCAGACACTCTGTGACAGCAGCCTCCAGCCCCGCACTGTGGGCAAAGCCAGGGCAGATCGAGAGTGCGGAGATCTGCAGACCTGTCCAGCCGGCAGTGCTGCAAGGAGATGGATCTTCTGAGGGTTTTGGAGATGGAGAGGGGACTCTCCTCTGGAGCTGGGCCTAGTAGATTTTGGAGACCCCTGTGTGCAAAACAACATGATCACCCCATGACGGGGGCACCGGCTCCTGGCTTCTCTGGACTCCAGGATGGTGCCAAAAATGTGGGGGTCTGGACTGAGGCAGGAGTTGGGTGAAGAAGGGGGCAAGGGCTTCAGTGAGAGCAGGAGCCCGGGGGTGCGGCTGTGGCCAAGATATTTGGAGTGCCAGGGAGGTTGGTGGCAGGAGTGCGGTGCGGTGCAGAGTCTGGGTTTGAGTTCTGGGAGGTGGCTGAGGGATGGGCCAGGTTGGGGGTTGAGGCTCGGGGAGGGCGTTAGGATGCGGGAGGGGCTCAGGGATTAGGGTGCAGGGCATATACCTGGGAAAGTGCCCCTTTCCTGATGCAAGTCTCAGCGATCTGCCTTTGGCTGGGATGTCAAAGGGAGTTAGGCACCCAAACCCCTCTGAGGAGCAGGGTCTAGATGGTCTTATTCCTTATTGTGATTACGGCTCTTCCCTGGTTCCCTGAATCCTGTCTGCCACTCCATCCTCCTCCCCCAAGCCTGGGCCTTTCACACACAGAACGTCCACTCTACAGCCCAGTGGCCAACAGGTCAAGCCAAAGAGCCCCAAGAAAAGGGTTGCATGTGATTTCCTTCCATAGAGCGATAGAACTCTAGGGCAGGAAGAGACCTTAGAAGGTCACCGAGTCCAGCCCCATGCCCAAAGCAGGACCCAACATAACAGAATCCTCTCCCTGTTGGGGGTGGAAGCGGGGCGGATTTGCACACACATAGTAGTGAGCATCACAGGTCCAGCCATTTCCCCATCCCATCTCCCAGAGGGGCTAGTCTCGGATGCTCCTGGCCCACATTCCAAATGGCTGTGGAGCCCTGTTCAGGTGGGTCCAGCACTGACCAGATTGGGGAGAAGAGTCTAGAACGATGCATGAGAATCCTGAGGTAACTAGAATAGATCTCTCTGGACAGGGATGGGGCTAGGACGGATGTTTGGGCAACTAGAAGAAAGTAGAAAAGATCCCGATGGAATGTGATGGATCTAGAATGGATGTGTGGTGATGTAGAGGAAACTAGAATAGATCTCTATTGACGGATAGATCTACAATGGAGGTATGAGTATCTAGAGTAAACTAGAATAGATCTCTATGGATAGGGATGGATCTAGAATGGATGTGTGGAGATCAACAGGAAACTAGAAAAGATCTCTATGGATAGGGATGGATCTAGAATGGATGTGTGGTGATGTAGAGGAAACTAGAATAGATCTCTATTGACGTGGATAGATCTACAATAGATATGAGTCTCTAGAGAAAACTAAAAGAGATCTCTATGGGTAGGAATGGATCTAAAATGGATGTGTGGGGATCTAAAGGAAATTCAGTGTCATGTGGTCTGGTCACATGTTCTCGTGTGATTTGCCGAGTGACAGCTGCCATTACTCACAGGTTGTCTGAATGATTCCTAAGAAGGCTGAGCTCTGGCATGGTCCATTGTCTTGGTTGACGGCCCATCGGCTCTCTCTCGCTCCGCCGCTGGTCGTGGGTTAGATCCATGTCCTGTATTTGAAATACAGATTCATTGTCCGTACTCCTCTCCTCAGACACAAAGATGACACACGCTCAGAAATAGGACATATCCTATTGGGCCGATCCTCACGCTTCCAATGACACCTCACATGGCCCGTCTTGTATAAATCTCTCCCCCAATCACGGAGCTCTATATTGTAGAGGTTCATGCGTCTGTCTGTCTGTGAGTCTGTTCAAGGACTCCTCCTACACTGTAAGAGCTAAGCCAGGGGTGGGCAATTAATCTGTGGCAATGCACCAGGGTTCACCTCCATTCCCTCCCCATGGATCACTTATGTGCCTCTGAAGGAACAGGCAATCGCAGCTCTCATGGGTTAGGAAGGTTGATCCTTGGCCAATGGGAGGTGTGATATGCTGTATGTGCAGAGAAAATAAGATGGGATGGGCCCTGACAGAGGGTAACCCTGGCCGATAAGCCCCACCCCCCACATCAGTTGAGACTTCCGTATTGGCTTCATGAGAAGCAGCCCGATCTTCAGCACTCCGTCAGCCCTCCCAATTTCTCTGCATGGGGACGTCCCTGCTGTGTTGACATCTTCGGGCCTGTGACGGCGCGTTGGGTTTTTCCCATCTCCTGCACCCCCGTAATGGCACGAACAGACTCCACCGGCCAGTAGAATAGAAGGAGTTTATTGCTTCTCCAGGATACAGTACTGCAGAGAGGTAATCTGGTTACAAGAACTGGGGCTAGGAGGCCTCAGTACCCCCCCTTGAGATGGGGGGGTGGCTGGGCCCTACAATCCCAGCCCCCTCCCTAGCTCCTTCTCCCCTGCTTCCCAGACAAACTAACCTTCCAGCCCTGCCCCCTAGCCAGGGGCGGCATTTCACCTTCCTTTCTTTCTCTCCCTGGGGGGTAGCTGGTCAGACAGGTTTGGAGCCCCCTTTGTATAATGACTCACCCCCTGCCCTGCTGGGCCATGCTACAGGCAGCAGAGGTCGCCCACAGCCCACTGCCCAGCATAGCAACCAGCAAGGGCCGTATTCTGGTATTCACTATGTCACAGGGCCGTATTCTGCTGCTCCTGCCTCTCCTTAGGATCAAGGATGTGACCATTTCGGGATCTCTTTCACCTCCATCACCTTTCACCTCCCAAGTTGCAACTAGTCCCTCCTGGTCCATCAGGGGGATCCTGACTGGTTTGGATGCCAAGCTATCAAGCACCGATACTTCAGTTGCCCTTCCACCCACTGTCCTGATGCTCCTGACTTGGAGCGGCCCCCCTGGGAAACTCCTCCTTTCCGGACAGGTTGTGGGAGGGAGAAGAGGGGGTGCTGATGTCAGGGTGTCCCTCCCCTTCCACGCCTGTATCCCATCTCCACACAGAGAGAGGGGGATGGAGGGATCTTGGCAATTCAAATCTCTACCATTCTCTCACATTGTGTGTGTCTCTGAAAGTCTCACAAATACACACTGCCCTCCCCTTGCATCTCCCACACACCAACACACACGTGGGGGACTGTGGTTACTCCTGGTACTGCTCACAACATGGGCTAGTTTGGGTTCATGACTGGTCTGGGCATTGTCTCAGTTTCATTTCCTCTCTTATGCCTGAATTGAATTTTGAGGAGTGAGTTCTAAAATGGAGAAGTAGTACAAGGGCCCTACCATCAATCAAACATTAGTCCCGCCCCCTGTCACCAGAAGTCCCGCCCTTGGGGGGTAACACATCCAGGGTCAAGAGGGACAGGTGACCGGAAGTAAGGGGTGTCATGTGACCCTCTAAGGACTCGCCCCACCTCCCTCTACCAATCAGGAAGGGTTTTTTTTTCCCTGTGGGACCACCCTGCAAGCTGCTTTGACCAATCGGGGGGGCAGTTCCAGGACCCATTGACCAGACCAGAAGCGGGTCGTGTGACCCCTCTAAGAGCTTCCCATGACACCCTCTGCCAATCAGAGCATAGCACTTCCCCATAAGTTCTAGCGCCACACAAAAGGAGGCCATCTTGTTCCAAGAGTGCATGTTTCAGAGAGCATGCAAACGCTGAGCGGAAACATGGCTTCTTTCACCAACTGTTTTGGTGCCGAGAAGAAAGCGCTACATCAGCGACAGTTCCGAGGAGGAAGGAGAAGTTGAAGGGAGCCCTTTGGCCCAGCCACTGATGGATACACCGGAATCTGACGCCGAAACCCAACCGCTCACGAGGCAGCCCGACGAGCTAGATGGCCTGCAGGAGGAAGGTGACCACGGCTCCCAGAAGTTGGAAAAGATGCATGGAAAAGAAGCCAAACAGGTAAATGAAACATCGAAGTTGGGGCATCATGGGGTTAGGAAACCGCGATTTAGTAAACTTAAAAAAAAAAAAAAAAAATGACCAGAGCGTCTTACATTATTTCTTTCTGGCAATTTCTCAACAGCTCGACGATGCCTTTCTAGCTGACCGTCAGACCCGGGGCAGCATTGCATCGGACAGGGAAGACGAATCAGGCCCACCTTGTTTTTGCTCAACACCGATACAAAGCATTGAAGAGAACGCCAGGGACGACGGCCATGAAGAATTCAGGGGGTGGCTTGGCATTGACCTAGTTGAGCCACTGCCACATCCTAAGCGTAAAAAAGTTATGTGCTCTATTGTACGCGTTGCTGTTTATACCGTCCTTAGCCACTGTCTTAGGGTATATCTACACTACCACCCTAGTTTGAACTAGGGTGGTAATATAGGCAACTGGACTTGCAAATGAAGCCCGAGATTTGAATTTCCTGGGCTTAATTTGCATAAAGCCGGGCGCTGCCATTTTAAAATGTCCGTTAGTGCGGACTCAATGCTGCGCGGCTACACGCAGCACGGACTAGGTAGTTCGGACTAGGCTTCCTATTCGGAACTACCTGTACTCCTCCTTTCACGAGGTTGGAAATTAAAACTCTACAAGCACCCCCACCCCTGTTTTTTACAACTGTCACAAGGAGGCGCAATGTTCCATTGAGGTGCAACTATTTCTCTGGAACAGCTTTGCGGTCTGGTTTAAAAAATCCTCAGCAGACAGTTCATCCCTAGTTCTTCTGACTGAAAACAAAGGGTTAGTTAAATTACGGCTCTCTAAACGTAACTGAACATAATCAGGGCCTACCCTACCATTAACGTCATCTAGAACTAACTGTATTCCCCTACGCATGGCTTCAATAACCTGTTCAGCTGAATTTATTTGCTCAAGATTGACCAAATGAAATGCCTCACAAAACACTTACCTCACAAATCTAGGTACTTCACGTTGCCAACTTCTCTCTCTCTCCATATACAACTCTGGATTTTCACAGGCACTTGAGGGTTCCTCTATGGGCCCATCAGGGGCATCTTCTGCCTCAGACGCTATTTCAGAGTCAGAGCGGTCTCTGTGAAATTCATCAGGACTAGCCAGGGACCCGTCTACAGACTCACCACCCCGCAGGTCAGATAAGCCATTTTGTGAGCCTCCAGCAGGGGGCATCTCTTTTTGGTATTTTTTTCCTCATCACCTCTTTAGCCTTTTTTAAAAAATTTGCAGTGATCTTGGCCTGGCACTTATTGGAGGCCACCAGTTTATCTGCCAAATCATGTCCCCCTCTCTTTCTTTTAGGCCCCCTGAGGATACAGAATTCCTCAGTTTTCTGAATGAAGCATCAAACTCTTCCCCCATACTAGAATATGGGGGAGCTGTGATGAGCTTATGGTTTTGGGAGAATGGTTTGTCAGTCCTTGGTTTTTTATTCACAACCCCTAGAGCGCGTGCTCCGGGTTTGTGAATGTGTGTGGTTTTGCGCACGTTCAGAACCCCTAGAGCGCCTGCTCCGGGTTTGTGAATGTGGGCATTTTCGCTCACAGTTTCCTCCGGGCATGGTGTGGCGGTGACCGCTGAGGAACTGGAGTTGTGGTTGCATGGTTGTTTCTTACCAGAGTCTTCTGCTTTGTCCTTGGGTTTGACGTATGTGAGGTTCGGACCGCCCGGATGCTTCATCTGCATCTTGTGCTGTTTTGCGTTGTTAAGGGTCTCAAAGCAGATTCCTGGATCTTTGGCGGTTCTGGAGGAGGTGTCCTTGTAGCTCTGACTACAGCATTGCTCACAGATCTCAGGGCTTGGTGTGGCAGTAGTCGCTGAGGAACTGGAGTTGTGTTTGTGTGGCTGCAATGCCTCGGCCTTACAGGAGTTTTCAGTCCTTGGTTTTTTATTCACAACCCCTAGAGCGCGTGCTCCGGGTTTGTGAATGTGTGTGGTTTTGCGCACGTTCAGAACCCCTAGAGCGCGTGCTCCGGGTTTGTGAATGTGTGTGGTTTTGCGCACGTTCAGAACCCCTAGAGCGCCTGCTCCGGGTTTGTGAATGTGGGCAATTTTGCTCACAGTTCTCAGGGCTTGGTGTGGCAGTGGCCGCTGAGGAACTGGAGTTGTGTTTGTGTGGCTGCAACACCTCGGCATTACAGAGTTTTCAGTCCTTGGTTTTTTATTCACAACCCCTACAGCGCGTGCTCCGGGTTTGTGAATGTGTGTGGTTTTGCGCACGTTCAGAACCCCTAGAGCGCGTGCTCCGGGTTTGTGAATGTGGGCATTTTCGCTCACAGTTCTCAGGGCTTGGTGTGGCAGTGGCCGCTGAGGAACTGGAGTTGTGTTTGTGTGGCTGCAACACCTCGGCATTACAGAGTTTTCAGTCCTTGGTTTTTTATTCACAACCCCTAGAGCGCGTGCTCCGGGTTTGTGAATGTGTGTGGTTTTGCGCACGTTCAGAACCCCTAGAGCACGTGCTCCGGGTTTGTGAATGTGGGCATTTTCGCTCACAGTTCTCAGGGCTTGGTGTGGCAGTGGCCGCTGAGGAACTGGAGTTGTGTTTGTGTGGCTGCAATGCCTCGGCATTACAGGAGTTTTCAGTCCTTGGTTTTTTATTCACAACCCCTAGAGCGCGTGCTCCGGGTTTGTGAATGTGTGTGGTTTTGCGCACGTTCAGAACCCCTAGAGCGCGTGCTCCGGGTTTGTGAATGTGGGCATTTTTGCTCACAGTTTCCTCAGGGCATGGTGTGGCGGAGACCGCTGAGGAACTGGAGTTGTGGTTGCATGGTTGTTTCTTACCAGAGTCTTTTGCTTTGTCCTTGGGTTTGACGTATGTGAGGTTCGGACCGCCCGGATGCTTCATCTGCATTCTTGTGCTGTTTTGCGTTGTTAAGGGTCTCAAAGCAGATTCCTGGTTCTTTGGCGGTTCTGGAGGAGGTGTCCTTGTAGCTCTGTCTACAGCATTGTCAGACAAGTTGTCCATGCCTGTGAGGTGGGGGAAGAACATTTTTTTTTGTAAAAACACAACAACAACACATCTAAACTTTACCATCTCTCTCACCCACACCTGTGTATTTACTTAAAACCTCAGAACAACCAAACCGACAAGCAAAATATATTTACTGGGCTTCATCGATCCATCGGTCACTGATGCCGGTGACTTTTCCTTTTCAGCTGTCTCTCTCCTTTTTCTTGAGAGCTCCTTTTCCCTCTGGTCTAAGGACCTCTCACGTTTTGACTTTACTGTGGAGCAAACAACATTATTATAAAACACATGAAACCCTCTTGTAAACTTTAAAATCATTAGCGTGTTTTTCTATTTAAAAAGTTATAGCTTCAAGAACAAAATAATCCACTTCAGGCTGTACAACAAACACCAGTTTTGAGTTTATTTCTACCACTTAAAAAAGCAAACAAACAAAAACCCACAAATTTTTTTAAATACATCTCACTTTGCAGGATAAAAGCCAAAACTGCTTTTAAAACCCCTTGTTAGTTTCAACAAACCAAGTACTGTAAAAAACCCTACACCTATGCCTTGCACAGCCCCTTCCCCCTCCCTCCGCACACATACACTAAACAGCAGCTTTATAACACACACCAAACCAAGTTTGCAGCCATATACTTTTCAAAACCCACATGCATTTAACACATCACATTTTGTACAGAAAAAGCAACCCACCAAACACTCTATACCAGCAGTTTGCCAATGTCAGGGACTTTAACCCGGACGGCCTCCGTTCGTTGTCTGACCGCAAAGAGACAGGCAACACCAGCAAGATCCAATCACAAGCTCTTTATTGAATAGTGCGCACTACAATAGAGAGCAGCCCGTCTCCTAAGTGAACCAGCTCTGATTTCAGTAACAAGTAAGATTATATAGACAGTTCCATCGCGTCATAAAACATTTGCCCAAGCATCTCAGCCTCCCCTTAATTAGTTAGAAGCTTCTAGTGTTAATGCGTATACTTCATGGCCTTAAGCAATCCATAATACGTCAACAGCTTTCCCATCAGCCCAGAAGGCAAGTACCAAACAACAAAGAGACAGGGAGTTAAAACAACAGAGGGCAGAGACAGTTCGTTAAGATCAGGGTGAGAACAGAAACAGGGAGTTACCTTCTCAGTTCTCAAACTAGCTGTTCCCATCACAGGCACAGCCTTTCACTTACTTTACTTCTGCAACTCAAGCAAGTATGTAGTGAACGCCCCCTTGCTTGAACTATGTCTCTAGTTCTGCTCAGGGACTACTTAGAAACTTTTGTTAACCTCTTTCCTTGATCTGTCTTAACATAACTGCACTGGGCCCAATTCTCTAGGGCCTAACACCAACATCTATTTTAAAAACACACCTGTGTGTGTGTCAAACTCCATCACACACACACCTTCAAAAACTCCCCACAACGGTTTTAAAACCATTTGCAACTCTATTTTTAAAAGCAGCAGGATGCAACAAACTGTTTTTTAAAAACCACTTATCTGTATCATAAGCCCCTGAATCACCCACAACTTAACCCCTACAGACAGCTTTTTTTCAAATAAAAACCCCAGGTAAAAACACTCCACCTTTTTGTAACCATCCCAGATACTTTTAGCCTAACCCCACCACTTCCACCCCCAACTCAGAATTGAACATTTATTTTGAAAACACATTTGGCACAGAAAGAACAACCCACCAACCAGCAGTTTGCCAACCTATAGTTTAAAAACACCAATAAGCTCCCTCACAATTAAGTTTTGAAAAAAAAACCCAACTCACAATTTAAACATTACAATTACTTAAAAGAAAAAAAAATAACCCGCACACTTTAAAAATGATTATGGATAGTTACCTTCTACCACAGGGTAAAGGCATGCTGGCACAGGGCTATTCTATTTTCCCCTATGTATATTTGGGGCTATGGAATAAAGAACAAGCAAAAAATGTGAGTTAGGATTACCCCCAAATGCTTCAAACCCCATTTTAAAAACACACCTAGGTCTTGCACAGACCTCATCTCTCTCTCTCACAAATCACACACACACACACAGACACACAAACCCCACATAACTTTAAAAGCCAATTGCGAACAAGTTACCTTTCACTATGGGATAAAGTGGTGCAGGCACATGCTTGTTCTGTCCCCCCCCCCCACCCAATGTGTGCTTGGGCCTTAAGGTTAAAGAATAAGCACAAATGTTAGTTAGTATTACCCAGGGTTGTTTTTTTTTCAACAGTATTAACCACAACTACAGTTAAAAATGGTTTTTACCTTGGCCTGGTGGTGAACTGCAGCTTAAAATTACTGGTTCCATGTTAAACAGATCACACTAGAATAAAGATAGCCACCATTATTTTACTGAGAGAGCATGGCCAAAGAGTGGCATTATAGAATATATATACTTTCAAAGTTAAAAACAGGAAACATACCTTCTCCTGTTGCACTCCAGCAGCCATTCAAGAAAGTTTCTGTTGAAAAGGACAGTCTCCAAACTACCTAGGTTTTTGATACTCTCCTAACCCATTGTTTCAAACAACTTCAACGTAGTAGCTAGCAGGTGAATTTGATCACTGCAACTCTGAAATAATAGATCCTTAAAGACATAGGGACCCCTCCCTAGCATGGCCTTTTCTTATCTGAGGGTGGAAGAATTAAGCTGTCTCCACAACTGAGTTGCTTTTGGCTACATTTTTTTCCTTTTAGTTAAAATATATTTTTTGTAGGGCTTTCTTACAGTATTAACAGTAAAAGCACCAATCCTTAATGTAGCTGTATCCATTTCCACGTGGACACCTTTTGCAGATATCAATACATGTCTTGGGGTTTGTTTTTTTTAAAAACATGCTTCTTTCATGCTGAAGGCTTGGGGTTTAAATGAAATGCTTTTAAATGTTTGATTGTCTTTAGAGCAAATGCTTGTTTTAAAGTTTGGGTAAAAGTTGGAAACATTTCAGTTTGGGGTTAACCCTTAATTTTTTTTAATTTTTAATGGCTAAAAAAAAGTAGCCCCTAGCATTTAACCAACTCCTGGGTCATATTTAAACTGTCCAAGAGCCTTTCTACCAACTCCTGTGTCCTTTAAACTGTCCAATAGCATTTGCAAACTCCTGAGGTGTTATTTAATTAGATATTCATTAGAGCCCACCTATCCAACCCATCAAATTTAATTACTGAACATTACCCTCACTTAAGGGTAAGTGGTCACACCTAATCCGAACCATTGACTAGAGCCCCTGGCTATTCAGTGAGGTGCGGTTAAACCATTGAGTTTTTGTCTAATCAATCCTAACTGGGGGGAGGGAGGGATTTTTTCTTTTATTTAAAAAAACAAAACATTTTGAGGGGTTTTTCCTTCCCCTGAGTTTCTACCATACATCTTTCATAGTCTTTTTCTTAAGCAGGGTTCTGTGACTTTTTGTACGCACCAGACATTCAATATAACCCTCTAAGCAGGCGTCTTTTGGCTTGGTCATGGTCTTTAAAACACTGTGAGGATCTTGACTGAATTGCACTGCATTTACCAAAGTCACCCCTTGTGCTAAGTGTTCTTGAGTTAAGCACAGACATTGCATAGCATAACCTACGGCGATAACAGTATTTAATAATGGACTATGGAGCACTTTAAAGACTAACAAGATGGTTTATTAGGTGATGAGCTTTCGTGGGCCAGACCCACTTCCTCAGATCAAATAGTGGAAGAAAATAGTTTCAAGGGAATCCTCTGAACTGTCATTCATGTTAAAATTCGACACTCTCCGGGAAGGAATGAACAAAGGCTCAAACTATCTTACCCATTACCAAGATAGCTTCCCCAATTATCACCTCTAATACCATTAGTTCACAGACATCTCATTCTCCCCACCTCTAATATAATTAATTCACAGACACTTACCTTCCTTCCTTCCCCTCCCCTGCATTCCCCTCCTGTTCTGAAATGTGATTTGTCCTTTTCATATGTGTTCATTTTTTTAAATTGTATCCTTTGGTATATATGGTTGTGACTATTTTCTTCCACTATTTGATCTGAGGAAGTGGGTCTGGCCCACGAAAGCTCATCACCTAATAAACCATCTTGTTAGTCTTTAAAGTGCTGCATAGTCCTGTTTTTTGCTTCAGCTACACCAGACTAACACGGCTACATTTCTATTAGTATTTAATAAGCTTTCCAAACACAGTTCAGCACATAGGCCCCGGACTTTGCAGTTTATATCCTCTGGAGTCCAAGTCACACAGTCATGGTACCACTGGGCTGGTGCATCTATGACACAACCCTCACAGTCCTCAAAAAACTTTTCCCCAAGGGTATGTCTACACTACCACCCTAGTTCAAACTAGGGTGGTAATGTAGGCAACCGGAGTTGCAAATGAAGCCCGGGATTTGAATTTCCCGGGCTTCATTTGTATAAAGCCGGGCGCCGCCATTTTTAAATGTCCACTAGTGCGGACTCTGTGCCGCACAGCTACACACGGCCAGAACTAGGTAGCTCGGACTAGGCTTCCTAGTCCGAACTACCGTTACTCCTCGTGAAATGCCAAAACCCTGCTTAAGAAAAAGACTATTTGTAAGATGTCTAAAAGGATGAAGTTAGAAAATGGTGAGGGGACACACATGAGATATAAAACATGGTAGCTGTAAATATCTATTGAAAAGGGGCTTTTGTGACTATCTTCTCTCAGAAGTTTTGTGTGATTCTTACATGAGTAAAAGTTTTAGTGGAACACATGACCTGTATGGTTTTTAAATAAAATCATTTAAAAAAATAAAGTTTGTGAGAATCCATTTTGTATAAAGAGGCCCATTTACTGAAAAACCCTGAAAGATGTATGGTAGAAAGTCGGGGGAAGGAAAAACCCCTCAAAATGTTTTTTTTTTTAAATAAAAGGAAAAAAGTATCCCCCCCGTTAGGATTGATTAGACATGAACTCAATGGTTTCACCGCACCTCACTGAATAGCCAGGGGCTCTAGTCAGTGGTTAGGTTTAGGTGTGACCACTTACCCTTGTTGAGGTTAATGTTTAGTAATTAAATTTGATGGGTTGGATGGGGGGGCTCTGATGAATATCTAATTAAATAACACATCAGGAGTTTGCAGATGCTATTGGACAGTTTAAATATAAGCCCTGGGGTTGGTAGAGCGCTATTGGACAGTTTAAAGGACACAGGAATTGGTAGAAATGCTATTGGACAGTTTAAATATGACCCAAGAGCTGGTTAAATGCTAGGGGCTACTTTTTCTAGCCATTAAAAGTTACAAAAAATTAAGGGTCTAACCCCAAACTGAAATGTTTCAAACTTTTACCCAAACTTTAGAACAAGCATTTGCTCTAAAGACAATCAAACATTTAAAAGCATTTCATTTAAACCCCAAGCCTTCAGCATGAAAGAAGCATGTTTAAAAAAAACAAACCCCAAGACATGTATTGATATCTGCAAATGGTGTCCACGTGGAAATGGGTACAGCTACATTAAGGATTGGTGCTTTTACTGTGAATACTGTAAGAAAGCCCTACAAAAATATATTTTAACTAAAAGGAAAAAAATATAGCCGAAAGCAACTCAGTTGTGAAGACAGCTTAATTCTTCCAGCCTCAGATCACAAAGGGCAATGCTAGGGAGGGGTGCCTATGTCTTTAAGGATCTATTATTTCAGAGTTGCAGTGATCAAGTTCACCTGCTAGTTACTACATTGAAATTGTTTGAAACAATGGGTTAGGAAGGTATCAAAAACCTAGGTAGTTTGGAGATTGTCCTTTTCAACAGAAACTTTCTTGAATGGCTGCTGGAGTGCAACAGGAGAAGGTATGTTCTTTGTTTTTAACTTTGAAAATATATATTCTATAATGCCACTCTTTGGCCATGCTCTCTCAGTAAAATAATGGTGGCTATCTTTATTGCAGTGTGATCTGTTTAACATGGAACCAGTCATTTTAATCTGCAGTTCCCCACCAGGCCAAGGTAAAAACCATTTTTAACTGTAGTTGTGCTTAATACTGTTAAAAAAACCCTGGGTAATACTAACTAATATTTGTGCTTATTCTTTAACCTTAAGGCCCAAGCACACATTGGGGGGGGGATTGATAGAACAAGCATGTGCCCATAGTGAAAGGTAACTTTTTTGCAGTTGGCTTTTAAATTTATGCAGGGTTTGTGTGTGTGTGTGATTTGTGAGAGAGAGAGATGAGGTCTGTGCAAGACCTAGGTGTGTTTTTAAAATGGGGTTTGAAGCATTTGGGGGTAATCTTAACTCACATTTTTTGCTTGTTCTTTATTCCATAGTCCCAAATATACATAGGGGAAAATAGAATAGCCCTGTGCCAGCATGCCTTTACCCTGTGGTAGAAGGTAACTATCCATAATCATTTTTAAAGCGTGTGGGTTATTTTTTTTCTTTTAAGTAATTGTAACGTTTAAATTGTGATTTGGTTTTTTTTCAAAACTTAATTGTGGGGGAGCTTATTGGTGTTTTTAAACTATATGTTGGCAAACTCTTGGTTGGTGGGTTGTTCTTTCTGTGCCAAATATGTTTTCAAAATAAATGTTCAATTCTGAGTTGGGGGAGGAAGTGGTGGGATTAGGCTAAAAGTATCTGGGATGGTTACAAAAAGGTGGAGTGTTTTTACCTGGCGATTTTATTTTTAAAAAGCTGGCAGTAGGGGTTAAGTTGTGGGTGATAAAGGGGCTTATGCTACAGATAAGTGGTTTTTAACAAACAGTTTGTTGCATACCGCTGCTTTTAAAAAAATATAGTTGCAAATGGTTTTAAAACCATTGTGGGGAGTTTTTGAAGGGGTGTGTGTGATGGAGTTTGTGACAGACAAAGGTGTGTTTTTAAAATAGATGTTGGCAAACTGCTGGTAAGGTGTGTTTGGTGGGTTGCTTTTTCTGTGCAAAATGTGATGTGTTCAATGCATGTGGGTTTTGAAAAGTATATGGTTGCCAACTTGATTTAGTGTGTGTTATAAAGCGGCTGTTTAGTGTATGTGTGTAGAGGGAGGGGGAAGGGGCTGTGCAAGGCATAGGTGTAGGGTTTTTTTAAGTACTTGGATTGTTGAAACTAACAAGGGGTTTTAAAAGCAGTTTTGGCTTTTATTCTGCAAAATGAGATGTATTTAAAAAAATTGTGTGGGTTTTTGTTGTTTGTTTTTTTAAGTGGTGGAAATAAACTCAAAATTGGTGTTTGTTGTACAGCCTGAAATGGATTATTTTGTTTTTAAAGCTATAACTTTTTAAATAGAAAAACCCCTAATGATTTTAAAGTTTACAAGAGGGTTTCATGTGTTTTATAATAATGTTTGATCCACAGTACGGTCAAAACATGAGAGGTCATTCGACCAGAGGGAAAAGGAGCTCAAAAGAAAAAGGAAAGAGACAGCTGAAAAGGAAAATTCCCCAGCATCAGTGACCGATGGATCGATGAAGCCCAGTAAATATATTTTGCTTGTCGGTTTGGTGGCTCTATGAGGTTTTAAGTAAATACACAGGTGTGGGTGAGAGAGATGTTAAGTTTAGGTGTGGTGGTGTTGTGTTTTTACAAAAAAAATGTTTTTTCCCCCACCTCACAGGCATGGACAACTTTTCTGACAATGCTGTAGTCAGAGCTACAAAGACACCTTCTCCAGAACCGCCAAAAAACCAGGAATCTGCTTTGAGACCCTTAACAACGCAAAACACCACAAGAATGCAGATGAAGCATCCGGGCGGTCCGAACCTCATACGTCAAACCCAAGGACAAAACAAAAGACTCTGGTAAGAAACAACCATGCAACCACAACTCCAGTTCCTCAGCGGTCACCGCCACACCATGCCCTGAGGAAACTGTGAGCAAAACCGCCCACATTCACAAACCCGGAGCACGCGCTCTAGGGGTTCTGAACGTGCACAAAACCACACACATTCACAAACCCGGAGCACGCGCTCTAGGGGTTGTGAATAAAAAACCAAGGACTGAAAACTCCTGCAATGCCGAGGTGTTGCAGCCAAACAAACACAACTCCAGTTCCTCAGTGGCCACCACCACACCAAGCCCTGAAGAAACTGTGAGCAAAACCGCCCACATTCACAAACCCGGAGCAGGCGCTCTAGGGGTTCTGAACGTGCGCAAAACCACACACACTCACAAACCCGGAGCACGCGCTCTAGGGGTTGTGAATAAAAAACCAAGGACTGAAAACTCCTGCAATGCCGAGGTGTTGCAGCCACACAAACACAATTCCAGTTCCTCAGCGCCTACTGCCACACCAAGCCCTGAGAATTGTGAGCAACGCTGTAGTCAGAGCTACAAGGACACCTCCTCCAGAACTGCCAAAGAACCAGGAATCTGCTTTGAGACCCTTAACAACGCAAACCAGCACAAATGCAGATGAAGCATCCGGGCGGTCCGAACCTCACATGCGTCAAACCCAAGGACAAAACGAAAGACTCTGGTAAGAAACAACCATGCAACCACAACTCCAGTTCCTCAGCGGTCACCACCACACCATGCCCTGAGGAAACTGTGAGCAAAAACGCCCACATTCACAAACCCGGAGCAGGCGCTCTAGGGGTTCTGAAAGTGCGCAAAACCACACACATTCACAAACCCGGAGCACGCGCTCTAGGGGTTGTGAATAAAAAACCAAGGACTGAAAACTCCTATAATGCCGAGGTATTGCAGCCACACAAACACAACTCCAGTTCCTCAGCGGCTACTGCCACACCAAGCCTTGAGAACTGTGAGCAAAATTGCCCACATTCACAAACCCGGAGCACGCGCTCTAGGGGTTCTGAACGTGCGCAAAACCACACACATTCACAAACCCGGAGCACGCGCTCTAGGGGTTGTGAATAAAAAACCAAGGAGTGAAAACTCCTGCAATGCCGAGGTATTGCAGCCACACAAACACAACTCCAGTTCCTCAGCGGCCACTGCCACACCAAGTCCTGAGAACTGTGAGCAAAATTGCCCACATTCACAAACCCGGAGCAGGCGCTCTAGGGGTTCTGAACGTGCGCAAAACCACACACATTCACAAACCCGGAGCACGCGCTCTAGGGGTTCTGAACGTGCGCAAAACCACACACATTCACAAACCCGGAGCACGCGCTCTAGGGGTTGTGAATAAAAAACCAAGGACTGACAAACCATTCTCCCAAAACTATAAGCTCATCATAGCTCCCCCATATTCTAGTATGGGGGAAGAGTTTGATGCTTCATTCAGAAAACTGGTGAACTCTGTATCCTCAGGGGGCCTAAAAGAAAGAGAGGGGGACATGATTTGGCAGATAAACTGGTGGCCTCCAATAAGTGCCAGGCCAAGATCACTGCAAATTTTTTAAAAAAGGCTAAAGAGGTGATGAGGAAAAAATACCAAAAAGAAATGCCCCCTGCTGGAGGCTCACAAAATGGCTTATCTGACCTGCGGGGTGGTGAGTCTGTAGACTGGTCCCTGGCTAGTCCTGATGAATTTCACAGAGACGGCTCTGACTCTGAAATAGCATCTGAGGTAGAAGATGCCCCTGATGGGCCCGTAGAGGAACCCTCAAGTGCCCCTGAAAATCCAGAGTTGTATATGGAGAGAGCGAGAAGTTGGCAACGTGAAGTACCTAGATTTGTGAGGTAAGTGTTTTGTGAGGCATTTCATTTGATCAATCTTGAGCAAATGAATTCAGCTGAACAGGTTATTGAAGCCATGCGTAGGGGAATACAGTTAGTTCTAGATGACGTTAATGGTATGTTAGGCCCTGATGATTATGTTCAGTTACGTTTAGAGAGCCGTAATTTAACTAACCCTTTGTTTTCGGTCCGAAGGTCTAGGAACGAGCTGACGGCTGAGGGTTTTTTTTAAACCAGACCTCAAAGCTGTTCCAGAGTAATAGAGAGTTGCACCTCAATGGAACAATGCGCCTCCTTGTGACAGTTGTAAAAAACGGGTGGCGGTGCTCGTAGAATTTAAAACTCTATCCTTGGTATTTAAATTATTCATAAAAGAGACCATGTTTAGTAGACCTGGCTTACACCGGTACCAGTCTGTGTTTTGCGTGCGGGCTCTTGGCCGTCATGTCCGATCGTAAACCTACGGACGCCAAATTGTTAGAGGGGGTGAGAGAGCTTCCTGGGAAACTGGGGTGGTCAGATCCAAAAAAGGTTATGCTCAGCGGCGTAGCAAAGTTTGAACAGCATTTAGGAGTTAACATACAGGTGGTGCTGTATACGGCGAAAGGCGGCTGGGGCTTTTTTAAAATGAGGGGCCTGGTGTACCCCAAGATGATTTTATCCTGTTGCACGATGAGCATGATTATGGGGTTCTGGATGTGAAAAAGTTGTTCGGAGCGAAAAATTGAGTTCTACCACACAGTGTACAGTCACGACCACTCTTGCAGGTATTCTTGCTTCCTCTGCTTGAGCAGAACGTGCTCAGACAGCGTGGGTGTCCTAGCTGTAGACCATTTTGTTGATCCAAAGAGTTCTTAGTCCGACACACAGAGTGCGCATCGAAAAAACAAGTCGAATGCCTGTCTAAAACTTTGTGTGATGTGTGTCAGTCTTATGTGGACAAGTGACGGTGCTGTAAGCAGTGTAAGGGCTTTCTTGTTGGCAACATTGACAGTCATTTATGTTTTCTGGACAGCCTTAGCCCGAATCCTCAGAAAGTATATTTTTTATGATTTCGAATGCACGCAGGAGACGGGGTTGCACACCCCCAATTACACTTTTGCTATGGCCGTAAAACCAGAAAAATCCTGGGAATTTAAGGGTAGGGAGTGTCTCTCTATGTTCGTTAAGACATTTATTGGCAAAGAGTTCCTTGACAACACATTCATAGCACACAATTCCAAAGGTTACGATGCGTACTTAGTCGTGAGACAGCTACTGAAGGAAAAGATGTGCCTAGAACTGATCACTCAGGGTAGTAAACTAATGTGTGTGAAAGTTAAGGCCATGGGCATTTGTTTTATAGACTCGTTAAACTTCTTGCCCATGAGGGTGTCATGGGAAGCTCTTAGCAGGGTCACATGACCCACTTCTGGGCGGGTCATCCAATCCTGGAACTGCCCCCCGATTGGTCAAAGCGGCTCATGGGGTGGTCCCACATGGGGGGGGGGGGGAAACCCTTCCTGATTGGTAGAGGGAGGCAGGGCGAGTCCTCAGAGGGGTCACATGACACCCCTTATTTCCAGTCACCTGTCCCTCTTGTCCCCAGATGTATTACCACCAAGGGCGAGACTTCCGGTGACAGGGGAGACGGGACTGCTGGGGTAGGGGGCGGAGCTAACATTTGATTGATGGTAGGGCCCTTGTACTACTTGGGGAACCTGCCAAGGTTGGGGTTGTGATCCCCATGGTAAGTGGTGCTCCTGGACGGGGCTGACATGTCCCTGAAAAAGGCAGAGAAGGGAGTGCTCCCATGCAATCTTTGCTGGAACACACCTCTTGCAGCTTCCACTGCACAAGCTGCCTTAACTCTACTGCTCCACCAAACAGAAGCCGTCTCAGTGGGCTTACCAACCATCAGTACATGTATGAACAGTCCATACAAAATTAGCCTCAATTGGACATGTCCATAAAGTCCATAAAATATGTAGGTGGCCGTAAATTTCATAAAAGCACAATACAATTGCAAAAACCAGCAATTCTTCTACAGCAATTACATTTCCTCTGTGCTGCTTCAGCCTTTGTACTGCAGAGCAGCGGAAATTAGACCTTTTAGTTGTTTATTTAGGTCAATGGTTATTAAGGTGCATTAGGAGGAGCGTGGCCAGCAGATCCAGAGCAGTGATTATTCTCCTTTATTCAGCTCTGGGGAGGCCACATCTGGAGGATTGTGTCCAGTTCTGGGCCCCCCACTACAGAAAGGATGTGGACGCATTGGAGAGGGAGACGAAAATGATTCCGGGGCTGGGGCACAGGACCTACGAGGAGAGGCTGAGGGATGTGGGTTTGTGTAGTCTGCAGAAGAGAAGAGTGAGGGGGGATTTGGTAGCAGCCTTCTGTGACGACGCGTTGGGGTCCCCTGTCTCCTGCACCCCGAAATGGCACGAACAGACTCCACCAGCCAGTAGAATGGAGATAGGTTATTGCTTCTCCAGGATATAGCACAGCACAGATGTAATCTGGTTACAGGAACTGGGGCTAGGAGGCCTCAGTGCCCCCCCTTGAGATGGGGGAGTCCCAGCCCCCCTCCCCAGCTCCTTCTCCCTTGCTTTCCAGACAAGAACTAACTCAATCTCCTCCGGCCTTCCCCCCCAGCCAGGGCAGCATTCACCTTCCTTAATTCCTCTCCATGGGGGTTAGCTGGTCAGACCGGTTGAGGGCTCCCTTGGCATAATGACGCATCCCTGTCCTTCTGGGCTGTGGTACCCATCCCTGTCCTTCTGGGCAGCCAGTGGGGTTACCACAGACCCATAGAAACCAGCAAGTTCCCTCCCACTACGTCACACCTTCAACTCCCTGAAGGGAGGTTCCAAAGAGGCTGGAGAGAGGCTGTTCTCAGTAGTGACAGATGGCAGAACAAGGAGCAATGGTCTCAAGTTATAGTGGAGGGGGGTGTCTAGATTGGGTATAAGGAAAAACTCTATTTTCTAGGAGGGTTGTGAAGCACTGGGATGCAGAGGCCCAGGGCAGCACAATTTTGCGGTTCCCCCCCCCCTTTGACATGGCGCATGCGTGGGGCCTTTGGTAGCATGGGACCCAGGACAGCCACCCCGCTTGCCCTGCCTTAAATCTGCCGCTGCTGGGATGGGTTCCCTAGGGAGGTGGTGGAACCTCCATCCCTAGAGATTTTTAAGTCCCAGCTTAACAAAGCCCTGGCTGGGCTGATTTAGTTGGGATTGGTCCTGCCTTGGGCAGGGGGCTGGACTTGATGACCTGCTGAGGTCTCTTCCAGCTCTATGGTTCTATAATTCTATGACAGGCAAGACAAGTACACCATCAACCAGAGACAGGAGCACCCTCCTCTGAGTTCCAGGAAATATCTCACAACCACTCCTGAGCCAGCTAATGGGCAGCTAATGGGAGCCAGGACTCCTGGGTGCTTTCCCATGAATCAGAAATCAGAACATGAACCTGTAGGAGAGCATTTTAGCCTTTCTGGCCCCTCGATCATAGGTTTAAAGGTAGCCATTCTTCTACAAAAGGATTTCACTAGCCAATTGCAGAGACAGTCTGTAGAATCTCAAATTGACAGATTTGATACCGTTACCCTGGGCTTGAACAAAAACATTAACTGGTTAACGCACTACAAAGCTCATTTCCCCTGCCTTTGATATTTGCATTTTCACATCAAAAGCAATGAAAGGGACACATTCAGACTCGTTACGGCACTTCATGAACACAGGTCCTACAATTGACAGGAAACAACTTTTGCTGTACTATTTACCATACAGTCTGTTGTTTCCGCTCCAACACACCAATGAAGTGGGTTTCACCCACAAAACTTCATGATCATAGATACATGAAAAAAAATCTATATTTGTTAGTCTCTACCGTATCCAAGTCTGTAGCGGGGGGAGGGGGCATCCTCATTTTTTTTTCTAAAGAGTGCGCTAATTCCTTTATTCAAATGTCATATGCTACTTAAGGAAATTCCCTCTGAGAATCCGTGCATAGCTCACCTTATCCCTGACACCATTATGACGGTTAACGTTGCACAGAAACATCGGTAAACTTGGCCGGTTTTCCATGACCCTATGCTACCTGGTAGAAACGCGGTGTCCATCCTTTAGTGGCCATCTCTTTGTGCACCCAGTCTTGGCATCTCTGGCTTTCATTTCTGGATTCCTCTGTTAGACTGTGATGGTCTAACAGAGGAGAGAGAGCTCGGTGGTTTGAGCAGTAACCTGCTAAACCAAGGGTTGTGAGCTCAAACCTTGAGGGGGTCATTTTGGTATCGGGGGCAAATCCGTCAGGAATGGTTCTTGGCCCTGCCATGAGGGCAGGGGACTGGACTTGATGACCTCTCAAGGTCCCTTCCAGCTCTGTGAGATAGGTGTATATCTCTGTACACCAATGGGAGTAGATCTGTCACCATCAAGAGACACTCTGGAAGAGCTCTGTAGCCTTTTGAGGTCAATGAACACCCAACCATCTGCATCTCAGTTCTTACTCGATTCATTCCAGTGGAGGCTGTTCCATTCCTGATTACTCCATTGACCTGTAGATGGTTTTGAGATCAGTGCAAATCCCTGGGCATCAGAGAGTCCATTCTACACAGACCTAGAGCTCCATACTTTTATTCGAGACCCATCTTCCCACCCTTCCAGTATTGGACCACCCACCACTTGGACACGGCTCCTTGCTCCAGTAGGGGTCACAGGGGGATGGGCTGGGACCATCCACACAGACATGGCTGGACTAGGGATGCTCCCGGCTCTGTTGGGAAATGACACCTCCCCCACTAGCCAGGGACCACCTCGACAGGGGATGTGGCTCTTAAACTGAATGGGGCAGACGTGTCTGTCACTGGACATCTGTGTGTGTCAGAGGGGCGAAGAGATCCTTTGGGTGTCAGGTACACCAGACCCGAGGTGCGAGGCTGGTCTCAAGGGGATCAGAACCCCCGGCACACAGAGGACAGGGTGTGATTGCTCATCCAGCAGATAATTGCTCCATGCGGATGTTTACAGCCCTGTTTCTGACTCTGGTGGTTGGGGAGGGGCACTGTTACTCACATCCTCCACCAGGGCCAGGCAGTGGGTGGCCGTGTTAGCCACATCCTCCGGCAGACAGAAGGGCAGGGGCCCTGTTGGCCATGGTGCCAGGCTAGGGACTGGGGCAGAGGAAACCCCCTGCTAGGTGGGTGCGGCTGTGACCTGGAGGTCACCTTGACCCATGGCACATCTCAAATGGATGTTCCTGGAGTGTATGTGGCCTGTGGTTAGCAGACTCAGCCCCCCCTCCTCTCCTGCCTGGTCCATATAAGCATCAGGCCGGAGGGAGCGGCTCCGTGCCCGGCCCAGGATGTCCCTTGGTGGTAGGGCTGCTCCCCTGGACTTTCCTCCTGCCCCCTGGGGGCTGGGCTGGTGAGTGGGGGAAGGGGTTGGGTGTGTGCGGAGAGGGGCCCATGCAGGGTAGGGGGCTGTGAGGTGAGTGAGGGTCTTCCCCTGAACTACTTGGCGCAAGGGCCGATTGGTACCCCTGCAGCCTCCCCTGAGGACCTCTGGGGATCTCAGCCTGTGGGGGTGGGTGGATCAGCCCCCAGAGGGCTTCTCTGAGACCCCACTTTCCATCTCTAAGTAGGGTGCACATCTTGAATGAGCCACCGGCAGGGCAGCTGGGGAGTTACAAGGAGCAGATGGTGGAGAGGGGCAGGAAGAGCAGGGAGCTAAGGGGAAGGGCTCGGACCCGAGAAACTTGGGATCCTTTCCCAGCTCAGCCCAAGATCTCGGGGGGGGAAATTAAACCTGTCTCTGGGGCTTTTGTTACCATGGGTTGCTGGTGGAGATTTGGCACCTAAACCCCTTAGGAATACACTCCCGGGGAATACAGTTCCCCATTGAAAGATGAAAATGATTCTGTTTCTGAACTCGACGCTGTTCAGGGAAGGGGTTGTGGGTCGGCCCAGTGACTATCCCAGTAAGAGGTCCCTGACCTGGGTCTAGGTCCCACCATAAAGCCAATCGGTGTGATTTCTTATAGAGGAGATTTTCCAACACTCCGGCCTGGCGCCTTCTCCTAGTAGATCTCCCGAGCAGATCCTTGTTTTCCCCAGAGACATTCTCACTTGGCATTTTTCAATCCCAACACTAACATTTTTCAGCCACCAAAGCCTGAAAATTGTCCTTAGAAATATCTCAGGACTGGAAGGAAAGAACTAGGAGCAGAAGAAAAAAAAATACCCAGGATGGAGGGGAGAGAGAGTTCCCTGGCGTAGGGTTCATTCAATAAAAGCCACTTCCCCTGGCACCGGTATTTCGGTGAGTCGGGCGTGGAGTCGGCCTCATCTCTGTGGTTGGGTGGAGAAACATGCAGAGAAGCTCCGTCCGTGCCCTGCTGGGGAGTGGCTGGACCAGCCTGGGGTGACTTTGGCCCACAGTGCGGTGAGCACAAGGCGAAGCAGGGTGAATAGTGCCCCACTCCCGATTTGCCCACTCAGTGAGGTTAGAGTTGCAGATTTCCCTTCCAGCCAATGCGGGCCCGGTGTGGGGCAGAGCTGGGCAGGGGGCAGAGATCCAGAGACACGGATGCTCTGAGGGAGGATCAGAGAGGGAGGGAAGACCCTTTGAGGCTATCAGTGTGGATGGGGAGTTGGATCCCAGCCCAGCGAGTTGAGGGGGCTCTCTGTATGGACCTGGCCTCCCCCCAGGTGAGATCATCGGGGGGAAAGGAAGCCTGGCCCCACTCCAGGCCCTACGTGGCGTATCTGGAAATACAACGCAGAGATGAGAGGATTAGATGTGGTGGGTTCCTGGTGGCGGAGAACTTTGTGCTGACGGCTGCTCGTTGCCAGGGAGAGTAAGTGCCTCTGGGCTGGGATGTGGGGGTGGGTGGGGTCAGTGGAGGATGGGGATCCGGGAGCTCTGGTGTCAGCATGAGGGGGGCAGGGAAGGAGCAGAGGGAGGCCAGGCTGGGGGAGCAGAGCCCAAGGGTCTGACCTGCTCAGGGGGCGTCGGAAAGTCTCTAGGGGCCTCTGTGACCCACGGACGAAACCCAGCACTTGGCAAATCAATGAGGCTAAAGCACAGGACAGAGAGGGGTCGTAGCCCCAGGGCAGCTCTGCAGGGTGCTGGGATGGGGAGCTGGGGAGGAGCAGACACTCAAGGGGAAGGAACTTGAGACACATCCAGAGAGTCCCAGGCTGCCCCGTCCCAGCAAGAGAAGAATTAGTGAGCCAGACCAACGTTAACAGGTTGCTCTTGCCTTTCGCAGCAACATCACTGTGCTTCTGGGAGCCCATAACGTCAAGCTTCGGGAACGGCACCGACAACGGATCCAAGTCTGCCGGCAGATCCCCCACCCCCAGTACAACAGGGAGACTTTAAACAATGACATCATGCTGCTGCAGGTACCACCCCATCCCCCACCCCCAGTGACCTCACACTGCTGCAGGTACCACCCCCATCCCATCCCCCACCCCCAGTGACCTCACACTGCTGCAGGTACCACCCCCATCCCATCCCCCACCCCCAGTGACCTCACACTGCTGCAGGTACCACCCCCATCCCATCCCCCACCCCCAGTGACCTCACACTGCTGCAGGTACCGCCCCCATCCCATCCCCCACCCCCAGTGACCTCACACTGCTGCAGGTACCGCCCCCATCCCATCCCCCACCCCCAGTGACCTCACACTGCTGCAGGTACCACCCCCCTCCCACCCCCAGTGAGGTCATGTCTGTACATGTTCTGTCGGTTCTTTCTAATTGGCCTCTTCCATCTCTGACCCTCATCTTCTCCCTTGTCCTTATGTCCTTGCCTGTGTGCAGCTTCAGGACAAGGGCCGTCGTACCAAGTATGTCAGCCTGATCGCCCTGCCCCCGGCCCAGCAGCGTGTGGATCCAAAGAGCAGGTGCAGCGTGGCCGGCTGGGGTCAGACGAGTGCAACCAAGGAGCAGATCTCGGAGACGCTGCAGGAGGCCGACGTGGTGGTGATGCTGGATGCTGACTGTCGGAGGAAGCGTGGGGGGCCATGGCGCTACTATAACGCCACCACCATGATGTGTGTGGGGGACCCAGAGGAAGGCAAATCCCCTTTCCAGGTAAATCCCCCCTCCCCCTGCCTTCAAACCCCCCTGAGAAAGTGGTGGTTGGTGTTAGGCTTCTGTTGGGCCTCAGAGAGAGGGCAGAGGTGGGGTCACTCGGCGCTTGGGGCTGTGCAAAGGAGGAGCTGGGCTCACTCCTGTAATTTGTCTTTTTTCCCCTGTCGCAGGGTGACTCTGGGGGGTCTCTGGTGTGCGGCAAAGAAGCCCAGGGCATCGTCTCCTGGGGATCCAAGGATGGCACCCCCCCTGCCGTGTACACGAGAGTCTCCCCTTTCAGGCCCTGGATTCCGGAGACGATAGACAAAGTGGAGCTCTGAGCCCCGCCAGACGTTGCCGGATTGCACCACTTCGGTGTTTTGTCTTGGCCCAGACATGGGGCGACTGAGGCTCCCCCACCCCAGCCGTGTCTCTGTGCTCAGGTAGCGGCGAACCCCTGAGCCTCCAGGCAGGGAGCCCGGCTCCGGCAAAGCCACAAGAAGGGAACTCAAGGAAAACCGCGCTCAACTGCTTGTGGGTCAACCCCCAGTGCTGACACCCCACGTCTCACCTCCTCTGCCCTGATGCAGGGCCCACACCCAGCCGTGAATTAAAATGTTACCAAAGGTGATGAGGGTCCTGAGTGAGAGACCCGAGCGGCGAAACCCAGAGCAGCGTCGGTACCCGCCGGGGATGGACGGGCTCCGCTCGGACGAGGTCAGGCTGGGCTGGTGGGTCATGGCTGGACCCAGCTGGGCTCAGGGGTTCCAAGCCCAATGCAGATGTGGGGGCACAAGGAATCTTTGCCCCCCGAGGTGCCCCGGCCTTAACTCCCTCTGTGTCGGGGGGCGCAAATAGATGAAGGGAGCTCAAATGTGAAAAGCAAAGTGCGAAATTACCAGTCCTGAGTCCATTCCATCTGTCTAGAAAGCTAGCTCCGTCACGATAATATCTGTCTGTCTGTCTATCCCCACACACCCCCTCTGTCTGTCTCTCTATCCCCACACACACCCCCTGTCTGTCTCTCTATCCCCACACACCCCCTCTGTCTGTCTCTCTATCCCCACACACCCCCTCTGTCTGTCTCTCTATCCCCACACACCCCCTCTGTCTGTTTCTCTCTAAGGTGCCACAGGACTACTCATTGTTTTGAAACACGTTATGTGCCTCGAAAAACTCAAAACATTTTTTTACTCAGTTCAATTAATATTTTTCAGATTTCTCCAATGTATCTGCCCTGGGCTGGTTCTCACTGAACTAAAACTGGCTGGTATCTCTGGACTGGTGGAAGGGTGACATGGGGATGTTCCCAAATAAAAAGTTTGGTTTTGACACAATTCTTCTTTCAAGGCCCCTTGTTCTCTGCTGGGGGAAGAAAAATCCCCCCCCCCCATGAAGCTCTAAAAGGTGGAGTGAGTGATGTGACCAGTCCTGCAGCGTTCCCTTCGTAACTCGAATCTAGTATGAAATGGCCCCCAGCTAGCCGCCCCAAGTACATTGAATTGGAGTAACACACTCACCGTGCTGGGCTTCCTAGCCTGGGACCAGGATTCTCAGTCACTGCCCAGCCATGGACCAGCCAGCGGTGCCCTATGTGTGTTGCTTTTGCCTTGCCCCTCCAGCATATCTTAGAGCTGCTGGATTTCTCCAGTTCCTGGCAGGCAGGGACCTGCCCCACAGAGGGCTGCTCCCGGCTCCTCCTTAGGCCCAGCAGCAAGGGAGTAAAGAAGAGAAATCCCCCCCCCATGCTCTGAAACTGCTCCCGGCCGGCGCTCGCTGCAAACAGGGGCCCAGCTTGTCCTGGGGCTAAATAGCCGACTCTGGTCTCCAGGGCTGAGGTTGAGGTTGAGGATGAGGTTTAATAAACAGGATGAGGTTTAATAAAGAGAAATGCAAAGTGCTCCACTTAGGAAGGAACAATCAGTTCCATACATACAAGATGGGAAGCGACTGTCTAGGAAGGAGCATGGCGGAAAGGGATCTAGGGGTCATAGTGGACCACAAGTTGAATATGAGTCAACAGTGTGATGCTGTTGCAAAAAAAGCAAATATGATTCTAGGTTGTATCAACAGGTGTGTTGTAAGCAAAACTCGTGAAGTCATTCTGCCGCTCTACTCTGCACTAGTTAGGCCTCAGCTGGAGTACTGTGTCCAGTTCTGGGCACCACATTTCAAGAAAGATGTGGAGAAATTGGAAAGGGTACAGAGAAGAGCGACAAGAATGATTAAAGGTTTAGAGAACATGACCTATGAAGCCAGGCTTCATGAACTGGGCTTGTTTAGTTTGGAAAAAAGAAGATTAAGGGGGGACATGATAGCGGTTTTCAAATATCTAAAAGGGTGTCACAAGGAGGAAGGCGAAAATTTGTTCCTCTTGGTTTCTGAGGACAGGACAAGGAGTAATGGGCTTAAAGTGCAGCAGGGGAGGTTTAGATTGGACATTAGGAAAAAATTCCTAACTGTCAGGGTGGTCAAATATTGGAATAAATTGCCAAGGGAGGTGGTGGAATCTCCCTCTCTGGAGATATTTAAGAACAGGTTAGATAGACATCTGTCAGGGATGGTGTAGACGGAGCTTGATCCTGCCTTGAGGGCGGGGGGCTGGACTCGATGACCTCTCGAGGTCCCTTCCAGTCCTATTATTCTATGATTCTATGATTCTATGAGTAGCAAACCACCTGCCAGGCTGCTCCTGTTGCCCCTCAACCTCCGGGGGAACAGACGCATGTGCCCCGCTATGGCAGCAGCCTTGGAAGGACCCTGGCTCCAAACAGAGCCGGGCTGAAGCCCAAAGGGGAGGGAAGGAGATTGCTGAATGAACTCTGGGTGGGGTTCAAAAGCAACGCCCCAGGGATGCTCCAGAGGGG
Source organism: Pelodiscus sinensis (assembly GCF_052426305.1). Taxonomy (NCBI): domain Eukaryota; kingdom Metazoa; phylum Chordata; order Testudines; family Trionychidae; genus Pelodiscus; species Pelodiscus sinensis. Next base: position 12,476,407 of record NC_143081.1, on the reverse strand, counting down.
AGTCGTTTGGTCTCTCTCCAGGCTGGAGATGGACTTGGGCCTGGGGGCTCTGCACGGGAGGGGGAAGGAGCTGTGGGTCAGGTGGGGCTGTCGTCCATAATCCCAGTCAAGGGTAGGGTCCCAGGCAGAGACTGACACAATCCGGAGGGGAATGCCTGGCTCTGTGGCCAGGAGGGATTCCTTTCCTCAGCCGGGGATGCTGCTCCAAGAACATAAGAACATCAGAGCGGCCAGACTGGGTCAGACCAAAGGTCTGGTTCTTTTTTGAACCCTCTTAAAGTCCTGGTCTTCACCACATCCCCTGGCAAGGAGTTCCACAGGTTGACTGGGCACTGAGTGAAGACAAACTTCCTTGTGTTTGTTTTAAACCTGCTCCCTATTCATTTCATTTCATAAGCTTGTGAAGCTGGCTTCGAGGGGGGCTGGTCCAACATCCCACCATCTCTTCCAAACACAGAGACCCAGGTGAAGGGGCGGAATGGGTGGAAGTTGCCACGTGGACAAAGAAGAGAGAAGAGGGAGCACTCTGGGCTCTGAGTGGACGTTGTCTTGTGCTCCCATCCCTCTCTTGGGGTGGGACCTCTCCCCCTCAAACTGGGTCCGGGGTCACACCACTTCGCCTTCCAATCGTGATGTCTCCTGCCCTGGTTTCCACCTATGGGTCCTTCCATAGGAGCTGTGACCAGTAGTAAGTTGAGTGACTAGCCAGCCATGAAAAAAAAAATGGGGAACAATTTACTGACCAGCGTGGGACCAGGGCATCGCAGAAGAGAAAACACCGGCAATGAAACGACTGCAGGAGTTTTGCTGCAAAAAAGAAAACTCGCTTTGTCCTTAGGAAATATTGCAACAGCTTTATCATCCACAAAACCGTCAGACCAACAGAGTGTTTCTACCTTTGTTTGTTCCTTCATTCGTTTAAACAGAAGAACACAAAATGATATAAGCACCTGAGTGCCCGAATCAATGTATAGATGTAGCCCAGAAGGGATCTAAAAGAGACTCCGCCCCTTCTGGGTCACAATTAACAGGCCGATGATCAGGCTGGGCCAATGGTCACTGGGTGCTGGGCCATGCTCAAGGCACAAATAGTTAACAGGAGCTATGGGAGGAGCCCTCGCTCAGGGTGGGCCGACAAACAAGCAATTCACAAATGCCAGGCAGTGAGCCCAGGTCCCGGTTCAGGACGGAGTGTCAAGGCCCCCAGCACCGTGAGGAGCTGCTGCTGCAACCCCTGCCACCCTCTACCTCATCCCTGGCCCTCCTCCAGCAACTGGAGGGAGGCCAAGAGGCCAGGGGCAGCTAGGGCTGGTTGCAGCCAAAGAAGAGGGAACGCCCAAGAGGCTGGGGAGGAGAATGGGGGAGGACTGAGAGGTCCAGGCTGTGGCTGTGGGGGGAAGGCAAGAGGCCGGGGCTGGCATCCCCAGGGGCTGGTGTTACCTATGGCCCTCCACTCCCCAGTGGTTTCAAGGGGCTGAGATGCTGGGTCTGGTGTAGCCCCCAGTTACTGGCAGGAGAGCTGGGCTTGTTTGCCCCCAATGATAGCACAGGGGCACCACCCCCTAGCATGCCAAAAAAGGAGAGTCGGAGACTTCACAAAGACCACTAGTGACTTCACTTTGGCTGGTGATCTGTGCAAAATGTTGTGCCACTGTGCTATTAAATCCTTGCGAGAGAGGGACAGGTGTGTATCGAGAATGAGGGGAGTGAGGAGTAAATTCTGCTCTTATTTACACACGTATAATGCTAGATTAACCCATTTAAGTTCAGCGGCGCTAGTCCACATTTTGTAAAGAAGCTGAGGCTGCAATCACAGCACTGAAGGACATTTCAGATCTTGACATCTTCTCATAATTTTGTTTTATCCCTCAGAAATTGCAGATCCATGGAAGCCTGGAGCGTGTGCGGGACAGGGTCGGTTTTGATCACGATTGGATATTTTTAGCAGGATCAAATTCCTTAACAGATACCCACTTGACATTGCTCATTTGAAAAACAATACTGTCTGTGCCTTTGAAATGTCAGTTAATTGCCATTAAAGAAAACGTAGGAACACAGCAAAATCAAAAGGCATCTTAGCTCTGCGGCGGGGAACTCAGGTGGCCTGCTAGGATCAGCTGGACATGTCCTGGCTGGTCAATCTCCTCTCATTTGCGGTCTTGGACCCTGGTGGGACTGAGTCTCCTTTGGTCAAACTCAGTGGCCAACCACAATTGACTCTGTTAAAAAAATAAATAAATAAAATTTGCTTGCTTGAATATTTTCCCTGAGCCTGGATGGGAAAATATTTCAATATCATGAAAAGTTTCACAAAATAGGAAATTCCTTTTCCAACTGCTGCTACTCAGCAATAACTCACTAAGACATGCACTGTAATCGCTCCAATGGGAAGTGCCAGGAATGAGATTGGTTTCCAGAATGTGGAAAGGGAGGGGCAGAGACAGGAAGGACATGATACTCACAGTGACCACTAGGGTCAGCTTTCTAAGGGCCCACACGAGCGCCAGGCGTCCTTCTCTAGGGCTGCCTAGTTCTGCTCCTGAGGAAGCAATTTCTGGCTCAAGTACACGACGGGGTGTCGCGCCTCCCTTCGCAGCCCCATGTCTGCAGTGTCCATGAACACCAGAAAAGGCTTCTCAAAGCCGGGGTGGACCAGCAATGGGGCTCTGAGCAGGGCCTCCCTCAGTAAAGGGGTAAAACCCTCCATCCCAATGCAGACCTGGGCCTTCTTTTGATCTCATGAGGTCTTCTTCTGGACCTCCTTAGGTCTATTCCAGCTCTATGATTCTATGAGTCTTCTTGGTCTGGGGAACCAGCCAGTCTCTGATGGCCTCCTCCTTGGCCGGCTCAGGCTAAAAGGCAGGACCAGGAACTCATAGAGTCCCACAGGGGTGATAAATGCCGGTTTCAGCCTGGCATCAGGGGGCAACGGCACCTGCCAATGGCCGTTTGGGGGAGGCCCATGGTGGCTAATCACTCAACTTACTACTGGTCACAGCTCTCGCGGAAAGACCCACAGGTGAAAACCAGGGCAGGAGACATCATGGTTGGAAGGGGAAGTGTTGTGGTCCAGGATCCAGTCTGAGGGGGAGAATCACATGGTACCACCACAAGAGAAGGACGGGTGCACCTGACAACATCCACTCAGCACCCAGTGCTCAGAGCAAACCTTCTTTTTCCCTTCTGTGCTCCCTCTTCTCTCCTCTTTGTCCATGTGGAAACCTCCCCACATTCTGGCCCTGCACCCAGGTCTCTGTGTTCTAGACAAATGGTGGGAATATCTCCCGGCCTCCATTGAAGGCAGCCTCATTAGCTTAGCTAGTCTGTACCAAAGATACTGTCCCCTGCCTGGATAGTTGGACCCTATTTCTGCTCAGCAGCCCTTCTTCTTCTGGTGTGGAAAACGTGAATACGGTAAAGTGATTTACTTATTCCCACAGTACAAGAACTAGAGGTCACCAAAAGATTCAGAAAAGAGCAACAGAAATGACTGGAGGTCTGGAACAGATCCCATATGGAAAGAGATGAAAAAGACTGGGACGTTTCAGCTTGTGTGGGTATTTGGGTCCCAAAGAGATGAAAAAGACTGGGTATTTCAGCTTTGAAAAGAGGACGCTAAGGGGCGATATGAGAGAGGTCTGTAAAATCATGACTGGTGGGGAAAAAATGAATACGGAAAAGTTATTTACTTGTTCCCATAACATAAGAACTAGGGGGTCACCAAATGAAATTAATAGGGAAGTTTAAAACAAACAAAAGGAAGTTTTTCTTCATGTAGCGCACAGTCAACCTGTGGAACTCCTCGCCAGAGGATGTGGTGAAGACCAGGATTCTAACAGGGCTCAAAAAAGGGCTAGATAGAGTCATGGAGGTTGGGTCCATCAATGGCTAGTAGCCAGGATGGGTAGGAATGGTGTCCCTGGCCTCTGTTTCTCTGAAGGTGAATGACAGGGGAGGGATCACGTGAGAATTCCCTGTTGTGTTCCCTTCCTCTGGGGCACCTGGCATTGGCCACGGTGGGCAGACAGGACACTGGGCTGATGGACCTTTGGTCTGACCCATTATGGCTGCTCTTATTTTCTTCGAGCAGCATCCCAGGCTGAGGAAAGGAATCCCTCCTGGGCACAGAGCCAGGCATTCCCCTCCGGATTGTGTCAGTCTCTGCCTGGACCCTACCCCTGACTGGGATTATGGACGACAGCCCCACCTGTGCCCACAGCTCCTTCCCTCTCCCGTCCAGCTCTAGCCTGGAGAGAGGCCAAACGATTCCCCTCTGGAGCATCCCTGGGGCGTTGCTTTTGAACCCCACCCAGAGTTCATTCGGCAATCTCCTTCCCTCCCCTTTGGGATTCTCTGTTTGGAGCCAGGGTCCTTCCAGGGCTGCTGCCATTGCGGAGGACGTGGGGCTGCTCCCCTCGGGGGTTGAGAGGCGGCAGGAGCAGCCTGGCAGGGCGGTTTGCTGCGGGGGTGAGATCTCCCCACCCTGGAAACCCGAGTCGGCTATTTAGCCCTGGAAGTTGGGGCCATGTTTGCAGCCGGCCGGGAGCAGTTTCAGAGCAGGGAGGGGATTTCTCCTCTTTACTCCATCAACGCTGGGCCTGAGGAGGAGCCGGGAGTGGACGCAGCAGCTCACAAGACATGCTGGAGGGCAAAGTGACCACAATGGGGCATCGCTGGCCAGTCCATGGCTAGGCAGTGACTGAGAATCCTGGCGGTGAAATAGATCCCAGGCTAGGAAGCCCAGCACGGTGAGTGTGTTACTCCAATTCAATGTACTTAGGGGCGGCTAGCTGGGGTCGATTTCATACTAGACGCGAGTTACGAAGGGAACGCTGTGGGACTGTTCACAGCACTCACTCGACCATGTAGAGTTTCGCAGGGGACTTTACATTTTTTTGCCCCCAGCAGAGAACAAGGGGCCTTTTTACAGCAATTGTGTGATTTGGGAACATCTCCATGTCCCCCTTCTCCCCAGTTTTAGTTCAGGGAGAACCATCCCACAGCAGATTAATTGTGGAAACCTGAAGAACGTTGTTTCAATTGAGGAAAAAAATGTTCCGAATTTTCCAAGGCACATTTTGTGTTTTAAAACAACGAGTATTTCTGTGGCACCAGAGAGACTAAGGCAGATAGATAGATAGATAGATAGGAGAAGAGTGAATGGGATCTCTTTTAGCCCGGCCCACAGACACCGTGGAAATCGGTGGGTTTAGAATCGACATCTCTTACTTTAGCCTCTTCTCCTTTGTTCCACTCTGCTGCTGGCTACACACACACATGCTGTGAATGGGACACCGAACAGACACGTACTAACAGGCAACCAGCAGTTCCGTGGCACTTCAGAGATTAACCAAAATACAGAAAGGGGATCATGAGCTTTCGTGGGCAAAACCCACTTCCTCAAGTTACTGGGAGTGGAAATAACAATACCCAAGAGTCGTTGTCCATTGTAGGACCCATGTTAAATAGGTCAATTCAGTGGCTGGATGTGTCCCATACATGGCTTTTGATGTGGAAATGCGGTTGTTACAGGCAGGGGATACTGGCTTTGGAATGCGCTCATCAATTAATGTCTTTGTTCAAGCCCGGGGTAACGGTGTCACATCGGTAGATGAATTCCAGTTCAGCAGACCCTCTCTGTAACTGGCTGGTGACATGCCTTTGTAGAAGACTGGCTCATTTTAAATCCATGAGTGACCAGGCAAGTTAAAATGTTCCCGTTCCTGACATCTGATTTCTGTCCATTTCTCCTTTGTCGGAAAGACGGGCCAGTTCGGCCAATATGGCAGAAAGAGATTGCCGGCACTTGATGGCCTAGATCATTAGAAGATGGGCAGGTGTCTGAGCCTCTGATAGCATCACAGAACACTCGAATTGGAAAGGACCTCGAAAGGTCATTGAGTCCAGTCCCCTGCACTCACGGCAGGACCATCTAGACCATCCCCGACAAGTGTCTGTCTAAATTGCTTTTAAATATCTCCAGAGATGGAGATTCCTCAACCGTCCTAGGCAATATATTCTCTGATAGTTGGGAAGTTTTTTGTAATGTCCAACCTCAACCTCCCTTGCTGCAATTTAGGCTCATTGTTTCTTTTCCTATCCACAGTCCCACTGAGTGTAAGGGAGTGATACCGTTCACACCAGTGTGGTAATGCATCCGAGAAGTCCCCATGTAAGCAGTGGTGGAAGTCCTGGCAGAAGGAGAGGTTGGCTGGTGTCACCAACGTTTGTGTCTCTCACCTACGTAACAGGTGTTACTTCTCCCGCCTTGACTCTCCAAAGTCTGATAGTCTGCGCTTGTGGCGCTGACGCCTTCTTGTGCACATTGGGACGTGAGATTTTAGTGAGCCGGGAATCAGGATGGATCCCTTTGACATTCAAACCCTGACTCTGCCCATCTCCTTCCCTCCGCAGCCCTCACAGGACGATCTCAAGAAGAAAATGTCCAACGGAAGCACCGTGACCGAGTTCCTGCTCCTGGGCTTCTCTGACGTCCGGGAGCTGCAGATTTTGCACTTTGTGCTGTTTCTAGTGATATATCTGATAGGCTTGGTGGGGAACCTTCTCATCATCACAGTCGTAGCCCTCGACCACCGTCTGCACACCCCCATGTACTTCTTCCTGGGGAACCTGTCCATCCTAGACCTCGGCTTCATCTCCGTCACCGTCCCCAAATCCATGGCCAACTCCCTCCTGGACACTAGGTTGATTTCCTACCCTGCCTGTGTCTCCCAAGTGTTTCTATTCATGTTCTTTGGTACAGCTGATATCGGCATCTTGACCGTCATGGCCTACGACCGGTACGTGGCCATCTGCCACCCACTGCACTATGAACGAACAATGAACCGGAGAGCCTGTGTCCACATGGCTGCCAGCGCCTGGATCACTAGTTTGTTGTACTCTGCCCTGAACACTGGGAGCACGTTTGCCATCTCCTTCTGTGGCGGATATGTGGTGAATCTATTCTTTTGTGACATCCCCCAGCTGCTCAAGCTGGCCTGCCCGGACTCTGACCGTGGTGAAAACGGGGTTATAGTCTTTAGTGCCTGCTTAGTCTTCAGCTGCTTGGTCTTCATCATTGTGTCGTATGTTCAGATCTTCAGAGCGGTGCTGAGAATCCCCTCAGAGCAGGGCCGGCACAAAGCCTTCTCCACCTGCCTCCCCCACCTCACTGTGGTCTCCTTGTTTATTTTAACTGGTGCCTTTGCTCACCTGAAACCCACCTCCAGCACCACATCCCGCCTGGACCTCGCGGTGGACGTTTTCTATTCCGTGGTGCCTCCCGTGCTGAACCCCGTCATCTACAGCATGAGGAACAAGGAGATCAAAGCTGCCCTGTGGAAATTGACTGGGTGGAGATTATCCCTGGCACAGAAAATGTCCCTCTTACGCCTCTGATTTTAATTTCATCCTGTGTTTCTTTTTGAATAAATGAAATGATGAGAGTAATGTCTGCAGGAGAGCAGGGTTTGCCATCTTGCTATGCATAAAATTGTATTTGCAGTTGCAAAATGGAAACACCAGTCAAGTCAAAGGAGCAACCGTAAATGTATACCACTGTAAATAATATCATCTATCATCTATCTAATATCATCTATCTAATCTATCATCTATCTAATCTATCTATCTACTTCAGGATACTATAATGCATCCCAATGCTATCTGAGGACCTTGGATAGAAAATCAGTATCTGTAACAAGGTCTTAGTGGACCGCCTGGATCTTGAAGTAAATAAATGCAGTATCTGTGCAGTAGCTATTTTGTTTTTTTGCTTCTCCTTCATATTTCAGTGGGAAATTTTTTGAACGAGTAGGTTGGAGGGTGAGTTTGTTGCTTCCATCCGTTTGTTTTCGAGGTGGGGTTGTATGGGAGACGGTCAGTGTTCACTCAGGCAGCATGGTTAGTATTTTGTCCTGTACAGAGGTGCCTGGTTCACAGGTTACTCTTAGGTGACATAGAAACTTGGCCCTAAGATGCAACCGGGTTTGCTCCAATTGTACAGACAGAGACAAACACCTACAGGATCTAGACCAAGCATTCTTTAATCTAAAATAAAATCAAGCATTCTTAAAACTAAATTTTTTTCCAGCAACCACACAGAGCACCTCTGTCCTATTCATCCTGGTACGCAGCCTTGTAATCAACTTCGGTGCCAGCTCTGTCCACACATCTGCACAAGCCACATCATCCCAGGGCCTAATCACAAAAACCACCAGATCAGAGGCTCATACAACGGCACAGACACGAATGTGACACGTGCCATCAACGTGAACACAGAAACCCGTTGGGAACCATTTTAACTTGCCCGGGTGCTCGCTAATGCATCTCAAACCACCATGAAAGAGAAGCTGCAGAACTTAATTTCATTTCCAAGTTTTATTCCTATAACTGAGGTTTAAACAAAGACCTTAAGTGGATTACCCGCTACATACCACACCCTAATGACATAAACAGCCAAACACCAGGTACTTAAGAGTACTTAGAACCCTCTCTATCAGCTTCATTTTGCTTGGACAATCTAACTGAGTAGTCTTTTCCCATGTTTTCGCCTTTCCTTTCCGTCCCCATCCCCTCTCTTTCTCTGCTATTGATTTGGAACCTGGACGCCTTAAACTCCATTATCTGAAGAAGTGGGTTGTGCCCACGAAAGCTCATGATGCCACATGCAGGAGGGTCTCAACTTGCAACGCGATTGGTTTTTGAGGAAGTGTTGCAAGTTGGGGGTGTCATAACTTGAACCCGCATTGATGGTAGATGCCATACGCCACCGTCAATGTGGGCCGAGGACATAAGTCGGGGGTGTCTGGCCCCTTCCGCATTTACAAAAATAGTTGTAAGTGCAGGGGGTCGGAACTCGCGTGGGTGCATCTCGGGGGCCTCCTGGACATTTTTTTTAGTCTCTACGGTGCTGCAGGACTATTAATTGTTTTGTGAGTTTTTTCAATCTGAGTCCAGGCCTGTCCCACTGTCCTCGCACAAACAAATCAAATTTGGTAGGCAGCTTCCTCTTCTCTTAGCTGAAAGCAAGGTCGGGGTGCGGTTGTGCAAGAGCAATGAGAAGTGCCTGGAATGGGATTGTTTTCCATCACATGGAAAGGCAGGGGGGTGACCAGAGGAACAGCGATACTGCAGAGAGAGCACAGGGACTGGCCACACCAGCAAGAGAGTGGCCAACTGGGCATCAAGCTTTCCACGTTGCCAGCCCCTGGAGCCCCACTGCTCCAAACTGTGCAGGAAGGGGTGGGGCTTGGGAAGCACCCCACCCATTGGTCATGCTAGAAGCCCTGCATACTGGTCCTGCCACCAAAACCTCTGTCCCCAGGAGACCCTCCAGCCAGGTCCCCATGAGGGACACTCCCCGCCGAAGGAGGGGCTGGGAATCATGGCTCACCTTCCCTGACCTTGCTTTGAGTGAGGGTAAGAGGAAGCTGCACCCCAAATATGGTTTGGTTGTGCCAGGAGGATGGGATGTGCCTGGAATCCGAGTGTGTTCCACAACAGGGAAAGGGAGGGGGTTGATAGCTGGGACAGTTACACTGGAGAATGACCACAGGGGGCAGGGAACGGGAGGCTCAGGGCAGTGGGCTGGGAGTGGGGGAACTCAGGACAGGAGTGTGGGGGGGTTAAGGGCAGGGGTCCTGGAGGTGTGCCGGGGCTGAGGGCAGGGGCTGGCAGGCTGGGAAGTTGGGGGTCTTACTAAGGTCACCTGTGGCAATGACGCTGGCGTGGCTCTGGCAGCTGTTCCTCGCGGAGGGGCAGGGCTGTGCAGACCAGCCTCTGCCTCTGCCTCTGCCTCTGCCTCTGTCTTCTCTCGGGCTGGGGCTGGGGCTGCACTGCCCTGCTGCAGGTGTCCCCTGTGGGGCCACAGTGGAAGGGACGGCACTTCTCGGGTGGGAGACAGCACCAAGGCCATGCAGCTGTGGCCCCTAGAAGGAGCTTCCACCATGCTCAGCCCTGCTAAGCCCCCCGAACCTCCAATCCCCTCTTGATACCCCTGCCCTCACTCACACCCTTCACCCCTGCTGTAGACCCCCCCACACACACCTCCCAGCTCCTGCCCTCACTCCTCCAGACCTGCCCCATACCCCTGCTGTGCCCTCCCCAAAGTCTTCCCTGATTCCTCCAAACCAACCTGAAACCTGCATCCTTCCCCAACCCTTACTATCTAGTCCGTACTAGCGTCCATTTAAAAATGGCGGCCCCCGGCTTTATGCAAATGAAAAGAGAACAGTTAGAGGAATAAGATCTCAGTGAGCAGGACCGTTTGTCCTAACAAACTGAAGGACGACCTTTGTCTACCTACCACTGAGGACCTCCATCAACAGCTCAAAACCCTGACCGCCCTGCTCACTGAATTTATGACAAGTAAGACGCCTCAGAGGTCACCTAGCGATATTCTTCCACCAACGTTGACAGAAAGGAAGTACCCTCCTTTTCACCCAGGGAGAAGGGACCCCAACAGAGACCCTGTAAAGAAAACCTTGGTGACCCTCCCAGGGAACAAGAGATTCTGCTACCGATGTGGCGAGGATGGGCACATTTCCACCCAGCGTGACAACCCTAGGAACGAAGAGAAGGTAGCGCAACGAAAAAGGGAGCTACAGGGAAACTCCCAAGGATCCCAGTAATGGAGCATACTGGGAGCCATTCCAGTCAGAGCTCCTCTAAGCTGTGTTATGAACAGCCTTCCTGGAGCCCGTTCCCAGAAGGATTGATAGGCCCAGCAGCGGTAGTTAATGTGATGGTAGAAGGGATTCCCTGTAGGGCCCTGCTGGACAGTGGATCTCAGGTCACCATCATTACTAGAGAATTCCATCGACAATTCCTCCCTCAAGTGAAGATCTATCCTCTAGAACCGTGGTCACCAACAGGTCGATCGCGAGCTACTGGTCGATCTCGAGGCCTCAACCAGTAGCTCGTGAGGCGTCCTGTCCGCCCCGCCCCCATTTCCCTCCCACCTCCCAGAAGCCCCACTACTTACCTCAAGAAGTAGTGTCGGCTTCAGAAGTCCCGCAGCTTAGCGCCACTTCTGGCAATGCCAGAAGTGTGCTTAGCTGCTCTGCTGGCCCCCTGCACCGCACAGCAGGGATGAGTCAGCCCCGCGGGAGGCGTGCAGGGGGCTTCCGGCGCACACTGGGGGTTGGCCCCGGGGCAGGTGTTTGTGCGGGGCTTCCCGGCACAGGAGGGTTGGCGCGGGGACAGGCGCGTGCGGGGCTTCCCTGCGTGAGCTGGGGGGGTCGGCCCCATGGGCAGGCACGTGCGTGGGGCTTTCCTGCATGGGGGCCGAGGGGGGAGAGTTGGGTCCGGGGCAGGCGCGCGCGTGGCTTCCCTGCGCTGGTAGGAGGGTCGGCTTCCTGGGCAGGTGCGTGTGCACAGGGCTTCCCTGCATGGGGGGGGGGGGGTCAGCCCTGGGGCAGGCGTGCACTGGTTTCCCGGGGGGGGGAGAATGCTGGGAGGAGGGAGATGCAGGGGACTCCCTGCCTCCACTGGCACCCCACTCCCCAGCCCCCACTACCGAGTCACAGAACGCTGTCCCCAGCCACAGAACTCGGTCCCCATTCCTGTCCCCTCTCCTCGAACGCTGTCCCCACTCTCCTGTCCCCAGCTACAGAACTCGGTCCCTATTTCCGTCCCCTCTCCTTGAACTCTGTCCCCACTGGCACTCTGTCGTCTGCCCTCCCAGCACCCTGTTCCCTCTCCTCTGCCCCCGGCCGCAGAACTCTGTCCCCACAAAATGTATAATTATAAACGCTTCATTTTAGATTTAAATAGCATGAATAAGAAACAGACCATTTATTTCATAACTATAAACACGTGATTTTAATTGTATGTATTGCATAATTTAAAAATAAACTGTTTATCAGAGTGTGTAAGTAAGGGCTGGGGATAGCAAGTGATGGACAGGAGGAGAATAGAGAGGGCGGGGCTTCAAGGAAGGGGCGGGGCGATAGATCTTCGCCTGTTCTGAGATTTAAAAAGTGATCTTGGATGTAAAAAGGTTGGAGACCACTGCTCTAGAAGGATTGGCAATATGGGGCCGTAGCAATGCTAATTACCCATACGATGGATATGTACTAGTGACTCTACGTTTTCCTGCAGAACTGGCTGGCTGTCTCCAGGATTGTGATACTCTGGCTTTGATTTGTCCTGAGACACAAAATTCTGATGGCATTCCCATCTTGATTGGAACCAATAGCAATACGTTCCAGTCTTTGGCCACACTTTGTGGTCGTTTGGGCCAGAAGACCCCAGATGTGGTTTGCCCTCCATGGAGAGAACCGACCCTGGGCTCATCCACGATGCCCTCTGACCATGATAGCTCTGTCGATGAATCACTAGGGAAAGTTATAAGAGTATCCAAAGCTGTGGCGACTGATCCCGAGAAAATTGAGGCATTAACCACCTGGCCTATACCCAAAGACCTGAAAGCTTTACAGTCTTTCCTAGGCTTCTGTGGATGTTACCGCCATTGTGAGACCTCTCACCAATTTGACAAGGGGATACCCCCCAACGTGGAAGAGATCGCCCCAAGATAAGCTTGCAAGTCCTAATGAGAGGCATTTCAAGGTGAATGAACCATTTGGAGACCATTGGACTGAGGAATGCAACAATGCTTTCCATGCCCTTATTGAGAAACAAACCACTGCACCAGTGTTAACCTTTGCAGACCCTACCAAGCCCTGTGAGCTGCACGTAGATGCCAGTCTTGATGGATTAGGAGCAGTTCTCTATCAGAATTATGAGAATCAATGGAAACCTGTGGCGTTTGTCAGTCGAGGGCTGACTGCCTCTGAAAGACACGATCCCGTGCACAAACTTGAGTTTTTAGCTCTCAAAGGGGCTGTTGTGGGCTAACTTCATGATTAACTATACGGAGCGACCTTTGTAGTAAAAACAGATAATAACCCACTTACTTATGTGCGGACCACGGCTAAACTAGATGCTACTGGTCAGCGATGGATGGCAGCCTTGGCTGCTTATGATTTTAAGCTGCAGCACCATTCGGGTCAAACCAATGCAGACGCAGATGCATTGTCCCATCGTCCTCATAACCCGCTCGAGGAAGAGTCTGAGTGGATGGAGATACCGTCGCCTGCTGTTCGTGCCACCTGCAAGGCCGTAATAGGAAAAGTGCAGTCCCCTTATGTAAATGAGGAGAGATATGCTGACACACTGGGCTTGTCTGAGAAGGCTATACTTACCATTTATGCAAACCTCGTTGGGCTAAAGACTTTTGAATTGCTCCAGTTAACTCCGACTGAATTGAGAAGAGCTCAGCAGAAAGATTCAAATATTGGACCTGTGCTGGAAGCTGTAGAAAAGGATGAAAAACCCATCTCTAAGGCTAACTTTTCCCCCGGCACAATTCTTCTCTTAAAAGAGTGGGATCGTTTAGTGATTAACAAAGGTTTGTTATTCCGGAGCATCCAGACTGTAAGGAGCCATGTGCGGAAACAACTGGTCTTACCCCAGGAATACCAGGAGATGGTGTTGAAGTCTCTGCACGATGATCATGGTCACTTGGGCGTAGATAAGACTTTGGAACTGGTCAGAGACTGGTTTTATTGGCTCAAAATGACAGCATCTGTGGAAGACCACTGCAAAGGGTGCTCTCGGTGTGTTAAGCGGAAGACCCTGACAAAAAAGGCAGCGGCTATGGTGAACATCACTACAGATGCACCCATGCAATTGACTTTTTGTAATTTGGAGCCTGATAGAAAGAACCACTCCAGTATACTTGTAGTTCCTGACCATTTTACAAGGTATTCCCAAGCATATCCCACAAAAGACCAAAAAGCCAGTACAGTGGCCAAAATTTGATGGGGCAAATTCTTTGTACATTATGGTTTCCCTGCCCGAATCCATTCTGACCAGGGAAGAGATTTTGAGAGCAGACTAATTCATGAACTTACAAAACCCTGGGAATAAGGAAGTCCAGAACCACTCCTTACCATCCCCGGGGAGATCCACAACCGGAGAGATTCAACCGGACTTTGCTAAACATGTTGGGAACACTACATCCATCCCAAAAGCCCAGATGGAGTGAGCATGTCAGTTACCTTGTGCATGCTTATAACTGCACTAAAAACGAGTCCACTGGATTTTCGCCTTATTATTTAATGTGTGGTAGAGAAGCAAGGCTACCAATTGACTTATGTTTTGGGATATCCTCTGATGAAGCTAGCGAAACAACTTATCTCCAGTACATTCAGAGTCTCAGAGTCATTTATTTCAATACAGTAAGAATGTTATTCATGTAAATTGAATAACAATTTAATGTTTTCAATTAATATTGTATGTGGACACAGCAATACCTACTTATTGGCTAATAATATTTATTGTCAACTAAACAATGTATACTATTGCCTGATGAAAAGGACCCTGCATGTTTGCGCTGTGGTTAAATGACCCTTGCCGAGGACGGCAAGAACTTTCGCCCAGGGAGAGTGTAACCCCCAAGGAGATGACTTAGATTCCCGGGGCTTTGTCTGCCAGCAGCTCAGGGACAGGCTCTGAGTTTGCCTTGGCTCCCCCTCCCTACCAGGGCCAGAGTCTGCCTGGCAACCCATAGGGAGTGAGATGCCCCTGCCAGGGCGTTCAGGAGGGGAAGGAGAGGCCATTGTTGAGGGGAGTCTGGAGCCAGCAGGGCCAGGGGAAGGCTGGCTGGGTGGGAGCTAGTGAGCCCCAGGCCTGCATGCAGGGTTCCCCTGAGAACTGGCCTCTAGGGACCTGATGGCAGGATCCCTCAGCTGGGTTTTATGTCTCCACTGTTGATTCCCAGTTTGTGGAGTTTGCTGGGAGGCTTCCCCAGCCAGGCTGAGTTGGCTCCCGCTCCCTGGGTGAGACCAGTCACCGCATGGTCAGTCGGCTCTATCTGCTAGTTCAGGCCTGCTGTGTGGGTCTGAATGCTGGGCTGGGAGGGTATAGTTTGAATTTTGGTGCAGCTGTGTGGCCTGCACCCCTTCGCGGTGAGGGGAAATTCCGGGACTGAAGCAGCCTGATTCCTGCCTGAAGACCCTCAAAATAGTGTTTTACCCTGTCCTGTTATATTTGTCTCCGTTATATTCGTCTCCTGTTTAATATACTTGGCTGTGTCTACGTTGGCACCCCTTTCGGAAAAGGGATGCTAATGTAGCACGTTGGAATAGGCAAATCCGCGGGGGATTTAAATATCCCCCGCGGCATTTGCATTAACATGGCTGCCGCTTTTTTCCGGCTTGGGGAAAGTCTAGACGTTATTCTCCGGAAAATAAAGCCTTTTCCGGAAAAAAGCGCTGAGGGTTGGGGTAACGGGTTAGGGTGCACGAGGGAATGTGGGGTATGGGCTCTGGGAGGGAGTTGAGGGTTGGGGTAACGGGCTAGGGTGCACGAAGGAATGTGGGGTATGGGCTCTGGGAGGGAGTTGAGGGTTGGGGTAACGGGCTAGGGTGCACGAGGGAATGTGGGGTATGGGCTCTGGGAGGGAGTTTAGATGGGGGCGTTTCTAAGCACCGAGGCGGAGGATTAGGGTGCAGGAAGGGGAGCAAGAAGGGAGTGCCAGCCAGGCAGCACTTACCTCAGGTAGCTCCCGGAAAAGCCACCATGCCACGTCCTAGGCTCAAGGGTGGCCAGGCAGCTCTGCATGCTGCCGCTGCGCACAGGCACTGCCTTCAAAGCTCCCTCCCAGGGGCTGTGATTACAAGGCAAAGGGGACTGCGGTCTGAGCCCTCGTGACAGGGTGCGCACCGAAAGCTCCCGAGCCGTACCTGAGCCTAGGCACCGGACATGCTGCTGCTTGATTGTGGATGCCACACAGGCCTTGCCTGCTCTGCTGCGCCACCAGACTTTTAGTAGCCGAAAATCTTCCAGACGGTTTTCAGTAGTTTCTGTGGGAGACCAAAATTAATTCTGGGAGATTTCCAGCGAATCCAGGAGGGTTGGCAAACCTAGAGAAAAAGGAAACTCCTCTGGCTCTCGCTCCCTGTGCAGCCAGAGAAGGTATCAGGCCCCTAACTGATCGCTTTGTGCTACAATGAATCCCTAGCTATGACAACCAAGTAGTTTTGATTAGCACAGCTTTGTCAGAGTGAGGGTCTACACCATATTTCTCCCAAGTCGTGGATTTAACGTGCCTCTGCAGAGCCCTCACATGCTTGTACATGCCCATGCATCCCGCCCAGAATCTTTGTCTTCTGACAGTGCCTGGTACCAGATAAGTCAGAGAGACTGAAGAGAACAGAATCCATTTCCTGTTTGCCAGGCACAGCTAATAATAGCCAAAGCTTTAGGGACACCTGCAGCGTGCGGTTAGATCTCTGACCATGTTGGCTAATAGTTACAGTATTCAAACTGTTCTTGCTGATATCCAGCAGTGCTGTGGCACAGGATGTGGATCGTGTTCCTGCTATCTTCCTGTTATCTCTCAAAATCAACTGCATTGTGATCTTCAAATAGCCATGTGCCATTTTACAACTTCCCTTTTATTTAGGAAACGCACTAGTACAAACGTTTACTCATTTCATGGGATATAGTTTTGCAAGTGTTGTTAAAGATCCAAACTCAGGGATCAGGAACCTTTGCTGGCTCAGGGGCAGCAGACCCACAGAAAAGTCGGTCAGGGGCTGTACACGAGTGAGAAGCACAACAAAAGAAGGCCACTCTAAGAGTCGCACAAAAGGGCTTATTCCTGAGCGGGAAAGCGTCAGAGCTCGGCTGCAAGGAGCCCCGATTTCTTACATGAGAAGATAAGTTTACTTGCACAAGAACACGCAGCCAGTGTACACAGACGGCAAGTTTTCGCGCAAGAGCAGCCGCTTTTGCGCAAGATCGCATCAGTGTAGACACACCCGGGCTGCTCCCACTGGGTACTCTGGCCCACCACCAGCAGGATCTCCTCCGGCCCATCCAGTGCCTGTAGTGGGGAGGGGAGAAAGAAGTAGGTTGGTAGGCAGAGGCTGCTTTGGCATGGGGGAACTACAGACAGAGGCTGTTTCCTTGGGCTGGGAAACCCATGAAGAGAGGGGCCATGTCTCCACTGGCGTGTCCTCATGCACAAACTCTTCCAGACGAGAGCGTCTACACCGGCATGTGCTTTTCCGCAAGAGATACGCGCAACAGCATCCAAGCCATTTTACCCATCGGGCTTCCTTGCACAAGAAATTCATGTTCCTGTCTACACTGGCCTTTTGGGCAAGAACAATTGTGCAAAAGGGATATTGCTGAGCAGAAGCGTCAGAGTTCTGGCGCAAGAAGCCCTGATTTCATACATTAGAACGTCAGTTTACTTGCACAGCAACAGGCAGCCAGTGTAGACACAGCCAGGCTGTTTCCACAGGGTACTCTGGCCCATCACCAGCAGGGCTGCTCCAGCCCATCCAGAGCAGGCAGTGCCTGTCGTGGGGAGAGGAGACAGAAGTAGGCTGGTAGGCAGAGGCTGCTTTGGCTAAGCGGGATTATTTGAGATTTTCGGTCCAAATTTCTTCCAAATGACAGTTTTCAATTCAGAAAATGGTTTTTCAATCCAGGAAAAGCTGCGCGCTGCCAAACTGTATGGGACCTAGCTGAATGTGCCTTACCTAACTTCTCAGGAACACATTTCAGGGTGTAATTCAGCCCAAGTTGAAAATATTTAAAATGGAAGTGTCATAAATGTTTACCATTCTTTTCGGTGCTTTTTTTTAACAAAGCACAGTCAAGTGTCTTTGGATGTCGCTGTAGCTTCTGTAGTTAGTTTTGTACATAGACACACACGGGATATAAAAGGCTACCTCTAGATGAGAATGTAAACTTTGCAGTGTTCCATAGTGGCTAGTTCTTAAGTTTGCCAAGGGTTGGGGAGGCAGTTTGCACAACAGGATGCTGATGGAAGGACTGACTGTACCATTGCAACTGTTCCAGTGCAGCCCTGACGACGCATAGACATGCATACGGAAAATGCAATCTGATCTATGCACTCTTTATGACAATTGTGTGCATGGATTTTATAGGGGTGCTAAGGATTTCATATGGGGTTACACATGGAGATACAACCTTTGCCATTTGCAATGAATTGTGGAGTCCAAAAGGTATCAATTATCTTTGCGGCCCAAATGAAAATGCTGATACGACATAAGAAATACGAAGCAAAATTAAGGACAATCACTGATACCAGAAAAGTGGCTAAGTGGAGCTTAACTATTGTTCATTTTATTATCCATTAGGGATGTAATAGTGTAGTCAATTAACCGATAAGCAAAAGCAAAAGTGTAGGTTAATGCTATAGACAACATGTATTCCCCAGTCCTGCCAGTACATTATTTAGCATGCTGGCCAGCAGTCTGGCTTAGTTCCAGCTCACACCAGGTCTGGCTCTTTATCTGAGGCAGCAGCACAGGGTGCTAGGCAGCTGGTCAGAGAGGGGAGATGTTTTTTAAACCCTTCCAGCCCAGCTCCAGCCTGATAAAGAGGCAGCAGTGTGGAATGGCAAGAGGCCTGAAACAACAGGGTGATTTGGAAATCCATGAATGAATATCCAGGCAGAGTAAAGTGTTCTCCAAGAGGTTTCTGGGTGTTGCCTTTTAGGATATCTGATTTCTGTCCATTGACTCTTGTAAATCTATTCACTGTTTTTTTACTCCTCCCTCTCGCCTCCCCCCCCCCCCCCGCCCGCCTTTCCTTATTTATTCTTGGATCTGGACTTTTAATAATCCGGTGATCTAAAGAAGTGGATTTTGCCCACCAAAGCTCATGATACTGTCCATATGTTTTGTTAGGCTTTAAAGTGCTACTAGACTATTGGTTGTTTTTTAAATAGGTGCACACTAACTTGGCTACCCCTCTGAAGATCTTAAAAGACGACAACAAAAACTACATGGTGTTTCCTGCTTAAGAATAATATTAGGTGAAATCCTGGTTCCATTAAAATCTATGATACAACTCCCTCCGACCACAGTAAAGCCAGGATGTCACACACTCGATTTTACTGTTACAGCATATTTGATAAATTCACCTTAACATGTTCATACCTGTTTAATCAACTGTATTTCTTGTGAAAGAGATTTGCCATAGCATCTTAGAAAACTCATAAGTAAATTCTTAAATTATTGAATGATAGTATTGTTGTGGCAACAAGTAGTTGAGAAGACGATTTAACCATCTTGTTTGCACACCCTTAGCTTTCTTTAAAGACTTACCCTTTCCGAGGCTGTACTGCCCTATGAACCAGGAATATTTTGGGGCATGTCAAGAGAAGACTACTTTTTTGTTTTGGCTCCCACTTGTGGGTCGCATGTTGAGCCTCACATAAACCCAAACTGCACCACAGGCTGCAAATAAACAGGTCGGCCCACGGGTGGCATGATGAGTAGCCTTGTGTTGGACCATTCATATACTGATGCACAATGCCTTCCTCTCCCAGCCACCCCTGCCCAACCTGTATGTCCGGATAAGAGCTCTCTAACTTCCAGACACTTTAGTCGAGGAAGGAAATTGAAGTTATCCAACATAACCTGCCCATTCTCCGGCTCTGAATCAGCCCATCCTTAGCTTTCTGTAATCGCTGTTTATCTTTCAAACCCAGAACTGAATAAAATCAGACGCCTGCAACAGATTAACAGTCCCGTTCACAGTTCCCAAGGTACTGCTGTTGCAACACAACAGGCTTTAATTATTTATTCAAATCAATAAAAAACGTTTCTTTCTGTTCAAACACACAAAATCAACGTACCCTTCCTCTATTTACAAAGTAGTTTCTTTTAAAAAGGAAATCAAAACATTTATCCTCCTTCAGTAACTGAACACGGCCTTGAGTCTCTGTATTGCATAGAGGATTTTGTTTTCTTTTTGTTGGACTGCCCTTTGTTATTTAACACAAAGACACTTGCGTGATAGTTTCTGATAAAGGCTCTATAGTTTTAGCAAGTTTCTTCATCGTCTCCTCCCTAACCAGACCCAGAAATGGCAAACAATTCCTGCAAGTGTCAGGAGTCAGCTTTTGCTACAAAGAACACTGGCATGAATATGGCAGAATACGAAGCACCTGTTGTGTTACAGTAAGTGAACTAGCTGCGAACATCTCTCTGCTCACGTTTGGTCACTTTTAAACACCCCCAAAGCACAGGGGTTAACCTCCCGATCGTGTCCATCATCTATCAAATCCTTGGCTCCCGCTTTCATATGAAAAACATCCAGCATCTCAGCTGGATCGGGAGAAGCATGTGTGCAACACGGATTACTCTGCCCCAATTGTTTCTCTTCCCAAATGCCACAACATGCGAAAGAAAATACACAGGCCATAGCAACTATGAATATTTATTTTTTCTCCCACCCACCCTCCCCCCATTTCCGTAAAACTGACCCCTGTGGGTCCCCATGCGTTTTGCAGGGACAGCTGTCCCTCGCCTCTGTCTGGGCAGAGTAAGTTCGTTTCCGGTCAGGTTAAACCCGGCACTTAGCCTCCTCTCGTGGCTGAGTCTGCAGACAAGAAGGTGTGGAGCAGAATGGGACAGTCAGACCAGGTGTTGGTGAGGCTGGAGGAGCTCTGCTCCCAGACACAGCACACGGGCAGCCCGGCTATTGCCGCGAGGAGCGGCAGCGAGATGGTTCTCGCCCCTCGGGCTCAGGAGTTCTCCGGGTGGCGCAGCTTTCCCAGCCTGTCCCCTCTCTTCTCTTTCTTCATGCCATCCAGCCACTCTGTGCACCTGCGCACCAGCTCCTGGTCCACGACCCCCGGCGCCGGATCCTCGTCATAGTCCTCGTCGTCGTACCGGTCCTGGTCATTCAGGAGTGAGATCTTTATACAGGACGAGAGGTCCAGGCCGGCTCTGCTCTGGGAGCCCGGCAGGAGCCTGGTGCCGACGACGGGGTTCGTACACCCACACTTGTTCTGCAGGTGGCGGCGCAGCAGCAGCGAGGTCGCGTCATCTGATAGCTTAATTTCATACTTGGTTGTGGGGACTGCAGCCTCCGGCTCCGGCCTCGCCACCATGCCTGGGTTCCTGACGGCGCGACCACGGCTACGTGTTGGGCACGACTTCCGTGGTTGCTGCGGCGGCTGCGGCTGTAGCTGTTGCTGCCGAGAGGTGCAGAGGTGGGAGTTGAGCAAGGGGCCAGTCCCGGCCTGCGGCGCCCTCCGCGGGTTCCTCTCTCTGGGTGGCGGTTCTGAACCCTCAGGCCCTACCTGCTGCTTAGGCTGTGCCCGGGTGGTGGTGGGGCCAGTGGCCGCAGCAGAG
Source organism: Pelodiscus sinensis (assembly GCF_052426305.1). NCBI lineage: Eukaryota > Metazoa > Chordata > Testudines > Trionychidae > Pelodiscus > Pelodiscus sinensis. Next base: position 12,455,219 of record NC_143081.1, on the reverse strand, counting down.
GGAGGCTGGATGGATGGTAGGGGCATGGCGCTGCTCCGTGACTCCTCTGCTCCGCCTGCTGACTCAGCAGCCAGCTTCGCCTGGGGCTGGCGGATCCGCTCTCTCTCCAGGCTTAAGTAGCCCTCCGGCAGAAGAAAAAAGCACTGCTGTAACCGGCGGCGGCAGCAGGGTTGAGCCGGAGGAGTGGGTGTCGGGGGGGGAGCAGGTGGCTGGGAGGGCTGCGACGTCACCACCTGGGAGGGCTGCTGCGGTGTCCCCTGTGCGGGAGTTGGAACGCCGCTGGAGAAGAGGCGGGAGTCGGGCCAGGGACCAGGCCCTGCCTGGGGCGCCCACCGCACCTTCCTCTCTCTGGGCGGCGGTGCTAAATTCATAGGCACCTCCTCTTTAGGCTGCTCACGGATGGCAGCGGCAGCGGCGGGAGGCTGGATGGGTGGGAGGGGCGTGGTGGTGCCGCCTGACCCCTCTGCTTCCCCTGCCAGCTCAGCGTCCAGCGTCGCCCGGGGCCGGCGGAACTCATCTTTCCACGGGCTTGAGATTCCCTCCAATACGGGAGAACAGCGCTGCTGCAACCGGCGGTGGCCCCGGCGCCATGAGTTGGAGGGGCGACGGCCGCAGGGCTGAGCCGGAGGAGTGGGCGTGGGGGCAGGAGGAGCGGGTGGTGGGGCCAGAGAAGCACTCACACGGGAGAGCGGTGATATCCCCCGGGAGGGCTGGGACACCACCACCCAGGAGACCTGCGATGTCCCGTGACAGGGCTGTGACACTGTCACCTGGGTGGCCTCTGGCACTGTCACCTGGGTGGCCTCCGGCACTGTCACCCGGGTGGCCTCCGGCACTGTCACCCGGGTGGGCTGTGGCACTGTCACCCGGGAGAGCTGCGATGTCCTCTCGGAGCGCTGTTTTGATGTCGTCACCCGGGAGGGCTCTTGCGACGTCACTGGAGAGGGCTGTGACATACCCCGGAAGGGCTGCGACGCTACCACCTGGGAGGGTTGCAATGCCACCACCCGGGAGAGCTGCGATGTCCCCCGTGCTGGAGTTTGAAGACCGCTGAAAAAGAGGGGATGGGTTAAAATCGCATTCCAAGAAGAGACAAGTCTGACAGAGCAGGAGATGTCAGTAGATAATCCCGGAAACATTCACAAAAACAAACACTAGAGGCAGTTTGAGCAAGGCTGGAGCATTTACAGCTCTGAAATGGGAGAGGGACTCGTAGTTTAGCTGCTAATACTCTGGCACCGACCAGTATTTTCACACCCTAGGCACATACTACTGCTCTGCTACTGCACTCCTTGGTGCATTGGGGAACTGTTCTTAACATTTTAAAACAGTCATTTACACTCAGCATCTTTTGATTGTGATTAGTCCATGTGGCTATGTCGACACTGCCAGGTTATTTAGAAATAAGTTATTTCCAAATCTCTCCTGTTTGTGAGGAAGAATAACTCGTAACTATTTTGAAATAATGGGGGTATTTTGAAATAAGCTTATTTCATAACAGGCTTGGTAGTGTGGATGCTGCCTTGTTATTTTGAAATACCGCCCCAGAGTAGACATGAAAAGGACACAGATTTTATTGTTCAGTTTTTTAAAAGAGAAATGGTTTCCTCAACTATTCAGTCACCTTTCTCTCTTGCCATCTCCTGGAAGCACTCCTCACTCTTGCAGGAGCTGTTTCTAAAACTTAGCAATTATCTTCAGTTCACCCTCTTTGATAAAACTTCGTGAACTAGTTGAAGACATTTGGAACCTACTCCATTTAAAGCAGCTACATGTAAGAGAGACCGAAGAAGAGAGTCAGACATTTCTTCCAAGGTCAATGGAACTGGAAATGGTGTTACTTTTTCAGCACCTCATTCACACCTCCTTCTACCCGTAACCAGCAGCCTCTTTTAAAGTATCAGAAGGGTAGCCGTGTTAGTCTGAATCTGCAAAAGCGACGAGGAGTCCTGTGGCACCTTATAGACTAACTGAAGTGTAGGAGCATAAGCTTTCGTGGGCAAAGACCCACTTCGTCAGACGCATGCCTCTGACGAAGTGGGTCTTTGCCCACGAAAGCTTATGCTCCTACACTTCAGTTAGTCTATAAGGTGCCACAGGACTCCTCGTCGCTTTTGCAGCCTCTTTTAAAGACTCTCTCAAGATCTGCTTCCTTTTGTTCCTGAATCTTAGCCTCTACCAATTAAACACGTTAGAGGGAGCTGCCACGTGCTGTGTAGCTGTGACATCAAAAAGGCTCAATGCACCAATCAAAATGAGATTTTGGAGAAGGGATAACTCACATCGCGACTTTCACAGCAAAATATTATTCATTAAGCTAGCTTTCCCTCAAGAATTCCCCGGGCCAGATTGAAAGGATTGCTGGGCCAGATTTTGCCTGCCCCTGGGCTAAGGAGTTGCTCCTCTTAATAGATTTATACGTCATAAAATACCAATAAAATTGCCTGCTCCAGCTATTACTGGGGTTGCTAGGGGTCCGGTTTTGAACCAGATAGTCCAGTATTTGAGCTGTTTGGGAAACAAATTGAGAAGATATAGATGAGAAAATATCACATGTCTGGTATTTTCTACAGGAGATGTCATGGAGATTGTGATGTCATGTCAAGTGTGTCGGGGATTTTTGTTGAAACCATGTGGCACGCCCTAGCTATTGCACAGCAGAGCCCTGCTTGTCATGACAAATTGGGACCAGCACCCAACCAGATGATCAAAAATTCAGATAGTCAGGGGAGTAGGGAAGTGTGAGGCCGCAGCGCCATCTAGTGGCCATGGGAGGATGCCTGCTGCTGGTCCTGCATGCGCTGGTCATTAGGTCAACATGGAAAGCTGCACAATGGAAGGCTGGAAAAATGGGGATCTACAGCAGCACATCATCTGTAAGGACTCCAGATAATAGGGCACCTCGTATTATACACTCCTGGCAGTGACACACACACACACACACACACACACACACACACACACACACACACACACACACACACACACACACACAGATCCTCAACTTCCTTAGCCACAGGGCAGATAGTCGGGTGTAACAATCCACCCCTGACAGAATCAGGAACTGCTCAGACCCAACCAATGCAGAGAAGCAGAACAATTCCCCAAGCAGATGGTACATTCTGGCTCCTTTGCTGGGTCCCAAAGAGAACAAAGTCCTGAGTCTTCTCCCTATCACTCTCTCATCCACTCAACAGTGAGACTCTGGCCGGGCAGGAAGCTATGGGAAAGGGGAAACAAACGACACAAATTCCACTGTCCCCAGTGGTGAGGAACAAAAAGCCTCGGTGGGAAAATAATAGTTCCAATTTTAGTGTTTCCCACAACTTGCATTTGGCCAGCACCAGATAGGTCAGGCAGCATCAGCCCCAAATCGATCCCAGGCTCTTACCTTCTCTGCAGAGATGTGTCTCTTTTTTCAGCATTGGATTTGAAGGAAAGTCCAATAAAATTCCTTCTTGTGTCCATGTTCGAGGCCTGAGAGCGCTCTAGGGAAGAGCAAACCTCGAGATGACTCCCGGTTGCAAAGCTACGGGAGTCTGAAATTGCCCCAGCCCTGCATCCTGTCCAGCCTGGCCGTTGTCATGGACTCTCTATGAGTTCACCACCTCTCAACACCCTTTAACCAATCAGCGGAGATGCCGAAAAAGGCCTTGTGATGTCACTGCCACACCCTGTCCTGCCCCTGGCCAGCCCCTCTGCATATTTGAGCCTCTCCCCCTGCATTACCCCTACTCACTCAATGTTAGTTCTAGGAATCAAGCAGCTGCACATGGAATCATCAGAGGCTGCTCAGTGCCACGTGTGCTTTGCAGATTGTAAGGCCAGAAAAGACCAATCCCCTAACCCCAGGGTGGATATTAATTTTCACCGTAGGGGGGGGTCACTTCAGGAATCTTGATATGTGGTCACAGGCTGGTTTTGGGCCTCCTGGAAGGTGCAGGGCCTCAGAGCTACACCGAGGGTATGTCTACACTACCCCCCTAGCGGGGTAATACAGGCATACCGAACTTGCTAATGAAGCCCGGGATTTGAATTTCCCGGGCTTCATTAGCATAAAGCCGGCGCCGCCATTTTTAAAAGCCGGCTAGTGCGAACCCCGTGCCGCGCGGCTACACGCGGCACGGACTAGATAGTTCGGATTAGAAGCCTAATCCGAACTATCTGTACGCCTCGTGGAAATGGCCGCCCTTGAAAGGAGAATGCCTGCTCTCCTGATAAAAGGACAAACTGTTTGGGTTTGGGGTTATTTTGCTGAACTTCTTTTCCCTGTCCTTTTCTGTTTCTTTGGTTTGCTCTCATCATTTATTTTACTCCCACCACAGCAGAACATTTTCTGTGATCCAAGATTCAGTAAACTGCGAGGCCCCAAATGCATTTGCAGGAGAGTTGTGGGCTTTTCTCAAATGCCACTAAGTAAATAAGGATTCCTTCTTTTCTGTATGAACTTTTTTGGGATCCTGACAACAGAGGCGTGTTTGGATTGCCAAGTACTCAAAGAACATGGCATAGGTCATAACTGTGTAGTGCTATGATGCAACAACCCACAATATCTAGTGTCACACCACTGCTATTCCGAAATAAGCATTATTCTTCATGGAATGAGATTTACAGTTTTTTTAAATAAGCCATCCGTTATTTTGAAATTATTTTGAAATTATTTCAAAATAATGGAATAGTTGTGCAGATGCGCACATTGTTAATTCGAAATAACGTCGGCTATTTTGAAATTACTGTGCTGTGTAAATGCACCCAAAGAGTTTACAAATAGCTAATAAGCTTTACCAAAGGTCCATCTAGCCCAGTAGCCTGTCTGCCGACAGCGGCCAACACTAGAGACCCTGGAGGGGATGGACCGAAACAATGACCAAGCCATTTGTCTCGTGCCATCCATCTCCAGCCTTCCAAAACAGAGGCCAGGGACACCACTCCTACCCCCTGGCTAATACCACTCCACGGACCCAACCTCCATGACTTTATCTAACTTCTCTTTAAACTCTGCTATAGTTCTAGCCTTCACAGCCTCCTGCAGCAAGGAGTTCCTCAGGTTGACTATTTGCTTTGTGAAGAAGAACTTTCTGTTATTAGTTTGAAGCCTTCTACCCATTCCTTTCATTTGGTGTCCTCTAGTCCTTCTATTATGGGAACTAATGAAGAACTTTTCTTTATGCACCCTCTCCACACCACTCATGCTTTTATAGACCTCTATCATATCCCCCCTCAGTCTCCTATTTTCTAAGCTGAGAAGTGCCAGTCTCCTTAGCCTCTCTTCATATGGGACCTGTTCCAAACCCCTGATCATTTTAGTTGCCCTCCCCTCTCCCACCTTCTTTTCCCAGTCTCCCCAAGTTTTGTTCAATAAAGAGAGTTTCTATTTTTGAACTCGTGTCCTTTATTTTGTACATCAGGAAGGGGGGCTAGGGAGAGGTAAGTGGAAGGAGGTGAGGGAGGAATGGGGTACGAGCCCCCGATGGGGAGGACTCGGGTGGCTTTGCGGGCTCCTCGGGGTGGAAGCTGTCCTGCAGCCCCCCGATTGACCCCTCCGGATGGCAGCCTGCGCCAAGTGCAGCCGGGCTGATGGCCGAGTGCTGTGATGTGCCCAGTGTGGGTACTCCAGGCAATCCAAGCCAGGACTTCTTTGCAAGCGGGGCACCCCTGAGAACTGTCTGTCCGGGGTGGGGGTCGAGTCCCTTTAAGCACAGCCCTCGGCTAGCCTGAGGCAGTTGCTCCACGCTCTAAGTCCTAATCTGATTCCCTGCCGGCACTGCTTCCGGCCATCCTTAACCCCGGTTCAGGGTCCACTCAGTGTGGACATTCTAGTTCGAATTAGCAAAATGCTAATTCGAACTAGTTTTTAAGTCTAGATGTTCTAATTCGAATTAGTGCTGTAATGTAGACATACCCTGAAGGATTACAGTCTTCTTATACGATGAATTTGGTTGTGGCTATTTCGGAGTCATATGTTATGGCCCCGCATGATTGGCGCACGCTATTACGCCTGCTACTTAGCCCGGCGCAGTATGCAGTTTGGGACACCGAGTATCGTGACGGTGTTACGTCGCAAGTTATGGATAATATTACCAATGGGGTAAACGTTGGCATAGATGAACTTATAGGGCAGGGCCAATATGCTACTCCCCAGGCTCAGGCTCAGATGAATTGCTTGGTATTTACGCAAGCCACGTCGCTGACCCTTCGAGCCTTACGACAGGTCCCTGATGCGGGCCGAAGGGACACATCTTTTGCTACGGTCCGCCAGGGCCCCCAGGAACCCTATGTGTCATTTTTGGATAGGCTCCACACCGCCATACAACAACAAATAGACTCAGAGGAGGCTCAGCACCTGTTGCTGTTTCAATTGGTTATCGAAAACGCTAATATAGACTGCAGGCAGGCTTTGGACCCTCTGCGTAACAAGGCGAAAACTCTTTCAGAACTGATCAAGGCATGTCAAAATGTTGGGTCTGAACAACATAAAGCTGAAATGTTAGCATCGGCGCTGGCACAGCAGCTGACTGTGGGCAAAGCGGCCATTCAATGCTTTTCATGTGGTAGGGAAGGACATGTAAAGAGTGATTGTCCCAGAAGGGGTGCTGGTGGGACCCAACCTAGATGTGAGACCCCTCCATCTCAACCGTGTACCAGATGCCGAAAGGGGTACCACTGGGGAAACCAGTGCCATTCTAAATTTGATGTACAGGGAAACCCACTTGCAGGGCTGCCGGGAAACGGCCGGAGGGGTGCGCGACCCGGCGCCCCGAGATTTATGAACAGGGCCGTGAACAAACCCTTTGTGGGGCACGTGGAGAATGTGCCGGGCCAGGCTCACGTCGCGCCGTCACCAGCCTCCACCCAGCCACCACGGGAAGCGCTGGGTTGGACTTGGTCACTGCCGGACCAACAGTCATTACAGACTCCAATGTACACTTAATACCTACCGGCATCTATGGGCCGTTGCCCGCGGACACCACAGCCCTCCTGCTGGGACGCTCCTCTACTTCCCGGAGCGGCTTGTTTGTGCTGCCTGGGGTTATTGATTCGGATTACACCGGCAAGATCAAAATCGTGGTCTGGACACCTTCTCCACCCTGCAGTGTACCCCAGGGCGAGCATATAGTGCAGCTCGTGTTGTTTCCCAGGGTGGTTGCAGGTGAAGAGACCCACAAAAGGACTGGGGGTTTCGGCAGTACGGGGTCACCGGCGATTTTCTGGGCCCATAAACTTTTACCAGGGCAACCTATGATAACTTGCTTGGTCAGTGGCCGGCCCTTCACCAGATTGGTTGATACGGGCGCTGATGTTACTATTATACAACAGTCTCAGTGGCCGTTGTAGTGGCCCCTGATCCGTGCCGTAGCTGCAGTGGCCGGCGTAGGAGGCATGCAGGTGCCTTGGCAAAGCGCACGTTCCCTCTTAATCGAGGGACCCGAAGGCAAGCAGAGCCTCTTGCGGCCTTATGTACTGGCGGTGCCTTGCACCTTATGGGGACGGGACCTTTTGTCCCAGTGGAACGTCACTCTCTCAACACATTTATAGCACGGGCCACTGATGTACAGCCTCATCTCAAACTGACTTGGAAAACCGACAAACCTGTTTGGGTTGATCAGTGGCCCCTGAAGGGTGAGAGGCTGTTGCAAGAGCAAAAACTTGTGAAGGAGCAATTGGCCTTGGGACACATTGTCCCTTCCACCAGCCCATGGAACACTCCTATTTTTACCATCCCCAAAAAATCGGGGAAGTGGAGATTGTTACAAGATCTCAGAGGGATTAATGCCGTTGTGGAGCAAATGGGGCCCCTTCAGCCGGGGGTCCCTTCTCCTTCCATGATACCTGAGCAGTGGTGTATGAAGGTGATTGACTTAAAGGACTGCTTTTTTACCATCCCACTCCATCCTGATGATTGTTCGCATTTTGCTTTTTCCGTACCCACGGTTAATAACGAGGGCCCGATGCAACGATATCGTTGGGTTGTTCTGCCCCAAGGCATGATGAATAGCCCCGCCATTTGCCAGATTGTGGTGGATTCAGCGCTGACCGAAGCCCGGACTTGCCACCAACAGGCCATTATATACCATTATATGGACGACATTCTTTTTGCCACCGCTGATCAAGCGGCCCTACAGGCTTTATATGAGTTGGCTTCTCGACTGTTGCGACGATATGGATTGTGTATCGCTGAGGAGAAAGTTCAAACTGTGCCCCCTTGGAGACATCTGGGGAGGAAACTTTATGAGTCTGAGATCCGCCCGCAGCCGTTGAAAATTTTGCCACGTCCATCACCACTTTAAATGATCTACAGAAACTTTTAGGTACTATCAATTGGATTCGGCCAACCTTGGGGGTCATTACAGAAGAATTGTCTCCATTGTTCCAACTTTTGAGGGGCGACTCTGATTTGTGCCTCTCTTTGAACCCAGAATTAGTCTGTGTCTCTGAGGTCTGTCCCAGGCAGCATTTCCCCAAAGATGCCCAGTTACTCACAGTCTCCTTCTGTGTGCTGGATGCAGAGTAGCTTCTAGTCACAAGTACAGCCAAAGGGCCTCCCATCTAGGGCAATTGGAAGCAGCCTGCTAGATCCCAGTTCCAAAGGCTCGCTGTCCCAGTCTGTAACTGCAACGTAACAGCTCCTGAACTGGATCAAACACCTCCACAGCAGCCTGGCTCCCTTTGTGCTCCAAAAACAGAAGGAAGAGTTCACAGACTGCTGAGTCTTCCTCTAGTCTGTATGGCTAGATTGCAGCATATAGGGTCTTCCCCAAAAATAAGCAGAGGCACCTTTAGTAAGGGGACTACACTTACATCACTTCTGCATTACAATTCTCTCCTTTAAAGTACTTTCAATTCCTTCTGGTTTGGTATCATCCTCAAACTCATAAGCGTATTCTGCGTTGTCTAAATCATTGATGATGATATTAAATTCTGCCAGACTCAGAACAGATCCCTGCAGAACCCCACTTGTTATGTTTTGTAGTATAACTGTGAACCATTAATTACTATCTGGAATGCTTATCCAATCAGTTATGTACCAACCTTACAGTTTGTGTATTTCCTTAGTTTATTAATGAGAAGATCATGCAAGTCTGTATCAAACAGTTTACTAAAGGCTAGAAATACCACATCTACAACTTTCCCCTTATCTACAAGGCTTTTTATCCTGTTAAAGGAAGCAATAAAATTGGTTTGACGTGATGTGTTCTTTATTTACCCCATTATCTTCTAAATGTTTGCAAATTGATCCCTGTGTGATTTGCTCCATTATCTTTCTCTGTACAGAAGCTTCAGTGGGTAGCCTAGTTAGTCTGTACAGGATAAACTTAAAAAACAACAAATAGTCTGGTGGCACTTTAAAGACTAACAAACCATGTAGATGGTATCATGAGCGTTTGTGGGCACAGTCTACTTCTTCAGATGGTCCTCTGAAGAAGTGGTCTGTGCCCATGAAAATTCATGATACCAGCTACATGTTTTGTTAGTCTTTTACAAAACCTAAAAACAACAATTAGAAATGAAGGGAAGAAACCTGAAAGAGTTGGTCTGTGCCATGGTTTCCAGCCCCCACCCCTACTGGTGGGGCCTCCTGGGGGAAGGGGCTGAGGTTGAGGTTGGAGAAAAAGTTGGGGGCGGAGAGGTCAGGGAGTGTAGGGGGCTCAGACAGTGCTAGGAGCAGGAGGACCTAGGATGGGCAAAATGGAGCAGAGGGCTGGCGGGGGGGGGATCTCAGACAGGGTTGAGAGGGCTGGAATCTGGAGGCCTGGGGTGGGAGGTCCAGGGCACAGGAGCCCCCTTTAAGAACCACTTACCTGCTCCATTGCAAAGCCCCATCCTCAGCTGGCCAGACTCAGTTGGTGCAATTGCCCCCTCTGGTTACCCTGCTCTCCCCTGCCCGCTTGCTTCCCGCAGTGGCCACACTCAGTAACACATCTCCTCTCTCCACCCCTCCCTCTACAAATTGTAGGGAAATAGTCCTATTGCTGGCACCTCCCATTTTCCAGGCAGAACCACAACCTGCCCTTGCTTTAGGTTAGGGTAAGAGGTAAGTGTATACCAAATTTGGTGGCACAAGCTCTTATCATTTTGGAGATGCTCCCGAATAAACAGACTCACAAGAGACACAGAGACAAATGCATATTATATATGTAGGTACATATATACACATGCACATGCACTCACATACATTTATATATATGTATTTATATATACACAGAGAGAGAAAGAGAGGGTATGTCTACACTACAAAGTTAGTTCGAACTAACAGACGTTAGTTCGAACTAACTTTCCTAGGTGCTACACTAGCGCTCCGTTAGTTCGAACTAGGTAAACCTCATTTTACGAGGACTAACGCCTAGTCTACATTGCCGTGAATTTGACATGTAAGGTAACATTTTGCGATACTCTTGGGCTATGTCTATACTGCAAGCGTCTTTCGAAAGAGAGCGTCTAGGCTGCACGTTGAACTTTCGAAAAAGCGGCTTGCTTTTTCGAAAGAAAGCATCCAGTGAGTCTGGATGCTCTCTTTCGAAGAAGCCCTTTTTATATTGAAGAACGCCTTCTTTCGAAAGAGGAACTTTCGAAAGAAGGCGTTCTTCCTCGTGAAATGAGGTTTACCGCCGTCGAAAGAAAAGCCGCGTTCTTTCGATTTAATTTCAAAAGAACGCGGCTGCAGTCTAGACGCAGGTGAGGTTTTTTCGAAAAAAGGCTACTTTTTTCGAAAAAACCCCTGAGTCAGGACACAGCCTTGGTGAACAACAGGAGTACTGAAATTGACTTCAGTGACCTTTAACAGGAACAGTCTTGGCAGTGTGGGCTCGAAGTTCAGAAAATCAACCTTACACAGCCACATTCAACCTAAACTCCAAATGTAGACCAGCCCTTAGAAACTGGAGCAGTTCATTTCTATTTTACTAACTGCTAAAATTTGTCCTTTCAGACTCTGTGCCTGTTTCTGAAAGCAACCAGATTCAGAACAATTTTTCTCAAAGACTCTTTGACCTCCTTGTTTCTCAGGCAGTAGATGACGGGGTTGATCATGGGATTCAGGACTGTGTAGAAGACCGAGAATATTTTGTGTAGCATTTTGGGAGTGTTGGTTGTTGGAACCACATAGACAGCAATTAGAGTCCCATAGAAAACTGACACCACAATGAGGTGGGAGGAGCAGGTGGAAAAGGTCTTTTGCCTCCCGGTGCTGGAAGGGATCCTCAGGATGGTGGTGATGATACAAATGTAGGACGTCAGAGTCAGTAGCAAGGGCACAAGAGCCCCTGTGGTAGCAACAATAAATGTCACCAGTTGCAGAGTCCGGGTGTCACTGCAGGACAGTTTTATCATGGGCGATAAATCACAAAAGAAATGGTCGATTTCTTTAGAATCACAGAACGATAATGAGAACACAAAGCTATTTACTATGGTGCCGAGCAGGAAGCCGCTTATCCAGGACCCTGCCACGAGCTGGGCACACACCCTGCCGTTCATCAGAACAGCATAACGGAGGGGATGGCATATTGCTAGATACCGATCATATGACATGGCCGTGAGCAGCAAAAGTTCTGTAGTTGCCATGATAGAGAACCAATAAAATTGCCCCAGGCAGCCCTTAACAGAGATGGTTCTGTCCCCAGTCAGGAGACTGGCCAGCAGCCGGGGCAGGAAGGTGAAGGTATAACTGATGTCCAGGAAAGACAAGTTCCCCAAGAAGAAGTACATGGGGGTGTGAAGGTGCTGATCAGCCACAACTAACACCACAATGAGGATGTTCCCACCCATTGTCACAATGTAGATGGCCAGAAACAGCAGGAAGAGGAGAGGCTGCAGTTCAGAGACCTCCCCAAATCCCAGGAGGATGAATTCCATGATGTGCGTTTGGTTTCCTCCTCCTTCTTTCTCCATACAACGTATCTAGAAATAGAAAATTAATCAATATTGGTGAAGTGCAGTTTTGTGCTGTCAGTTTCACCGAAAGAAACCTGGAGGAGGTAAATTCCCACTGCTGTGTCTCTCCACTGGAAGAATGAAGTTGTCAATGAACAGCGGAAGACTCATATCAGTAGGTGGAAGAATCTTCCGTAGGAATAAGAGATCCTCCGGAAAAGGGCTTTATTCCGGAGGATCGGGCCAGTCTAGATGCTTTTTTTCCGGCTTTTCCCCAAGCCGGAAAAAAAGCAGCAGACATATTTATTTAAATCCGCGGGGGATATTTAAATCCCCCACGGATTTCCCTATTCCCACTTTCAAATTTAGCATGCAAGAATACTTGCGCAAGAGGGCTTATCCCTGAGCAGGAGCGTCGGAGTATTTGCACAAGAACCACTGATTTTGTACAGTATAAAGTCAGTGTTCTTGTGCAAATACTCGTGGCCAGTGTAGACAGGCGGCAAGATTTTGCGTAAAAGTGGCCACTTTTGCACAAAATCATGCTAGTCTAGAATCATAAAATCATAGGACTGGAAGGGACCTTGAGAGGTCATCGAGTCCAGCCCCCCGCCCTCAAGGCAGGACCAAGCTCCGTCTACACCATCCTTGACAGATGTCTATCTAACCTGTTCTTAAATATCTCCAGAGAGGGAGATTCCCCCACCTCCCTTGGCAATTTATTCAAATATTTGACCACCCTGACAGTTAGGAATTTTTTCCTAATGTCCAATCTAAACCTCCCCTGCTGCACTTTAAGTCCATTACTCCTTGTCCTGTCCTCAGAAACCAAGAGGAACAAATTTTCTCCTTCCTCCTTGTGACACCCTTTTAGATGTTTGAAAACCGCTATCATGTCCCCCCTTAATCTTCTTTTTTCCAAACTAAACAAGCCCAGTTCATGAAGCCTGGCTTCATAGGTCATGTTCTCTAGACCTTTAATTATTCTTGTTGCTTTAATCATTCTAGACGCAGCCCGAATGTTTTGAAGCAGATAATACAGGTCCTTTTAAAGAAGTAGAAGCATTTAAAACAAAGGTGTCAGAGCTCATAAATCTGAAATCTCCTGCTTGATCTCCCCCTGCAATCTTCTCCATATATCCAACTTTCTGGTCTCCTCAGCCTCTGACTTATGATGTGCCCACAGAAGCTGTGTCTACATGCCAACAGAGGCATGTAAAATAGGCTACCTGACATGGTCAATAAAGTGGGAATTTAAATATCCCCGGCTTCATTAAAATAAAAATGGCCACCGTGCTGTGCCGGATCAGCTGATGGTTGGCACAGCGCATGAGTCAAAGCGCGGATCAGTCGACAAGGGAAGCCTTTGTCGACCGCTCCTGTCAACCTCGTTTCATGAGGCATAAGGGAGTAGTTGACAAAGACTTCCCTTGTCAACTGTTACCCCTCCCACCACGTACAAAGGGCTGTCTCCCTACCCCAACGTCCCCCCCGAGAAAGGAACAAGAGCATGGTGTGGAAGGGGTGCTACCAAAGAAGGGATACCACCGATTTAATTATGTTTGCTAAAAGAAGGAAGGGCGAAGAGAGAGCTCTGGCAGAATGCAAAGGATGCTGCACCCCAGCTGACAATAGCCTTCAAGTCTCAGGCTACGTCTACACTCCAAAAAAGAAGTCGGAAAAAGATATGCAAATTGCCAACTGCAATTTGCATATCTTTTTCAGCTTTTCTTTCGAGCCATCTCTTCTTCCCCCTAAAACAAAGTTTACAGGGACGGGAAGAGAACTTGCCCACTCTCCATCTTTTTTTCCCATGGATACTGGATGTATCCCAGAAAACAGCTGGTCTGTGTCTAGACTGGCCAGTTTTTCCGGAAAATCAGCCACTTTTCCAGAAAAACTTGCCAGCTGTCTACACTGGCCGCTTGAATTTCCACAAAAGCACTGACTTCCTACTGTAAGAAATCAGTGCTTCTTGCAGAAATACTATGCTACTCCCGTTCAGGCAAAAGTAGAGATTTCTTTTCCGCAAAAAAGCCCCGATCGCGAAAATGGTGATCGGGGCTTTTTTGTGGAAAAGCGCGTCTAGATTGGCCACGGACACATTTCCGCAAAAATTGCTTTTGTGGGAAAGCGCCCTGCCAATCTAGACGCTCTTCCGAAAATGCTTTTAACTGAAAACTTTTCTGTTAAAAGCATTTCCGGAAAATCATGCCAGTCTAGATGTAGCCCTGCAGTCTAGAAGTAGCCACACAATAAACAGAGCTTTGACTTGCCCTGGCAGAATCCCTGTTGACTATTCCTGATGACTTTCCTCTCTTCCATGTGATTCAAAATGAATTCCTTGTGGAACCTCTCCATGATTTTTCCAGATACTGAGGTGAGGCTGGCTGATCTCTAGTGCCCTGGATTCTTCTTTCCTTTTTTAAAGTTGGGCACTACATTTGCCTTTTTCCAATCGTCCGGGACCTCCCCCGATGGGTATGAGTTGTCAAAGGTGGTAGCTAATGGCTCTGCAGTGACATCTGCCAACTCCCTCAGAACCCTCAGAGGCATTAAATCCTGCCCCATGTGTGTCTGGCTTTTGTACATTTGGTAAACTGTCTTTTAACTAGTTACCAACCCATGAAAGGACTTTGCCTCTTATCCCATGACAACTTACTTTACTTAAGAGCCTTTGGTGAGGGACCTTGTCAAAGGCTTTCTGGAAATCTAAGTACACTATATCCACTGGATCCCCTTGTGCACATGTTTGTTGACCTCCTCAAAGAACTCTAGCAGATTAGTAAAGCATGATTACCCTTTACAGAAACCATGATGACTTTCCCCCAACAAATTATGTTAATCTATGTGTCTGACAATTTTATTCTTTACTATAGTTTCAACTAATTTGTCTGGAACTGACATTAGACTTACCGGTCTGTAATAGCCAGGAATACCTCTAGAGCTCTTTTTAAATATTAGTGTCACATTAGCTATCTTCCAGTCATTAGGTACAGAAGCCAATTTAAAGGGTAGGTTACAAAGCACGGTTAATAGGTCCACAATTTCCCATTTGAGTTCTTTCAGAACTCTTGGGTGAATATCATCTGGTCCAGGTGACTTGTTACTATTAAGTTTATCAATTTGTTCCAAAACTTCCTGTAATGACACCTCAGTCTGGGACAATTCCTCAGATTTGTCACCTAAAAAGAATGGTTCAGGTTTGGGAATATCCCCAATATCCTCAGCGATGAAGACGGAATCAAATAATTAATTTAGTTTCTCTGCAATGACTTTATCATCTTTGAGTGCTCCTTTAGCATCTCGATCATCCATGGGCCTCACTGGTTGTTTAGCTGGCTTCCTGCTTCTGATGTACTTAAAAACACATTTTGCTATTCCTTTTCAAGTTTGTGGCTAGCTACTCTTCAAACTCTTCTTTTGGCTTTCCTTATTACATTTTTACACTTATTTTGACAAAGTTTATGGTCTTTCCTCTATTCTGCACTAAGATTTGACATCGACTTTTTAAAAGATGCCTTTTTATCTCTCACTTCTTCTTTTACTTCATTGCTAAGCCATGGGGGCACTTTTATGGTTCTCTTACTGTGTTTTTTAATTTGGAGTATACATTTAAGTTGGGCCTCTATTATGGTGTCGTTGAAAAGTTTCCATGCAGCTTGCAGAGCTTTTACTTTTCTCACTGTACCTTTAATTACTGTTTAACTAAATTCCTGAATTTTGTGTAGTTTCCCTTTCTGAAATTAAATGCTACAGTGTTGGGCTGCTGCGGTGTTTTTCCTACCACAGGGATGTTAAATTTTATTGCATTTTGGTCACTATCTCTAAGTTATATTTACCTCTTGAATCAGATCCTGTGCTTCATTTAGGACTAAATCAGGAATATCCTCTCCTGCCGTGGGTTCCAGAATCAGCTGCTCCAAGAAGCAGTCATTTAAGGTACCAAGAAATGTTATTTCTGCATCTGGTCCTGAGGTGACATGTACCCAGTCAATATGGGGATAGTTGAAATCCCCCACTAATATCGAGTTTTTTATTTTGATTGCCTCTCTAATCCCCCTTAGCATTCCTTAGTCACTGTCACTGTCCTGATCAGTATATCTGTCCTCATAATATATCCCTACTGCTATATACCTATTATATGACCATAGGGATTCTATGGAACATTTTGGCTCATTTAAGTTTTTTACTTCATTTGAGTCTACATTTTCTTTCACGTACAGTGCCTGTCCCCCACCAGCACGACCTGTTCTGTCCTTCCGATAGATTGTGTACCCTGGTATGACTGTGTCCCATTGATTGTCCTCATTCCACCAAGTTTCTGTGATGCCTATTATATCAATATCCTCTTTTAAAATGAGGTGCTCAAGTTCACCCATTTTATTATTTAGATTTCTAGCATTTGTGTATAAGCACTTTAATAATTTGTCACTATTTATCTGTCTGCTGTTTCCTGATGTGTTAGACTCTTTTGCATTTGATTGTGTCTCATCTGATCTGACCCGTAGTTCCATCCTCTCCTCCTGACTAGAACATAGAGCATCTCTATGAATAGACCCTCCTTTAAGAGATGTCTCTGTCCGATCCATGTGCTCCTCCACACCCAGCTTTCCCCCCAGCCCTTCATTAAAAAACTGCTCTACTTCTAAGCTTCCTTTTTGAGTTTAAGCTCACCAAGGATTTCACTGTCAAGCCAAGCTGGACACCTGCCATATTTGCTTTTCTTACTGCACACCATGATGATTTGTTCCTGTGCTTTCAACAAGGCTTCTTCAAACTATAGCCAGCTCTCCTGGACTCCTTTCCCTTTCATGTTAGCGCCCTTGTTTTAGACTCATAGAATACTAGGACTGGAAGGGACCTCGAGAGGTCATCGAGTCCAGTCCCCTGCCCCCATTGCAGGACCAAATACTGTCTAGACCATCCCTGATAGACATTTATCTAACCTACTCTTAAATATCTCCAGAGATGGGGATTCCACATCCTCCCTGGGCAATTTATTCCAGTGTTTCACCACCCTGACAGTTAGGAACTTTTTCCTAACGTCCAACCGAAACCTCCCTTGCTGCAGTTTAAGCCCATTTTGATTCCTTCTATGATACATTCAAGAGACCACACGACCAAATGAGAGTCAAGATTATTGAGTAGGATCCAGGCATACTATAGGACAAGAAAAAGCGAGTGGGTCACTCAATAATTACGTGTTCACTTCACTTTATTCACGTCACTCCCTCTGAAGCGCCTTGTACCTGCCAAAGCTGGAGGAGAGGAGACTGCCCTAGAAGCACTTTGGGTCTGACTCACGATGGCTGTTTCTATGGGCTAAATCTGAGAGCTACTCACTGCTCTCCCATAGGCATGTTTTGCTATAACCCATCTGTGATGGGTCCCCCCAGGGTTCTCCCTGCAACTGGGGCTTCACTGAGTCCTCCAGCCCCCCAGACTGGGCTCCCTCTCACACCGGGCTGCTGGGGCCGGTCCCATTCACATGGGCAGGGACACACCTAGTTCTGGTGACATGGGAGCTCTTTGACTGAGCAGCACTAGAGAAGAGACAGTCCAGATCCCCACCGGCTCTCCAGCCTAGAATGCCAGTGGAGCAGAGGGGACAGCAGCCATGCATACTGGGACGTGGCTTGCTTTTCTTCCTGTTCCATTAACGATAAGTGAGCGAGTGGAAATACTTGGATTTCCTGCCTGCCTCCCACTCCTGGCTGGTGAAGGGATGGGGTGGAGGAGAAATTCATAGAATACTTTCCCCTTTCTCCCTGATAGTCAGGGGAGTGGAAGGACAAACAAGACATGTCCCGATACAGACGGATGCTGCCTCCCCCGCTCTACTGAAACGCCAGCCATGTAAGAACCCACAGGAGTAGCATCCCGCCCTGGTCCAAACAACAACCACTAGGTGTTTGTTTCCCAATCTGACTCTCCCAGTCTGAATGTGGAGGAAAATATGCTCATCTCTGGTTCCCCGGCTGAGAGATTTTCCTGCATAGAGTTCACTTAGTGTCACCCTGGTTAAAGTCAAACTGCACTTTTATTAACTACAGAGGTAGCTGGTAAGAGACAAGAGATAGCAAACCGGCCAAAGCCACTCATCTAGCAAGCAAGCAAACACACACATGAAGCCACAAGCAAGCAAACACGCTGGTCGGATTGGCTGTGAATGAGTCACATCTCACCTGCACTGATGACACCAGCCCTCCGGTAGATTCTCAAGGCACACGCTGCATTTTCTTTGGAGCTTGCATTTCCCAGGCTCAATTACAAAGGCTGGAAATCCCGTTAGCCCCGATCCAGCACTTCCCTCAGGTCTGTCTTTGATCCCCGGGTCTTTCTAGGAGCTCTCTTCTGTGGTGAATGAAGAGAACCGATGAGCTCGCTCTCTGCTATATGGAGAGTCAGTTGGGGCAGGAACCCTTTGTTTCAAAAGTTAATTCCCAGATTAGCAGACAAATAAAAACTTTCTTTGAGGGAGTCTAGAGTCATGTGGCTTGGACACTCTCCCCTCCCTTTATAGAGTCCTAGCAAGCGTGACTGACAGGGTCTCTGGAGAGGTTGCAGAATGGCTCAGCAGTTGAGAGATGAGGTTCCCCTAATGTTTATCGGTTTCCTAATGCCTAATTACCCCGACAGGCCCATCCCAACCTCCTACCTAGACTGGCAGCATGTTTCCTGATGGGCATTACACAAGTGTAACTATGTTTCAAAAACAGACACAGAGTCGATATTCATAACTTCAGAAACAAAACCAAATCAGAATGGCATATTCCACCAATTACAAGCTATCCACAAATATGCCTAGTAATCCATCATGCCCAAAATCCTTTTTGCTATTCATGCTAATAACATTACTATGGAGAATGTCGTTCCCTCTCCTGGATTGAATAAGCAACCCTATTGTCTCAGATATGGGGGTGAGCAATCTGATTTCATTTCTAAATCAAATTATTGCATTTTCACTGTGAGGCATCACTATACATACTATAGCCAGCCACTAGGTACCCTGGAGGGGATGGACCGAAGACAATGACCAAGCCATTTGTCTCGTGCATCCATCTCCAGCCTTCCACAAACAGAGGCCAGGGGCACCATTTCTACCCCCTGGCTAATACCACTCCATGGACCCAACCTCCATGACTTTATCAAACTTCTCTTTAAACTCTGTTCTAGTTCTGTCCTTCACAGCCTCCTGCAGCAAGGAGTTCCACAGGTTGACTATTTCCTTTGTCAAGAAGAACTTTCTGTTGTTAGTTTGAAGCCTGCTACCCATTCATTTCATTTGGTGTCCTCTAGTCCTTCTATTATGGGAACTAATGAAGAACTTTTCTTTATGCACCCTCTCCACACCACTCAAGCTTTTATAGACCTCTATCCTGTCCCCCCTCCGTCTCCTCTTTTCTAAACTGAACTGTCCCAGTCTCTTTAGCCTCTCTTCATTTGGGACCTGTTCCAAACCCCTGATCATTTTAGTTGCCCTCCCCTCTCCCAGCCTCTCTCTTCCCCTCTCCCACCTCCTTTTCAATAAAGACAGTTTCTATTTTTGAACACACGTGTCCTTTATTTTGTACATCAGGAAGGGGGGCTAGGGAGGGGTAAGTGGAAGGAGGTGAGGGAGGAATGGGGTACGAGCCCCCGATGGGGAGGACTGGGCTGGCTCTGCGGGCTCCTCGGGGTGGAAGCTCTCCTGAAGCCCCTTGATTGACCTCCCCCCCCGGATGGCAGCCTGTGGCAAGTGCAGCCGGGCTGATGGCCGAGTGCTGTGATGTGCCCAGTGTGGGCACTCCGGGCACTCCAAGCCAGGACTGCTTTGCAAGCGGGGAACCCCTGAGAACTATCTGTCCGGGTGGGGGTTGGGTCCCTTTAAGCACAGCCCTCAGCTAGCCTGAGACAGCAGCTCCACGCTCTAAGTCCTAACCTGATGCCCTGCCGGCACTGCTTCCGGCCAGCCTTAACCTCGTTTCAGGGTCCACTCAATGTGGACATGCTAGTTTGAATTAGCAAAACGCTAATTCGAACTAGTTTTTAGGTCTAGATGCTCTAGTTCGAATTAGCTTAGTTCGCATTAACTAATGCGAACTAAGTTAGTTCGAATTAGCGCTGTAGTGTAGACGTACCCTAAGTTAGTTCGAATTAGCGCTGTAGTGTAGACGTACCCTAAGTTAGTTCGAATTAGCGCTGTAGTGTAGACGTACCCTAAGTTAGTTCGAATTAGTGCTGTAGTGTAGACATACCCTCCATGACTGTGCCACTTGCTCTTCACCACAGAAAGGTTCCGCAGGAATCCACAGGGTTCCTGTGGATTTGAGGTTCTGTACGAGAGAAGAGTGAGGGGACCCCGGACTTGCTAAGAGCTGAGAGGGAGGAGAAGGCCTCCCCCGTGGGGAATTGGTGGTGGACTATGTCCTGGCTTCCTAAGAAAAGTTTGCTGAGCTCCTAGGCCTTGGGGACCAGCGTTGCCCCTTGTTGGAATGTATTCCCCTGAGCAGCTAACACCAGCCCAGGACAGGGAGTTCAGAGAGGTACTGCATTCCCACTCACCTAGCACTCAAGCAGAGAGATGGGAGCCCATCCCGCTCTGGCTCCACCCTGAGCCCTCGCCCTGAACCCACCCCCAGACCTCGTGCCAGGGCCCAGAAAAAGGCCCGGCCTTGGCCACAGCTGGACCTCATGCTGGGATCGGGGAAAGTATCCATCACCCTCCCCCACCAAAGATAGGTGGTGAAACCAGGAGCTGTGGCCTGACCAACCCCCACCCCACACAGGACAGGCAGGGGGTCCAGGACAAGTGGGGGGGGGGCACCGGGAGCCATGGCCTGCCCCCTCTTAGGACAGAAGGTGGACTGAGTGTCACAGCCCTTCCTGCTCCCCCTGTTGGACCGGCTCCACATGGAACATTGGCGGGACCACGAATCATGGCTCCCCACCCCCAAAGCACATGCCAGGGTCTGGCTCAGTGCCCCTCCCCCCAAAGAAGACCCCCGCAGGACTAGGAATTGCAGATCCACCCTTCCTGGAGAAGATGTCAGGAATAGGAACGGTGCCACAGCCTAACCCCCTCCCACACATGGAGGAGACAACCGGCCCAGAGAAGACTTCAAGGCTGAGCACTTCAGCCTGGCCCTCTCCCTGGACCAGTGACATCTTGGCCACCCCAGGAAGCCATGGTGGCGCCCCCCCCCCCCCCCCCATGGCTCCCTGCCTCCTGCCCTGAGCCTCCTGCCCAGATCCCCCATCCTTGCCCTAAGGCTCATCTCATACCAACCAAAAAACAGGACAATGTAGCACTTTAAAGACTAACAAGATGGTTTATTAGGGGATGAGCTTTCGTGGGCCAGACCCCCTTCCTCAGATCAAATAGTGGAAGAAAATAGTCACAACCATATATACCAAAGGATACAATTTAAAAAACGAACACATATGAAACGGACAAATCACATTTCAGAACAGAAGGGAGATTGGGGGGGGGGGCTGGTGGCCGAGTGCTGTGATGTGCCGAGTGTGGGCACTCAGGGTACTCCAAGCCAGGACTGCCTTGCTGTCCCTCATCGAGTGAGACAAGCGAGCGGGGAACTCCTGAGAGCTTTCTGTCCGGTGTAGGGGTTGGGTCCCTTTAAGCACAGCCCTTGGCTAGCCTGAGACAGCAGCTCCACGCTCCAAGTCCTCATCTGATGCCCTGCTGGCACTGCTTCCGGCCATCCTTAACCTCGGTTCAGGGTCCACTCAATGTGGACATGCTGGTTCAAATTAGCAAAACGCTAATTTTCTAGGTATTTGTCTGGCTCTTTCAATTTATTTTTTTATTTCTAAAGGTGAAACCTCAACTACCCACCTCAGGCAGCAGCCACGCACACTAAGAATTAAACTGATGCCCTGTCAGCACTGGTTTCATCCAGCCTTAACTTCGGTTCAGGGTCCACTCAGTGTGGACGCACTATTTCAAAATAGCAAAATGCTATAGTTTTTGTGTGTAGATGCGCTATTTCAAATTAAGTTAATTCGAAATAGCAGTGTAGTGTAGACATACCTCAAAGGGCGTGACAAGGAGGAGGGAGAAACATTATTCTTCCTGGCCTCTGAGGATAGAACAAGAAGCAATGGGCTTAAACTGCATCTATGGAGGATTCGGTTGGACATCAGGAAAAGCTTCCTCCCTGTCTGGGTGGTTAAACACTGGAAAATTGCCTAAGGTGGTTGTGGAATCTCCATCTTGAAAGATATTTAAGAGCAGATTAGACAGACCTCTATCAGGAATGATCTAGAAGGTGCTTGGTCCTGCCATGAGGGCAGGAGACCGGACTCGGTGACCTCTCGAGGGCCCTTCCAGTCCTAGCATTGTATGACTCTATGATTCAATAAAGAAGCCGAGGATGCAATCACAAGCACTGAAGGACATTTCAATTCTTGGAAAATAACCTCCACCCAGTCAAGTTTTTCATTGCAGCTTTAATCTCCTTGTTCCTCAAGCTGTAGATGACCGGATTCATTATGGGAGGCACCACGGCGTAGAGAACACCCACCACCAGATCCAGACTTGTTGCTGAGCTGGAGGTGGGTTTCAAGTACTCAAATAAAGCAGTGCAAAGTAACAAGGAGACCACAGAGAGGTGGGGGAGGCAGGTGGAGAAGGCTTTGTGCCGGCCCTGCTCCGAGGGGATTCTCAGCACCGCTCTGAAGATCTGAACATACGACACAATGATGAAAACAAAACAGTTTAAACCTAGAATCACACCACAGGCAAGAAGTCCAACCTCACTCAGGTAGGAGTCAGAGCAGACCAGTTTGAGGAGCTGGGGGATTTCACAGAAGAACTGGTCGATGTCATTGGACTGGCAGAAGGGTAAAGTGAAGGTGTTCCCGGGGTGCAGAACAGAGTAGACAATACTAGTGATCCAGGCACTAGCTGCCATTTGGACACAAGCTCCCTTGTTCATCACTCTCCCATCGCGGGAGGCAGATGACAGTGTGGAGCATCTGCTAAATATGAGTCAACAATGCAATACTGTTACAAAAAAAGCAAACATGATTCTTGGCTGCACTAACAGGATTGTTGTGAGCTAGTCACGAGAAGTCATTCTTCTGCCCTACTCTGCACAGATTAGACCTTAATTGGAGTATTGTGTCCAGCTCTGGGAACCATATTTCAAAAAAGATGTGGATAAATTAGAGAGGGTCCAGAAAAGAGCAACAAAATTTTTTCGAAGACTAGAAAACATGAGTATGAGGGAAGACTGAAAGAACTGGTCTTGTTTAGTTTGTAAAAGAGAAGACCAAGAGGGGACATGATGGCGGTTTTCAAATATCTAAAAGGGTGTTACAAGAAGGAGGGGAAAATTGTTCTCCTTGGCCTCTGATGACAGGACCTGAAGCAATAAGCTTATTTGCAGCATGGGAGGTTTAGGCTGGACATGAGAAAAAACTTCCTAATGCTCAGGGTGGTTACACACTGGAAAAATTACTTAGAGAGATTATCGAATCCCAATCAAAGGAGATATTTAAGAGCAGGTTGGACAGACACCTGTCAGGAATGAGCTAGAAGGTGTTTGGTCCTGTCTTGAGGGCAGGGGACTTCCACTTTTAGCATTTTATGATTCTATGATTCGATAAAGAGACTGAAGTTGCAATAATAGCAATGAAGGACATTTCAATTCTTGGAGAATAACCTCCACCCAGTCAATTTCTTCAATGCAGTTTTGATCTACTTGTTCCTCAGGCTGTAGACGACCGGATTCATCATGGGAGGCACCACGGCGTAGAGAACACCCACCACGAGATCCAGACTCGATGCAGAACTAGAGGTAGGTTTCAGGTAGGCAAACACACCGGTGAAAAGTAACAAGGAGACCACAGAGAGGTGGGGGAGGCAGGTGGAGAAGGCTTTGTGCCGCCCCTGCTCCGAGGGGATTCTCAGCACCGCTTTGAAGATATGAACATAAGACACAATGATAAAAGCAAAGCAGTTTAAACCTAGAAACACACCACAGGCAAGAAGCGCAATTTCACTCAGGTAGGAGTCAGAGCAGACCAGCTTGAGGAGCTGGGGGATATCACAGAAGAACTGGTCGATGACGTTGGACTGGCAGAAGGGTAACCGGAAGGTGTTCCCAGTGTGCAGGGCAGAGTAGACAATACCAGCGATCCAGGCACTAGCTGCCATTTGGACACAGGCTCTCCTGTTTATCACTCTCTCGTAGTGTAGCGGGAGGCAGATGGCGACATATCGGTCGTAGGCCATGACGGTGAGTAAGGCAAGATCAGTTGAAGTGAAGGCAAAAAAGAGAAAGACTTGGGCAACGCATCCAGCATAGGAAATCACCCTGGTGTCCAGGAGGGAGTTAACCATGGATTTGGGGACAGTGACGGAGATGGAGCCGAGGTCTAGGAGAGACAGGTTCCCCAGGAAGAAGTACAACGGGGTGTGCAGACGGTGGTCACAGACTATGGCTATGATGATGAGAAGATTCCCCATAAAGGTAGCCAGGTAAAGCACCAGAAACACCACAAAGTGCAAAACCTGCAGCTCCCGGATGTCTGAGAACCCCCGGAGCAGGAACTCGGTCACGGTGCTTCGGTTGGGCATTTCCTTCTCTGTGATATCTGTGGAGGGAAGGACAAAGACAGTGGTGAGGTTCAGAGAGGCCAAGTGATTCCCCTTGGTACTGACTGACTCAGAGGCCCTCGTCTCTCGTCAGCTGCATTCACCATGAGCGGTGAGTTATCCCGGGCCAATTGGCCTGGCTCCTGTACCATCCAGGGATCTGCATCTGAAGATCAGGCTCAGGACAGGGCTGGGTCTAATGCTGTGTGAAGGCTGGAACAAAGCACAATCCCAGGGAAGCAGCTCTGGCCGAGACGGCTCCCTGCTTGCTACAAACAGCAGGCCCCGAATTGGGGCATGAAACTAAAATGCCGACACTTTCTGCAGCAATCTGACTCACTCAGGAGCTTGCACGCCCGCTCCAATGGAATGGTTCTGCTCTAACGCCGCGGGGACGTCCGGCTGCCGGCTTACGCACCAAGTGAGACAGGATCCCACCTCCATCTCAGTGCACCCTTGGGCTCGTAATAGGGGGAGCATATTTCCCTAGGCTGGATACAGGACACCAGGTCAAATGACTCATCCTAAAGTGAGTTCAACGGCAACCGATCGTACAAACATTCAAATGAACATCGAGTGGACTGACCGGTTGAAGCGAAAAGCCGTGTAGCTGGAGGCTTTGTATTGACTTTCTGATCTTTGAGGTTTTAGGGATAAAACAAGGAGGGGTGATGCCCCCCAACACACTGCACCCCTCTCTCCCAGGGGGGATAACTGGCTGACCCAACCCTGCCTGCCCCCTCTCTGCCCTCCATGCCTGTCTGGGCAGCCTGGATGGACCCACTTTTCCTGGTACCTGCCACAGCGTCATCTTGGGGCAACATGTGGGGGGGGGGGTGTCTGGCGGGGGGTGGGGGACGTCACATGCCCCCTCACCAGATTCCTGACATGGGTGTCCCCAGAATGCGGCTGGCAGCAGTGTTTTGGGCCCTGTGTGGGGGGAAGGGATGGGACCTGCTTCCAGCCACAGGAGGGGAGTGGAAAGGAGAGGAGGAAAATGGATGATCAGGCTGAGCTCATCTCTTCTCCTCCTCCCCCTGCCACCGCACCCCTGTGGCTGGAGGCCCCTTGGCCCTTCATGCCTGGACCAGCCAGGGAGGCGGCTCAGCAGGGCAGGGAGCCCAGGGAACGGAGCATGACCCCGTGGAGTGAGGTAGAAGGGGTGAGGAGGGTGCTGAGTCCCTGCTCCAGGGGCTGCCGTGGAGCCTGCAGGTTCAGGATGAGAACAGGCAGGAAATTGCTCCCCTCATTCCTGCTGCGCCAGAGCTTAGCTGGGGGGCGGAGATGCTGCCAGGCCTGTGCGGGGAGCACGGACAGGGATCAGCTCCTCCTGGCGAGCACCCAGGGCCAGAAGGTCCTGGGCTTTCCCGGGGCACTGGAGCAAGGGAGGAGCCGGCCAGCTGGGCTGTTGGTGAGCTCAGTGCTTGGGGCTGGTTTCCCGCACAGTCCTGGGAACAGGATGTGCCCTGGCTGGGGGGCTATGGAGGAGCAGTGGGGCAGGGGGTGAAGGGGCACAGCAGGGAGAGGACAGTGAAAGGGGAAGCAGGTAAAGGGCCAATGGATGGAGAGCAGAGGTGACACATAACCAGCTACTATCTATCTATCTATCTATCTATCTATCTATCTATCTATCTATCTATCTATCTATCTATCTATCTATCTATCTATCTATCTATCTATCCCCATGCACCCCCTCTATCTATCTATCTATCTATCTATCTATCTATCTATCTATCTATCTATCTATCTATCTATCCCCATGCACCCCCTCTATCTATCTATCTATCTATCTATCTATCTATCTATCTATCTATCTATCTATCCCCATATACCCCCTCTATCTATCTATCTATCTATCTATCTATCTATCTATCTATCTATCTATCTATCTATCTCCACACACCCCCTCTATCTATCTATCTATCTATCTATCTATCTATCTATCTATCTATCTATCTATCTATCTATCTATCCCAATACACCCCCTCTATCTATCTATCTATCTATCTATCTATCTATCTATCTATCTATCTATCTCCACACACCCCCTCTATCTATCTATCTATCTATCTATCTATCTATCTATCTATCTATCTATCTATCTATCTATCTATCTATCTATCTCCACACACCCCCTCTATCTATCTATCTATCTATCTATCTATCTATCTATCTATCTATCTATCTATCTATCTATCCCAATACACCCCCTCTATCTATCTATCTATCTATCTATCTATCTATCTATCTATCTATCTATCTATCTATCTCCACACACTCAATCTTAATACACCAATACACTCTTTCTATCCAAGTGTACTCAGTAAAACTCTGGACCACAGAGTTAAATTGGAAAAAGATACGTATTTGCGGTACATCGCATATGCCTCGTAGAATGTTATTTCCAGGGACAGTGAAAGAGCAAATCCACTTTTTAAAAAAAAAATTCGGGATAGTGGACATGTTCCTTGGACATGGCATTGCTTTTCCAGCATATGTCTGGTATGCCGGAAAAACGCTACAGTCTAGATGAAGTCTCTAAGGTGCCACAGGACAACTCGTTGTTTTGAAACACAAGACATGTCTTGGAAAATTCAAAAAAAAATTTCTTCAGTTCAATGAAAATTTTTCAGATTTCCTTCACAGCCTCCTCTGGCAAGGAGTTCCAAAGGTTCACTGTGCACTGTGTGAAGAGCACCTTTCTTTTCTTAGTTTTAAACCTGCTACCCATTAATTTCATTTGGTGACCTCTAGTTCTTATATTATGGGAAGAAGTAAATGACTTTTCTTTATTCACCCTCTCCACACCACTCATGATTTTATAGACCTCTATCATATTCCCCCCCCCCGCAGTCTCCTCTTTTCTAAACTGAAAAGTCCCAGTCTCTTCAGCGTTTCCTCATACCAAATTCCAAACCCCTAATCATTTTAGTTGCCCTTTTCTGAACATTTTCTAATGCCAAAATATATTTTTTGAGGTGAGGAGACCACATCAGTATTCAAGCTGTGGGCATAACATAGTTTTATATAGGGGCAGTAAGATATTCTTCATCTTATCTTTATCCCTTTTTAAATCATTTCTAACATCGTATTTGCCTTTTTGACCACCACAGCACACTGTGTGGATCTTTTCAGAGAACTATCCACGATAACTCCAAGATCTCTTTCTTGATCAGTTGTAGTTAAATTAGCCCCCATTGTAGTGTATGTATAGTTGGGGTTATTTTTTCCAATGTGCATTACCTTACAATTTTCCACATTAATTTCATTTGCCATTTTGTTGCCCAGTCACTCAGTTTGGTGAGATCTTTTTGAAGTTATTCACAGTCTGTTTTCATCTTGACTATCTTCAGCAGTTTAGTATCATCCGCAAATTTTGCCACCTCACTGCTTACCCCTTTCTCTAGATTATTTATGAATAATTTGAATAGGATTGGTCCTAGATCTGACCCTTGGGGGACACCACTAGTTATCTCTCTCCATTCTGAAAATTTACCATTTATTCCTCCCCTTTGTTTCCTGTCTTTTAACTATTCCTCAATCCATGAAAGAATCTTTCTTCTTATCCCATGACAACCTAATTTACACAAGAGCCTTTGGTGAGGGACCTTTTCAAAGGCTTTCTGGAAATCTAAGTAAACTATATCTGCTGGATCCCCCTGTCCGCATGTTTGTTAACCCCTTCAAAGAACTCTGAGGGTATGTCTACACTAATCCCCTAGTTCGAACTAGGGAGGCTAATGTAGGCATTCAAAGTTGCAAATGAAGCCCGGGATTTAAATATCCCAGGCTTCATTTGTATCTTCCCGGCCGCCTCCATTTTTAAAAGTCTCTTAGTCCGAACTCCGTGCCTGCGGCTACTCGCAGCATGGAGTAGGTAGTTCGAATTAGGATCTCTAATTTGAACTACTGGTACACCTCGTTCTATAAGGTGCCACAGGACTCCTTGCCGCTTTTGCAGATTCAGACTAACTTGGCTACCCCTCTGATACTTGACCCTCATAGATTAGTAAGACATGATTTCACTTTACAGAATTCATGTTGACGTTTGCCCATCAAATTATGTTCTTCTATGTGTCTGACAATTTTGTTCTTTACGATTGTTTCAACTAATATGCCCGGTACTGACTTTAGACTTACTGGTCTGTAATTGCCGGGACAGCCTCTAGAGCCCCTTTTAAATATTGGCGTTATGTTAGCTGTCTTCCAGTCCTTGGGTACAGAAACTGATTTAAAGGATTTGAGTTTTTTTCAGAATCCTTGGATGAATGCCGTCCTGTCCCAGTGATTTGTTACTGTTCAGTTTATCTATTTGTTCCAAAACCTCCTCTAATGACACTTCAATGACACTTCCTCAGATTCATCACCCACAAAGGATGGTGCAGATTCGGGAATCTCCCTCACATCCTCAGGCGTGAAGACTGAAGCAAAGAAATCATTTAGTCTCTCTGCAATGGCTTTATTGTCCTTGTTTGCTCCTTTTGTATCTCGATCGTCTAGGGACCCCACTGGTTGTTTAGCAGGTTTCCTGCTTCTAATATACTTTAAAAAACATTTTGCTATTACTTTCTGAGTTTTTGGCTAGCTGTTCCTCAAAATCTTTTTTTGCTTTTCTTATGACATTTTTACACTTAATTTGACAGTGTTTATGTTCCTTTCTATTTACCTCACAAGGACTGGACTTCCACTTGTTCAAAGATGCCTTTTTATCTCTCACTGCTTCTTTTACATGGTGGTTAAGCCACGGTGGCTCTTTTTTAGGTCTTTGACTATATTTTTTAATTTGGGGTATACATTTAAGTTGGACGTCTATGGGGTCTTTGAAAAGTTTCCATGCAGCTTGCAGGGATTTTACTCTGGTCACTGTACCTTTTAATTTCTGTTTAACTAACCTCCCCATTTATGCATAATTCCCCTTTTTGAAATTAAATGCCAGAGTGTTGGACAGCTGAGGTGCTCTTCCCACCACAGGAATGTTAAATGTTATTATATTATGGTCACTATTCCCAAGCGGTCCTGTAATAGGTACCTCGTGGACCAGATCCTGCGCTCTACTCAGTACTAAATTGAGGACTGCCTCTCCCCTTGTGGGTTCCTGTACCAGCTGGAAGATGTTCCCAAATAAAAAAAATTGGGTTTCTGTGAAAGGCCTCTTGTCCTCTGCTGGGGGACGGAAAACAAAAACCTCTGAGCAGCTCTAAGGTTGATTCAATGACGTGAAAAGTCTGGCTGAGTTCCCACGGTAACTAACTTGCAGCTCTAGTGTTAATTCCCCCCAATACATCAACCCCTAAGTACGTTTAATTGAAGTAACGAACTCACCGTGCTGGACTTTGCCGGATGGTTCCCCGCTTGGGATGCATTTCACCGCCAGGATTTTCAGTCATCGCTTAGCCATGGACCTGCCAGAAATGCCCCATCGCTGTCTTATCCTGCTGCTTTCTCCATGCCCTTCCATGCAGTTCATAGCACACAGGGATCTGATCCTCAGATGGCTGCTCCCGGCTTCTCCTCGGGCAGGCTGGGCTGAGCGGCGAAGGAGCACAGAGGATGGGGGCAGAAATCCCCTCCCTGCTCTGAAACTGCTCCCAGCCAGCGCACGCAGCAAACAAGGGCCCAGCTTGTACTGGGGCTAAATAGACAACTCCGGTCTCCATGGCACCTCTCAATCCCTGACGGGAACCACCCCACGTGCCACGCGATGACAGTGGCCCTGGAAGGACCCCTGGCTACAGACAGAGCCGGGCTGAAGCCGAAAGGTCTGTAAAGGAGATTGCAGAATCAACTCTCCATTGCTGGCACAGATGGGACCTACGATAGCTCAGAGCCCGGTGGCCCTACAGCCTCAGCTGTCCTGGAGCAGCCTGGTCCCTCATGAACCCCACAGACTCCGCTCTGGGAGAGCAGGGATGTTTGGTCTCCTGTCTTCCTGGAATAACAAGGGTTGGCAGAGACCTCGGGGGTCATCGAGTCCAGCCCCCTGCCCAAAGCAGGACCAACCCCAACTCAATCATCCCAGCCAGGGCTTGGTCAAGCCGGGACTTAAATCCTTCCTCTTGGGGCTGCACCAGCAGCTGTTTGCATGCAGCCCCCAGAGGACTCCACGGCTCTGGCCACCTCGGGTGTTTGATACGGGTCACGAAGAAGCACCCGGAGACAAGCACTGCATCCTAAACTGGTGTAAATTGATACAAAGTTGGTTTGTGGCTCCCTGCCCACGGGATGCAGATACCCATTGGCCTGGCTTGACTTCCCAGGAGGTTGAGGGTCAGGCAGACACCTGGATCTGAAAGGGATTATAAAGGATCACACGGCCCTCTGACCACTACCCCGTGTTGCTCATCCACGTGGGACCCAATGACCTTGCAATGAATGACCTTGAGCAGACCAGGAGTGGCTACCAGGCTCTGGATGGGAGAGTGAAGGAGCTGCGGGCACAGGTGGGGTTGTCGTCCATTCTTCACATCCCCGGTAGGGTCCCAGGAAGAGACTGACACATCCTTGAGGTGATGGGTCCTGGGTGACAGCAATTTGTGCGCCAATCATAGAATCATAGACCCATAGAACCATAGAACTGGAAGAGACCTCAGAAGGTCATCAAGTCCAGACCCCTGCCCTAGGCAGGACCAATCCCAACTAAATCAACCCGGCCAGGGCTTTGTCAAGCTGAGACTTAAACACCTCTAGGGACGGAGACTCCACTACTTCCCTAGGGAACCCATTCCAGGGCTTCACCACCCTCCTAGTGAAATAGTTTTTCCTAATATCCAACCTGGACCTCTCCCACCGCAACTTGAGACCATTGCTCCTTGTTCTGCCATATGTCACTACTGAGAACAGCCTCTCTCCATCCTCTTTGGACCCTCCCTTCAGGAAGTTGAAGGCTGCTCTCAAATCCCCCCTCACTCTTCTCTTCTGCAGATTAAACAGAGCGAAGTCCCTCAGCCTCTCCTCATAGGTCATATGCTCCAACCCCCTAATCAT
Source organism: Pelodiscus sinensis (assembly GCF_052426305.1). Lineage (NCBI taxonomy): Eukaryota > Metazoa > Chordata > Testudines > Trionychidae > Pelodiscus > Pelodiscus sinensis. Next base: position 12,423,763 of record NC_143081.1, on the reverse strand, counting down.
TTTGGTTGCCCTCCGCTGGGCCCTCTCCAATGCGTCCACATCCTTTTTGTAGTGGGGGGCCCAGAACTGGACACAGTACTCCAGATGTGGCCTCACCAAAGCCGAATAAAGGGGAATGATGACATCTCTGGATCTTCTGGCAATGCTCCTCTTAATGCAACCTAATATGCCATTAGCCTTCTTGGCTACAAGGGCGCCCTGCTGACACACAATCGTGGTGTCTCCCACCATGGTTTCTACCTGTGGTTCTTTCCACAGGAGCTGTGACCTGCAGTAAGTGTTGTGACTAGCCAGTTTGCCGGCCTCCTCCTCCTCCTCCAAAAAAAGGGACAATATACTGACCAGGGTAAGAACACAGAGAAAATATGAGCAATTAAATCACTGCAGTAGTTTTGTTGAAGAAACATTGTTAGCCAGGCTCATTTTGCCCTTAGGAAACATGGCATCAGTTTCTAACAGACCATGAGAAGTGTTCATCCGCCCGCTAGTCCGTCCATGTATTTATACCAAAGGATACAAAATTATATAAGGACCTAGTTGCCCTAATCTGTGTATATATGTAGCCAGGTCGGCTCTGGAAGGGGCTTCTCCCTGTCTGGGTCAATGGGCTGTCTCTCCGCCCCACTACACACTAGGTCTGTTTCCCCGAGGGGAATTAGCGGTGCTGGGCCTTCTGCCTCCAGTCATTCCCCAGTCACACTCAACAAGTCCTAGGCTCTGGCCTATGATGAGGCTGGCTAACAGTCGCCGAGTCCTGGTCACGGTTGAAGGCCCCACTAGGGAATAAGGGCTACAATAGTTCAAGCCCTAGTTCAGGGAGAGGGAGCAAACAAGCAGATCTCCTTGCTCGGGCAGGGGTCCAGCAAATGCAGACTGTCAGGCTGGAACAGCTGAGACCACCCAGGACTGGAGTGGTGGGGGGATGTGGGCCCACGCACTTCGCTGTGTCCTGGCCTGCTCCTGGATTCGCCCTGTGTAGGGGTAAACTGAGGCAGTCCATGGTATTTTGCTAAGAACCCCTATCCAATTCCAAATCTGGGACAGGCCTGGGAACACACAGCACAAGCAGTTAACATAACCTTGGTTGCCCTGGCAACCACATTTGAAGAGGGCCTCGCGCCGATAAGACGCTGGCTGGTACCAAAATAACTTTTGTGGAAACTGTTCTCACTGTCCTCCTTTAACCCTAGATAATAAGCCTGGAGCCGAAGGACTACGCCAACGTGAGGCAGTATCACCCCACAGTAGATGCATCATAATTTCAGCAGACAAAGTTACCAATAACATGTCTGTTTTGTTTATGTTGGCTTCTTTAGCTTGTTAGGAGTAACTACCTGTATTATTGATAAGATGTTTAATTGGCGATGGGCGGAGCTGCTGTGTAACCTTTTTAGTTGATTGGCTTACGTGATCATTCCGTCTTGCTGCCAGACCCTATCAAATTTCTTCTCCTCCGTCCATCTGCCGCCTATATAATCTATTGTAATGTTTTGTTTCACCAGTGTTCACCAGCCTAAAAGCTGAGGGCCACTCCACCAGCTGTGTGTAATAAATCCTCTACTTGTTTTCACCTGCATCCAGAGTTGTCCAGAATTATTCCCTACACACTGCAACACGGTGATCCCGGCTCTGGCTCAGCCAAACTGCTGCCGGCGATCTCCGGGCTGCTTCCACTTCTTCCCTGCACACGTGTCTGGCTCCAGGGCATTTCCTCTGTGCTTCGCAGGGCTGGAACCACTGGCACGGTGAGCAGTTCCTCCAGGCCGTGGCCCAACTGGGGTTCTGGTGGTCAGGGCCAGTCCTCAGCTTCCCTCAGATCCAGCTCCCCGCTTGCAATCACAGGGGAAGCTCCTGGTTCCTCTGGCAGCTGGGGGCTGATTGACCTCTCAGGCAGGTCTTTGATAGTTCTGGCCCCGCCTCCTGACTTCTGGTCAGGTGATGAGCTGGGGCTGGGCCTTGCCCACCAGGGCTCCGGGAGGGGCATAGGTCTATCTGAGAGTCCTTCTTTCTGTCTTCTTGCAAGTCCATTGGTTCCAGAACTCCTCCTAACTTAATGCAAGGTCAAAGTCTGATTGTGTCAGGACGATGAGAAGTGCCTGGAATGGGACTGGTTTCTATACCGTGGAAAGGAAGGGGGCTGATCGGAGAGACAGCGACACTGCAGGATGACCACATGGGGGCAGCATCACCAGCAAGAGAACGGCCAGATGGGTTTGGCGCTTTCCATATTGCCGGCCACCGGACGAGTTAAGTGGACATAATTCCACTGTGATGGATTGAGAAGGAGCATCATGCCCATTGGCTCTGCTGCCTCATCTCCCGCCTCAGGAGACATAGGGCAAGGAACCCTTCCAAGGAGACACTTCCCCCTGCCCGAGGAGAAGCTGGGAACCAGGGCCCAGCCCTGGACCAGCTGAAGGCCAGGATAACCCCTGCAGCCCTGTGGCTGTGAGGGAGAGCAGAAAGATGCAGGGCAGTCCCCTGGCCCAACAGGCTGGACACTGGGGATGGCCTGTGGAGCCCAACCCGCCAGAACAGATGGAGGGTGGGGGTGGGAGGAGAGGACAGGAAGATGCCAGGCACGGTCCCCCTGCCAGCAGGCTGGAAGCCGGGGACGGCCTGTGGAGCCCAACCCCCCAGAACAGATGGAGGGTGGGGGAGGGCCAGCTGAAGACCGGGGATGGTTCTTGGATCCCTGACCCCCAACCTCAGAAGGCGGCTCAACCTGGGGAGTGCAGCCCCATGACCCAGGAAAAGTCTCCTTTTTGGATCCCTGACCCCCAACCTGCCAGGCCTCTGGTCCAGAATCCTCCCTACCCTGAGTCCCACACCATTCATGCCCCTGGCTTGGGTCTTGTGCCTCAATACCCTATTCCACCTGTCCTGAGCTACACTTTAGCCCCAATGCCTTACTCCAGCACCCGCCCCCCCCCATATACCAACCCCTGAGCTCTTCTTCACCAAACCCTGACTCCTTCACCCCAACTCTTCCACCTCCTGTCCTGAGCCCCCCCCACACCTACCATGCCCCGCCCTCACACCCGTCCCTCTGCTCCCTGCCCTAAGCTCTCTCCCCTACCATGAGTCCTATAGCCCCACCCTCTTCCCTGAGCCCCCACCTCCTGCCCTGACTCCTGCACCCTCCACTCCCTGCTCTGAGCCACATTGGTCAAATCAAGCACATACATTGCCCTTTAATTAACAAGCCCCAACTTTACTATAGTTAAGGACCGGAGCAAGGCCTGACAACTCTGCTAGAGTATAACAAATCATCCCATCCACATTAAATTAATCATTTCAATAGAACTCATCTAGCTACCCATTAATTTTTCATATTTGGGGAAAGGAAAACCTCCAATCTCTCTGGCGATGTCTACACTGCAGAGTTTTTCTGGAAGGTATGTGTAGACAACAAAATCAACAGATATCCCCCATGAAATCCTACATATTTCATCCAGCAAATTCCTACCCCACAAATATCAGATGGAACACAGAAACAAGTTAGCCAAGGAATCACTAAAATGCAATAAAAGGGAAAAGCAAATACCCAAACCAAAGTTCTCATACCCCCACCACAATTTTATCCCCGAAAAGGAGAAGAGGAAGAGACTTCACAAAGACCACTAGTGACTTAGCTGTGGCTAGTAATCTTCTGTGCAAAATGTTGTGCAACAGTGATATTAAATCCCTGCGAGAGAGGAACAGGTGTGTATCTAGATGGGGGGCTGTGAGGAGCACATTCTGCTATAATTTACACTGGTCTAATGCCAAATTAATCCATTTAACTTCCGCTGCGCTAGTCCGCATTTTATAAATAAGCTGAGGCTGCAATCACAAGCTCTGAAGGACATTTCACTTCCCAGGCTTTATTTGCATGTTCCCATCCGGTCGTCATTTTTAAATGTCACTAGTCCAGACTAACTGCCCGCGGATACACACGACAGTTAAACGGTAATTCGAACTACGTCCTTAGTTCGAATTAGCTGTTATACCTCATTCCAGGTGTGACCGAAAAAAAATGGCGACAGAACAGGAACATGCAAATAAAGCCCAGGATATTTAAATCCCGGGCTTCATTTGCAAGTTCAAATGCCTACATTAGCCTCCGTAGTTCAAACTAGAGGGCTAGTGTAGACATACCCATAGAGATTAACCTCCACTCCATCAGTTTCTTGAGGGCTGCTTTGAGCTCCTTGTTCCTCAGGCTGTAGATGACCAGATTCAGCATGGGGGGCACCATGGCGTAGAGAACACCCACCAAGCGATCCAGATGCTGAGCTGGAGGTGAGTTTCAAGCTCTCTCTCCTCTTCTTCAATTTCTGTAGTGCAGGGGCTGGCACATGTATTGGTCATAGACTATGATGGGGAGTAAGGCAAGATCAGCTGAAGTGAAGACGACAAAGAGAAAGACTTGGGTGACACAGCCAGAGTAGGAAATCAACCTGGTACTCAGGAGACTGTTCAATATGGATTTTGGAACAATGACAGAGATGGAGTCAAGGCCTAGGATTGTCCAAGAAGATGTATATTGGAGTGTGAAGATGGTGGTTGAGGGCGATAATGACTGAGATGATGAGAAGATTCCCCACCAAGGCTGCCAGGTAAAGCCCTAGAAATACCACAAAGTGCAGAACCTGCAGCCAGGTGAATAGGGATGTTTATGGACAGGTATTTAGATTCAGATCTTACTTACACTGTTACGATTCAAAATTAACTCATTTACAGCCATTGGCATTAGTCTGGATTTTTTGACTTCCTAATCAGGTGCATCCTATCTTGTCAAGGAAAGAATTTTGTCATCAGCTTATTGGATCCGTAAAAGAGTTCAGCAGAATCACAGTCAAGTCACATTGACAGACACTTTAATTCTTCACGAATAACCTCCACATGATCAGTTTCTTTAAGGCAGCTTTGAGCTCCTTGTTCCTCAGGCTGTAGATGACCGGATTGATCATTGGAGGGACCAGGGAATAGACAACAGCCATCGTAAGATCCAGATATGATGCAGAGGTGGAGGTGGGCTTCAGGTATGCAAAACAGCCCGTAGAAAGTAACAAAGAGACCATAGTGAGGTGAGGGAGGCAGGTGGAGAAGGCTTTGTGCCGGCCCTGCTCCGAACGGATTCTCAGCACCGCTCTGAAGATCTGAACATATGACACAATGATAAATGCAAAGCAACTTAAACATAAAAACAGACCACAGGCAATGACCCCATTTTCACTGCTGTAGGAGTCGGAGCAGACTAACTTGAGGAGCTGGGGAATTTCACAGAAGAACTGGTCAATGACATTGGATTGGCAGAAGGGTAAGTTGAAGGTACTCCCGGTGTGCAGGGCAGAGTAGACAATACCAGCAAGCCAGGCACCGGCAGCCATATAGACACAGGCTCTCCTATTCATCACTTGCTCGTAGTGCAGTGGCTGGCAGATGGCGACGTATCGGTCGTAGGCCATGGTGGTGAGAAGGGCAAGATCAGTTGAAGTGAAGACTAAAAAAAGAAAGACTTGGGCAACGCATCCAGCATAGGAAATCACCCTGGTGTCCAGGAGGGAGTTAACCATGGATTTGGGGACGGTGACGGAGATGGAGCCGAGGTCTAGGATGGACAGATTCACCAGGAAGAAGTACATGGGGGTGTGCAGACGGTGGTCGAGGACTACCGCTGAGACGATGAGAAGATTCCCCATTAGCCCTGCCAGGTAAAGCACCAGGAACAGCACAAAGTGCAAAATCTGCAGCTCCCGGACGTCAGAGAACCCCCGGAGCAGGAACTCGGTCACGGTGCTTCGGTTGGACATTTTCTTCCTCAGTTCCCAGTGTGACGGCTGGAGAGGGAAGGACACAGGCAGGGGTGGGGATTAGAGCGATACATAGAATGGCCCCGATTCCCAGCAGTAACCTCTCATGCGGTGGGTGTCCACCACGCACAGCGCCCTAGGGCAGTGAGTGACCACACAGGTGTCAATTTATCCGCCATTCCCAGCACCTGTCCTTGCTACTCACTAGGAGCAGTGAGTTACCACACGTATCAAATGGCCTGGACTCCGTTATTTTCACTTTCAAATGACCCGCTTTCGAAAGTGGGATCGGAAGAAGATATGCAAATTCATGAGGATTTTGCATATCCTCTTTCGAAAACAAAGCATAGTCTAGGCAAACCCTAAATCAGAATCAGCCTGGCATTTGCCCGTTACTTGGCTTCATTGCCACTTCAATGGCTCTTTTGCAGGGTCCCTCTTCTGCAAACAGTCTGGCAGGTTTTGTCACTGTTCAATTAACCAGATCCTCTCAGGAGGAAGCCGAGCCACACAACAGGGACAGGAAGAGCCGTGTAGATGGATGCAAAAACCCAGTAGTGCCCCAAATTTTTGGGTGCCCCAAGAAACTACTGAGCTCTTCTCGGACGTTTCCCAGGCAAACTCCTCTGTTGGCTGCTGCCCTGTTCCCTGTCTCTGTATTCGCTCTGGCTGCCTTTCAATTGCTAACATGCCTGTAGAAACCTGTTGGGCCCATTGGGAAGGGGGCTGGACTTCATCACTCCTGAGGTCTCTTCCTACCCTAGGATTCTATGATTTTGTTAAATTCAGATTCCGTCACGGCTCTGCTGCCCCGACGACTGGTCACGTCTTCTCCTGTAATTCTATTTTCCCTCCCTTTCTCTGCCTTTCCTGCTGGGACTGTGGGATGTGTGACAGTTGCACTGTATTTTCTGTGTATGTTTGGTGCCCCTATTTCCAGCACTTGTAGTTAGCCAGCAGCAGTAGAGCTGACTATCTAGGAGCTAATATCTAGGCTTTGCCTGGGAACTGCAATTCATTGTACCCCATCAACGGCATTGATAGTTTAATACCTATGCTGTAAACTACCAACACTGCTACTTGCTCAGTCTTGCTATTCAGCAACATGGCAGAAATACACCCCATTGCAATAACGTGACTGGGGTCCGATTTTAAAATTATTAGACTAAAATTAAATTATTGGACTTCTCACTGCAGTTACCATGTAAGCTGCTGGTCTGAGATATTTTCTATGTAAATTAAATTAAAGAAACACTAGCTTTTGAACTCCAAAACTCTTCCAGGGACGTCTTTATTCCCGAAAGATAACTTGTGTACTTTCAAACTCAACCATTTATTTTCTTTAATTTAGCTGAAAAACTTTCAGCTTGCAGAGGCGTATCTGGACTCATCAGATTCTTAATGAAGAGAAACACAAGTTTGTTTTTCACAATTTCTATGAGAAGTCGACTCTTTTCTGCTCAGAAGGGGAAAAATACCATCCAAGCAGCTGGAAATCTTTCACTAATAAAAATGACAAGTCGTGAATTGTTCCCCTTGTCACTCCCAGTTCCATTATGAAATCTGCCCAGGACATTCACACCTTAACCCGTTGGACTGAAATAAGAGACTTACTGTGCCAGGCTTTCCGGGGTGTTTGCTGCACCGGACACTTCACTGCCGGGATTCTGCCATCAGTACGTATCTCAATGAAAAATGCCCCTTTACTGGGTTATCCAGCAGCTTGTTCCTGGACCCTCCCTTGTATTTCCCCATCTCGGGCCGGCTTGGCTAATAGGTGAAGGACTAAACAGGATGGGGGCAGAAAGCCTCCCACCCCCAGCTGAGAAACTGATCCCGGCTTGTCAGCTGCAAACATAGTCACTACGCAGGAAGTCCCTGCTCTGCAGCTAAGTAGCAGAACCCATAATCCAGGGCTGGTAGCCCAGCTCTGATCTCACCTCCAGGGCAAACTTCCCTGTTACCCCGCCCTAGATGACCCAGACCCGCAAAGGTGAATATAAGGTCCCCCAGATCTCACACAATAGACTCATAGACTTTAAGGTCAGAAGGGACCATTATGATCATCTAGTCTGACCCCCTGCACAGTGCAGGCCACAGAATCTCACCCACCCCCTCCTAGAATAATCCTCTCACCTATCTCTCAGATACTGAAGCCTTCAAATAGTTTGAAGACCCCAAGATGCAGAGAATCCTCCAGCTGTGATCTGTGCCCCATGCTACAGAGGAAGGTGAAATGTACCTGGAAGGACCCTGGCTACAGCCAAGGCAGGGCTGAGGAGCAGTGGGAAGGAGAATGCAGAAGAAGCTCTATATTATCAGCACAGCCATGCAACAGAGAACAGCCCAAAGCTGATGTATCCCAGAGTCCCAGCTGGCCTGGAGCAGCCTGGTACTTCGTTAACCCCACACCATCCACTCTGGGAGATTTTTTGTCTCCTCTGTGTTGCCCCAGCAGCTCTTGGGATGCAGCCACCAGAGGATCCCACAGCTCAGGATGCCCCAGGTGTTTGATTTTGGTCACTAAGAAGCAGCTGGAGGGAAATTCAGTGCAGGGTCCTAAACTCATGTCAAGTGATACAGTCTAAGAATTCCAAGTCCTCCCTGTCGAGCGGAAATGCAGCCCTTTGATTTCCATGGAGCTGGGCCCATTCTTTGGTCTGCATCCATATTCCTTACCTGTGAAACTGAACTGAAGATGAGAGAAAATTTTGCAGCCTTTCTGCATTATCAGGACACATGTTACTCCATCGGACTCCATGGGGTCAAGGTGACTCCCCTGACACCTTGGCTTCTGGATTGCAGGAGGGAAAATCCACTTCTTACAAAGCTAAATGTGCCATTGCTGCAAGCAGATTCAGTTCCACTGGTCATCTGGAAAAGTCAGCTGTGCCCACAAAATCTCATGACACCATCTACATGTTTTGTTAGACTTTACGGTGCTGCAAGACTCTTCATTGTTTAAGTTTTTGCATGATCTTAGTTCTTTGCCACATGGGATTAATTGCAGAGTGTAACTTGTAATGAAGGAGTAATTTATTCCCACAGCTGTATGAACTTTTGTAAAAATTCAGTGCAGCTTAGTTTTTCTATAGCTTATTTTCTGTTTTTATTAGCATCTTTCTTTCTTTCTTTCTTTCTTTCTTTCTTTCTTTCTTTCTTTCTTTCTTTCTTTCTTTCTTTCTTTCTTTCTTTCTTTCTTTCTTTCTTTCTTCGGTACCATTGAACATTTGAAGGGGGAAGCTGCCTTGTGGTTGGGTTGAGCAGGTGACTTAGGGTCTACACTACAACCTTGCGCTAGTGCAGCTGCACTGAGGTAGTGGCCACGCTATTGCACTTTTGGGATGAGTCTCAAAGCCCTTATACTGATAGCGAGCGGGTGAGCTTGTGTGGCTGGTTTTTCTCAAGGCTTGCACAACGTGCTGGGGGGACTAACGGGCTGAAAGGTGAAATATTAAGTGTGTGTCTTCATAGCACCCTAAACTCAAAATAAGAGACATGGTTTGCACTACCCAAATTGCACAACTTATTTCAAGTCTATATCAAAATAGGCTATTTCGTAATTGGTCTACACAGCACTGCGTTTCGAAATAACACACTATTTCGAGACATCCCTTAACCCTCATGGAACGAGGGTTAAAGGGATGCCGAAAGAGTGGCTCCGCTTTATCTTGAAATAGTGGGCACGTACAAAAGAGCTACCCCAAAATAGCCGTGCCGTGTAGATGTACCCGAAGTGACCGAGGGAGCTGGAAACAGAAGCAGCAAAAAGAGGTACTAGAGATAGAGGCACATGAATGAAGTATATGATGGGTGATGGTGCCATTGTTTTTGAAAGGCGGTGTGCGGGTGGGGCATTGGAGCAACAGGCAGCACAAGGGCAGGACATCAGAGTGGCATGAGGGGCAGGAGCTTGTGACAATTCAAGGTGGGAGGACAGGACTTCAGGGGCTGGTGGTGTGGATGGGTGGGGCTATATTTCATGTGCTGGCAGCCCCCACTGTTAGGAAATGTCCATCACCTCTGGTTTGACAAGGAGTTTGTAGGAGAGCAAAGAATAAAATCATCAGGGCTCAGAAAGGCCTTGGCATCCATGCCAATGTTGCATCTATGCCACGACAGAGAAGCCAACTGTGGATTCATCTCCCCAGATCCTGATGTGCATTTGCAGAGGCTGGTGTCTGCATTTCCATCCTAGAAAGTCAGGCTGGGGATGCCATCTAGCATGAGAGGCATCTGCTGGTAGAATCTGCCAGGCAGCGGGTGGGAGAGCTGCTGAGGGAAGGTGATTGACTGAGGACCATCCATGCTCGAGAGCTGTTTATTGAAAATAGGTCTGTGGAGACCCCTTAGGCTGAGGAAGCCACCCAGCTACACAGGATGGGAGCAGCACTATGGCTCTATTACAGGAAGGATGGATGTATTTAGTTAGTTGGGTCTCGAAATAAAAAAATAATACACATAATTATAGAAGGATTTACGTGCCCTAAGACATCATAAATAAACTATCAAAATTAAACCAATAAACCCATCACAATTAAATTAATAATTTAAATAGCAACTATCTAGAAATCTGTAGACACTTTTTAAAAAATTCTTCATAATTGGAAAAAAGAAAATGTCAAGTCTGCAGAAAGCCCTTCAAAGGCACCTTGACTAAACGACAAAATTCATGGATGCATTCATGTACTCAAATATTCCCACTTGGCAAATTCCATAAGTCACCTGGAACAAAGAAAAAAGTCAACCAACTGTAACCCTTCTGCTGGTAGCAGTCAGCAGACAGAAGGGCCGGGTTCAGCATCTAGGGAGGTTCTTTCAACAAGGTAACTAATACAGGCTCAAGTCCACCCAGTCAAATAGGAAAATTCCAACCTACCCACAGGGCACCGTTAGAGGCAATTCTTCTGCTCTTGCAAGCACTGAGTCAGAGATAGAAACAGTCTGTTTAACAACAGCAATCTAGCACCAACCTACAGGAACACATATAAACAAAGCAAATTCATAACCTGAAAGAAACCTGTAAGCCAGTTTCCATCCCCGGAGTTGGCCGGGAAGAGTCTTTTGCTTAATGTCGAACCCCACTTCAAACACCCCACTTACAGCTCTGTCCAATCAGTGCCGACCCAGAGTCCATAGGCACATCATCGTGATGTTGCCAGTCACCGAGCATGTGGCAATGCCACCTACGAGCTGCTCCTGCCAGCTGCCTTGCTGGCCGCCTACCATTGCTCTCACTGGCCACCTTCTAGCTGCTCCTGCCAGCCGCCTGCTGGCCAAGTGCTCCTGCCAGCAACCCCGCCACCATGATGGATCTGGCTTTGGGTTGAACCTAGTGATTTCAGTTCCTTGTGTTGTCAGTTTCTCAGTGATTTCAGCTGTTGGCTCATCACCTAGGTAGGCCAAAAGATTCCAGCTTCTGCTGGAATCATATTTTAAAATAATACAGAGACCCCCTTGGGGAATCTGTTTCAGTTCTATCCTTAGAACGGGATGGGGTGGGGCAGGTGGAAGGGGAAGAGGAGATTGAACCAGTCTTACCATTCATGCCTGGAGGGCATGTAGCCTACTGGTTCAAGCTCCTTCCCCCCAAACCAATCCACTTGAGTCTGGAAGGGGGAGGCTTGTCCATCCAAGACTTTTTGTAATGACAGTGTCTCTCTTGCAACCACTGGGATCGTATTTTACAATTCCTACATTTTGGGTTAATACTGTTTGTGACCCCACAATGTTCAAACTAGTTACAACACACCACATTCCATTCTAACAACTGACCATCCCTCAGGCCTATAGCACTGGCTGAACTGGGTTGACATAACCACACCCAGGATTTCTTTCCCATTCTAGCACATCAACAGTTGATGATCTTGCAGACTTAAACAACTAAGTGAGCATAACCACACTTAGGACTGCCTCCCCCAACAGCTGGTTGCATTGGAAGCAGGGGTTCAGACCCTGCTTACACGATGAAACAGTAAAATGAAACAGCATGGAAAAAAAACATGATGCAAACAAAGTCAAGCTTCTCGTACACCATCCACAGTTGTTCTCCATCCCAAAAAGGAGAAGTGACCAAAAATTAATGAAGCTCATTAGTGACATAACTATGGCTGTTGATATCCTGTGCAACATGCTCAGATAACGTGGTTTTATTACCAGTAGGAATACTTATGGCCAACTACATAGGTTCAGAACTTACTTACACTGGTGTGATTGAAAATTAACTCATTTAATGCCAGGGGCATTAGTCTGCATTTTATGACTTCCTAATCAGGTGCATCCTGTCATACAGCAGGTCATCTTGACCACTAGCTTTCACGTGTGCCAGTCATGTCTGCATCAGGCACTGACCACAAGGCCCTGAGCCAGACGTCATATCAAAAGGAAGGAACCCTAATATGGTACCGGATATCAAAATTATAGTATAAAGCACCCTGGGTATGTCTACACTACCACCCTAGTTCGAACTAGGGTGGTAATGTAGGTAACCGGAGTTGCAAATGAAGCCCAGGATTTGAATTTCCCGGGCTTCATTTACATATTGCCGGGCGCCGCCATTTTTAAATGTCCGCTAGTGCGGACTCCATGCCCCGCGGCTACATGCGGCACGGACTAGGTAGTTCGGATTAGGCTTCCTATTCCTGTTCCACGAGGAGAACGGTAGTTCAGAATAGAAAGCCTAATCCGAACTACCTAGTCCGTGCCGCGTGTAGACATACCCCCTGAGCCCTAAGCTCGGGGAGGTTCCGTATCAAGGTAGAAGACACGTATCGTCCAGCCTGGCTGAGGAGCTGATCACCCGAGGCCACCTCCCACCCACCGAATCAAGAAAAGGGGTGTACAAATCTTGGGCATGCTATACGTTGTTTTTTGTCTGTGCATCGTAATCGTTACTGGGCTTGTAGGTATTGCTTCTTATGTTGTGTTAACCATTTCATATTTAGAAGTTGTCAAGTATAAGTAGACTAATGACTAACTCCGCCACCTCATCAAAGATAACCATAGAAGGATTGGCTGTATGAGGAGTTTTTATTATTGCTATATTGTTTTTATTTGTTGTCAATTTTTTTTGCATGCTGTGCTGTCTAAGACGAATCAGAGGCAATGACTTAATATAATTAAAACTGTAGTCAATAAAGTTGGTAATTGGTTAAGCATATCTCAGCTCGGGCTTTCCTCCTTTGCAGCCACCATTCCGTCATCACAAATGCCACCCCTACACAATCTTTTGAGCTTCTGGTTCGTCACATCCAATCTTCTGAGAGACAGAATTTTATCATTATTTGATTAGATTCATAAAGAAGCTCAGAATGAACTCACAGTCAAGACACAATGAGAGACACTTTAATTCTTGGTGAATAACTTGTACACAATCACTTTCTTTAATGCAGCTTGAAGCTCCTTGTTCCTCAGGCTGTAGATGACCGGATTCATCATGGGGGGTACCAGGGAATAAACAACAGTCACTGTGAGATCTAGATCTGATGCCGAGCTGGAGGTGGGTTTCAGATATTCAAAGAAGCTAGTACAAAGGAACAAAGAGACAACTGTGAGGTGAGGGAGGCAGGTGGAGAAGGCTTTACGCTGGCCCTGCTCCGAGGGGATTCTCAGAACTGCTTTGAAGATCTGAACATAAGAAACAATGATAAAAATGAAGCAATTCAAAGATAAAAACACACTGAAGGCAAGAAGCCCAACTTCACTGAGGTAGGAGTCAGAGCAGGCCAGCTTGAGTAGAGGGGGGATTTCACAGAAGAACTGGTCGACGTCGTTGGACTGGCAGAAGGGTAACCGGAAGGTGTTCCCGGTGTGCAGGGCAGAGTAGACAGTAGCAGTGATCCAGGCACTGGCGGCCATGTGGACACAGGCTCTCCTATTCATCACTCTCTCATAGTGCAGTGGTCGGCAGATGGCGATGTACCGGTCATAGGCCATGATGGTGAGTAACGCAAGATCTGCCGCAATGAAGACTACAAAGAAGAAGACTTGGGCGACACAGGCAGGGTAGGAAATCGACCTGGTGTCCAAGAGGGAGTTGGCCATGGATTTGGGGATGATGACAGAGACGGAGCCAAGGTCTATAATGGAGAGGTTCCCCAGGAAGAAGTACATGGGGGTGTGTAGACGGTGGTCGAGGGCGATGGCTATGAGGATGAGAAGATTCCCCATCAGGGCTGCCAGGTAAAGCACCAGGAAAAGTGCAAAGTGCAAAACCTGCAGCTCCCGGGTGTCAGAGAAACCCAGAAGCAAGAACTCGGTCACGGAGCTTCTGTTGAACATTTTCTTCTTCAGTTCACTGTGTTGGCTGTGGAGGGAAGGACACAGACAGGGGTGGGGATTAGGGTGTTACACAAAATGCCCCTGATTCCCTGCAGCAACCTCCCATGTCCAGTGTCTGTCCCAGCTACTCCCTAGCGGCAGTGAGTTACACACGGGTGTCAAATGGCCTGTCTCCCAGTCAGGACATGGAGCTGCATCTGTTTGCACCATCCAAAGATCTGGGAGTGGTGGAGGATGGCTTAAAATAGGGCTGGATACAATGCTCTATGAAGGATGGAGCAAAGCACAATCCCACCCGCAACAACTACATCCAAGAAGGACCCTCTGTTGCTACGACCAGCAAGGGCATGAAAGAAAAATTCCAGCAGTGCCTGAGCATCATTATCTGGGGAAATGTGAGACTCACAGTGACTCAGTACCCTGCATGGCAGCTCATCTGTCAAACTCCATTGCAACATCACATGGACGTTCCATTGACACAGAATCCCAGCTCCACCTCTCTGTGCAGGTGGGTTAGTAACAGCCCCCAGCGACCTCCCTGCTGTGTTATTGCCTCATAGAATCAGAGAACCCCAGGGCTGGAAGAGACCTCAGGAGTCATCGAGTCCAGCCCCCTACCCAAAGCGGGACCAGCCCCAACTCAATCCTCCCAGCCAGTGCTTGGTCAACCTGGGACTTAAATATCTTAAAGATTCCAACCCCTCCCTAGGGAACCCAGCCCAGTGCTTCCCCACCCACCTAGTTTTTCTTAATATCCGACCTAGAGTTGACCTGCTGCAACTTGAGACCATTACTCTTCATTCTGCCATCTGTTTCCACTGAGAACGGCCTCTCCCCATCGTCTTTGGGACTCTAATTCAGGGAGTTGAAGGCTGCTCTCAAATCCCCCCTCACTCTTCTCTTCTGCAGACTAAACAAGCCCAAATCGCTCAGCCTCTCCTTGTGCTCCAGACTCCTCATTATTTTGGTTGCTCTCCGATTGACCCTCTCCTATGCGTCCACATCCTTTCTGTAGTGAGGGGCCCAGACTTGGATGCAAAACTCCAGATGTGGCCTCAGTAGTGCCAAATAAAGGGGAATAATCACTTCTCTGGATCTGCTGGCCATGCTCCTCTTAATGCACCTTAATATGCCATTAGCCTCCTTGGTGGCTCATATGAGCTTCTCATTCACTGGAATCCCCAGGAATTTTTTGCTGAATTGCTACTTAGCCAGTCAGTACCCAGCCTGTAACAGTTTTTGGGATTCTTCTGTCCCCAGGCCAGGACTCTACACTTGTCCCTGTTGAACCTCATCAGATTTTTTTTGGCCCAATCCTCTAATCTGTCCAGGTCACTCTGGACCCTGTCCCTGCCCTCCAGTGTATCTACCTGTTCCGCAGCTTAGCGTCATATGCAGACTTGCTGAGGGTGCAATACATCCCCTCATCCAGGTCATTCATAAAGATGTTGAATGAAATTGGCCCTAGAACCTATTTTTGGGGCACTCTGCTTCAAACCAATCACAAACCAGACATCGAGCTGCTGATCACTACCTGTGGGGCCCAACAATCTATCCAGCTTTCTATCCACCTCACAGTCCATTTATCCAATCCATACTTCCTTAACTCGCTGGCTAGAATATTGTGTGCTGAAGTCAAGGTAGATCACATCCACCGACTTTCCCAGAGCCACAGAGCCAGTTACCTCATCACAGAAGCTAATCAGGTTGGTCAGGCATGACTTGCCCTTCGTGAATCCATGTTGACTATTCCTGATCACCAGGGCTGAGCCCCACTCGCCATCCACGCTGTCCGGCGATCTGCGCATGCCGGAACCCGGATCTTCCCTGGGCGAGTAGATTGTATAATTTGTCGAGCCCTGCTGATCACTCTCCCCTCTTCCAAGTGCCTCAAAATAGATTCCTTAATGATCCCCTCCACAATTTTTCCAGGGACCGAGATGAGGCTGACTGGTCTGTAGTTCCCTGGATCGTCCTTTTTCCTTTTCTTAAAGATGGGCACTACATTTGCCTTTTTCCAGTCATCTGGGACATCTCTTTGTTTCTGGGGAGCTATTGGGACACCTGGATTCTATTCTTGGCTCTAGCACCGACCTGCCATGTAATATCGGTCTGGTCACTTCCCTCTGTTTCCTTTCCCTCCCTTTCTCTGCTTTGTCTGCTGGAACTGATGGCTGTCAGGGGTTTGCACTGTGTTATGTGTGTTCAGTTCCTCTGTTTGCAGCACTTGTAGTTAGCCGGCAGCAGCAGAAAGGGCATACGGTGGTAGAGCTGACTGTCTAGGTGCTAATCTTATTGACTTCTCCTATATGCTTGGGTAGAGTTAACCAATAGAGGCTTTGGCCAGGGTGGGCGGGAGGGGGATGTTAATTCACTGTTCTCCATTAGAGGCATTAATATGTTTAATATCTGTGCCATGGACTGCCTACTTCGCTGCTTGCTCAGTCTTACATTCAACAAGTAAGCAGAGATATACTTGTTGCAATAGAGTGACTGGGTGCAGATTTTACTATTATTAGATTATACCAAAGTTCCCACCCAGCTTCAACCTAAAATACCAATCTGGGAAACTCAGACATTGTCTGTTTAAATTATATCAAAGACACACCGGGGATTCAACTCCAAACAACTTCTGGGAAGTTCTGTTACTCTTGAAAGAAAACCTGTGCTTTGGAAAACTGCACACTGGTTTTCCTTCCTTTACCTGAAAACGTTTCCGTTTCTGGTGATTTGGCTGAAATTTTCTGGTTCTTATTGAACAAAAGCAAAAGTTTGGTTTTCACAATGGGGAGAACAAGTCAACTGTTGGCAGGAAAAAAAAAAACCTTTCCAAGCGGCTACAAACATTTCAGTAAATACAGAGAACAAGTCGTGACTTGTCTCTCCCAGTTCCATTATGAAATCTCCCCAGGACATCCGCACCTAACACTGTTGGATTAAAATAACAGACTTACCGTTCCTGCGCTGCACCAGACACTTCACTGCCGGGATCCTGCCATCATTGCCTGTCTGCGAACGATGCTCCATCACTGAGTTAGCCAGCAGCTGGTTCCTTGTCCCTCCCTTGTATTTCTCCATCTCAGGGAAGCTTGAACGAGAGGCGAAGGGCCAAACAGGAAGGGTGTAGAAAGTCAGCTCGCTCTGCAGCTGAGAAACTGATCCTGGCACGTTCAAGCAGCAAACCTGGTCACAACTCCAGATGTGCCTGCTCTGGGGAAACAGCAGATCCGACAGTCCGGGCCTGTGATCCCGGCTCCGACCTCACCCCTGGAGCAAATTACCCTGTCGCCCTGCCCTAGCTGACCCTGGAAGGAATCTGGCTACCCACAAGACAGGGCTGAGGAGCTGTGGGATGGAGACGGCAGAAGAAGCTATTTATGGCTAGCACAGGCAAGTGACAGAACGACCCAGCACTGCTGTGCACCAGAGCCCCAGCTGGCCTGGGACAGTCTGCTCTGTTGTTAACCCCACACACTCCACTCTGGGAGAGCAGAAATTTTTGTGTCCCGTGTTGCACCAGCAGCTCGTGGGATGCAGCCCCCCAGAGGACCCCACAGCTCAGGCTGCCCCGGGTGGTTGACTCTGGCCAGGAAGAAGCAGCCGGTAGGAAACTCAGCGCAGCGTCCTAACCTGCTGTCAGCTGACACAGTCTCCTTGCATTCCGTGTAATGAGGGCTTGTCAAGCGGAGATGCCGCTCTTTGGTTTCAAGTGAGCTGATTTTATTTGCATCTGCTGGAAGGGGCTTAGAGAAGGGGGTTGGGGATGTGAGGGGGTCAGGAGTCAGGGCTGGGGGTTGAGGAGGGGCAGAGGTTGGGGAGCGTTGAAGGTGCAGAAGTCAGGGTTTGGGGAGCAAAGAATCCTAGAATCCCAGGACTGGCAGAGACCTCAGGAGTCATCATGTCCAGCCCCCTGCCCAAAGCAGGACCAACCCCAACTCAATCATCCCAGCCAGGGCTTGGTCAAGCCGGGACTTAAACACCTTTAGGCATGGAGATTCCACCCCTCCCCCGCCCAGGAGCCTACCCCAGAGCTTCCCCACCCTCTTAGGGAAATAGTTTTTCCTCTAGACCTAGACCTAGACGTCCCCCGCTGCAACTTGAGCCCATTGCTCCTCGTTCTGCATCTGCCCCCACTGAGAACAGCCTCTCTCCAGCCTCTTTGGAACCCCCCTTCAGGGAGTTGACGGCTGCTCTCAAATCCCCCCTCGCTCTTCTCTTCTGCAGACTAAATAAGCCCAAATCCCTCAGCCTCTCCTCGCAGGTCTGTGGCATGGGCGGGGGGCTGTCTGCTCTGTGACTCGGGGTTCCCCTGCGCTGTGATGGGAGATTCTCACTGACTCTTCCAAATGTGTATTAACCCAGACACCCAGCCTCAGCCTCCCAGGGAGGGAGACAAAGGGAGGAGGGCGGAGACCAGCACATGGCTGGGGGGCAGAGCTGGAAGGGAGATTCTATCTGGTATCATGGAGGAAGCAGCCTAAGAAAGGGGCTGGGATTTAGGGGCCCAGTCTCCCCCATCTCAAGGGGGGCTGAGGCATCCTAGGCCTGCCCTGTAACCAGATGACATCTGTGCTGTGCTGTACCCTGGAGAAGCAATAAACTCCCTCTATTCTACTGGCTGGTGGAGTCTGTTCGTGCCACTACGGGGGTTCAGGAGGCAGGGGAACCCCGAAGCACTTCATATGCTCCAGCCCCCTGAATCATTTTGGTTGCCCTCCACTGGACCCTCTCCAATGCACCCACACCCTTTCTGTAATGGAGGTCCCAGAACAGGACACAATACTCCAGATGTGGCCTCACCAGAGCCGAATAAAGGGGGATAATCACTTCCAGGCACATCCCGTGCCCTGGAGCAATCACAC
Organism: Pelodiscus sinensis; assembly: GCF_052426305.1. Lineage (NCBI taxonomy): Eukaryota > Metazoa > Chordata > Testudines > Trionychidae > Pelodiscus > Pelodiscus sinensis. Next base: position 12,404,823 of record NC_143081.1, on the reverse strand, counting down.
CCTGTTCTTGCTTTAAGTTATGATAAAAGGAAGCTGCCTATCAAATTTGGTGATCCTCATTCTTGCCGTTTTGGGGGACCGAAGACAGTGACCAAGCCATTTGTCTCGTGCCATCCCTCTCCAGCCTTCCACAAACCTTGGGCAGGGACACCACTCCTACCCCCTGGCTACTACCACTCCATGGACCCAACCTCCATGACTTGATCTCACGTCCCTTTAAACTCTCTTCCAGTTCTAGCCTTCACAGCCTCCTGCAGCAAGGAGTTCCACAGGTTGACTCTTTGCTTTGTGAAGAACAACTTTCTGTTACTAGTTTGAAGCCTGCTACCCATTCCTTTCCTTTGGTGTCCTCTAGTCCTTCTATTATGGGAACTAATGAAGAACTTTTCTGTATGCACCGTCTCCACCCAACTCCTGCTTTTAGAGACCTCTATCCTGTCCCCCCTCAGTCTCCTCTTTTCTAAGCTGAAAAGTACCAGTCTCTTTAGCCTCTCTTCATATGGGACCTGTTCCCAACATCTGATCATTTTAGTTGCCCTCCCCTCTCCCACCCTCTCTCTTCCCCTCTCCCACCTCCTTTTCCCAGTCTCCCCCAGTTTTGTTCAATAAAGACAGATTCCATTTTGGAAGACACGTTATCTTTATTTTGTACATCAAGAAGAGGGGCTAGGGAAGGGTAAGTGGAAGGAGGTGAGGGAGGAATGGGGTATGAGCCCCCGATGGGGAGGACTGGGCTGGCTCTGCAGGCTTCTGGGGGTGGAAGCTCTCCTGCAACCCCCAATTGCCCCCTCTCCCCAGATGGCAGCCTGCGGCAAGTGCAGCCGGGCTGATGGCCAAGTGGTGTGATGTGCCCAGTGTGGGTACTCCGGGCAATCCAAGCCAGGACTGCTTTGCAAGCGGGGCACCCTGAGAACTGTCTGTCCGGGGTGGGGGTCGGGACCCTTTAAGCACAGCCCTCGGCTAGCCTGAGACAGCATCTCCACGCTCTAAGTCCTCCTCTGATGCCCTGCCGGCACTGCTTCCGGCCATCCTTAAGCCTGGTTCAGGGTCCACTTAATGTGGACATGCTAGTTCAAATTAGCAAAATGCTAATTCGAACTAGTTTTTAGTTCTAGATGCGTTAGTTCGAATTAGCTTACTTCGAATTAACTAATTCGAACTAAGTTAGTTCGAATTAGCGCTGTAGTGTAGACGTACCCTGAGTGTCTGATTTCCCCAGTATAGAAATTAATTTTTATCCTGGTCACTCATCTCATCATATGAGAACTGACATAAATATTTTTTATCCTCAGATCCCGCTGTGGCCGAGAAAGTATTTTCCGTCATACCTGGTGTCCTGCCTCCTACCACTCCATGGAAAACAGGACCCTTACCACCATTGACAGTTGTTTTAATGGCTCCATAGATTCCAAAGCCCAAAGGAATCAGTTCATATAACACAGGGAACAAGACTTTCCTAAAATAATTTCTACAGTAGAGAACAACTTCCCATCTTCATTTAAACATTCTCAATGAGGTAGATTCTACTATTAACATTAGTAAATTGTGCCAATAGTTAATTATACTCACCATTAAAATGTACAGCGTATTTCCAATCTGAACTTGCCTTCATCATCCAGACATTGGATGATATTAGACTGCTGTCTAATAGACCGAGGAGCCCATGATTAAATATTTGTTCCCCAGGTAGATACTTGTCAACTGCAATCAAGTCACCCTTTCACTGTAATTTTGTTAAGGTAAATAGATTGTGTTTCTTCAGCCTGTCACTACAAGGCCTGGATTCAAATCCGTTATTCATTTTCATGTCTTTTCTGAGTCCTGTCCTGTTTATCAATATTCCTCCTGAATTATGGGCACCGAAACCAAACACAATATTCCGACACCAATGCCAAATACAGATGTCAAATAACTCCTTGGCTTTACTTTACCTTTTCCCCATCTAGGCATCCCATGTAGGGGCACACTTCAAGAGAGATGTGGAAGAATTGGAGAGGGCCCAAAGAAAAGCAGAAAAAAAACACATCTAGAAAACATGATCTATGAAGGAAGACTGAAAGAATTGGGTTTGTTTAATTTGGAAAAGAGAAGGCCGAAAGGGGTCATGTTAGCAGTTTTCAAGCATGTAAAAGGGTGCTACAATGAGGAGGGAGAAAAATTGGTCTCTGACCTCTGAGGATAGGACAAGAAGCAATGAGCAATGAGCTTAAATTGTGGCAAGGGAGATTTCGATTCAAAATTAGGAAAAACTTCCTACCTGTCAGGGTGGTGAAACATTGGAATAAATTGCTGGGGGAGGTTGTCCCTGGAGATATTTATCCCTGGAGATATCTAAGAGAAGGTTAGGTAGACATGTATCAAAAATAATCTAGATGGTGCTTGATCCTGCCATGAGGGCAGGGGACTGGACTCGATGACCTCTCAAGGTCCCTTCCAGTTCTATTATGCTAGGATTCTATGATAATCCTAATAAGTTAGAAAAGAAAGTGAAGGCAGACCAAGAGTTGGATGGGGTAGATGGGCTTCTTTATTGCATTTACTTCTTCCGCCCCAAAACCAACCATTCAAGTGAGCAGTACATTAACGACATCACACTCTTTTATCAAAGTTACCAGTAAATTCCCATATCTGCCAAAACTCCCCCGAAATCCCTTTTTAGTAGTGTGAATGCCCATACAATGGATAGGAATCATCATCATTGCCCTTCATGCCCACTGGCGTGTACGAGAGCAACAAAGGTCCCGTACGTCTGTCTGTCTCTGGCCAGCCTCTCAATGGTGTCCCAAGTGTTTTTCATTTCTACTTCAACAGTTCGGCGCCGTGTTGTCTTGGGTCGTCCTTATTTCTGCTTCCCTTCAGGGGTCCAGTGCACAGAAGTCTTTGTGATGGAGTGCCCATCTTTCCTGAGTGTGTGCCCAATCCAGCTCCAGCATCTTTTCATAATGATGGTGGCCAAGTCACCTTGTTTGCACTGCAAAAGCAGGACCTGCTTTGAAATTATTCTTGGCTAAAAATATGGAGGATACTCCAAAGACTTTTGGTGTGAAAAGTCGACAATTTATTGAGGTCGTGCTCTGTCATTCACCAGCATTCTGATCCATATAATAGTGTTGATAAAATACAGCTTTAATAAAACTTCAGTTTGGTGTGGATGCTGTACTGTGATAATGAATAGGATTAGCCATACAATTAATATAATTATACACACCCCTGTGTACTGTTTACAGCAATTTTACCCATGAAGGTTTTGTAGCTTAAAGTTTCTTAATCATTAACTAAAAGCGGGGAGAGAAGGAGCCATCACCCTGAATGCATTTTATGTAGCTAGTAAGGCTGTGTCCACACTCAGGGGTTCTTTCGAAAAAAGTAGCCTTTTTTCGAAAGAACTTCCCCTGCATCCAGACTCAAGCCGCGTTCTTTCGAAATTATTTCGAAAGAACGCGGCTTTTCTTTCGATGGCGGTAAACCTCGTTTCACGAGGAAGAACGCCTTCCTTCGAAAGTTCTTCTTTCGAAGGAAGGCGTTCTTCAATGTAAAGAGGCTGTCTTCGAAAGAAGCCTGCAGTCTAGACACACCTTAACAGAAAGGGAGGGGGAGGATAACACTGCTTTTGCACACAGGCTGCGTCTAGACTGGCAGCTGCTTTTGCGGAAAAAATTACCAGCTGTCTATACTGGCTGCTTGAATTTCCGCAAGAACACTGACGATCTCATGTAGGATTGTCAGTGTTCTTGCGGAAATACTGTGCTGCTCCCATTCGGGCAAAAGCCCTCTTGCGCAAATGCTTTTGCGCGAGAGGGCCAGTGTAGACAACGCGGTATTGTTTTGTGCAAAAAAGCCCTGATCACGAAAATGATGATCGGGGCTTTCTTGCGCAAAACCGCATCTAGATTGGCACGGACGCTTTTCCGCAGAAAGTGCTTTTGCGGAAAAGCGTCCGTGCCAATCTACACACTCTTTTCCACAAATGCTTTTAATGGAAAAACTTTTCCGTTTAAAGCATTTGCAGAAAATCATGCCAGTCTAGACATAGCCACAGAGTATTCATTAGAAAGTTACATTTCTTGTACAGTTACCCAGTCTTATCTACCTTAACAAACAGGAAATAAGGGGAAGCAAACTTCATCCATCAAGCAAAAGAAATAACGCTTGCCTACCAAAAAGAGTAATGCCTGCCTTTCACCATACTCATATCAGGGTAATGATTACCCAGGACTTTAGTTAAGTCTTATATACCCCAAAATATCTGCAGAGACTACTACCCAAAGTTCTCCACTCGTTATAGAGAACGGAGAGTTCAGATCTGAGGAGAATGACTGTCACACAGGGCCGACTTATCAGTTGGGCACAGTAGGCACACTTCTAGGGGCCCAAGAAAATGTTTTCATTTCTTTTCAAATCGGAAGAAAAAAAAAGAACTTTCAGGGTCGAAGAAAATATTTTAATTTTTTTCTCACATCAGAAAAAAATGAAACTTTTAGCACCCATGAAAATCTATGAAATTTTGTCTAAAACAGAAAAAAAATGTTGAAGTATTTAAAGTTATATCAAAAATAATTTTTAATATTTTTTTATGGAGCAAGGGGCACACGAAGGCAAAAGTGCCTAGGGCCCACGAAAGTCATAATGCAGCCCTGCTGTCACTCAATTCAGTGGGATGGGAACAAACTCAGAACCACTCACAAGAATTTGACCAGTAGTGTTCACGTGCAGAGGAATGAAGCAAGAGTATTTTATTGAAAAATGTGTCTGGAAAAAGTCTGGTTTTGATAAAGAGTGATTCTAACAGTAACAAATTTTGTAGAAAGAAAGAAAGAAAGAAAGAAAGAAAGAAAGAAAGAAAGAAAGAAAGATTCAACTGGACCATATTTAAAAAGAACTGTATCAGTTTATGTCGGTTATGATATATTGAAATTTGTCCTATGCCTGTTTCTGAAAGCGACTGATATAAGAATGGCTTTTCTCAGGCACTCCATGACCTCTTTGTTTCTCAGGCAGTAGATGAAGGGGTTGATCATGGGACTCAGGACTGTGTAGAAGACAGAGAATATTTTGTGAAGGACTTTGGGTGTGTAAACAGTTGGAACCACATAGACAGCCATCAGGGTCCCATAGAAAAGTGTCACCATGATAAGGTGGGAGGAGCAGGTGGAAAAGGCCTTTTGCCTCCCGGTGGTGGACGGGATTTTCAGGATGGCGGTGATGATACAAATGTAGGACACCAGAGTCAGTAGACAGGGCACAACAATACACAGGGTAGCAAAAGTAAATTCCATTAGTTGCAGATTTTGGGTGCTGTCACAGGACAGCTTTACAATGGGTGAAAAATCGCAGAAGAAATGGTCGATTTCATTGGAATCACAGAACGTTAATTGGAACAAGAAGATATTTACTGTGGTGCAGCTTAGAAGGCTACTTATCCAGGACCCGACCACCAGCTGGCCACACACCCGGCCGTTCATCAGAGCAGCATAACGCAGGGGGTTGCATATCGCTAGGTACCGATCGTACGACATGGCTGCGAGCAGAAAATTTTCTGTAATTGATATGACACCAAAGAAATATTCTTGAACAAAGCAGCCCTTCACAGAGATGGTTCTGTTCCCAGTCAGGAGACTGGCCAGCAGCCTGGGCAGGACGCTGGATGTGTAGCAGGTCTCCAAGCAGGCCAAGTTGCCCAGGAAGAAGTACATGGGGGTGTGAAGGTGCTGATCAGCCACAACTAGTACAATGATGAGGAGGTTCCCGGACAAAATCACAAGGTAGATCACTAGGAACAGCAGGAAGAGAAGGGGCTGCAGTTCAGGGACCTCCCCAAATCCTAAGAGGATGAATTCAGCAATGGGCGTTTGGTTTCTTCCCTCCACTTTCTCCATCATCTGTATCTAGAAAAAGAAATCCATGAAATATTGAGGGAATAACTACAGGCAGATTGTGCTGTCAGAGGAGGTCTGGAGTGGGTTACCTCCCACCCCTCCATCTCTCTACTAGAAGCATCAAGTTGTCTTTAAACAGTGAAAGACTCATGTAATGAATGTGTCGGGCTTCCAGTGTAGGTGAACCAGGAGCATGGAACCCAACTGAATGATAGGAATGTCCCATCTAAGGGGCTTTCAAGTAGGAATAAGAGATCCTCCGGAAAAGAGCTTATTTTCCGGAGGATCGCGTCCAGACCGGCACTTTTCTCCGGCTTAACTACAAGCCGGAAAAAAGCGGCAGCCATGTTAATGCAAATGCTGCAGGGGATATTTAAATCCCCCGCGGATTTGCCTATTCCAAAGCGCTACATTTGCATCCCTATTACGGAATAGGGGCCAATGTAGACACAGCCGGGCTGTGTCTACACCACAAAGATAAATCGGAAGAAGAAACTCTATTTCTGTTACACAAATTGCGTATCTTTTCTGATTTACTTCTGAAAGAGGCTTTTCCTGTCTACACAGAGCCAAATTAAAAAAAAAAAAAAAAAACCCTCTTTCAGAACCTCCCTTCTTCCTCGTAAAACAAGGTTTACAGGGATGCTGACAAAATGCATCCGCTTTTGTAACCTTTTTTTCAGAAAAACTGATCTATTCCTTGGACACAGCAAAGTGTTTCTGGGATACCTCTTGTATCTCAGAAACACTCTGCAGTCTACACATAGCCTAAGTCCCTTAACAACTCTTACATGTTAAATAAAAACTTTTAGGCTGGGGGTTTTGAAATATCTTCTTCAAATTAGGGTCTTATCAAGAAATATAAAAGACATAATAAAACTCAATCAAATGGAAAAGCAAGAGATTTGGAGTTCACCCAAGGATACGTCAACTTGCGAGAGGTTAAATTCTCTGGTTGGGAAGACAGACATGCCCTAGATTTGCTCAAGCTAAGAGGATAAACTGGATGGAAAAATGTAAAGGGGAAAATGGTTGGAGGGAGCAAGTGGTGAATGCTGGATGGGAAAGGTGGAGGTGGATCTCTGTATTGTGGATTATGAATATGGCACTGTTTATTATGAGAGTGGCCAGGGGAGATACAGACCCATATCATCTTTAGAGAAAATAACTGGTGCCTTTGCCCCATCTGGGGAATGACACAAAAATCCACTGACTGCCCCTTCAAGAAGTCTTTCCCTTCACTGCAAAGGACTTTGGATCTGGCTTCTGATTATCAGATCCAAGATGACGCAGTACGTGACCACAGTGAGCTAAAAATGTGTTTGCCCTATTTTCTCTATACTTATATGATGACACTTTATCCAGTAGGGGGCTGCTTGGTGATGGGAAGTTGACCCCTCGAGACATATCGATTAGATGATGTGCACAAACCAGTCCAGCAGGCACTGTTCCCTTTTTCATTATATTGCAGCCAATACCATGAGGCTGAATGTAGATGAATTGTCTAGTAAATCACATCACTCACCTGGGATCATTATAAAATGTCTTCCTGAGACAAAATAAAAATGTCAGTCAAGTTCATTGCTACAAAGGACTAATTCTGAGCTAGGGGACAGACAGGAATGGGTACAGGGAATGGATGGTTTGATGGTTACCTGTTTTGATTATTTCCTCCGGGGCACCTGGCTTTGGCTTTTGTTGGAAGACAGGAATTAGGATAGATGGACTTTTGGTCAAAGCCATTTGGACTGATCTTATGTTCTAATTTTGAGAAACATTCCCTGCTTTCTCTGAAGCCTGGTTTTCTATAGCCCACGAGGGACGGATTTCTTTGGGTGCAACATGGAACTCAAGTATCACTGAAACCTCTGATCACCCATCCGGGCCCCTTTCACACTGTGCTTCTGTGGCAAGCTGCAGACCTGCTGCTAGTCCTACACTTCCTCCAGCATTCACACAAGTAGGGACGCACCCAAGTACATGCAGAATCTCAGACCAACCTCTGCATGAACCAACAGTAGAGAAGCTGCCGTAATGATAGCCACCAATTCCCCAGCCAGGGTCAGCAGTATTGCACAACCTAGACCTTTTGAAAACACCGAGCCGTAGGATTTTGTTACCTGATTTGACCCGCCCTCAATGTGGAGAAGAATGTGCGCACTTTTTCCCCAGGCACCTCACAGCAAGGGACACTGGTTTAGGTTAAACTACAAACAAGTGTATTAACTACAAAGGATAGATTTTAAGTGAGTGTAAGTGGTAGCAAACAGATCCGAGAAGATAACCAGGAAATACACAAAATCACAAAGGAAACGTAACGCTTTGTTTAGTCTGGCAATGCAGGAGCAGTTTCTCACCTTGATACCAGCAAACTGGCAGACTCTCAAGGCACAAGCTACATTGGCTTTGCTGATTGGGTCTCTCCGATTTCTGTACACGGGGTGAAAATCCCTTTCGCCTGGGTCCAGCACTTCTCCCCCCAGGTCAGTTTTTGTTCCTCAGGTCTCCGCAGGAGTTCTCTTGCCTGGGGAGTGAAGAAGAACCAATGAGATCACTTCCTGCCTTATATAGCTGTAGCACAGGGTGGGAACCCTTTGTCTGAAACATTGGAACCCAGAGCAGTGTGTGGAAAAACACAGATGTCCCCAGATAGAGTCTAGAGACAAAGGGCCTGGTCACCTGCAGTTGGACAGAATCACCAACCAGGCTCATCAGGGGGCAGAAAAGCTTCTCCTAAGGACGAGTGTTTTCCCAAATGCCTCATTAGCCTGAATAAGCCTTTCACAAACAACTATCGTGACGGCAAGTGTCTTGCCTAGCAGGAAGTATTCAGGTATTACTGCATTAGAAATGCAGATGCCTAGTAAATATGCACACCTTTAGATGTGATAGTGACACATGCCTGACATACGATAATCATATCCCACAAATAAGAGTGTTCAAATGGCACCTGGAATGACCCATCATGCGGAGAATACCTAAGTCTTTTGTAATCTTATCCTAAGAATATTACTAAGTAGAAGATGAGATGAGGAGTCACACCATCCACCTTCATTTCAATTCCTTCTGAACTGAACAAAAGATCATATTCTTTGTGACACGATGGAAGATTGCTCTGCTATTTTGTTGTGTTGTTGTAAAACCTTTCACACTGATGTTCTATTACCACCTGCCTCCTCGATCTAAATGTTCAGATTTTCTAAGCTCTGATCTTAGTCTTTCCACTGTGTTATCCCCTTTCTTCTGCCTTTGATAGTCTTCAGTTATTTTGGTAAACTGAGCTTTGTATTCCGACCTGGATCTCTGGGATCCTACAACGCTTCATGATATATTTTCTTTTTAAATCAATTTGCGGAAATCAAAGTCCGCTATTCTGGGTAGTTTCTCTTTCCTAAGAGATGATGTAATCTCCCTTGAGATTTCTGCTGGTGGGAATCTGAATCTTTGCATAGAGGAAAGTGAATATTTATGTGTAGAAAGAGACAATAATGATATGAGCTCCGTCCTTTTGCTAAGTTCGAAGGGGAAGTTATGGAAATGTCTGATTCCAAGGGAAAATTAAGGAGACAAGAAAACAGCCGATTGAAACACCGAAGAAAGAGAAAAAAGGGAATATCCCGTCTATGCAGTAGGCTGGGCAGGCAGGGAAGCTACCTGAGAACCCTGCTGGGCGGTTGGCCGGGAGTCAGCCAGGCGAGTCTCACAGCCAGTGTCTGCCTCTGGCCCCCGTTCTTCTCTCCCCAAATCCCTCTGCTGCCTCCCACTCCTCACCCCCCACCACATAAGCTAAACTGTTTGTCCTCCTCCTGAATCCATTTGCTCCAGCCCCACAGACAGAGACAAAAACCTACAGGATCTATAAAGAGCATTCTTAAAACTGAAATACGCACCCAGAGAAGAGAAAAAACAGATTGACAGAGCCAGAAACGTACCCTAATGTGAACTACTTCAATACTGCAGAAAGGGATCAAGGGGTCATAGAATCATAGAACACTAGAACTGGAAGGCACTTTGAGAAGTCATTGAGTGTGATCCCCTGCCCTCATGGCAGGACCAAGCACCATCTAGACTATTCCCGACAGGTGTCTGTCTAACCTGCTCTTAAATATCTCCTGTGATGGAGACTCCACAACCTCCCTAGACAATTTATCCTAGTGTTTAACCACCCACAAAGGTAGGAAGTTTTTCCTAATGTCCAACCTCAACCTCTCTTCTTGCAGTTTAAGACAATTGCTTCTTGATCTATCCCCAGAGGCCACGGAGAACAGTACCTCTCCCCTCCCTGTGACACCCCGTTAGATACCTGAAAACCACTATCATGTCCCCTCTCAGTCTTCTCTTTTACAAACTAAAGAAACCCAACTCTTTCCACCTTCCCTCATAGCTCATGTTCTCTAGACCGTTCATCATTTTTGTTACTCTTCTATGGACCCTCTCCAATTTCTCGACAGCTCTATTGAAATGTGGTGCCCAGAACTGGACACAATACTCCAACCAGTGTCCACAATACTCAGACCCTACACCACCAGCACTCCCAGCTCTCTCCATGACACTACTGATTTCCTGAGAAAACTACAATGCACTGATCTTCCAGAAAACACCATCCTGGCCACCATGGATGTACAGGCCCTCTACACAAACATCCCACACATAGATGGAATACAAGCTGTCAGGAACAGTATCCCTGATCCTCAGCTCTCGTCCACTAACGACTCTTCTCTATCTGCGCTACATTGATGACATCTTCATCATCTGGACCCATGGGAAGGAGACTCTGGAAGAATTCCACCATGATTTCAACAGCTTCCACCCCACCATCAACCTCAGCCTGAACCAGTCTACACAGGAGGTCCACTTCCTGGACACCATGGTGCACATAAGTGATGGTCACATAAACTCCACCCTATACTGAAAACCTACCACCCTCTATGCCTACCTTCATGCCTCCAGCTTCCATCCCGGACACAATACATGATCCTTTGCCTACAGCCAAGCACTGAGTTACAACCACATTTGCTCCAACCCCTCAGACAGAGACCAACACCTACAAGATCTTCACCAATCATTCTTGAAACTATGATACCCATATGAGGAAGTGAGGAAACAGATTATCAGAGCCAGACATGTATCCTGATGGCTCCTACTTACAAAACAAGCCCAAGAAAGAAACCAACAGAACACCACTGGCCATCACCTACAGTCCTCAGCTAAAACCTCTCCAATGCATTGTCAGTCATCTACAATCCATCCTGGACAACGATCCCTCACTTTTACAGGCCTTGGGAGGCAGGCCGGTCCATGCCCACAGATAACCTGCCAACCTGAAGGAAATTCTCACCAACAACTATACACCGCACCATAAAAACTCTAACTCACAAACTAATCCATGCAACAAACCTCGGTACCAACTCTGCCCACATATCTACACCAGCAACAACATCACAGAACCTAACCAGATCAGCTACACCATCACTGATTCATTCACTTGGACATCTACCAATGTAATATGCCAGCAATGGACCTCAGCTATATACATCGGCAAAACTGGAGAGTCTCTACGTAAAAGAATAAATGGACACAAATCAGATATTAGGAATGGCAAAAACTTGTAGGAGAACACTTCAATCTCCCTCGACACACAATGGCAGATTTAAAAGAAGACATCCTGCAGCAAAAAACTTCAAGACCAGACTTCAAAGAGAAACTGCCGAGCTACAGTTCATCTGCAAATTTGGAAGGAGGAGTACTAGTTAATTTGAACTATGGATTTAGTTCGAATTAACATTTCACTGCAGCGTATAACCGCGCGGCAGTGAGTTCGGGCTAGTGAAAATTCAAAATGGCTACCGGACGGGAATATGCAAATAATGCCCGGGATATTTAAATCCTAAGCTTCATTTGCAACTACGGCCACCTAATTTGCCTACCTAGCTTGAATTAATGAGCTAGTGTAGACATACCCTATCAGACATGGAGGATAGAACTAATGCCACCCAGCCATTGAGGGAGTGACAAAAAGAGACTTCCTGAGAACTGAGGTTTGCTCCTGAGAACTTTCCTGTGTGTGTTGACTCAACAAGGGCCCATGACCAGGTCATGTGACTCTGGACTCCATCTTGCGCGCTCTGTATTTTTCTACCCACTGGTCTGGAAACCAAGCTTGGGAACAAAGGGTTCCTACCTGATGCTGAAACTATAGAAGGCAGGGAGCTATAGAGGTGACTGGTCCGGGGAAACCCAGGGGGTCACCAGCCACATGACCCCACCCCCGGCCCTCAACACAGTCCCCAGTTCTCTCCTCTCTGCTCCACTTCATGCTAAACTTGTTCGGCCTCTGCTCTACCACTACTCCTCCTATTCTCCACCTCTTTCCCATCCTTGCTGAATTTCCAGTCCACCTTTTCTCTGAACCAAGGCAGCTCAGGGTATCAGCAGGACCAATACTAGGAGAAGGTGTCCACCGTCACAATTTGTCCAGATCATTTTGAATTATGACTCTATCCTCCAAAGCACTTGCAGCCCCTCCTGGCTTGGCATCATCTGCAAACTTTATGAGTGTTCTCTCCATGCCAATAAATGTCATTGATGAAGCTATTGAACAGAATTGGTTCCAAAACTGACCCCTGCAGAACCCCGTATGGTATGTCCTTCCAGCATGACTGTAGCCTATTGATAACTACTCTCTCAGGGCATGTCTACACTCCAGTCTTATTTCGAAATAACTCATGTTATTTTGAAATAGCAAGGTGAGTGTCCACACTGAAAGCCCACTATTTCAAAATTGTTTTGAAATAACAAACTTCTTGCTCTGGAATGAAAAACCCTCATTTCATGAGGAGTAATGCCTATTTTGAAACAGCGGTAGCGTAGATGCTGTAGTGTAGGCTTTTGTTCCAATGAAATCACTGGAACGTCATTGGATTTGCACCAGCTGGGAAGCAGACCCTTGTGTGTAACTCAGGGCTATTCAATACATGTCCTGCGGATGGGAGCCAAAACAAAAAAAGTAGCCAATATCAACAGAAATAGGTCTTCTGTTGATATGTGTTTTGGTAGTTAAATTCCTGGACTGTCATCGCTCATTAAAAGTGCTGTTATATGGGTAGAAATTGTGTAAATGTTGCATTTTATTAATATCAGCAGAACTGACTCAAATGGGGCCAGTGTCTTGTGTAGTCTTACCTTAATCTTTGAATTCATGCCTGTCAGCGGGAAAGAAGCTATGTGTATAGATTTGCATATATATTTGCATGAACATGCAGTGACTCTTACGTTGCGGCCCTCTGCTTGTTCTGTACGTATCACTGTGGCCCCAGGGCTTCCAAAGTTGAGTTGCCATGATGTAACTGAACACAGCATGATGACCTCCATATTACATCTTAACATCAGAAGGTGCATCTATGACATGTCACGTGGCCAATAAACATGGACCAGATCACAGATGAGCCTCACTGCCCACAGGCTGATTGTGGGTGGAACCTCAGATCTGAAGCACCAGTGGGGGGGTGGCCATTGAACGTTAGAGGCTGTGAAAATCCTCATGTCTGGTGAGCTGAAATTCCGGCAGCTCCTGTGCACCCTGGCTGTCCTGCTGATGGTTTCTTTGATGCTTCTCTCTCTGCTCTGACTTGCACTCTGTCAGTTTAATGCCCCAATCCCGCAAATACGTATGCCCTTTCGTGTATCACCGGACCCCACCTAAGCCACAGAGGGTGTATCTAGACTACAGGGTTTTGTCAAAAAAAGTGGTAAACAATACCTGCATCTACACTACCGCTGTGTTCTGTCGACAGTAAGTCGACAAAGAGCATCGGTTTTGTCGATGGTGGTAAACCTCATTTTACGAGGAATAACGCCTTTTTTCGATAGACTTCTGTTGAAAAAAAAGGTGCTATATGCAGAGAGAGAGAGAGAGATGGGATGTATGAGGGTAGATAGATAGATAGATAGATAGATAGATAGATAGATAGATAGATAGATAGATAGATAGATAGATAGATAGATAGATAGATAGATAGATAGATAGATAGATAATTTTAATGATTCCATGAGATTTATTCTTTAATATACTGGTTTGTCAAACTATACTGATAAATACTTTTATGACTATAACACGTCTCTCTCGGTTGAGGGATGCTCCTGTGACACTGTCTACTCTGAGATACAAGGAGGAGGGAGAAAAATTTCTCTCCTTGGCATCTGAGGACAGGACAAGAAGCAATGGGCTTAAACTGTAGCAAGGGAGGTTTGGATTGGACATTAGGAAAAACTTCCTACCTGTCAGGGGGTACGTCTACACTACAGCGCTAATTCGAACTAACGCATCTAGAACTAAAAACTAGTTAGAATTAGCGTTTTGCTAATTCGAACTAGCATGTCCACATTAAGTGGACCCTGAACTGGGCTTAAGGATGGCCGGAAGCAGTGCCGGCAGGGCATCAGAGGAGGACTTAGAGCGTGGAGATGCTGTCTCAGGCTAGCCGAGGGCTGCGCTTAAAGGGTCCCGACCCCCACCCCGGACAGACAGTTCTCAGGGGTGCCCCGCTTGCAAAGCAGTGCTGGCTTGAAGTGCCCGGAGTACCCAAACTGGGCACATCACAGCACTCAGCCATCAGCCCGGCTGCACTTGCCGCAGGCTGCCATCTAGGGAGAGGGGGCAATTGGGGGGCTGCAGGAGAGCTTCCACCCCCGGAAGCCCGCAGAGCCAGCCCAGTCCTCCCCATCGGGGGCTCGTGCCCCATTCCTCCCTCACCTCCTTCCACTTACCCTTCCCTAGCCCCTCTTCTTGATGTACAAAATAAAGGACAATTGTGTTCAAAAATGGAATCTGTCTTTATTGAACAAAACTGGGGGAGACTGGGAAAAGGATGTGGGAGAGGGGAAGAGAGAGGGTGGGAGAGGGGAGGGCAACTAACATGATCAGGGGTTGGGAACAGGTCCCATATGAAGAGAGGCTAAAGAGACTGGGACTTCTCAACTTAGAAAAGAGGAGACGGAGGGGGGACAGGATAGAGGTCTCTAAAAGCAGGAGTTGGGTGAAGAGGGTGCATATAGAAAAGTTCTTCATTAGTTCCCATAAAGAAGGACTAGAGGACACCAAAGGAAAGGAATGGGTAGCAGGCTTCAAAACTAGTAACAGAAGTTCTTCTTCACAAAGCAAAGAGTCAACCTGTGGAACTCCTTGCTGCAGGAGGCTGTGAAGGCTAGAACTAGAACAGAGTTTAAAGGGACGTGAGATCAAGTCATGGAGGTTGGGTCCATGGAGTGGTATTAGCCAGGGAGTAGGAGTGGTGTCCCTGCCCAAGGTTTGTGGAAGGCTGGAGAGGGATGGCCCGAGACAAATGGTCTTTGGTCCATCCCCTCCAGGGTCCCTAGGGTTGGCCGCTACTGGGCTAGATGGACCTTTGGTCTGACCCAGGACGGCCATTGTAAGCTCAGGGCTCAGGGTCGGGGGTCTCAGTGGACCCCCTTGATTTTCATGCACACCTGCTCCTGGGTGGCCAGGCTGGCAGCTCTCCTGCCCTAAACGGCCACTTTCCTGTGCCTAGTGCGGAGATCGTGGACGAGGTCCCGGGCAAGCTCCTGGGAGCCGCCAGCCTGGTCCCGGGAAGAGGGGGAGGGCTGGGGGGCATCAGGTGGCTGGCTCGAGCAGTGCCAGGTGCAGGGTCTGCTGGCTGGGTGCTGGCAGGCTTGCACCTGGCACGGGCACCGTAGCCAGCCCGTGCCCCTTTAAGGGGTCCAGGGCCGGGAGGGGGCCAGACGAGTTTCCCTGGTGTTGGCCAGAGTGGTCACCAGGGAAACCTGGAGAGGGCTAGCCTCCCACTAGTTCGAACTAGCTAGTTCGAACTAGGCTTAATCCTCGTAAAATGAGGTTTTCCTAGTTCAAACTAGCGGAACGCTACTGTAGCGCCTATGAAAGTTAGTTCGAACTAACGGACGTTAGTTCGAACTAACTCTGTAGTGTAAACATACCCAGGGTGGTTAAACACTGAAAAAAATTGCCCAGGGAGATTGTGGAATCTCCATCACTGGAGATATGTAAGAGTAGGTTAGACAGACACCTGTCAGGGATGGTATAAATGGTGCTGGGTCCTTCTGTGAGGGCAGGTTATTTGACTCGATGATCTTTCAAGGTCCCTTTTAGTTCTAGTGTTCTAGGATGATTCTATAATTTTCAAAATTGCCTGGAGCTTTTGGGATCTCATTTCTCATTCACCTGAATTCCTGCATTACTTTTTTTTATTTTAAATGGGTAAGGAAAATGAGTCTTCTGAGAGCTGAAAATCTTGACCCTATGTCCCATTTCTATTTTACATACCTATATCAATATCTATATTGATAAAAGTTTCTATATAGAGAGAGATAGAGAGACAGAGAGATGGGGTGTATGAGGAGTGAGAGAGAGAGACAGATGGGGTAGGTGAGGAGAAAGAGAGATGAGCTGTATGATAGATAGATAGATAGATAGATAGATAGATAGATAGATAGATAGATAGATAGATAGATAGATAGATAGATAGATAGATAGAGGGGGTGTGTGGGGATAGATAGATAGATAGATAGATAGATAGATAGATAGATAGATAGATAGATAGATAGATAGATAGATAGATAGATAGATAGATAATGTAAATGATTCCGTGACCTTGCAAAGATGTATCAAGAGGCAGGAAATTTCACATAGCAAGACACTGAGACTCCAAACCCATCACAATCTTTCATTTTTTGTTTCCTCAGTTATAGGTCTATGTAGAATAATACCCCAACTTCTCCATTCGCTGTGAAAGTAACATATCTCACCTGATATTCAAGAGTGTAATTGACAAAGGAGTGTCCTAATCAGTGGTTAATAAAAATTACTACATAGCGTGGATGTTAAAGAAATGCACAATCACTCAAAAGATGTTTAGTTCCCACCAGACGTTTTCCTTCTGTTTTGCTGTTTGGAAGTTTTGGAGGGTTTTTTTTTCTTCTTTCTTCTTTTCTGCTGCTTCCTTGGGAAAGGCAGTTCAAACCAAACCACAACATAAAGAGAAATTACCCTAATGTGACGGGATTCACTTTTCCTTACTTTCAGCTTTCTCTTTGTTCAGTCCACTTCCATGCCCTGAATTCCTTGAAGGCAGGGCAGTCCTGCCTGGGTTTAAATCATTCTGTCTCTCTCAAGTCCTGATTGTCCTCTCCCACCCAAAAGAAGCAGGCAAGGAACCTTTATCCAATTCAAATTTCAACTCTCTATCTCGATTGGTTCTCCTGGCCCCATGGCCAACACCCTTGCTTGCTACCGAGCTTAACCCTTTAGTCACCAGGTGCTGGTCGGCATGCCTCCTGTCCTTTACATCTATTTTACTGTGTATTAAAATGTGTCCCATCACCTTCTGTGCCTGTTTCTGACAGCAGCCAATTTCAGAAGAGCTTTTCTCAGGGACTCTTTGACCTCCTTGTTTCTCAGGCTGTAGATGATGGGATTGATCAGGGGAGTTAGGACTGTGTAGAAGACAGAGAATAGTTTATGTAGGATCTTGGGAGTGTTGGTTGTTGGAGCCACGTAGACAGCAATGAGAGTCACATAGAAAATTATCACCACAAAGAGGTGGGAAGAGCAAGTGGAAAAGGCCTTTTGCCTCCCTCTAGTGGAAGGGATTCTCAGGATGGTGGTGATGATGCAAAGGTAGGACATCAGGGTCAGGAGACAGGGTACCAGGGTCACTATGGAAGAGTTAATTAATGTCACCAGTTGCAGTGTCCGGGTGTCACTACAGGACACCTTTACCACAGGTGTAAAATCACAGAAGAAATGGTCAATTTCATTGGAATCACAGAACGTTAATTGGAACAAGAAAATATTGACCATGGTGCAGAAAGGAAAACTGCTGATCCAGGCCCCTGCTACGAGCTGGCCACACACCCGGCCATTCATGAGGGCAGCGTAGCGGAGGGGGTGGCATATGGCTAGATACCGGTCGTACGACATGGCTGTGAGCAGCAGATTTTCTATCGCTGCCATGTTACCAAAGATACATAGTTGCACCAGGCAGCCCTTAACAGAGATGGTCCTGTCCCTAGTCAGGAGACTGGCCAGCATTCTGGGCAGGATAGTTGATGCATAGCAAGTCTCCAAGCAGGACAAGTTGCCCAGGAGGTAGTACATGGGGGTGTGAAGATGCCGATCAGCCACCACTAGCAGAACAATAAGAATATTCCCAGCCACGGTTGCAAAATAGATCATCAGAAACAGCAGGAAGAGGAGGGGCTGCAGTTCTGGGCCAGTCCCAAACCCCAAGAGGACGAATTCGGTGATGGGTGTTTGGTTTCTTCTTTCCTCCATCTCCATAATATGGGTCTAAGAAAAGAGAACCATTAAATATTGATGGGGTGCCCCCAGCTGGGATCTTGTGTCACTTACTCTGGCAAAGACCTGGCGTGGGGAGCCTCGCTGCTCTGTGTCTCACCAATGGGAAAATGATGTTGCCCATAAACTAACGAAGACGTATCTCATTAAGAGATGGACCTTCCAATAACGTTGAACCAAGGGCTTGGAACCCCAATGGATTAGAGAAATGTCCCATCTGACTCCCTCAACATCGCTTGAACTTTCAGTGAAGATTTCAAGGGCAGGATTCTCATACCAGTGTCATGGCAATAAACGCAGAAGATGTAACAAATAATGAGTTGTTGGGAAATGAGAGAGATTTGAAGACCCACCATGGCTCGTCTACTCTGCATTTGGAGGCATAATGCCAAGGCTGGATAGACCTTTGATCAAGCTAGCAGGATAAAATTAACAGGGAAAACCCAACAGCATGGACAGTAGATGAGATATCCACATGTGTATGTACCTTGCCTCTCCAATGGGAATTGTGCAAAGGCAGCTAGTCTTTTAGCAGGCTAGGTCAATGTATTTGGCCCTGTCACTGCCCAGAATTACAGTGCCCAGCTGCAATATACATACACAGCGTAACGCCAATGAGGCTGTGGATTGTGGGAAGGTCTCTCCATCTGTCCTCTGCCACAGCAGAGGCAAGGAAAAGTTTCCACCGTTTGATAGATGCAGCTTAGAAGACACATCACAAAAACTAAACGTACACTACAGGCTGTTAATTGGATCTGAGTTACAGCTGGAAAAATGTCATCAGTCTCGTGTGGATTTACAGAAAGGCAACTCACATTAGAATCCAATCTTTTATTTTTAAAAATGGGTATGTGAAATTAAAAAGAAAAAATCATCAGGAGACAAATAAGAGGGAAGGAAAATAAAGGTGTATAGAGAAGAAAAAAAAACCCTGAAGAAGACAAAAATTTAAAGATAGAATGAGAAGACCGAGAGAAAATGAGAGACTGCTTATTTCTCCAAATAATATTGTGAACTTAAAAAATACAGCCATGTGAAAGAGAGGTAGCAGATTTCTGCTGTTAAAACAAAGGTGTCAGAACCAGCCCTCTGAAACCTCTTGCTTATTTTCCCCCTGCACACACCTCGATATAACCCATCCTTTGACCACTTCATCCACTGATGTATGAGACGTCCCTTTGACTCTGCCCACCCTGGGAGTGACAATGGCACATTGATACTGGTGCAATTTAATCCGGAGCAGAAAAAAATGGAAATCTAGAACCACCTCCCCACTGCCCCTTCTCTCCCCTCCCCCCACCCACACACGAGAAATAATTTTTTTTACAAAAACGTTACAGGCAATAAAACTCATGTCTGAGAGGGAAAACGGTTTTGTGGTGAAAAATGAAACACACAAGGAGCAAATAAACTACATAAACCCATGCAGGGCAGGTCCATCAATGACTATCAGCTGGGATGGGCAGCGATGGTGTTGCTAGCCTCTGTTTACCAGAGGCTGGGAATAGGCGAGAGGAAATTTATTTTAACTCTGCTGATTTACCTTTTCTGCTGATGTTCTTTTTACAGTGTCACGCTGATTCGAGCCCTTCCTTCAGATTTCCTGAGGCAAGACTGGAATCTTGGCGCTACATTTTCCAAGCGCTACTACTGTGGATTCTGTCCCGTTGTCTCAGGAAAATGAGTGTTGGATTCCTGCCTGCATGTCTGTATGGCACAGTGTTTCTGGGTGTCTGTTGCTGTTATTCTCTTTTAAAAGTGGTACGCTCACATCTTGAATACTGCATACAGATGTGGTCTCCTCATCTCAAGAAAGATCTATTGGCATTGGAAAAGGTTCAGAGAAGGGCAACAAAAACGATGAGGGGTTTGGAACGGGTCCCATATGAGGGGAGATTAAAGAGACTAGGACTTTTCATCTTAGAAAAGAGGAGACTAAGGGGGGATATGATAGAGGTCTATAAAACCACGAGTGGTGAGGAGAAAGCAAATAAGGAAAAGCTTGTTCCCGTAATATAAGAAGTAGGGGCCGCCTAATGAAATTAATAGGCAGCAGGTTTAAAACAAATAAAAGGAAGTTCTTCTTCACACAGCACACTGTCAACCTGGGGAACTCCTTGCCTGAGGAGGTTGTGCAGGCTAGGACTTTAACAGGGTTTAAAAAAGAACTAGATACATTCATGGAGATTAAGTCCATGAATGGCGATTAGCCAGGATGGGTAAGGAATGGGGTCCCCAGCCTCTGTTTGTCAGAGGGTGGAGATGGATGGCAGGAGAGAGATTGCTTGGCCATTACCTCCCTCTAGGGCACCTGGAATTGGCCACTGTCAGCAGACAGGATAATGGGCTGAATGGTCCTATGGCCGTTCTTATGTTCTTATGTAAAACAATGAGCGTCTCTCCTGATTGGTCATTTCACCTCCATAGGGGATGAGGTCACCTCTCTGGATATTTCTGCTGTTGGGAATATGAAATTATTGCATAGTGGAAATTTCATATTTATTTTTAGAAAGGCACAATGGAACAAGGAAACTCTTCTTATTAACCTCAGAGGGTGAGTCACGGAAAACAACTGATTCCAAAGGGAAGATAACAGAGGCAGGAGAGCCGTTCACCCGAAAGCCAGATCATAGAAACAAGGGAATGTCTTATTTATGAAAGCAATTATCGAAGGCAGTACTTGTGATTTCAACAGAGAGCTCTATTCTCCAGATGAATTAGATGCGTGGATCTGCTAGAATAACAGAGAAAGGGACAAATGTAAATTCTGTTCCTTAGAAAGATGAAAATGAAATGCTCCCTAGTTACAAAATTCTTTGCCAAAGCTCCCAGATCAGTTTGCTCTCTGCACTTGGAGCTCAAAATACAGCCCACAAAGACCCCTAAGCCGCCACATGAACAATATTTTATACCCCTGTTGGCATTGGCTGTGATTTTAAAAGGAACCCAAGGGAGTGTCAAAAGGAGTTGGGCACCTACATTTTCTATTCTCTGTCGATACCTTATGGTCTAGTTTGCTCCCATTGTTCTGGTGTCTGCTCAAAAAAGGAAGGGTTCCTTCTCCCAGAGTGTGAGGGTATCTGCTGGGGATGTGGCAGGGGAAAGCAGGAGGTGGATGGCTGTCTTCTAAAATGTGAATGCAGACAGTGACTGAATTTGGGGAGTGGGCATGGGTACACAGATCCTATCCCCAAGCATAGAATCCTTGAATCCCAGGGTTGGCAGGACCAACCCCAACTCAATCATCCCAGCCAGGCCTTTGCCTCTTCTGCAGACAAATCAAGCCCAAATTATAAAGGACTTTTCTAAAGGTCTTTTAATCTGCCTTGTTCCTCGAAGTTGCATCTGAGCCATCGTGCGCTAAAGAATGGTTTGACCGTTATTTTGTCCCTACTTATGGAAGGACAAGCTATACCGTAGGGGGGCTGGCTGGTGATGGGATGTTTATTCTTGGGGAGGAATTGATCTGATGAGGTGTCCGAACCCGTGTCCCCATTACCATTCTCTCTTTAATTCCACTGCCACCAAGGAAGCGTTAGTCGGCGTGGATGAATTGTAATGAAGCAAAACACTTCATTACAATGGCTCGTTACCAAACAGGGTCAAGAGACCAAATTACCCAACTGTACAGTTCCTGTCAGTGGGAGGCCACGTAGACTTACTATAAGCTGCCCAAGTTCAGGACCTCAAGCCTGGCTGCAGGCCGAATAGGAGTTATAGAGAGGTCGGGCCCTTGTTCAGGGCAGGGCAGCACACGAACAGGTAAGTAGAACAGGTTTTCGGTCTCAGGCCTGGCGTGAGGTCGGGCCAGCAGTCTATACACAAACAGTCCACAGAGTTCAAAGTCCAGGACTGTCTGTAGGCTGGGCTATGGGTCAGGTCTCCTTGCTGGCGGAAAGCCGACAAGCACAGGGGTTTCTCTCCATACATGGGGAACCTGCCACCAAGGGAAGGGATGGCAGGGGGGGACGCAGAAATCTGGAGCAGGTACCTCATGCCGCCGCATCTCTCTCCAGATGTCACCAGTAGACAAAAGAAGACTCCTAGGGTTAAGTGGTCCAGCTTCCAGTATAGGAGAGCAGGAGCCCGGGACCCTGTTGAATTATACGAAATTCACCATCTATCTCCCTTAAACGTTCTTTATTGTTAAATAAATCATAGAATCATAGAACTGGAAGAGACCTTAGAAGGCCATCAAGTCCAGCCCCCTGCTCTAGGCAGGACCAATTCCTGCCCAAGGCCAGCTGCAGCAGCTGGCACCCCAGGCGGAAGGCGCGATCGGCACCCCCACCTCCACAGCCATCAATGGCCATAACGTAATCATTGGGCGCCCGGGCACCCCATGACATCATCATCGGGTGCCCCGGGCCAGCAGTGCCCAAGGCGACTGCCGACTCTGCCTAGGCTCACGGGCCGCCCCTGCCCACATGTCATAGTGATAAATCGTGCAGACCTAACAAAAATCAATAGATTGGAGCTGAAAGGTATTTACCATTGAAAGACGGGTGGTACCAAGAGCATGAGGGAGTCACTAGGCCGTGCACCCCCGTTGGCAGCCAGCCGTGACTCTCAGCTGGCCGGTAGAACAGAAGGGTTATTAGGCAACAGGGACACAGCATAGAACAGACTTGTCAGAAGCAGCCAGTACGATCCATCTCTGGGGTGGGGGGAGAGTTAACCCTCCCCTACACCTCCCAAATCAGCCTGGACCAATTCCCAAGGTGTCAGCTAGCTGCATCCCCTTCCAGGCTCAGATTGCAAAGGGCCTCTGCCATTGTGGATGTCCTAGGCTGAGATAATTTCCCTTAGTGGGAGTCACACCTGAAATTCCCACCCCCGTCGAGGCGCAGTGCCCCTGGAAAGTGAAGCACTCACATGGCGTTACTACAGGGCAGTAGAACTCACATGCAACATGCCAAGTTGAATACAATCCCCACTCTATCACAGTGGGTGTGTCTCCCCTGCTGTCAGGAAATGAGTTTCCACGCTTAGGTGGACACACATGCTCTAGCTTTGATCAAGCTAGCAGGATAAAATTAGCTGTGAGAATATGAGAACACAGGCAGCGGCCTGGGATACACACCTGTGCACATACAAAGAGCCCAGATAGGCTTAGGGCTGGGACAGCTAGTCCGTGCTGCTGATCTTACACTACTATTTTGACCACCAGAGCTCAATCAAACCAGCGTTGCTTTAGTGGAGCAGAGAATTACACCCTTTGTACATAGTATAGATGCACCCCTACGGGTATATTTCATCCACTCTATGTGGACGAACATATGCACACGCGAGATCAGAGTCCAAATCCAAGGAAGAAATACAAGCAAAGCAAAAATTAAACTCAAAGAAAAATAAGACAGGTGTGTTTGTTTGTTTTTTGCAAAAATGAAGAATGTGCCTAAGGAGAAAATGGATAGCTGGAGAAAAAAGGAAGAAATATAGCAATAGAATGATATAAACAAATGCACAGAAAGAGAGAGAGGGACAGAGAACTCGTTAATTTCCCCAAATGTAATTAGTTATAAAGATAATTTAAGAGAACTAACAGAGTCTTGCTGTTAAGATATGTCAGAACCAGTAAATCTGAAATGTATCACTGACTTTTCTCATATATTTCTTGACCTATAATTATAGAATCATAGGAGATTAGGGTTATAAGAGACCTCAGAGCTTCTGACTGGATCCTGAGAAGCACAATCTGCAAAGCAAAGGCAAGTTGTGTCTTGAGATTGCCCCAGACTGCAGATGTGATCAGTTGGGGGTGAGAAAATGCTCATTAATAGTCAACATTACTAGTGCATTCAGCTCAGTTTGTGTTCATGTTTCTTTGCTGGTAATCTGTTTTTATCTGTTTTCTATCATGTATTGTCACTTACAATCTATCTTTTCTAATTAATTAACTTAGAATCACAGGGTGGGAAGAGACCTCAGGAGTGATCAAATCCAACCCCCTGTTCAAACAGGACCAACCCCCAACTCAGTCATCCCAGTTAGAACTTTGTGAAACCAGGACTTCAAAACCTCTAGGGATGGAAATTCCACCACCTCTGTAGGGAACCCATCCCAGCGCTTCCCCACCCTCCTAGGGAAATAGTTTTCCAACAATCCAACCTAGACCTCCCCCACTGTAACTTGAGACCATTGATCCTTGTTCTGCCATCTACCCCCACTGAGAACAGCCTCTCTCCAGCCTCTTTGGAACCCCCCTTCAGGGAGTTGCAGGCTGCTCTCAAATCCCCCCTCACTCTTCTCTTCTGCAGACTAAACAAACCCAAATCCCTTGGCCTCTCCTCGTAGATCATGTGCTCCAGCCCCACAATCACTTTGATTGCCCTCCACTGGACCCTCTCCAATGCATCCACTTCCAAAAAGGAGCCCAGAGCTGGATGCAATACTCCAAATGTGGCCTCTAGAAAACCAAGTGCAGTGCAAAGACTTTCATCTTATCGTAGAAAATCTATGGGAAGGGTCGAGGAGCAGTTGGCAATAAAGCAGAGTGAAAGGGAATATAGAGCTATACCCTGCTCCTTCCCTGAAATGGATTATTTACACACTTGTTTAGCAAAGAAAAATGCCTCTTCAGATATCCAGCATTTAAGGAAGAATACAATTGCTTGTTCGTTCCCTGAAAGGAGTATGGCATGACCTAGCTCACCATGTTCTTCATAGTGTTATGGTTTTAGCATAATTGTAGGATAAAATTGTCCGAGGCAACCCATGGTATTTCACTAAGGCTCCACCACCCATTCTAAAGTCTGGAGTAGGCCTATAAACCCAACGAAATGTTGTTAGCATGAGTGGAGGGACCTTGGAACCGGCATGGCTGCTGTGGCAACTATATTCCATGGGGTGCACCAGCTCAGATAATACGCAGACTGGTACCAAGCAACTTCTCTAATTTTGCTTTAATGCTAGATAAAAGGGCTACGAACCCACGGATCATGCCAGTGCGAAGCACCACCATCTCCTCCGTAGACGCATCATAACTCAATTGGACACAAGTTGCCATAAGATTGTCCGCTTTATTTATGTTGGCTTATTTAGCTTGTTAAGGAAAACCATCTGTACTAGAGATAAGGTGTTGTATTGACAATGGACAGAGATGCTATGTAACATTTCCTAGCTTATTGGCTTATGTGCTCATTTCGTCTTGCTGCTAGAACCTATCCAGTTGTTTCCCCTCTGCCCATCAGCTCCCTATTTAATCTATTGCAATATTTCGCTTGGCAGTGTTCACCAGTCTAACCAGCTAAGTGACATTTCAACAGTGCTGTGTGTAATAAATCCTCTTGCTTGTTTGCTCCACAGCCAGAGTGTCCAGACTTTATTTCCAACAATAATTATGATGCATTTCTTGCAAGATGGGTTTTGTAAGGGGGCATTGGAAAAGTTACAATTGGGTGAATAGAATTATCCTCTTTGAATGCATGTGAAATCACCACAGTGCAGATTTGAACCAGGGGACTCTGAAGCAGAATATAAGAGCCTCTGCCCTCTGAGCTAGAAGTCAGCTGGCTCCCAGCTGCTGCTGTAGACATATTTTGGTCTTAGCTGTTCCTATGGTCAAGGTGCCACTTGGGTTGGTCAGTGAACCACACTAGCAGTATGTCTAGACTACATACCTCTGCCGACAGAGGCATGCAAATTAGACATTCCGACATAGTCAGTGAAGTGGGGATTTAAATATACCTGGCTTCATTAAAATAAAAATGGCCTCTGTGTTGTGCCGGCTCAGCTGATCATCGGCACAATGCGGCAGTCAAGACGCGGATCGGTCAACAATGAAAGACTTTGTTGACCGATCCTGTAAACCTCGTTTCACGAGGCAGAAGGGATCGGTCAACAAAGGCTTCTCTTGTTGATCAATCCGTGTCTTGTCTGCCGTGTTGTGCCGTCAATCAGCTGAGCCGGCACAATGTGGCGGCCATTTTTATTTTAATGAAGCTGGGGATATTTAAATCCCCACTTCTTTGACTATGTTCGTATGTCTAATTTACATGCCTCTGTCGGCAGAGGCATGTAGTCTAGACATACCCTGGGTGTGTGGGTTACACATGCATCAGTTTTGTATCTGCTGTTATGCATATGGAGCCAGTAGCTATATTTCAAATGTGGTTACACCCAGGTACCTTCCATTAGGAAAGGTCTGTTCAGTCTTGATAGCTGGTTAGGAAGGGGCTATTCCGGATAATGAACCTGTAGGGAACACAATGGGCCTTGTGAGATGTTTATTTCCCACCTGGTGAGACTCCTTGAGAACTCTCCAGAGATTCTGTAACTAATAATTGCTCTGACTTTACAAGAGCAGGTGAAGACACCTCATGTTGGTGGACTCTATCTTGGGATTTCTGAATGTTTCCACAAACAGGGCTGGGAACCACGGTTTGAAACAAAACATCCCCACCCCATGCGAAAGCTATATAACTCAGGGAGGGATCTCCTCCG
Source organism: Pelodiscus sinensis (assembly GCF_052426305.1). Lineage (NCBI taxonomy): Eukaryota > Metazoa > Chordata > Testudines > Trionychidae > Pelodiscus > Pelodiscus sinensis. Next base: position 12,378,150 of record NC_143081.1, on the reverse strand, counting down.
TTCTTCTTCACTCCCCACACAAGAAGACGCTTGGAAATAGCTGAGGAGAAAAGACGTAACTGGAGTAAGTGCTGGACAGTGGCTGATGGGATTTCTAGCCTTTGTCTGGAAACCTGAGAACCCTAAGCTGCAAAGCAAATGCAACTCGCCATAGCCAGACATGAATCCCCATTTTAACATCCATCTTTGTCTGCTTGAAAGCATGCAGTAAAAACAGCATGATCTTTGAAAACTTGGAGCAGGAGGTTTAGATATACTGGCTCAGTGACCATGGACAACTGTAAGCAGAGATAAGAGGGTGGTCAAACTAATCGCTGACCAAGAGGCTGCAGAGGCGTGCCCTTGACTTAACCCATATTGATACGAACACACAGCCGTCCGCGGGGGGAGGAATTTCCGGCCCAGCAAAGAATATCCAGCACTCCTAATTTAGCTGTCTTCCTCTCTTACAAATGTAAATTATTTGAAACTCCCTTGTAAGAACTGGCACCACAAAACGGACCAGTACAATTTGGCATTTTAAGATAAGAAAGAGAATACGGGCCCCCAGGGGTATAAAGATGGGTCCAGCAGCACACTTACTCTGAGCATCAATCTACCACCTATCTGCTGGTCGGGTTTGGTGTTTGGCCTCCCGAGGTTCCATAGGGGACGCCCACCTCGTATTCGTCTTTCCGAGGAATTGAGGGACCGACCCTGGCCTGACCCGCTGGAGTCGAGAGGCACAGAAGGGGGTAAAAATTGTACCTGGATGTGGTCCTTTGTTTAAGTATATATATACATAGTGTTAGAGTGCTTTAAAGATTAAGCTGTCACTTGGTACCATTATTTCTATTTTCTATCTTTACTTTCTTTGTAACCATTTTTAAGATCTATATTTGCTAGCAGTTAAGAAATAGAGCAATAGCCATTGTAACCATATGATTTATAAGCTTCTTTAATAAACCTGTAACTGTTTAAGCTTTAACCTGACTCCTTCAGTTGCTGTAACAGAACCAAGCACAATTTAAAAGAACTTCAGCCGGTCGTAAGGGACAGGTATAGAAAGAGCATGGGTGTTTGGATTGTGCCACTCCCAGGTGACAGATCCGTTGGGGCATCTCTCAGTCTTTCCTAGACTGCCCGCTGCGAAGGGATTCTGTATCCTAGCAGCTAAAATCTGAGGTGTAATAAGCTCTTCCTATAAATAAAGGGGCGTCTGTCGGCCTGCTGGCTGCCCTCTGCGACGGGACCCCAGTCCTAGCAGTAAAGACACGGACGTTAAACTTTCGGGGTACCCTTCAGCCTCCTAGGTTGCCCGCTGCGACGAGACCTCGTGTCTTAGCAGTTAACGACTTGGGTGTCACACACACACACACACTGCCCTGACCGTCGGCTGACACTCGCACCTTGAGAATCTGCCATACCTCAGGTCTCCTCAATCAGGGTGAGAAACCTCTAATTCACCATCAGTCTAATTAGTGCATTGAGCTTTGTTTGCATTTTTTGTTTATTAACTAGTTAATCAGCACCAATCTGTTTGTTGTCCCTTATAATCACTTAAAACCAATGTGTGATACTTAATAAGCTGCTTAGAGGAAACGCAACTCATGCCATGGAAAAGAAGCACCTCTCCCTTTCACCAAAGCCCAGAAGGATGGGTACCATGATTTCCCCTTGCAGATTAGCAATAAGGCTGTCCTTGGACTACTGTTGCTCTTTCTAAAATGAAATCCTAACTATTCGCTAGGCAATAATTTCAAATCCCGCCCCCCAACTGACATGAAAGGAGAAATGACCAAGCAGGAGAGACATTAATTTCCATGGCTTTAGGGAGTAGCCGAGTTAGTCTGTACAGAAGTAACTTAAAAAACAAGAAATAGTCTGGTAGCACTTTAAAGACTAACAAAATATGCATAAACAAGAGGAAGTCCTGTGGCTCATTACAGATTCATTTTTTGAGGTTTACACGATCCTTCAAAAAAGGCTTCTATTTTTGAAAGAACTGCATCAAGACTGCAATTTTACTTTCAAAATAGCACTTTTTTGAAAAAGCGCCATGATGCGATTATGCAAATGAAGCCCAGCTTCATTTGACATTTCTAAGTGTCTAATTTACATCCCTCTGTCGAAAGAGGGGTGTAGTCTAGATGTACTCTTAGTCTATAAGGTGCCACAGGACTTCTCTTTATTTATGCAGATTCAGACTAACAAGACTACCCCTCTGATACTTAACAAAACATGTTAACTAATCTCCATGTTTTGTTAGTCTGTAAAGCGCTACCAAACTATTTGTTGTTTTCCGATCTCTGTTGGGTTTGTGTGAAACCACATGAGGTGGGTGTGAGTTATCTTGGAGTATGTGAGATGAGACAAGAGCCTGTGGTCTGCATTTGCAGGATGTTTATGTCAATGTCTGTTTCTCAACTGCATCTGTCAGATGCTGTTACTATGATAAAGGGTAGCTGGATACACATTCACAGAATTATAGGTTCCTAGGGCTGGAAGAGACCTCAAGAGTCATTGAGTCCAGCACCCTGCCCAAAGCAGGACCAACCCCAACTCAATCATCCCATCCAGGGCTTTGTCAAGCCGGGACTTCAAACCCTTTAGGGATGGAGACTCCACCGCCACCCTAGGGAACCCATCCCAGTGCTTCACCACCCTCCTAGGGAAATAATTTTTCCTAATATCCAACTTAGACCTCCCCCACTGCAATGTGAGAGCATTGCTCCTCATTCTGCCATCTGCCCCCACTGAAAACAGCCTCTCCCCAGCCTCTTTGGAACCCCCCTTCAGGAAGTTGAAGGCTGCTTTCAAATCCCCCCTCCCTCTTCTCTTCTTCAGACTAAACAAGCCCAAATCCCTCAGCCTCTCCTCGATGGTCATATCTCCAGCATCCTCATAATTTTGTTCGCCCTCTGCTGTACCCTCTACAATTCATCCACATCCTTTCTATAATGCAGGGCCCAGAACTGGCCACAATACTCCAGGTGTGGCCTCACTAGTGCTGAAGAAAGGGGAATAAACACTTCTCTAGATCTGCTGGCAATGCTCCTCCTAATGCCCTCGTGGCTACAATGGTGCCCTATTGACTTATATCCAGCTTCTCATCCACTGTAACTCCCAGTAATTCAGTGGGGTTAAGTGTATCAGTAATTAAATGTATCAGTGTATGTTTTATTGGGACATGTGTGTGCTGCATCTGGGCTGTGAAATCCCTGTTCTGCTAAAGCAACACTCATTCACTTTGAGTGAGCCATAGGGCTAAGAGATAGAAGTGTAATTGCCCAGCGCCAAACCCATCTGAGTGCACAGATTCCCACACCACTGTCTGTGTTGTCATATTCTTACTGCTAATTTTATTCTCCTCTCTCCATCAGATCTCGTGCATGTACATCTGCCCAAGCTGTGAAAGACAGCAGGATTAGGATCAAACTCAAAATATCTTTCATTTTCCATGGAGTTATTCTAGATTTGCAGCTATCACACAGATACGACAAAGCTATTTGGGTATGTCTACACTACCCCGCTAGTTCGAACTAGCGGGGTAATGTATGCATACCGCACTTGCTAATGAAGCCCGGGATTTGAATTTCCCGGGCTTCATTAGCATAAGCGGGGAGCCGCCATTTTTCAATCCCCGCTGCTTCGAACCCCGTGTAGCGCGGCTACACGGGGCTCGAACTAGGTAGTTCGGACTAGGGTGCCTATTCCGAACTACCGGTACACGTCGTTTCACGAGGAGTAACGGTAGTTCGGAATAGGCACCCTAGTCCGAACTACCTAGTTCGAGCCCCGTGTAGCCGCGCTACACGGGGTTCGAAGCAGCGGGGATTTAAAAATGGCGGCTCCCCACTTATGCTAATGAAGCCCGGGAAATTCAAGTCCCGGGCTTCATTAGCATGTGCGGTATGCATACATTACCCTCCTAGTTCGAACTAGGAGGGTAGTGTAGACATACCCTTTCTGAGTCCCTCCTAACTGGAGGGAAACACAGCCGTGTGTAAAGGCTGAATAGCTCTCATTTCCAAACAGTTACCTTTGGTTATGTTTCTACATTAGTTGATGTGATGCAGATATGATAAAGGGACGCCAAAATCCCAGCGTAACAATGGATGAGAAGCTGAATATGAGTGAAAAGTGCGGCCTAGTAGCCAAGAAGACTAATGGCATATTAGGTTGCATTCGGAGGAGCACTGCCAGCAGATCCACAGAAGTGATTATTCCCCTTTATTCGGCTCTGGTGAGGCCACATCTGGAATATTGTGTCCAGTTCTGGGCCACTCATTACAGAAAGGGTGTGGATGCATTGGAGAGGGTCCAGTGGAGGGCAACCAAAATGATTCGGGTGCTGGAGCACATGACCTATGAGGAGAGGCTGAGGGATTTGGGTTTGTTTTGTCTGCAGAAGAGAAGAGTGAGGGGGGATTTGATAGCAGCCTTTAACTCCCTTAAAGGGAGGTTCCAAAGAGTATGGAGAAAGGCTGTTCATAGTGGTGGCAGATGGCAGAACAAATCTCACGTTTCAGTGGGGAGGTCTAGATTGGATATCAGGAAAGACAATTTCCCTAGGAGGGTGGGGAAGCACTGGGATGGGTTCCCTAGGGAGGGGGTGGCATCTCCATCCCTAGAGGTGTTTTAAGTTCCGGCTTGACCAAGCCCTGGCTGGGATGATTGAGTTGGATCGGTCCTGCTTTGGGCAGGGGGCTGGACTCAATGACTCCTGAGGTCTCTGCCAGCCCTGGGATTCTAGGATTCTATTTCATGTTTAAGTATCGGAGGGGTAGCCGTGTTAGTCTGAATCTGCAAAAGCGGCGAGGAGTCCTGTGGCACCTTATAGACTAACTGAAGTGTTGGAGCATAAGCTTTCGTGGGAAAAGACCCACTTCGTCAGATGCATGTCATGCATGTTATGCATCTGACGAAGTGGGTCTTTGCCCACGAAAGCTTATGCTCCAACACTTCAGTTAGTCTATAAGGTGCCACAGGACTCCTCGCCACTATTTCATGTTTAAGAAGCTAGAAGGGACATTTCTGTAATTCGGTTGGGTTCCATGCTCTTGGTTCAACCCTATTGGAAGCTCTACCTCTCAATGAGACAATTTTTCCTCCATTTCTGGACAACTTTATTTTTGCAGTGGAGAGCTGCTGTGGTTGGAGATTTGTGCCAGCACAACCTGACCATGTGCGCCCATCAATATTTAACGGTTTTCTTTTTCTAGACACATACCATGGAGAAAGCAGAAGGAAGGAACCAAACGCCAATCATGGAATTCATCATTTTAGGATTTGGGATTGGCTCGGAACTGCAGCCCCTCCTCTTCCTGGTGTTTCTAGTGATATACATTGTGATTGTGGCTGGGAACCTCCTCATCATTGCGCTAGTTGTGTCTGATCACAACCTTCACACCCCCATGTACTTCTTTCTGGGGTGCTTGTCTTTCCTGGAGATCTGTTACACTTCCGTCTTCCTGCCCAGGCTGCTGGACGGGCTCCTGACTGGGGAAAGGACCGTTTCCGTTCAGGGCTGCATCATGCAATTATATTTTTTTGGCGGCCTGTCAACTACAGAAACTTTTCTTCTCACGGCCATGTCATATGATCGGTATCTAGCAATCTGCCACCCCCTCCGTTATGCTGCTCTGATGAATGGCCGGGTGTGTGGCCACATGGTGGCAGCGTCCTGGATAGGTGGCTTTCTGGTTGTTACCCTCGCAAATAGTTTCTTGTGGCAATTAACGTTCTGTGGTTCCAGAGAAATTGACCATTTCTTCTGTGACTTTTCACCCATGATCAAGCTGTCCTGTGATGACACTCGCACTGTGGAACTAGTGACAACTATTGTTGCTGCCATAGGGGCACTTGTGCCCTGTCTACTGACCCTAACGTCCTACGTGTGTATCATCACCTCCATCCTGAGGATCCCTTCCAGCACCGGGAGGCAAAAGGCCTTTTCCACCTGCTCCTCCCACCTCATGGTGCTGACGGTTTTCTACGTGGGTGTGATCACTGTCTATGTGGTTCCCACAGCCAGCACGTCCAAAGCCCTGCACAAAATATTATCTGTCTTCTACATCGTATTGACTCCCTTGATGAACCCCGTCATCTACAGCCTGAGAAACAAGGAGCTCAGGGAGTCCTTGAGAAAAGCTGTTCAGAAACTGGTTGCTTATGGAAACGGACATAGAGAGTTCCGGGACACATTTTAGCACGAGTAAAATAGAGATCAAGTAATATAATTTCTTAGATACGGACCCATTTCATTCCTTGAAAAGTTTCCTTTCTCTCTCTCTCTGTGTCTTCTCCCCCATCTTTTGGAGAATTATCTTTCATACATTTCTCTGTAAAACACTTTATATCATAAAAGATATTCTTTATGAAAACAGGGCTTGTTTTACGATATACATCTCAGTAAAGTACTCTGCTTGAGTTGTACATGAACGAACTTTACAGCCAAATTTATGCAGGGTGCACAACAACTTTTCCATAGTTTTGAGTCTTTTCCACCCCATTTGAAGTCCAGGGTGTTCATTCTTCACTTCTTAGGCCCTTTTGTTATCAATTGGGTGTCTCAAAAATAGATGAGTAATGTTGCAGCCAAAGTGAATGGAGAACTTGGACTGATTATTATTCTGTGCAGATCTGTAGCTGGGGAAAAAACCCAAAAAATAGAGTTTGTGGTGAATTGGGGGGGGGTCTCAGTCACCTTCCATGTGAAATTTCCTGCCCATTCATACATCTATTTAAGGCCCAGGGAACACTAAAATAGCGAAATCTCTTTCAATACTGAAATCAGTTTCATTATATAGAATGTCAACAGATGTCTGGCCAAAACGTTCAAAGCTGATAAAACCTGATTTACCTCCCTGACTCAAACTGAATGCAATGAATGAATTTAAATAAAGAGATAATAAGCACCCAAAATCACTAGGGATGCCTCTACACAGCACCCTAAACTCGAAATAAGAAATGCAATTTGCCGTACACAAATTGCATGTCTTATTTCACAACTATTTTGAAAAAGGTTATTTGAAATTTGGCACGTCTACGCATCGCCAAATTTTGAAATAACTCACTATTTCAAGCCATACCTTATCCCAAAATAACCATGCAATGTAGAGATACTGTAGGTGACGTTGCAAATCACACCCTTGACAGTGTCACATGAGCCTCCCTTACTCAACACCCAAATGCACTATACCTATTCAAATATTTTACCACCAAAGTGTGAACAAAATACTAAATAAGGAATAAAAACTCATTGAATCTCCAATTTCTTCACATCTTCTTTGCAAAGTGGTGCCCGGAACAAGACACAATACTCCAAATGAGGCCTAATCAATGCAGAGTAGAGCAGAAGAATGACTTCTCGTGTCTCACTCACAACACTCCTGCTAATGCATCCCAGAATCATGTTTGCTTTTTTTTTGTAATAGCATCACACTGCTGACTCATATTTAGCTTGCGGTCTGCAGGACTCCTTCCTACATAGTCACTTCCCATTCTGCATGTGTGAGACTGATTGTTCCTTCCTAAGTGGAGCACTTTGCATTTGTCCTTATTAAACTTCATGATCCACTGCTTAGCATAGTCGATTTTCAATTATGCCTCTGACAATTAAGTGAAACATTGATTCCACAGTGAGGGAAGGACGTTCATTGAGCTGTGTGCTCTGTAGCTCTGCAGTTGCAGAGACCTAAACTGAGAATCTGCAGAGTGTCGGGAATTTCTGTGTCCTGCCGTATGACATTTGATGCCATGTCATACAGCTTTGCTGGATCAAGGCAACAATAAATATCTATATCTGTGTCAATGCGCATACCAATGTTAATGTCTCGACAGCTAGAGGAAATGTAAACCTAAGAGTTTTCAAAGTTCGTGAGACCGGAATTCCTCTCTCAATCACATAAATAAGAAAAGTTTGAGTGAAAATGAACAGGAAATGAGCAAATACTCCAGGCGACTTTGCAAATCTGCCTAGACGATATCACGTGGGCCTCTTTTCCCCCTGACAGAAATGCACTAGGTTCAAGATGATATTTGCCACTGATGTTGGACAGAAAAAAAAGAAAGAAAATAAAATCTCAATGAGACTCAGTGGTGTTTGTGGACTTCCAGCAAATTTTTGGTCAGTGTGTGTTTGAGACTATATTGTGATTCCCCTGCTCTCTGTTTGACCGGTTAGGTGCCCACTGCTTCCCTGAAATCAGTTTGACAACTCCCTTTTACTTTTCTTGGATGCAGGCACATGTGGGGTGCAGAGAGAGAGAGGGGGATGCATTGCTGGGGGCTTCAGGTATCCACCTGAATAAATCTTTTGGACCAAAATAATGCATGAGGTTCACACAAACAAGCAGAATATTTTCAGAAAAGGCCATCAAAAATGTCACATTTTGTGGACCCTGATTTTCAGCAGGTTTCACTTTAGTAATACTGATAGGAAAAAGTAAATGATGCAGCCATAGGTGGTGGCAGGAGAAAGGACCAGGGTTATGTCACATAAAAGCCATATGTAGGACTGAAGGGGTTAAATTTGTATTCCTCTAGGCAAGCCATGAACCCTTCTGGTGAAAATACCAGGGGTTCTTTATCAGATGGTCTTCTTCAGCCTCAACTCCCTATCCTTGCTAGCTGAGAACTAAGTATGGGATAAATAACATGACCTCTGCTCTCAGAACCCATGGGAACATAAGGCATGTCTATACTAGCCCCCTAATTTGAACTAGGAAGGTTAATGAGGGCAACCGAAATTGCAAATGAAGCACAGGATTTAAATATCCCATGCTTCATTAGCATGTTCCTGTCCGATCGCCTCATGGAATGGAATGAGGTTTAACTGTTAATTCGAACTAAGGGGTTTATCTCGGAATCCTGCTTCCCTGCTGAATGTAGACGCGGGCAGTTATTCCGGGCTAGTCAGTTTCCAAAATGGCAACCGGCCGGGAACATGCTACTGAAGCACGGGATATTTAAATCCTGGGCTTCATTTGCTATTTCCATCACCCTCATTAGCCTCCTAGTTTGAACTAGGGGGCTAGTCTAGACGTACCCATAGACACTGGCATTGGGACAGTATGCACACATCTGGTAAACAACTGGGGTGCATATAGACTGGCAAAATTTTGCAGAAAAGCGGCCGCTTTTGAGCAAAAACTTGCCGCCTGTCTACACTGGCCGCGAGTATTTGCACAAAAACACTGACTTTGTACTGTACAAAATCAGTGGTTCTTGAGCAAATCCTCCTATGCTCCAGCTCAGGAATAAGCCTCTTGCGTAAGTATTCTTGCGCAAGAGTGCCAGTGTAGACAGCCAAGTTAATTTCTTGCAAAAGAAAGCTAAAATGGCCATTGGAGCTTTCTTGTGCAAAAGAGCATCTACACTGGCACGGATGCTTTTGTGCAAAAGCAAATCTTTTGGGCAAAGGCACATGCCAGTATAGATGCTCTCTTGCGCAAATACTTTTAACAAAAAAACTTTTCCGTTAAAAGTATTGGCACAAAATCATGCCAGTCTAGATGCAGCCCTATAGTATAACAGGGAGTCCCTTGTCTGGTGAGTCTCACCAGGGACCTGGACCTTGGAGGGTGCCCTGGATCCCCCCTGGAGCCACTGTGGCCTGGTGCGAGGTGACAGGAACGGGACTCGCTGCAGACTGAAGGGGTGCAAGCATTTCTAAGTGCCTGTTACTCTTCTTTTATGCATTGCTCTGCCTGTGCTTATTGATCAGTCACTTTGCAGTATCTGTGTAACCATCCGGCAGTATTAACCCTGTAATAGTAGCGACATAGAGAGATTAACAAACACAATTATCCCTAATCGATTCTGTCTTGACGCGAATCCATAACCCTGTTTGGCCATGGCCCTGTGAGGTGTCAGGCTCTAAAGCCAGCTGCCCAGCTCACTGTGTGTATTTTTATAGGCTCTATTGAAATGGGACTTCTCGATCTAGGGCCTCCTGGCCTGGTTAAAATGGAAGCCCAACATACAATGTTCCTTTATGGTCAGATTTGGTGTCCTACAGTCTATCGAGATGCTGGAGAATATCAGACATGTCCAATGCCTCAGAATCTCACTTCCATTGCACCGGTTCAAATATGGAGTAATTTCCCCTTAATCCATTTGGGTTTATTTTATTGGCCCCAGGCTCACTGTGTCAGAGATGAACACACACTGGTTCAGGTGCACCATTGGTGGAAAAGCAAGGGAAAGAGAAGGGATGAATTTGGACCAGGCTGTTGGAAATTCACAGCAACTTATTAGTGGTTTTTCAGATAGGGACATGACTAGTGCTGTTGTGAATTAAACCCAAAGGTCCTAATTGCAAACCCTCCATCCCTACAGGGATATATTAAAGAAGACGCAGTGTAGAGTCCATCAAGGAATTCTTGCATCGTGTTTATACATTAGCTCTTGAAACTCCCAATTCCCCAGTTGTTGCTAACAGGCAGGCTCATGGGGCAGGGGACAGTCAGCTGGACTTTTCACTGATCTGAATCCAGGTGCTTTTGCTGAGGTCCAAATGACAGTTAAAGGTGATGGCCATTTGGTAGCTTTTGCCCATTTCATTCTGGACACTTGTTAAAAAAATATGGCTATAACCCCAGCCCTAGAACATGCATGAGGTCAACAGATGGAATGAAGCTGACTCCTATTGGAATTTGACCTATTCCTCTGTGAATCATAGAATCATAGCACACTAGAACTGGAAGGGCCCTCGAGAGGTCATCGACTCCAGTCCCCTGCCTTCACAGCAGGACCCAGTACTGCCTAGACAATCCCTGCTACATGTCATTAGTTTGTTAATCACTCTATAACTTCGATGGGGTAACAGACATTTCTGCTCCACATTAGAATTCTGAAAGTCAGAGCAAATTTGTTCAGGATACAATAAAATGTAGACAAACTATGGAGCCTTTGCAACCAATAGGATTTACGTTACTTGAGAAATCCTAGGAGGTGCCTAAATACCTTTAATTTTACCCTATAACTCATTAAAGTAATAGAGCTTATCCCCCATCTTTGAAATTAATAAAAAAATTCTATGCATTGGTCTAAAATTGATCCACAGAATGTCTCAGGTCCAGTGGAGGGCAACACAAATAATTAGGGGACAGGATCACATGACTCACAAGGAGAGGCTGAGGGATTTGGGCTTATTTAGTCTATAATGCACTCTCCTCTCTTGGGTGGGCAGACTTTTCATCCACCAAAGCACCTCCGACTGGCTCTCCTGCTGTCAAAGTCCTCTTTTTGCTTTAATTACCCCTCCTGCCATGTTCTACGTAACTGATTGGAAAGTTATGGGGAAAAATCAACGTTACATAAAATTAACTCCCACCTGCAAGGAGAAAGAAAACCTCTTTTTCATGCACCTTTGGGAACTGCCTTCGTGTGCTACTCACCATGCAATAACATAAGACAGCCCGACTTCAGGGGAGCAAAGTGACATTACTTTATTATGTAGAGTTCACACCTGTGAGCAACAATAACCCAAAACCTGAGAGGCAAAGCAGGCTGCTCCCCAAAATAGAGGGGCATAACTCTAGGCTGGCTGGCTGCAGAATGAGGCATGTCTACCACGGCATTTATTGCCATCCAGAGCTCCCCAGTCTGCAGCCGTGAGCAGAGAAACACCTTTCCATGACGGTGAGAGCCTGTCCATTCCACACCGCTCCCATTGTTGGGGACAATGTTTTCTGCATCCCGGCAGTAGTTGGGTCAGGTAGGAAAAGAAAGGAAGAGTCCCCGTTCTCACAAGAGTGTCTTAAACCACAAGACAGCTAGTCACTAAAAGAAAACACATTGAGTGTGTATTTCTGCCCAGCCAGCTGTTCTGTGGCAGATGACCCTTGAAGCTCAGTCAACCACTGATTATCCATTTTTCTGGCAGTTCTGGAGAATAAAATCCTGAGCAACAAAGCCATAAAAGCATTCTCACTGCCTCTCAGCTGATGAGAATGGATAGACTTTGGGCCAGGAAGCAACTCCAAGGATGACTGTGTAGCTTGGAAGCTAAGATGCACAATTTGTCTGTAAGGGATTGAAATTCAACTCCCTGTTTCAATAACTGATTAATAATTTAAGCCAAATGCCATCACTTTAATGAGAGAGAGAGAGAGAGAGAGAAAGAGAGAGAGAGAGAACACAAGCTAGGGCAGAGAGTTTTTCAATTCAGAAGCTGTGACTTGATCTTTGCATCCCAGTCTGGATCCCATAGTGCCTCTTGGTGGGCTTAGTTGTGATTCCCTGTCACAGAAATTAATGTCTCTTCTGCTTGTTAATTTCTCCTTCATACCAGATGACGCAATCACCCTTCATATTTCTGCAGATGAGAATTGAAAATCATTGCACAGAGGAAAGTGAATATTTGTTTTAATAGGAGAAATAAAGTACACGACGAGGCTTCTTACTAACCTCAAAGGGGAAGTCATTGAAAACAACATATTCAAAAGGGGGAACAAGAGAAGGGGAACTAAAAACAGCCAACACAAAGCTCTAGAGAAAAGGGAAGGTCACATTTCAAAGGAAATTAATAAACAGAGAACTTCTCTTCTCAGTGGGAATCACTGTTAATCTTATGTATTAGATCAGTAGATCTTCTAAAACAAAAGGAATCACCGTTCATCCTACTTTGTTGTAAGAAGAAAGTTAAATGATCTCAATGTTGAAAAGTTCTTGTCTAACGCTCCCAGGTCAGTCGGATCTCTGGATATGGAACTCCAAACACACACCAAGAATAATGGTAAACTGCCGCAAGAAAAGTGTTGCAATCTCCTTGTTGAGGTTGGCTGTGATTTTTTAAATCAACCAAAGGGAATTAAACATCCAACAGCCTTTGAATGTCAAAGCAAGTGAAGCACCTAACCTTCTATGCGCCTTTGAAATTCCCCACCGTGGTGCCTGTTGACCTAACACCCATCCTTATGGTGTTTCTGGAGAGCGAGGGGTTCCTTCTCCCACATTCTGTGGGAACGTGCTGGGTATATGGGATGGGAGAGGTGGAGATGAAATTTTTTTCTGACCTTAAACATATTGCAGGGCCGATAACACTTCCACGAAAACCACACCTTTGTGGGATAGATGCAGCCTATGCATCCTATGGGACCTTTGTAGTGTAGACATCCCCACATCTCTGGAGTTTCTGGCTTGAAGGAGCTGGCAGGGCTGTGGTGTGGAGTTGTGGGGTTCTGGAAGGGTGCGCCCCAATAGACATGTTCCTGGGGATTGTGAGCATCATTGCAGGGCCCTTTCCTCAGTAACCTACACTGAACACCTTTGAGGCCTGTTAATGATTCCTTCACATCGTGACTTGGCCTGCCAGCCAGGACACTTAGTTCCGTCCTTTCAGGTGTAAAACAAAGACCCCAGCAAAACACAAAGAAGAAATTCTTCTGCCCTTGCTGAGTGCAATTCTTTTCAAAGCCTTCAAGGCCTCTCCCAGGGGCTCCCAAATTATGTCCTTACCCACTGCAGAGTGTGTCCCCCCAGGCCTTTCATTCTGAAGGCGCCTCTCCCCCAAGTCCCTGACCCTCAGGGCTGCTCCCTAGAATCCTGCTCCCCTGCTGCCCTTCCCCCTTCTGGGCCAATCTCTAAACCCCCACTCGGCTAGTCCCAGATCTGTCGGCATCTACCCTCAACTGGTAGCCGGCTATTTGTAGTCACGTTCTGAGGGAGCTAAGGACTCTGTCTCCCAGCTAAGGACTCTGTCTGGACCAGGCCTCTGGACACACACAGGGCAGCAGGCAGTCCAGAAGTGGCAAGCACAGGAACTGAATAAAACACTGAGGCCGGCTGCAAGGAAGCTCCCAGAAGGAGAAGTGCCAGATAGCTCTACTCTGCTTGGAGCACGGGGAATGAAACAACAACAACAACAACAAAAGTGGCCTTAGCAAAAGAACTTGCTGAGTTATAAATAAGGGCTCCTGGAGGGAGGAGACAGACATGCCCTTTCTCAAGCTGGGGAGTGGGAGGATCTGGCTACCAGGGAAGCTGGAGTCTTCCTGAGACAGAGCAGGGCTGAGGGGAATGTACTGTGGGCTGCTCTCCTGCCTAGGCTGAGAACACTAGGGGTGGAGGCAGAACAAGGCTGGGGAAAGGCAGGAAGAGCTGGGGGGCTCTGGCCAGGCAAGATCCCAGGCTGTAGGGCCTGAGGTAAGGCCTGAGGCTAGTAGGGCTACAGGGAGGCAGCCTGGATAGGCAAAGGCAGCAGGTCCCCGCCCCTGCCAATGAGGAGTGGCCATGTCAGGCTGCCATTTGCCATTGAAGAAGAGGCAAGATGACAACCAGCCTTGGACCACCTACAGGTGTAGGGGGATTGGGGATTCTCTGGAGGGAGGACACTAGAGTGCAGGGGCACAGACCAAGGTACCAGTTGGGGTGACATCAGCTGAAAGGGGGCGCTCCAGGGCTGAAGAGCTAGTTCCCAAAGTGACCAGCAGGAGGCACTCTTAGGGGGGTGAGCTTGCCCCACAATGCCTGCTCTTACATATCTCCAGGGATGGAGATTCCACAACCCCCCTAGACAATTTATTCCACTGCTTCATCACCTGCACAGGTAGGAAGTTTTTCCTAATGTGTCCAACCTAGAGCTCCCTTGCTGCAGTTTCAGGCCACTGGGCCCAAAAGATGTCAGTAGGAAAGGCTTTGGTAATGGATACAAATTGCTGAATGATTTGGGAATGAAAATGATAGGCACAATGGTAAAATAAAGACTCTTGTGAAGCCCACACGCAAGATTGCAGGAATCATGGCGTTTGAGGTCACGTGGCCCAACATTTCCAGGCGTTTCTCCATGGGTGTGTCACTCACGTAAAATCCTTTTATGATCCGAGCCTGAAGTACGACAGCCGCAAGAAAATGTAGGGTTTGTCTTCTTCAAAACTTTCAGCCCTTTGTTGTATTTTATCCAGATAATCCCATACCAGGCACAAGATGGGGGAAATGGAAGTTGTACCCACTTTCTTTTTCGATTGATCTAAATTATGATCTCTGCCAAGAACAACCTTACCTTGGTGCTCATGGTAGCTCATCAGCACCTCCCTACCCTCATTTACTTCTTCCTGGGAAAGTTTTCCTCCTTGGGGACCTGCTGCAGCTCTACCATCCAGGCCTGGCTGCATGCAGGTCTCACTGCCGTGTAGCGGCTGTTTCACAAAATATTATTTATGCGCTTATTTAGTAGTGCAGAAAGGTCTTAGCAGAAATATTTACTAATGTGTAAGCCAATGCGTTATGCTGAGTTTATGAGCAAAAGCTAGCACCTCGATCCTGGATAACTGGATTGCTGGGTAGTGACATAGAAAGATTTTTGGGACATTGATAATGTTTAGTTTCCCCAGTGATAACACTGCACTGCTGTGACACCTAGTGGTCAGAATTTATAGTTTTCACGTCCTGCTCTTTTTCATTCTACCCCCTTTCCTCTTAACACTAAGGCTGTGTCTAGACTACATGCCTCTGTCGGCAGAGGCATGTAGATTAGACAGATCAGCAAAGGCAAATGAAGCCGCGATTTAAATGATCGCGGCTTCATTTACATTTACATGGCTGCCGCGCTGAGCCGACAAACAGCTGATCAGCTGTTTGTCGGCTCGCGCGCTAGTCTGGATGTTCCCCCTGTCGACATCAAAGCCCTTTGTCGGCAGCCCCGTTATTCCTCGTGGAATGAGGCTTACCGGGGCTGCCGACAAAGGGCTTTGATGTCGACAGGGGGAACGTCCAGACTAGCGCGCGAGCCGACAAACAGCTGATCAGCTGTTTGTCGGCTCAGCGCGGCAGCCATGTAAATGTAAATGAAGCCGCGATCATTTAAATCGCGGCTTCATTTGCCTTTGCTGAACAAACAAATCTACATGTCTCTGCCGACAGAGGCATGTAGTTTAGACGTACCCTAACATGCTACATCGGCATCATCTTTACTATCCCTTGAATCCCCGCCACCAACAGGAGGCAAAAGTCGTTTTTCCACTTGCTTCTCCCCCCTCATCTTCTGTACGCCATTCAATGGGATTTTATTATTCTCCACTGGCTCGCAAAGTCCAGCCCACTGAAGCTAGGTCTACATTGTAGCTTTTTCCGATTGCTTTTCCGAAAGAGGCTTTTCTGCTTTTCTGAAGAACAAGGTATACAGGGCTTCCCAAAAGAGCACGTCTGCTCTTCCATGAAAAAAAGTGGAAAAGCAAACTCATTCCCTGGATGCTGCGGCGGTTTTCCAGGATACCAGAGGTATCTCAGAAACCCCGCTCATTGTAGACATAGGCATTGAGACCTGAACAAAGGGTTCTGTCCCTTCTAAAAAGTTCTGACTTCCCTGTCCGATCCCCTCATCTGTGAAATACAAAGTTAAAGGCATCCCTGAGATCTTCTGTGGATCAATTTTAGACCTACACACCAGTTCATAGAATCCAAGTGAACTTCTTTTTATTAATTTCAAAGATAATAAGCTCTGTTGTTTTAATGAGATATAAAGTAAAATGTTTGTTGCAACCGTAGATCCGTGGCACTTTAGGTTGTTTTTCAACTGGTACCAGCTCTCTCTGATGTCCTGAAAGACAAAAAAAACATTTCCTACACCTTCTAGTTTGAGTTAAAGATTAGCATTTCTTAAACAAAAAATTAAGCCAATCATTATAAACCCAGCCAGGCCAGTGCGCCTGAAGATGTGACAATGTTGTGGCTGGGGGCAATGCCGGTTAACAAATTTTTCTGGTGAACAGAGTGCCGGATAACAAAGGTTTCATTGTATTTGTTCTATAGCCAGGCCAGGTTTGTACATACCCTTACAGTGTAAAAAAACCTTTTAGTTCACCTCTAAAATATTGAAGTGAAAATTCTATCATGAAAGCTGAATTTAAATTCTTCTATAAAATCTATATATTTGCGGCCTATTCAAAAGAGTCCTTTTTTAGCTCAGCCCCAGCTGTGGGTGGCATAGGGCCGGAGGGCGGTAGACTCTGCTGTGAGCAGTGCAGAGTTCGGGGGGACTCAGCCCCCAACTGAAGGTGGCATAGGGCTCAGGGGTGTGGGTCAGCCCCCAAGCTCAGGGAAGGGGCCTTCCTTAGGCTGGCGGCGGTAGACCCCACCATGGGCAATGCAGAGTTCAGTAGTGGGGAACTCAGCCCCAGAATCAGATGTGATTCTCCCAGCCCCAGGAGGCAAAGAGAGGGTGGCGTGGGTGGGCATTGCCGAGATTGGGGGGGGGGGGAGTTTAGGCAGGGCCCCCCTCCCCTGGCTGTTTTATGTTTAAAAATATGGTCACCTGGCGGGGGGGGGGGAGGGACGAGGGTCCTTACATTTCTTTACTTCTCCCTTGGAACCGGAATCACAGCTTCAGGTTTTCTCCCCTCCTTTCTGGCTGCTTGTTTTTGCTGTGCACCCTCTGGTGGTGGTTTGCATTCCTGCGCCTTACCAGAGGGGTTTGCTGACCTCTGTGATTAACACGAGTTAATGTTTTTAACGTGTTAATTCTGCCCTGTGTTAATCGCAGGCATTAATGCCCACGAAAAGGCAGCCCGAAGAAATTGCATTTCCTCTCATGCATTCGAGCTGTTAAGTTCCAATAGAACCCCTTATTTTCTTTTAGGAAATTTTAGGAGATTTAAAGTGTCCATAGTCAAATATTTAAATCATATTGGCTCTTTGCCTGGATTATTTACAGACATTCCTCAGGAAAAGGGCCCATTTTTCCTTTAGAAAGGCTGCAAAAAAACCAAGAATTCTTTTTCTATAACACTTTTCCTTTTTAGCATTTTTACCATTTAGCATTTTGGGCTCAGCCCTGCTATGACCGAGGGTATAGACCCCTTTAAAATATCCAACTATTCTCCAATTTGCCGAGTTGGAAAGTGGAATACTAAATGCCTCTCCTTAATCAACCATCCTATGACCGATAGTGTATATACCTTTAAGACAATTCCTCTTTTCCTGGAACGAGAAATCGAATTCTCCTCTCTTCTTTCTAGTGCCGGCAATTCTACAACCAGGGGAGTGAGAAATCTAATTATCCTCACCTCTTTACCTGGCCTTCTACCACTGCAGGTATACATACCCTAATGATTGATTACGACAATATCCCAAAACCATTTCTGCAGTACTGTCTTCTTTTACATTGGTTCTCAAGAACAACAGTGTATGCTACCTCCTTTCACAAGTCTCCACTAATAATGTTATGCTTATAAGAAGCACATGGGATCTTTTTCAGGAGAAAAGGCAATATGCTACATTTATTGAGAAAGCAGCTGAAAAACAGTTAATATATGTTTCATAAAGACAACCCCTCCCCCCCGCCACACACAAAGTCTTGTTGTTGCTTAAAATTTCCTGTCTGTTGCTCACATTAACTTACTGGCCAGGCAAGTTAAATGCAAGAGCGAGGCGTGAAGGCTTCTCTTGGTCTGGAACAACACTCCAGTGTTGACAAGACAAGACCTGGAGATTTGTATGAGATGCCCCATCTTTTATAGGACTTTTCTCCCATTCAGGCCTATGCAGTTTGCTTCATCAGCTCTTAATCCATCACCCTCCGTTCTGCTTAATATCTGTTTATCTGGGAGTTTATACTGATATCAGAATGTTGGTGTCATCTTCCCAGTGTTGTTTCAAGGCTGTCTTGTTTGTAACAGAGAGCTTGCTTCTTAACACTCCAAGGCTGTCCATGTGTCTTCTGTTAGTCTGCTTTTTATTGGTCCCAATTTATGGTAACTTGATGGCTCTGAGTCTTCCAGCTGCCTCCTCTTTTCCACTGTCTGGACTCTGAACTGTTGGGTCTACAAGTCATTTTCCCTCCAAACATGCACATTCCATTCACACCCCCTCTCCAGGAACTACACAATCAGCTCACACATGGGAGAAGGGACACAACTCTCCATACAAAAGGTATCAACCTAGCTTCTAAGACAAATCTTCTCCTAGTACAAACTTTTAATTCGTTCCTTATATTTTCTTTATAACACAATCTATATTCTAACTACTCCTAAGAGCGACAGTGTGAGCATGCTGACTCACAAGGGTCCTGCTTATCTCTTTCTGTCTTGACATCAGATACATACACAAGCAGTTGGCCTGATGGATCTTTATTAAGGGCCTAGAAGACTGTTCTTCACTGCTCACCAGAGCAGAGTGGTCAGCAGAGTTACAGTTGTATACAGTGAACCCTCGTTTATCGCGGTAGCTGAAAATCCGCGAAGTAGGGACACCATATTAAATGCTGCAATCAATTATGAAGTTCACATCTGCAGCCCTCACCTCAGGCAAATTTCACATGGATGTCAATACAAGATTTTTTTGGCTGAGCAAGGCCAGTACAGTTAGGCATTGGATTTCAGGAACCATCCTTTGCTGGCGGAAAAACGTTGTTTCTGAGGCTGGGAAAAAAGTCCGCGAAGTCGTGAATCCGCGATGGTTGAACCGCGAAGTAGCGAGGGCTCACTGTAACATTCATTCTCATACTACCCGTTAAGCACATCACATAAAACATTATAAAACTCTGTCGGCGATACTCCCCATGATTTTTCCAGGGACTGAGGTAAGACCGACTGGTCTGTCATTCCCTGGATTGTCCTTCTTCCCTTCTTTAAAGATGAGCACTACATTTGCCTTTTTCCAATCATCCAGGACCTCCCCCGACTTCCACGAGTTTTCAAAGATAATGGCCAATGGCTGGGGAATCACATCAACCAACTCCCTGAGCACCCCTGTGAAAATTTGCATGACCTGTTTCAGTCAACCTCACCCTGGTCTAGAGACGAGCTGAACCATTGAATATAGAGAAGTGATTATTCCCCTTTATTCTGCACTGTTGAGGCCCCATCTGGAGCATTGCATCCAGTTCTGGGGCCTCCAATATAGAAAGGATGTGGACACACTGGAGATGGTCCAGCAGAGGTCAATCAAAATGATAAGGGGGCTGGAGCACATGACCTAAGAGGAGAGGCTGAGGGAGTTGGGTCTGTTTAGTCTGGAGAAGAGAAGAGCGAGGGGGGATTTGAGAGCAGCCTTCAACTTCCTGAAGGTTCCAAAGAAGTTGTAGAGAGGCTGTTCTCAGTGGGGGCAGGTGGCAGAACAAGGAGCAATGGGCTCAAGTTGCAGTGGGAGAGGTCTAAGTTGGATATTAGGAAAAACTCTTTCCCTAGGAGGGTGGGGAAGCGCTGGGCTGGGTTCCCTAGGGAGGGGATGGAATCTCCATCCCTAGAGGTGTTCTAGTCCCGGCTTGACAAAGCCCTGTCTGGGGTGATTGAGTTGGGATTGGTCCTGCCTTGGGCAGGGGGCTGGACTTGATGGCCTCCTGAGGTCTCTTCCAGCTCTATGATTCTTTGATTCTATAATTGTTCCATTAATGTAGTGACTGACTCTCAAAGGGACCAGACCCTCTGACAAGGGGGAACAGCCTGTATGAATTGGGGGGAGTCAGCGTCCTCACCCTCCCTAAAGTGTGCGTGGGGTGGGGAAGGATTGGGGCTGGGACAGTCCCAGAATGGGGGGAGCACCCCCAGCCAACCCCTTTCACCTGCTTGGTGATTCTGTCTCTTTTCTATAGGATTTTCTGAGAGGCAATCCCATTTTCTGGGCCCAACCACACCCTCACTTTGCTGGAAGGTATGGTAAGAGGAAGCTGTGTGCCAAATTCAGTAGTCCTAGCTCTTACAGTTTAGGGGGAGTTCTTAGAATCCTAGAATCCAAGGGCTGGCAGAGATCTCAGGAGTCTTCAAGTCCAGCCCCCTGCACAAAGGAGGATCAATCCCAACTAAAGCAACCCAGCCAGGGCTGTGTCAGGATGAGACTTAAAAACCTCTAGGGATGGAGATTCCATGACCAGCTTAGGTCACCCCTCCCCGTGTTTCCCTACCCTCCTAGGGAAATAGTTCTCCTAATCTCCAACCTAAACCTCCCCCTTGAACAGGCAGACAGACAAATATTTCCATATACAGGCAGTCCCCGACTTACGTGGATCCGACTTACGTCGGATCCCTAGATACGAACGGGGTGAGGCAACTCCCGCACATGCGCAGCAGCATTCCCGGGGCTCGCTCACCTGGGTCCTAGGATCCTCCTCCTCCTCGGGCCGGCTCCGACTGGGGTCCCGCAGAGCTGCCGGGCAGAGGAAAAGTGCCTCCCCACACCCGCTGCCCCCCCACCCCCCTGCCAGCAACAGGCTGCCCCCTCCCCTGAGCAACAGGCTGCCGAACAGACAAAAGCAGCCTCTCTGCCCCTCCTCCCCTCTATACATGCCGGGCTCCCGGAGCGCAGCAGCGTCCCCGGGGCTCGCTCACCTGGGTCCTAGAATCCACCTCCTCCTCCTCTTCGGCCGGCTCCAACTGGCCTCTGCCTGCAGCAGCTGGCCACAGGGACAGGGATCCCGCAGAGCTGCCCGGCAGAGGAAAAGTGCCTCCCCACGCCCGCTGCCCCCCCACCCCCGCGGCCTCGCATCCTGCACGCTTCCCCCCTCCCCCCCTGCCAGCAACAGGCTGCCCCCTCCCCTGAGCAACAGGCTGCCGAACAGCAGACAAAAGCAGCCTCTCCGCCCCTCCTCCCCCTATACATGCTGGGCTCCCTGGGCAAACAAAGACTCCACCAAAACAAACAAAGTGCTGGCCTCATTGTGTTAGCAAAAAAAGGACCCTCCTCCTAGAACCCTGGGTGGTGTGTGGAAATAAAGCTATTAGCTCAAAGCATGGTGCAGAGCTGTTTGGTATTTGATGAGTTACTCCTTTAGTCCTGAGTTTGTCACAGGGACAGAAATAGATGTGAAATCTTCTGAACAGGGGAACAGACAGCAAAACAAACATTAGAGGGGAGTTAACCTTTCCCTATGCTATCCAAAACTAAAAAAAAATGTTTGGCTAGAGTTTCCACTACAATATGTACCAGTTCCGACTTACATACAAATTCAACTTAAGAACAAACCTACAGTCCCTATCTTGTACGGAACCCGGGGACTGCCTGTATAGAGTAGACTGATTACTTCTGTCCAATCTCGGGAGAAGGTAATCAGCAGAAAAAGTCCCTATCCTCAGTGCGTAGTTTCAAAAGCAGGTTTTTGTGTAACCAGAAAGAGGGAATTTGTGTTAACCACATCACTGGCCCAAATTTCTCACACTGCTGTGAAATGTTGTACATAGGAAGTAAATTTAAGTCAAAATTAACCTTTTTTGGTAAGTCATTTCATGGTGAACAATGTCTTTTAGACTAAAAATATTTCTCTTCATGTTTTCATGATTTATTCTTTTCCAACAACCAAAACCAACAAAATCAAAAGAGAAATTATTCTTGTTAATGTTCGATTTTCATTTCCTATAGAATATTGGTTTTAAAATAATCTATTTGTTAAGCAAAATATTTTCACTGAAAATCAATTTGTTTCCCTGAAAAAAAAAAGTTTCATTTTCAAAAGGGGAATGTACCGGTATTTGTGTATTATTAAAAAAAGCAGCAAAAGGATCAGTGACATCAAGGGGGAAAAAGTTTGTTTTACATTAATTATTACTGGAATTTTCTTATCCGCTCCATTTGTAAAACTAGGCAAGAAATAGCACCTGGCGCTGATACTCCCCCCCTCCCCCACACACCCCACCCAAGCTGATCTGATTGCTTTAATATTGGGGAAATGTTCTTGAAATTATACACAATTTTTAAAGCTCATAATTGATAACGGTAAAATGTCAGAAGTAGGTTTTTCAACCCGTTTTCACTCTTACTTCCACCCCCTACCTAAAGATGACCCATTACAAACCAAACCGATTGCATCTCTGAGGGTGTGTCTAAACTACATGGCTCCATTGATGGAGCCATGTAGATTAGGCCGATCGGCAGAGGGAAATGAAGCCACGATTTAAATAATCGCGGCTTCATTTAAATTTAAATGGCTGCCGCGCTGAGCCAACAAACAGCTGATCAGCTGTATGTCGGCTCAGCACGCTAGTCTGGACGCTCCCGTGCCAACCTGAAAACCTTTTATCGACCTCCCCGTTATGCCTCATAGGATGAGGTTTACCAGGGAGGTCGATAAAGGGCTTTCATGTCGACAGGGGAGCGTCCAGACTGCCCTGAGCTGCCGACAAACAGTTAATCGGCAGAGCGGGGCAGCCATTTAAATTTAAATTAAGGCCCAATTATTTAAATTGCGGCTTCATTTCCCTTTGCCGAACAAACAAATCTACATGGCTCCATCGATGGAGCCATGTAGTCTAGATGTACCCTGACTGAGTAAATCATCCCACATTACCTGAATTTCATTTGAATCTCACAACATTCAGCCGAAAGTGCTACATTCTTGGGCATGGCAAGCATCTTTGGACAGCTTTTCTCAGGGCCTCCTTCACATCTTTGTTTCTCAGGCTGTAGATGAGCGGGTTGACCAGGGGCGTCAGGACCGTGTACAAGAGAGAGAACACTTTGTTCAGCGCTCGCAGGGTGCCGGTTTTGGGGAGCATGTACACAATCATTATGGCCCCGTAGAAAAGTGTCACCACCATGAGGTGGGAGGAGCAGGTGGAAAAGGCCTTTTGCCTCCCATTGGTGGAAGGGATTCCCAGGATGGTGGAGATAATGCTCACGTACGATGCCAGGGTTAGCAGAAACGGGGGCAAGGTAGTGATAAATGTCAGCATGAATGTGATGAGTTCCATCAGGTGGGTGTCGCTGCACGACAGTTTTATCATGGGGGTGAAATCGCAAAAGAAATGGTCGATGACACTCGGCCCACAGAACGTTAATTGTGACATGAAAAATATGATGATGGCACTAACTAAGATGCCGGTTATCCAAGATCCAGCAGCTAGTTGTCTGCAAATGACATTATTCATGATGGATGCATAATTGAGTGGTTTACATATGGCCAAGTAACGATCATAAGACATCGCAGATAGGAGATAACACTCCACAGTCAGTAGGAAACCAAAGAAATAAAATTGGGCAATACAGCCACTGACAGAGATGGTCCTGTCCCCTGTCAGGAGACTGGCTAGCATTCTGGGCAGGATGGTGGAGCTGTAGCAGCTCTCCAAGCAGGACAAGTTCTCCAGGAAGAAGTACATGGGGGTGTGAAGGTGCCGATCGGCTACAACTAGTAATACAATGAGAAGGTTCCCAGCCATGGTCGCCATGTAGATCACTAGAAATAGCAGGAAGAGAAGGGGCTGCAGTTCAGTGAGGTCCCCAAATCCCAAGAGGATGAACTGTTTGATAGAAGTGACATTCTCCTGTTTTGGGTCTGCCATCAATTTTGTCTAGGGCTACGAAAAAGAATACATATTATCATCAAATCTAAGAGAAACTCTAACCCATCAATTAATACCATGAATGTTCTAAACCACGCCCAATATTTTGTTCTTACATTGGCTTAGTTGAGGAGACAAGATAAGTTATCTATCTATCTATCTATCTATCTATCTATCTATCTATCTATCTATCTATCTATCTATCTATCTATCTATCTATCTATCTATCTATCTGTCTGTCTGTCTGTCTGTTTCCACACACCTCATCTATAGAATCATAGAATCACAGAACACTAGAACTGGAAGGGACCTCAAGAGGTCATCGAGTCCAGTTCCCTGTCCTCATGGCAGGACCAAGCACCATCTAATTCATTGTACTTCTGTACCATTTATCAATCTAGCCATCCCCAACCCCCCATCCCCATCTTTCTTTCAAAATCAAAACCATTATGACAACTGGAGATTTTTTTCTGGATCAACAGAGGGAAATTCACATAGGGGAAAAAAAACAATGCAAAACTATACGACGAGGACTATATGGCTAGTTGCTGGTGGTGTCTTGAAATGGATCCGGGGGTTCTAGTGGATTGTAAACTGAATATTCAATGAGAATGCGAAGGCACTAAAAAGGTAAATGTCATTTTTGGTTTGTGTGAAGGAGAGTGTTGAATCAAAACACACAAGAGGACCTCTAGTCCTCAACTGCATCCAATTCTGGGCAGCCCACTTTAGAAAGGATGTCGACAAATTGCAGAGAATCCAGAGGACAGCAACAACAATGACAAAATGTTTAGAAAACTTGACTTGCCAGACAAGGTTAAAACACATGCATGTTTAGTCCTGAGAAAAGCAGGCTTGGGGGAGGGGGCTGATAGTATTGTACAACTATGTTAAGAACGATTATAAATATTGTGTGGCATAATGAAGTACAATGATCGATTTTTCTCCTCCCCACAGAAAGGTATGATGAAAAGTAATGCACTTAATCTAGAGCAAGGGAAGTTTAGGTTAGACATCAGGGGAAACAATTCTAACTCTAAGGGTAGCTTAGTTCTGGAAACACCATCTACATCATCCCTGATAGATGTCGATCTTTTGAGGAGAAACGTGATGTTCGTGTAACTAAGGCTACCTCTAGTCTGCAGCTGTTTTCTGAGATACTGGAGGTATCCCAGAAAAGTTGTACTGTGTCCAAGGAATGATTCCACTTTTCCAAAAAAAAAATTAAGAAAAGCAGACGTGCTCTTTTACCATCCCTGTGAACCTCATTTTATGAGGAAGAAGGGATGTGTCGAAAGAGGAGGTTTTTCCAAAATTTGGCATTGTATAGATGCACCAAATTTCAGAAAAGTCTTTTTTGAAAGAAAAGCAGAGAAAGATACACAATTTGTGTATCTTTTTCCAACTTTTCTTTGTAGTGTAGACATAATCTAACAGAAATAACAGAGAACCAGTGAGGATGAGGTCTAGCCTTTGGTTTTTCCTTAAATGCAGCTTGCTGTATCCCCTCTAACATTCCTCTTTCATCCACCCATTGTCCCCCATTGTCAACAGAGCAATCACATTCTTTGTAGCAGAGCAGAGCAGAGCAGGTATTTTGCTTCCTGCTCTAAAGCAAAGTGTATCATTTCAACTGGAAAGAGAATAAAGCTGCTTTACCTATAACATTGTGGCCAGCTGTAATTTTTCAGATGCCTTCTTCACTCAGAATCTCATGCCGAGGCTCTGTCTTCTTTCCTCCTTTCCTTTCAAATCAGCAAACTAAAATGCACTCAACAAAGAGAACAATAGAGAAAACTGCCCACCCTCCCACCTCTGTTTTCTATCTTGGCTGATTTTGCTTTTATGCTTTCCCTAAAAGTAACATGCCACTCACTTCCGCCTTCTTGTGAGGAGATTCACATGTCCCTTGACATTTCTGCTGATGAGAATTCGAAATTGCCTGAACGAGAAAAGAACTTATACATTTATGCTTGAGACATGAAAAATTAGTGAGTCAAACATCCAACTTCAATGGCCTTGTAATGGAACGAGGAGAACTTTTCACCTCAAATATTTAACCTTACCTTTCTCACTGAAGATAGGAGAAGAAAAGTCCTAGATTCCATGGAAATCATCCATTTTACTGAGTGTTACCGAAAAGGAAGATTATTGGTCCAAAGGATTGGGTCCAAAGTCCTTTGATGTCAATGAGGTTCTGCCAATTAATTTCCTTTGGATGGATAAATGGGGATTTAAATAAATAAATATTTGAATGGAAAAGTCTCTGCTGTCCAGTAAGGAAGTGGTTTAGAAACACAAGTAGGGGAGGACAGGCCCACCTGCATTGGAAATGGGGGATACGCAGGGTCCCAGCTGAGATAGATGGTCTCGGTAGAGTAGAAACGGGAGGGTCACGAAAAGACCCTGGCATGGGGAGAGCATGGAGGGCCCTAGAATGGATGAGGCGAGAACGAAGGGGCACTGGAAGATAAGTATATGGGTGGGGAGGGTTTGCGAGAGGTACACAGTGCCGTGTGGTAGGAACCCTATTGCCTGAGAATTTTAAATAAATAAATAACTAAACTGGGCGATGGAGGAATATCTATGAACTGGGGATGGAGATCCCGCCTCCGCAGTGGTCAACCCCAGTTATAATCACAGTCACAGGGGAAAGCCCTTATGTGAAATAACTTAATTATTTACTCGTGCCCACCCCAGTGATGAGTCCTCTTCCTTGCCAAGGAGGAAAGAAAATATAAACACATAGTTGAGAGAAGTAAGTGAGCATATGAAGTGACGCATCTGGCATGGGGGAGAGGTAGATAGTTGGCGGTCAGGGAAAGGGTCCAGAGTAACCTAGACAAATGGGAGGTTTGGGCCAAAAGACATCTGATGAGGTTCAACAAGGACAAGTGCAGGGTCCTGCCCTTGGGACAGAAGAATCCCAAGCAGTGTTACAGGCTGGGGACCGACTGGCTAAGCAGCAGTTCTGCAGAAAAGGACCTGGAGATTACAGTGGATGAGCAGCTGGAGATGAGTCAACAGTGTGCCTTTGTAGCCAAGAAGGCTAATGGCATATTGGGATGCGTTAGGAGGAGCATTGCCAGCAGATCTAGAGAAGTGATTATTCCCCTTTATTCAGCTCTGGTGAGGCCACATCTGGAGTATTGCATCCAGTTCTGGGGGCCCCACTACAGAAAGGATGTGGACACACTGGAGAGGATCCAGCAGAGGGAAACCAAAATGATGAGGGGGCTGGAGCACATGACCTACGAGGAGAGGCAGAGGGATTTGGGTTTATTTAGACTCCAGAAGAGAAGAGTGAGGGGGGATTTGAGAGCAGCCTTTCGCTCCCTGAAGGGGGGTTCCAAAGAGTCTGGAGAGAGGCTGTTCTCAGGGGGGACAGATGACAGAACAAGGAGCAATGGGCTCAAGTTGCAGGGTGGGAGGTCTAGTTTGGATATTTGGACAAACTATTTCCCTAGGCGGCTGGGGAAGCACTGGGATGGGTTCCCTAGGGAAAAGGTGGAATCTCCATCCCTAGAGGTGTTTAAGTCCCAGCTCGACAACACCCTGTCTGGGATGATTGAGTTGGGGCTGGTCCTGCTTTGGTCAGGGGGCTGGACTCGATGACTCCTGAGGTGTCTTCTGACCCTGGGATTCTAGGATTCTATGGTCAGCCAAGCTCCCTGGGTCGCCTGCAGAAGACATTCCTTCTCTGACATTTTCCCATGAAAATTCATGAGAGAGATCTGTTTCCTTGATATAAGCTGAAGGAAATGCATGTGAGTAAAAGGCTGCCTGGGCCTTATAGTCTAGGGTATGTCTACACTACCCCGCTAGTTTGAACTAGCGGGGTAATGTAGGCATACCATACTTGCTAATGAAGCCCGGGATTTGAATTTCCCGGGCTTCATTAGCATAAGCGGGGAGCCGCCATTTTTAAATCCCCGCTGCTTCGAACCCCGTGCAGCGCGGCTACACGGGGCTCGAACTAGGTAGTTCGGACTAGGTTCCTATTCCGAACTACCGTTACTCCTCGTGAAACTCCTCGTGAAATTCAAATCCCGGGCTTCATTAGCAAGTGCATTAGTTCGAACTAGGAGGGTAGTGTAGACATACCCCTACTGAATAGCTTTCTATACGGTTCCCCACAGGACTCTTGCCAGCAAGCTGAAGGAGTATGGATTGGATAAATGGACTGTAATGTGGATAGAAAGCTGGCTAGATAATTGGGCCCAATGGGTAGTGATCAATGGCTCGATGTGTGGTTGGCGGTCCGTTTCAAGCGGAGTGCCCCAAAGGATCAGTTTGAGGGCCAGTTTTGTTAAACATCTTTATTAATGTCCTGGTTGAGGGGATGAATGAGGTTTTAAGTCCCGGCATGACAAAGCCCTGGCTGGGATGATTGAATTGGGGTTGGTCTTGCTTTGGGCAAGGATCTGGACCTGATGACTCCTGGGGTCTCTGCCAACTCTGAGATTCTAGAATTAGAAGAAATGGAGATGAATCTGTTCACATGATCATGGTGTGAATGAGGAGTGACTGCACTACAGTGAAACAAACTCATTTTCCTCTCACTCAAACTGGTAGAAATCATTATCTCTTTTTCCTGCACCGGAAGCATCTATGTCTGGCCATTATTGCGGAAAAATGGTGTAGTGTACACACGCCCAATGTGAGCCTGGGGTACGTGAACAAGGGAATGCTAAGTGGAATAGAGAGCTCATTTTACCTCCATATTTGGGTCTGTCATGATCGCTTCTTGAATATTGTGTCCAGTTTTGATGTCCCTAATTCAAGGGGAATTTTGATAAACTGGAGAGGGGTTCAGGAGTAGATCCACAAGAATGGTTAAAGAATTTTAAGAAGTGCCTTATAAGAAGAGTTCTTTAATTCAAAATAACTCCTAAAGCAGATCTTTCAGAAAAATTGTCAGTGACGGAGAAACAAATTCACAATGAACCTTGGTGAATTATGACAATTGTTAATTACACTAATCCTTAAACACTTACACCTTGTTTCCAAATTGAATGGGTCTAACTTCCACTTGCAGCCACTGGGGGTACGTCTAGACTACAGGGTTTTGTCGACAGAAGTTTTGTCGACAGATACTGTCGACAAAGCTTCTGTCAACAAAGAGCATCTAGACTACATCCAGTTCTGTCGACAAAGCAAGCTGCTTTGTTGACATAACAGTGTGGACGTAAAGAACAATGTAGATGCAATAATGCCTTCTATTGACAGGACTCTGTCGATAAAAGGTGTTATTCCTCGTAGAATGAGGTTTACATTCGTCGACAAAACTGCTGAGTTTTGTCGACGTTATGTTGACATAACTCAAAGGCAGTGTGGACGCAGGTATAGTTTTGTCGACAAAAGTCCAGTTTTGTCGACAAAACCCTGTAGTCTAGACACACCCTGGGTGATGTTGGACCTCAGTCTGCTAGACCGAAGAGTCCATTTTTTAGTAATTGCTCTTCTTTGATACTTACAAAGTGTCCTCAGGTCCTCCTTCCACCTTCTCTTTGACAAAGTAAATAGATGTAACTCCATGACTGGGTCACAATGAGGCAGTGGTCCTCGAACTCTGACAATGCTTGTGGGAGAAGTGTAGGGCCTGGTCCGGTACACCCGGGCCTCAACGTATCATCCTCTGTCCATCAGGTGACATACAATGGGGACATGAATGCAAATGTTGAAGCCTTTTATAAACCAGCACTCACAGGCCTGAGATAAGTACTTTCCCTACCTGCTGTTCACCTGCAGAGAGGTGCCCCAGGAATCCACAGGGTTCTTCCCATTTGAGCTACTGTACAAGAGGAGAGTGAGGGGACCCCTGGACTTGCTAAGAGATGAGAGGGAGGAGAAGGCCTCCCCTGATGGGGAATTGGTGATGGAGTAGGTACTGGCTTCCCAAGAAATGTTTGCTGAGCTGTTAGGCCTGGCCAGAGAGAACCTGGGCAGGGCCCAAGAGAAGCAGAAGGTCTGGTATGACAGCAAGGCATGGGCCCGCGCCCATTCCTCTGGGGACCAAGAACAAGCTGCAAGCAGCCTGGGATGGACCCTTTAGGGTCATCAAGCACCCGATTGAAGTGAACTGTGTGGTGGAGCTGTCCTCACAGACACGGGGTGTATCATACCAATACGATGAAACCTTACAAGGGCAGGAAGCATTTGGTGCTGGCCATGCATGGAGCTGCCCCAGGGACCAGAGTTGCCCCCTTGCTGTAATTTACTCCCCTGTCTGACCAGCTAACACCTGCCCAGAACACAGAGATCAGAGAGGTACTGCATTCCCGCTCACCTAGCAGTCAACCAGAAAGAGATGGGCGCCCACCACGCCCCGACCCCACCCCCAGCCCTGGCCCTGGCTCTGAACCCACCCCCAGACCTCATGCCAGGACCAAGAAGAAGGCCGAGCCTTGGCCACAGCTGGACCTCATGCTGGGATCGGGGAAAGTATCCATCACCCTCCCCCGCCAAAGATAGGTGGTGAAACCAGGAGCTATGGCCTGACAGACCCCCACCCCCGCACAGGACAGGCAGAGGGTCCAGGAACTACGCCTTGGTCTGGCCACCCTCCCAGGACAAGTGGGGGGGCTGGTTGCCATGGTCTGCCCCCTCATAGGACAGATGGGGGACTGAGCACCACAGCCCTTCCCGCTCCTCCCGTCAGACAGGCGGGGGGTCCAGGAGCCACATCCCCCCCGGCTCCACTTGGAACATTGGCGGGACCATGAATCATGGCCCCCCACCCCAAAGCACATGCGAGGTCCGGGATCCATCTGCCATCCACCCTCCCCCCATCCCAGGGCTGAAAGACACAGCCTGGCTCAGCCCCCTCCCCCTCAAAGAAGACCCCTCAGGACCAGGAATTGCAGATCCACCCCTCCTGGAGATGTCGGAGAGAAGAACGGTGCCACAGCCTACCCCCCTCCCACCCACGGAGGAAACATCAGGACCCAGCGAAGGCCATGATAACCTACGTGTGTATCATCACCACCATCCTGAGAATCCCTTCCAGCACCGGGAGGCAAAAGGCCTTTTCCACCTGCTCCTCCCACCTCATCGTGCTGACCGTTTTCTATGGGACTGTGTTCACTGTCTATGTGGGTCCAATCACCAACATCTCCAAGGTCCTACACAAAATAGTTTCTCTCTGCTACTCCATCCTGACTCTCTTGATTAACCCGGTTATTGACAGCCTGAGAAAGAAGGATGTCAATGAGGCCCTCAGGAAAACTCTTCTCAAACAAGAGGCTTTCAGACACAGGTGTAAAATGTGAAAGGACAAATTTTAGCATAGAGCACAACACAGGTGAACTCGTACCGTTTCTTAGACACAGCTCCTACGAGCCCTTGCAAACACAGCTACGCTTTATTAACCTTTACATTTTCTTTCTTTCTTTCTTTCTTTCTTTCTTTCTTTCTTTCTTTCTTTCTTTCTTTCTTTCTTTCTTTCTTTCTTTCTTTCTTTCTTTCTTTCTTTCTTTCTTTCTTTCTTTCTTTCTTTCTTTCCCCTGTTACTCTGCTACTCCTCCTTCCTACATTTGAGACACATTTCTTTCTGCACCCCATGATACTAATAGAAACATTCCTTCAAAACGGGGGCTGTTTTCCTTACTTTTCGTTAAAACACTCTACTTCATTCATTTGTCATGGAAACGAGTGTTCAGATCCTTCAAGGAGCTTAACATGTTTTGCATATTTCTGGTTCCTTTCCAACCCCACTGAAGCCAATTATTGAAGAAAATGAATCTTCAGTTACGCCTCTAAAAAGTTGGTGAAATGCGTCAAGGCAACAATAAATATTTATATCTCTGTCAATATTCATATCAATGTTGGTGTCTCTGCAGCTGTACGAAATGCAACCATAAGACGTAGGACCACAGGTTTTATCGTTCCTGAGACCAGAATTCCTCTCCCAGCCAATCAAAAAGACAAGCCCAAGTGAAAATGAATAGGAAATGAGCAAGTACACCAGGCAACTTTGCAAATCTTAGCCTAGACGGTGCCACCTGGGCCTCCCTTGCCCCACACAGAAAGACACTAGCTGCAGGATGATATTTGCCACTGGTTTGGCAGAAAAAAAAAGACTAAAATCTCACCGTCTCTCACTGGTGTTTTTGGTCTTTTAGAAAATTTTTGGTCTTTCTTTGTGTGCTTGTTTGTTTGTTTTGCCAGTTTTTATCACAATTTCCCTGCTCTCTGTGACTGATTAGGTGTCCCTTTCTTCCACATCCTCTCACCCCTTCTACTTTTCACAGATGCAGGGAGATGTGGGCTGCAGAGACAGAGGGGACTCGGGTGTCCTGGGGGTCTTGGGTGTCTGGCTTTGTTTGGATGAATCTGAATTATTTTAGATCAAAATGAGTCACTGAAATGAGCTGGCTACTTTTAGCAAAAGCCCTCAAAACATTTCACACACCTCACTTCCCAGGCCCTGGCTTGAAGTGTGTTTCCTATTAGCAATGCTATTAGGTCACAAAACAACACGGACTTAGGTGGTGGCAGGAAAACAGACCATCTGCCCAGCTCTCTGTGGGTGTTTTTACAGCATGTGTTGAAAGTGATGATTGCGTTGAGATTGGTCCCGCTTTGGGCAGGGGGCTGGACTCAATGACTTCTCTTCCAGCCCAGGATTCTAGGGTTCTGTAAATGGGGCCTCTCATTCTTGGGCCTCCTGGACTGGCTAAGATGGAAACCCAACACACAACGGTCCTTGATTGTCAGATTTGGTCTCCCACATCATGTCGAGATGCTAGAGAATATCGAAGTGCCCGGTGGCCCAGATTCTCATCTCCGTTGCACCAGTTCAAATATGGAGTATTTCAACTTTACTCCAGTGGCGTATCCTTTATCTGCCCCAGGCTCACTACCTCAGATGCATCTTTGGTGGAAAAGCAAGGGAAAGTGAGGAGTTACACCCAGGATCAATTTGGACCATGCTACTGGAAACTCACGGCAACTTACTAGCAATATTTCAGAGGATACAAACATAATCCATGCTGTTGTTAATTAATACCCAAAGGTCCTAATTACAAAGCCCCAATGGGATATATTAGAGAAGACAGTTTCAAGTCAATTGAGGACTTCTTGTGCTGTGTTATATATCAGTACATTAAATCCCAAATTCCCCGGCTGTTGCAAACAGGCGAGCTTACTGGGCTTAGAAGAGTCAACTGGACTTTTCACTAAACTAAATCCAGGTGCTTTTGCTACTGTCTAAATGCTGGTTAAAGGTGATGGCTTGGAAGCTTTTGCCCATTTCATTGTGATAACTCCAGGCCCAGAACATATATGAGACCAAAAGGTGAAATGTTGCTCACTCCTATTGGAGTTTGACTTATTCTTCATAGAATCATAGAATCACAGAACACAAAAACTGGAAGGGACCTTGAGAGGGCATCGAATCCAGTCCCCTGCCCTCACAGCCGTTATTTCGAATTAACTTTAATAGTGTCTACACAGGCAAACCGCTATTTCGAAAAAAATTCAAAATACTGGAGCCCTTATTTTGAATTTGGTAAACCTCATTCTACGAGGAGTAACACCAAATTCGAAATAGCTATTTCCAATTAAGTGCTGTTTAGACACTTAATTCAAAATAGGGGGCCTCCAGCCCTTCCCAGGGAGCCCTGGTGGCCACTCTGGGCACAATCAGGAAAACTTACTCTCCTCTCCCCCAACCCTGGGGCCATTAAAGGGGTAGACCCTGGCCACAGTGCCTGTGCCAGCTCCAAGCCTGCCAGCCCAGAGCCAGCAGAGGCCTCCAGGGCCCCTGACCCAGTGGCCCCAAAACAGGAGCCAGCAAGCCACTGGCAGCCAGCTCTCCACAGCTCCCCAGGAGCAGTCTGCCAGCTCCCAGGAGCCTGACAGGGGCTGGAGAAGGTGGGCGCCTTCCTGGTCCAGGATGGAGATCATGGACCTTATTCAGGTTTGGGGGGGATGCCCCCAATGTCCATGATCTCTGCACTAGACTGAAGAATGCGGCCGTCTATGGCAGGATAGCTGCCAGCCTGGCCACCAAAGGCCACATGAGAACCCAGGAGCTTCCCCTCCCCCTTTTTCCCCTTGCTTCCCCCTTCCATCTCCCTTTTCCCAGGTTTCTCCCTCCCTTCTTCCACTCTCTCTCTTCCCCTCTCCCACCTCCTTTTCCCAGTCTCCCCAGAGGTTCCTCCCCCCTCCCAGTTTTGTTCAATAAACCCAGTTTCTATTTTTGAACATACGTGTCTTTTTTTGACATCAGGAAGGGGGGCTAGGGAGGGGTAAATGGAAGGACGTGAGGGAAGAATGGGGAGGATCAGGGAGGCTCTGAGGGCTCCTCGGGGTGGACGCTCTCCCTCAGGGCTTCCTGGATCATGACAGCTCCCCGATGGACACCCTGGATGGCAGCCTGCAGCAAGTGCAGCTGAGCTGATGGCAACAACCCCACGAGACGCACCGGCGTGCCTATGTGGCCGAGTGCTATGGTGTCCCGAGTGCGGGAACTCAGGACACTCCAAGACAGGATTGCTTTGCTGTCCCTCATCGAGGTAGACAAGGAATTGGGGATCCCTGAGAAATGTCTGTCCGGGATGGGGGTAGGGTCCCTTTAAGCACGGAGCTCAGTTAGCCTCAGGCAGCAGCCCCACACACTAAGGCCTAACCTGATGCCCTGCCAGCACTAGTTCCGGCCAGCCTTAACTTCGGTTCAGGGTCCACTCAGTGTGTACACACTATTTCAAAATAGCAAAACGCTATTTCGAAATAGTTTTTGTGTCTAGATGCATTATTTCGAATTAGCTTAATTTGAATTAACTATTTCGAATTAAGTTAATTCGAAATAGTGCTGTAGTGTAGACATACCCTGAATTAGAATTCTGAAAGTCAGAGTGAATTTGTTTAGGGTACAATGTAACTGAGAGAAACGATGGTGCCTTTTCAACCAATAGGATTTAGGCACATAGTTAATTTGGAAATCCCACAAGGTGCCTAAGTACTATTAATTTATGCTAAGACTCATTAAAACAATAGAGCTTAACCCCCTAGCTTCACTCCCATTCTAGGGAAATAGTTTTTCCTAATACCCAACCCAGACCTTACTCTGTGGGGGTAAAAATGAGGCCGATGTGGGTTTTTTGCTTCATGAAGCTCTTTCAATACAGAATACATTCTGCACAGCTGCACAGCTGCTATGGTGCACGTTAGCTGAGTAAATCCGTGTGAGCCAATGAAAACCAGCAAGATGAATACAGAAACCGAAGCTTCCTGCTGAATGTCACTCCTAAAAGGAGGCTGCAAGTGGAGTTGAATGGAAGACCTGTACACACCACCTTTGACTGAGCTCTTGTGCTGAAAAGACCTACACAGACCAACTGTTCCCGCCCCCCTCTGTCTCCTCCCCCCTGCCGTACTAGGGGAATAGTTTCGTTCAGTGGCAGAAGCAAAACCCCAGGAAAGTACCCGTTCATTGGCAAGCAACATCGGAGATTCACCAGGCAGTTTGCTGGGTCACAGCACTCCAGACATGTGTGCATTGATCTTTCCTTGTGCTCAGCAGGGGGCTGTGTGGTTTCTCCCTTCTGCCGTGCACAGTAATGTAATGACATGGCCCATTTGCCTTAGGTAGAATTTTCGAAAGGGGGATTTGCATAGCTTCTTCTGATCTCACTTTCAAAAAAGTATCTTTCAAAAGTGAAAGTAGTCTGGATGTGGTTTTGTCAGAAAAAAAACGCTTTTAAAAAAAATAGGTTCACCCGTTTTTCCGAAAAAGGCACCCAGCTCCAAGAATGTCTCCTTCCTCATGCAGAAGTTGTGGAGACACTGCTGGTCGTCCCACTGCTCCATCACCAGCCAGTTCCACCTGTCGGAACTGGCATCCAGCCTCCAGACCATCTCTCCACAGTGGGATGTGGTTGCAAGGGCCTCGCTCCCCCACACAGGCAGAGGGGCATGTTATTGAGCTTGGGGGTCAAGCTTGTGCAAGGCCATGAAGGCAGCCTGCACAAAGTGCTGCAGAAATTGCAGCATGGCCGTGTGGGGCCATCACGTGCCCATAGGCAGCTCCGGCTCCATGGCAAGGAATGTGCTATGATGTCCAAAGGCAGGACAACCAGAGCATACACTGCAAATGCTTTACCGTCCCTCCAAGAGATAGGCAGCAAAAGCAGAGAAAACGACTGTCCAGGGGGGATCCTTTAAGCACGTATCTCAGCTAGCCTCAGGCAGCAGCACCCAGAAGCAGCTGCTGATCTAACGCCCAGCCTGAACTGGTTCCAGGTGGCCTTAAATGCGATACAGTGTCCAGTCAATGTGGGTGCTATCTTTCAAAATAGAACATCACTATTTTGTTGCTCTTTTGCTGTGTGGCTGTGCTCTTTCAAAATAAGCTTTTCCAGATGTTATCTTCCAGAAAAGCTTATCCCAAAAGAAACTTGCAGCTTTCTTTCTTTCTTTCTTTCTTTCTTTCTTTCTTTCTTTCTTTCTAGCTTAGTGTCATCTGTAAACTTGCTGAGGGTACAATCCATTTCCTCATCTGGGTCATTAATAAAGGTGTTGAACAAAACTGGTCCTAGAACTGTTCCTTGGGGCACTCCAGTAGAAACTGACCTCCAGCCTGACATTGAGCCATTGTTCACTAACTGCTGAGCCCGAACTTCTAGCCAGCTTTCTATCCATCTTAACGTCCATTTATCCAAACCCTAGTCCTGTAACTTGCTGGCAAGAATATTGTGGGAGACCGTATCAAAAGCTTTGCTAAAGTAAAACTATATCACATCCACTGACTTTCCCATGTCCACAGAGCCAGTTACCTCATCATAGAAGCGAATCAGATTGGTCAGGCATAACTGGTCCTTGATGAATCCATGCTGACTATTCTTGATCACTTTCCCCTCTTCCAAGTGCTTCAAAATGGGTTCCTTGAGGGATAGAATCCTTTGTTCAAGTCTCGAAGGCTATGTCTACACTGCGGTGGTTTTCTGGGATACCTCTGGTATCCCGGAAAAACCCCACCTTGTGCAGGGAACGCATTTGCTCTTCCGCTTTTTTTCATGGAAGAGCAGACGTCCTCTTTCAGGGATCCCTTTGTACCTTGTTCTTCAGAAAAGCAGGAAAAGGCAGAAAAGCCTCTTCCAGAAAAGCAATCGGAAAAAGCTATAGTATAGACCTAGCCTCAGTGGGCTGGACTTTGCAAGCCATTGCAGAATAATAAAACCCCATAGAATGGCACACAGAAGATGAAGGGGAAGAAGCAAGTGGAAAAATGACTTTTGCCTCCTGTTGATGGAAGGGATTCACAGGATGGTGAAGATGATGCTGATGTAGGATGTTAATGTTCAGTGGAAAGGAGGCAGAATGAAAATAAGCAGGAAATGTGTCACGGCAGAGCAATTTTATCATTGGGGATAGGTCACAAAGAAAAGGATCAATTTCATTGGGGAAACTAAACATTATCAATGTCACAAAAAACGTTCTATGTCACTACCCAGCAATCCAGTTATCCAAGATCGTGGTGGTAGCTGTTGCTCATAAACTCGGGATAACACAGTGGCTTACACATCAGTAAATACCTCTGCTAAGACCTCCCTGCACTGCCAAATAAGCACATGAATAATATTGTGGGAAATAGCCACTACATAGCAGTGAGACCTGCACGCATCCAGGCCTGTATTGGTGGAGCTGTGGCAGGTCCCTAAGAAGGAAAACTTTCCCAGGAATATGTACATAGGGTGGGAAAGTGCTGATGAGCTACAATGAGCACCAAAGTGAGGACGTTCTTGGTTGAGATCACAATTTAGATCAATCGAAAGAGGATGGGACTTCCATTTCCCCCATCTTGTGCCTGACATGGGATTATCTGGATAACATGCAACAAATGGCCGTGTAATGGGCTTACCCTGTGGTGAGCACCCTACTGCTACCAAGTGGTGCCATGCAGGGTCCTTGCCTACTTGTCCAGTCACCCTCGTAGTCCTGGAACCAAGGCCTGATGAGCCCTGTCCATGGTGCTAGTGAGTCTCTGCTTGTGACTGGTCTTTGGCCACTGGCTCTAGGTCTTACCCAGATCTAGGTTCAGCTCACACTGGGAACTGGCCGTAGTGTCTTCCAAACTGCGTCTTGGCCTGCAGCCAGGCCTGAACCATAAAACCAGTACTACTTAACTGGTTGTTTGCTGCCCCACCCTGACCCAGGGCCTGGACTCATAAACTGCCGCTTGGCTTACCAAACACTGCGTAACTGTTGGCTGCCCTGCCCTGAACAAGGGCCTGGCTTCTCTACAACTGCTATTTGACCTGCAGTCAGATTTGAGGACCTGAACTTCGGTGACTTATAGTGAGTCCATGTGGGCTCCTGCTGACAGGAAATATACAGATGGGTCATTTGGTCTCTTGACTCTATTTGGTTATGAGCCATTGTAATGAAGGGTTTTGCTTTATTACAGTTCATCCACGCCAAGTAACGTTTTGTTGGTGGCAGTGGAATTAAAGAGAGAATGGTAATGGGGGATATGGGTTTGGGCACCTCTTCAGATCAATTCCTCCCTGAGAATAAACATCCCATCACCAGCCAGCCTCCCTACAGTAGAAGTT
This sequence comes from Pelodiscus sinensis, assembly GCF_052426305.1. Taxonomy (NCBI): domain Eukaryota; kingdom Metazoa; phylum Chordata; order Testudines; family Trionychidae; genus Pelodiscus; species Pelodiscus sinensis. The sequence goes on along the minus strand of NC_143081.1, from coordinate 12,339,398 downwards.
GTCATTCTATTAATAGATACAAAGTAATGGCCAAACCATTCTTTAGCACGCTATGGCTCATATGTATCTTAGAGAAATAAGCCATTATTTCTGGCTTTATAAAAGTCCTTTATAATTTGGTCTTGTTTAGTCTGCCGAAGAGACAAAGCCCTGGCTGGGATGATTGAGTTGGGTCGGTCCTGCTTTGGGCAAGGGGCTGGACTCAATGACTCCTGCGGTCTCTGCCAGCCCTGGGATTCTAGGATTCTCAAGGAAAAACGATCAGTCCTTGACTACAGGATTTTGAAGTCCCGCAACAGCTATTTTCTCCATGTTTGATTGGGGATGGGATCTGTGTACCTCTGCCCGCTCCCAAAATTCAGTCACTGTCTGCATTTACATTTTACAAGACAACCATCCACTGCCCATTTGCTTTTGCCACATCCACAGCAGATACCCTCACACTGTGGGAGAAGGACCCTTCCTTCTCTGAGCAGACACCAGAACAATGGGAGCAAATTAGACCATAAGGTATTGATGGAGAATAGAAAGTTTAGGTGCCCATGTCTCCTTGACAATCAAAGGGTATGTCTACACTACCCTCCTAGTTCGAACTAGTGGGGTAATGTAGGCATACCGCACTTTCAAATGAAGCCCGGGATTTGAATTTCCCGAGCTTCATTTGCATAAGCGGGGAGCCGCCATTTTTAAAACCCCGCTGGTTCGAACCCCGTGCAGCGCGGCTACATGGAGCTCGAACTAGGTAGTTCGAACTAGGCTTCCGAACGAGGTGTACCGGTAGTTCGGAATAGGAAGCCTAGTTCGAACTACCTAGTTTGTGCCCCGTGTAGCCGCGCTGCACGGGGTTCGAACCAGCGGGGTTTTAAAAATGGCGGCTCCCCGCTTATGCAAATGAAGCCCGGGAAATTCAAATCCCGGGCTTCATTTGCAAGTGCGGTATGCCTACATTACCCCACTAGTTCGAACTAGGAGGGTAGTGTAGACATACCCAAAGATAGTTGTGTGCGTAACTCCCTTTGGTTCCTTTTCAAATCACAGCAAACACCAACAGGGATATAAAAAAATGTTCATGTGGCGGCTTAGGGGTCTTTGTGGGCTGTATTTGGAGTTCCAAGTGCAGAGAGCAAACAGATCTGGAGGCTTTAGCAACGAATCTTTTAACTTAGGAGCATTTAATTTTTATCTTTCTAAGCAACAGAATTGACATTTGTTCCTTTTTCTGTTATTCTAGCAGATCCACGCATCTAATTCACCTGGAGAATAGCGCTCTCTGTTGAAATCACAAGTACTGCCTTCGATAATTGCCTTAATAAATGAGACATTCCCTTGTTTCTATGTTCTGGCTTTCGGGTGAACGGTTCTCCTGCCTCTGTTATTTTCCCTTTGGAATCAGTTGTTTTCCGTGACGTACCCTCTGAGATTAATAAGAAGAGTTTCCTTGTTCCATTCTGCCTGTCTAAAAATAAATATGAAATTTCCTCTATGCAATAATTTCACATTCCCAATAGCAGAAATTTCCAGGGATGTGACATCATCCCCTATGGAGGAGAAATGACCAATCAGGAGACACCTTCATTTTTTACATAAGAACAGAAAAACGGCCATACTGGGTCAGACCAAAGGTTCGCCCAGCCCAGTGTCCTGTCTGCCGACAGTGGCCAATGCCAGGCGCCCCACAGGGAGGGGACACAACAGGTAATGATCAAGCAATCTCTCTCCTGCCATCCATCTCCACCCTCTGACAAACAGAGGCTGGGGACACCATTCCTTACCCATCCTGGATAATAGCCATTCATGGACTTAACCTCCATGAATTTACCTAGTTCTTTTTTAAACCTTGTTAAAATCCTAGCCTTCACAACCTCCTCAGGCAAGGAGTTCCACAGGTTGACTGTGTGCTGTGTGAAGAAGAACTTCCTTTTATTTGTTTTAAACCTGCTGCCTATTATTTCATTTAGTGGCACCTAAATTTTATGTTATGGGAACAAGCAAATAACTTTTCCTTATTCACTTTCTCCACACCACTCGTGGTTTTATAGACCTCTATCATATCCCCCCTTAGTATGCTCTTTTCCAAGCTGAAAAGTCCTAGTCTCTTTAATCTCTCCTCTTAAGGGACCCATTCCAAATCCCTCATCATTTTTGTTGCCCTTTTCTGAACCTTTTCTAATGCCAGTATATCATTTTTGAGATGAGGAGACCACATCTGTATGCAGTATTCAAGATGTGAGCGTACCACTTTTAAAAGAGAATAACAGCAACAGACACCCAGAAACACTGTGCCATACAGACATGCAGGCAGGAATCCAACACTCAGTTTCCTGAGACAACCGGACAGAATCCACAGTAGTAGCGCTTGGAAAATGCAGCGCCAAGATTCCAGTCTTGCCTCAGGAAATCTGAAGGAAGGGCTCGAATCAGTGTGAAACTGGCAAGAGAACATCAGCGTGAAAGGTAAATCAGCTGAGGTACAATAAATGTAGAAAACAGCACATGCTCAGGTATGTACCTTGTCAGAAAGAATAGGGTTGCTGGTTCAACCCCTGGGAAAAGAAAGGGAAGACGGATGGGAAGTTAGATGGGTTATAGAAAAACATGCCTAATGGGACTCAGATTTAGAATTTAGGAACTGGCAACGTGGCTCAGACCAAAGGTCCATCCAGTCCAGTGTCCTGTCTGCCGACAGTAGCCAATGCCAGGTGCCCCAGAGGAGGGGAACACAACAGGGAATCATCATGTGATCCCTCCCCTGTCACCCATTTCCAGAAAAACAGAGGCTAGGGACACCATTCCTACCCATCCTGGCTAATAGCCACTGTAGTAAGTTGAGGGTCAGTAACATGGAGTCAGCAGGCCTGAATAGAGGCTTGTAACATGAAAACAGCAACAGGCCTGCAATCTAGTGAGTAAGACTTTGGTTCAGTAACAGGAGCCAAGAAAGAGGCCCTACTGATAACTGTGTGATTGTGTAAGTTAGGTCGAGCAGGGAAGGACACAGGAAAGCACCAAGTACAGACTGTAAGCCAATGGGGAGTAACGGAACATCTTAAGGTATGTCCCGGTACAAAGACTCCCTAAAAACTAACACACATACGGACCTAGGTTCAGGACCAGGTCGAGATTGACTGCATGAAGGATAGTAAGTGAGCCCCCCTTCCATAAGGTGAGGGGTGGTAACTAGGCAACAGAGGGTGGTAACCTGGTACGTAAAGAAATGATGTACGTTGTTTGTACCTGTCTATAAAAGGACACCACAGAGGGTGCTCTCTGGCCGACCTTCAGGGGGGGCGCTCTAGGTGCTTGAACGGCAGGTGTCATTGCCTAAATTTACAGAATGCACAGTAGCTTAACTTTGACTAACTGCTGTTAATATCTGTTCTATGGCAATAGGCCTGCCCGGTGTTGGTACCTTGTCAACGCGGGCCATAGTGCCCAGTGGTGTAACATTGTACTGATCTCTGTTACCAACTGGTAGAGCTTCACATTTGACAATAAACCTGCTCAATTGATTTCAAACCTTGCCTGCATCTGTCGTTTCCAGGGCCTCTCAGAGATCTCCTGTGTTGACCTGAGTGCACTGGGTCTAACACTCTAGATAAAGGGAGCACCGATTGTTACACACGCAGCAGAAAATTTCTCATCACCGACAGAGTAGAGGTCCTGCCAAGAGTGCACCAGGATGACCCTGACCAGACGACGCTAACGCTGACAGTTTAGACCACCGAAGGTACCGAGGTACAAGACACCGAGGTACGACAGCCACTGATGGACCTAACTTCCATGGATTTGTGTAGTTCATTTTCTCCTTGTGCGTGTTTCATTTTACACAAGACTGTTTTTGTCCTCAGATATGAGTTTTATTGCTTGTAATTTTTTTTTTAAATCAGCTCTCATCTGTTTGTGTGTTTATCTGGGTATATATTTTTCTGCTCCAGTTTAAATTGCACTGGTATCAGTGTGCCATGGTCCCTCCCATGGTACACATAGTCAAAAGGACACCTCATACATCAGTGGCTGAAGTGATCGAAGATGGGCTATCTCGAGATGTGTGTAGGGTGTAAGTAAGCAAGAGATTTCAGACAACCGATTCTTTAACAGCAAGAATCTGCTACCTCTCTTTCACATGGATATTTTTTGGGTTAAAATGTTATTTGGAGAAATAAGCAATCTCTCATTTTCTCTCTGTCTTCTCATCCTATCTGTAGTTCTCTGTCTTCTTTCTCCAGTTTTTTCAAATTTTTCAGCACACACACCCCTTTCCCCCCCTTCTTTCTCATTTCTCTCTTGTTGAGTTTTTTCCCCACATATCCATTTTTTAAAACAAAAGCTTGGATTCTGATCTTAGATGCATTACTTTAAACCCACGCAAAGCTGATAAAAGTTACCCGGCTGTGGCTGAGATCCAATTAACAGTCTGTGGTGTGCATTTAGGTTTTTTGATGTGCCTTCGTCTTGTTCTAGGAGGCACCTCTCATGTGGTGGAAATTTTTCCTTGAATCTGCTATGGCAGAGAACAGAGGGAAAGATCTTCCCACAGAGCAGAGCCTCGTTGGTGTTACACTGTGTATCTATACTGCATCTGGGCACTGTCATTCGGGGCACCGACAGAGCCAAAGGCGTTATCTCTCCTTGACCTATTCTGCTAAAAGTAGAATTGTAGCCACAGCAGCACAGATTAGCTGCCTGTGAATGATCCCCATTGCAGAAGGAAGGTACATACACATGGGTGTCTAATCTGCTGTCCAGTTTTCCTGATAATTTTATCCTGTAAGCTTGATCAGTCCTAGAGCATGAAGGTCTAACCGAGTTTGGTATTATGCCTCCCAACTGCAGAGTAGATGAACCAGTGGTTGATCTACAAATCTCTCTCTTTTCCCAATTACTGGTTATCTGTTATGTCCTCTGTCATGACACTGGTATGATAATCCCGCCCTCGAAATCTTCACTTCTGTAATCCAATGGGGTTCCACACTCTTGGTTCAAGGTTATTGGAAGCTCCATCACTTAATGAGATACGTCTTCATCAGCTTATTAGCATCATCATTTTCCCATCGGTGAACTGCAATGCCGTAAGGGTTCCTACGCCAGGTCTCCACTAGAGTAAGTAACACAAGGTCCTGGCTGGGGGCACCCCATCAATATTTAACGGTTCTCTTTTCTTAGATCCATATTATGGAGATGGCGGAAAGAAGAAACCAAACACCCATCACCGAATTCATTCTCTTAGGATTTGGGAATGGCCCTGAACTGCAGCCCCTCCTCTTCCTGCTGTTTCTGATGATCTACTTTGCCACCGTGGCTGGGAATATTCTTATTGTTCTACTAGTGGTGGCTGATCGGCACCTTCACACCCCCATGTACTACTTCCTGGGCAACTTGTCTTGCTTGGAGACTTGCTATGCATCAACTATCCTGCCCAGAATGCTGGCCAGTCTCCTGACTGGGGACAGGACCATCTCTGTTAAGGGCTGCCTGGTGCAACTCTGTATCTTTGGTATCATGGCAGCGATAGAAAATCTGCTGCTCATGGCCATGTCGTACGACCGGTATCTAGCCATATGCCACCCCCTCCGCTACGCTGCCCTCATGAACGGCCGGGTGTGTGGCCAGCTCGTGGCAGGGGCCTGGATCAGCAGTTTTCTGTTCTGCACCATGGTCAATATTTTCTTGTTTCAATTAACATTCTGTGATTCCAACGAAATTGACCATTTCTTCTGTGATTTTACACCTGTCGTAAAGGTGTCCTGTAGTGACACCCGGTCAGTGCAACTGGTGACATTTATTATCTCTGCCATAGTGACCCTGGTACCCTGTCTCCTGACCCTGACGTCCTACGTTTGCATCATCGCCACCATCCTGAGAATCCCTTCCACTAGAGGGAGGCAAAAGGCCTTTTCCACCTGCTCCTCCCACCTCATCGTGGTAATAATTTTCTATGGGACTCTCATTGCTGTCTATGTGGCTCCAACAACCAACACTCCCAAGGTCCTACATAAACTATTCTCTGTCTTCTACACAGTCCTAACTCCCCTTATCAATCCCATCATCTACAGCCTGAGAAACAAGGAGGTCAAAGAGTCCCTGAGAAAAGCTCTTCTGAAACTGGCTGCTGTCAGAAACAGGCACAGAAGGTGAAGGGACACGATTTAGTACACAGTAAAATAGATATAATGGAGAGGAGGAGTGCTGATCAGCATCCGGTGATTGAGGGATTATGCTTAGGTAGCAAGCAAGGGTGTTGGCCATGAGAGCAGGAGAACCAATCGAGATAGAGAGTTAAAATTTGAATTGGATAGAGGATCCTTGCCTCCTTTTTTTTTCGTGTGGGAGAGAAAAACCAGGAGTTGAGAGACACGGAATAGTTTAAACCCAGGCAGGCTTACCATGACCCAAGGGAGTGAACTGAACAAAGAGAACAAAACTGGAAGTAAGGAAAAGTAAATCCAATAGTGTTCAAGATAATTTTTATTTATCTTGTGGTTTGGTTTGAACTGCCTTTACCCAAGGAAGCAGGAGAAAAGAAGAAGAAAAAAAAAACACATCCAAAACTTCCAGACAGCAAAACAGAAGAAAAATGTCTAGTGGGAACTAAACGTCTTTTGAGTGATTGTGCATTTCTTTAACATCCACACTATGTAGTAACTTTTATTAGCCATTGCTTAGAACACTGTTATTAATGATATCCTTTATTATCAGGTGAGATATGTTGCTTTCACAGTGAATGGAGAAGTTGGGATATTACTCTACACAGCATTATCAATGTCCCAAAAACCTTTCTATGTCACTACTCAGCACTCCACTTACCCAGGATCAAGGTGCTAGCTTTTGCTCATGAATTCAGCATAACGCATTGGCTTACACATTAGTAAATATTTCTTCTAAGACCTCTCTGCACTGCCAAATAAGTGCATAAATAATATTTTGTGAAACAGCCGCCACACGGCAGTGAGACCTGCATGCAGCCAGGCCTGGATGGTGGAGCTGCAGCAGGTCCACAAGGAGGAAAACTTTTCCAGGAAGAAGTACACGGGGGTAGGGAGGTGCTGATGAGCTACCATGAACACCAAAGTAAGGTCGTTCTTGGTGGAAGTCATAATTTAGATCAATCGAAAAAGAAAGAGGGAAGGACTTCCATTTCCCCCATCTTGTGCCTGGCATGGGATTATCTTGATAAAATGCAAAAACTATGGAAAGCTTTGAAGAAGACAAACCCTACATTTTCTTGCAACCATTGTACTTCAGGCTCGGATCATAAAAGGATTTTACGTGACACACCCATGGAGAAACGCCTGGAAATGTTGGGCCACGTGACCTCAAACGCCATGATTCCTGCAATCTTGCGTGTGGGCTTCACAAGAGTCTTTATTTTGCCATTGTGCCTATCATTTTCATTCCCAAAGCATTCAGCTATTTGCATCCATTACCAAAGCCTTTCCTACTGCCAATTTTTGGGCCCAGTGGCCTGAAACTTCAGCAAGGGAGCTCTAGGTTGGACACATTAGGAAAAACTTCCTACCTGTGCAGGTGATGAAGCAGTGGAATAAATTGTCTAGGGGGGTTGTGGAATCTCCATCCCTGGAGATATGTAAGAGCAGGCATCATGGGGCAAGCTCACCCCCCTAAGAGTGCCTCCTGCTGGTCACTTTGAGAACTAGCTCTTCAGCTCTGTAGTGCCCCCTTTCAGCTGATGTCACCCAGACTGGTACCTTGGTCTGTGCCCCTGCACTCTAGTGTCCTCCCCCCTGAGAATCCCCAATCCCCCTACACCCACCTTGCTTCGGTGGTGCAAGGCTGGTTGTCATCTTGCCCCTGCTTCAGTGGCAAATGGCAGCCTGACATGGCCACTCTGCATTGGCAGGGGCAGTGACCTGCTGTCTTTGCCTATCCAGGCTGCTTCCCTGTAGCCCTACTAGCCTCAGGCCTCACCTCAGGCCCTACAGCCTGGGAACTTGCCTGGCCAGAGCCCCCCAGCCCTTCCTGCCGCTCCCCAGCCTTGTTCTGTCTCCACCCCTAGTGTTCCCAGCCAGGGCAGGAGAGCAGCCCACAGTCCATTCCACCCATCCCTCAGCCCTGCTCTGTCTCAGTAGGCCTCCAGCTTCCCAGGTAGCCAGGTCCCTCCCATTCCCCAGCTTGAGGAAGGGCATGTCTGTCTCCTCCCTTCAGGAGCCCTTATTTATCACTCAGCAAGCCCTTTTCCTTGGGCCACTTTTTTGTTGTTGTTTCATTCCCTGTGCTCCAAGCAGAGTAGAGCTCCTCCTTGGCACTTCTCCTTCTGGGAGCTTCCTTAGAGCCGGCTTCAGGCTGCGTCTACACTGGCATGATTTTGCGCAAATACTTTTAACAGAAAAGTTTTCCGTTAAAAGTTTTTGTGCAAAAGATTGTCTATACTGGCACAGATGCTTTTGCGCAAATACGAGGTGTTATCGGCCATGCAATGTATTTCAGGTCAGAAAAAAAATTGCATCTCCACCTTTCCCATCCCATATACCCAGCACGTTCCCACAGAATGTGGAAGAAGGAACCCCTCGCTCTCCAGAAACACCATAAGGATGGGTGTTAGGTCAACAGACACCACGGTGGGGAATTTCAAAGGCGCATAGAAGGTTAGGTGCTTCACTTGTTTTGACATTCAATGGCTGTTGGATGCTTAATTCCCTTTGGTTGATTTAAAAAATCACAGCCAACCTCAACAAGGAGATTGCAACACTTTTCATGTGGCAGTTTACCATTATTCTTGGTGTGTGTTTGGAGTTCCATATCCAGAGATCTGACTGACCTGGGAGCATTAGACAAGAACTTTTCTACATTGAGATCATTTAATTTTTTTCTTACAACATAGAATGAACGGTGATTCCTTTTTTTTCTTTTGTTTTAGAGGATCTACTGATCTAATACATAAGATTAACAGTGATTCCCACTGAGAAGAGAAGTTCTCTGTTTATTAATTTCCTTTGAAATGTGACCTTCCCTTTTCTCTAGAGCTTTGTGTTGGCAGCTTTTAGTTCCCCTTCTCTTGTTCCCCCTTTTGAATATGTTGTTTTCAATGACTTCCCCTTTGAGGTTAGTAAGAAGCCTTGTCGTGTACTTTATTTCTCCTATTAAAACAAATATTCACTTTCCTCTGTGCAATGATTTTCAGTTCTCATCTGCAGAAATATGAAGGGTGATTGCATCATCTGGTATGAAAGAGAAATTAACAAGCAGAAGAGACATTAATTTCTGTGACAGGGAATCACAACTAAGCCCACCAAGAGGCACTATGGGATCCAGACCGGGATGCAAAGATCAATTTACCGAGATAATTAAAGACAATGAAAGACAATCGATAGTAGAAGAGAATGGAAAATGTAGCGCAAAGACAGAGGGGTAAGGACAGGGTGTAGCTGGCAATAACATGTGATAAGTAAAGGAGTCTTAAAAGGAAACAATCTGATTTAGAAAAAGCCCTGCACCCCATATTGCTCATAGCGAGAGTAGTATATGATTATAATTTAATGACACAATTTCTGCAAGACGGGTCACTTAAGGTGTCATTTGAAAAGTTATGATTTGCTGACTATCAATATCCTATCTGTCTGCAGGTATCATTTTTGTATCTGAAGTTCAGAATATTGACAATGTACACATATTTTAAATATAGCTACAGGCAGCCTCCTCCCACAAGACATTTTCCCAGTCTAGATAGCTAGTTGGGAAGGGCCTCAGCAGTGTAATGAGCCATTAGGGAAAACACTAGACCTCAGGAGAAGCCAAGTCTCCAGGCAGCTTGTAAACCATTGCGTTGACTCCATGAGGGCAGGTGAGCAGGCGACATGACTCCATCTTGGGCTGTCGGGATTTTTTTGCACAAACTGCCTTGGGAACCAAGTTTTGAAAACAAAGGTTTCTGACCCTGAGGTAAATCTATATAAGGCAGGGAGTGACCTCATGGTCTGTTCTTCACTCCTCACACAGGAGGATTCCTGGAACAAAGTCTGACTGGGGAGGGAGAGGGAGAGATCCAGACTAAAGCTGAGAAACCGAAGCAGCAAAGAAAATGCAGCCTCTGCCTTGAGAAAATGCCAGACTGCTGTGATCATCGGTCAAGGTGAGACATTGCTCATTCCTAGTGCAGCAAGGGCAATAAGCTTTATTTGTGCCTTTGCTTACATGCTTGTATTCAGGTTTGATTTCTTTGCTACCCTTTATAAACACTCACAATCTATACTTGGGAAGTAGCAGGCTTGTTTGTAGCTTAACCTACGCCAAGGGGACTTTAAGTGAATTATATGTGGAAAAAAATCTCACCTGGTTACCGCAGGCATGCATGGTCCTTTCCACATTGAGGGAAAGGCGAACAGAGTAACACTTTTGTCCACGGCAGGGTTGGTAAACAGCCTGGCTCCTACTCTATGGAGCTCTATGGAGCTGGTGGTTGTTTTGAATGTACCTTCACTACTATTGGTCCATGCAATGGCTGATCAGAGATGCTGATGGAAGAAACCTCGGGAGCCATCAAGTCCAACCCCGTGCCCACAGCAAGACCAACCCCAACTCAACCATACCAGCCAGGGCTTTGTCAAGCCAGGACTTCAAAATCTCTAAGAATGGAAATTTCACCTCCTCCCCATGGAACTCATCCCAGTGCTTCCCACCCTCCTAGGGAAATAGGTTTTCCTAATCTCCAACCTAGATCTACCCCACTGCAACGTGAGACCATTGCTCCTCGTTCTGCCATTTGCCACCACTGAGAAGAGCCTCTCTCCAGTCTCTTTGGAACCCCCCTTCAGGAAGCTGAAGGCTGCTATCAAATTCCCCCTCACTCTTCTCTTCTGCAGACTGAACAAATCCAAATCCCTCTTATTATAGGTCATGTGCTCTAGGCCCCTCCTCATTTTTGTTCCCTTCTGCTGGACCGTCTCCTAAGTGTCCACATCCTTTCTGTACACCCCATCCTTGACATATTCACAGTCATTGCAGACGTACAATCCTCTCGCTCATTCAGCAAACTCAAAAAGACTGGAAGTACGTTAAGCCATCAGGAATCCAGGTGGGGTTTTTAAAAGAACATAGAAGAGGTAAGCATCTAGCTCACTTTGACAAAGGTGATTGGGTGCCTAAATCCTTTTGGTCCCTTAAAAAAGTACAGTGGATAGAATCAAGGAATTTTAAATTTGTTCATGCATAGGGAAGTTCTTGGCCTGTGTTTAAAGCTCCCAATTCAGTGAGCAGACTGACCTGAGTACTTTAGACAGGAACGTGGGAATATTGCATTTTTTTCTCATTATTAAATAGAATTTACATTGGTTCCTTTTTAATTATTATGCTAATAGATCTAATCATTTAGAACAGCAGCAAAACAGAAATTTCACTTGGTATCAGACATTCTTTTCTCCATTAATTTCCTTTCCAATGAGACTTTTTGGTCAACTGTTCTCTCATCTCTGTGATTTTCCATTCAGAATCAATTATTTCCTTGGAGATTAGTCATTACCCTGTTGATTTTCCTTTCTTTTATTCATCTTTCCTCATCTCTGGGTAATAATCTGACATTCCCAGATGCAGAAATATCCAGGGAGATTCTATCAACTCTTATGAAGAAGACAATCATCTCCATGAAAGAGAACATCAAGCAGAAGTAGCGGGTGGCTCCTTTGGATCAAGACATTGAGGTAGGATGCAAAGTTCTGTTCCCTGAGATAACTGAACCCCGTTAATCATAGAAGGGAATGGAAAACGAGAGGCAAAAATTCAAATTTATCTCCAGAAATCTCAAGCAAAAGTTAGTGTCAGGGTCCAGCAGTAAATAGCTCATTACAGGGCAAGGTAAAGAAGCAGAGTTAGAATGAAATAATCTGGTATAGAACAGAAACAAGCCCTGCTTTGGCCCACCATGATACGAAGGATAAAACTGCTTGACCAATCCGGGGGAGAAAGTTCTTAAAAGTAGATGGGTTAGAGCAAAACATGCCTAAGAAAGAGTAATGAACGGATCTCAGATTTAGAATGTAAGTATTTAATGGACGGTATTGTCTTGCAATTGTGGCCAAAGTCAAGTGCCCCAGAGGGAGTGAACAGAACAGGGAATCATCCAGTGATACCTCTTCTGTTTCCCATTCACAGCTTCTGACAGAGGCTACGGACACCTTCCCTACCCGTCCTGGGTAATAGCCATTGATGGACCTAACCTCCATGAATCTATTTGTTCCTCGTGTGCGTATTTTATTTTTCACCAAGTGAGTTTTATTCTTCGCAAAAAATGTGAATCGCATACATGGTCCTTCTTCTGTGTGTGTGGGTGTTTGTGTATGTGCACGTGTGCGTTTACACATTATCAATTTACCACTGATACTCCCCGTGTAGATAAAGTTTACATGGGCACATCGTAAGTCAGCAGATGAAGACATCAGAAGGTAGGACATACCCAGAAATATGGAGGGAAAAAATAATGGAAGAAACTTCAGACTCTGATAGCTTTGCTTTCAATAAGAGCTAAGATCTGCTATTCTGTCTAAACATATCTATCTATATTTTTTTGCTCATAATATTATGCGTATGTCTAGACTGCAGAGTCATCCTGGAAAAGCTCTGCCATGTCTAAGGAATGTATCCACTTTTCAAAAAAAAAATGTCAGGAAAGCAGGCACATTTTGTCAGTATCCTTGTAAACTTCATTTTACAAGGGAGAAGGGATGTTCCGAAAGAGGATTTTTTCTAAAATTTGGCCCTGTGTAGATGGGCCAAATTTTGAAAAGGCCTCTTTCAGAAGTAAATTGGAAAACAATGCACAAACAATAAGCAGTGAGGTGGCAATGTATGAGTACGATATTAAACTGTTCAAGATAGTCAAGACCAAAGCAGACTGAAGAGCTTCAAAAAGATCTCACCAAACGGAGTGATTGGGCAACAAAATGGAAATTAACAACAAAATGGCAAATGAAATTTAATGTAGATCAGTATAAGGTAATGCATATTGGAAAAAATAAACCAAACTATACATCCAATATGATGGGAGCTAATTTATCTACAACTAATCAGGAAAGAGATCTTGGAGTTATCGTGGACAGTTCTCTGAAAACATCCATGCAGTGTGCAGCAGCAGTCAAAAAAGCAAATAGAATGCTAGGAATTATTAAAAAAGGGATAGAAAATAAGATGAAGAATATCTTACTGCCAGTACATAAAACTAGAGTACACCCACCTCCTGAATATTGAGTACAGATATGGTCTCCTCACCTCAAAGAAAATATTTTGCCATTGGAAAAGGTTCAGAAAAGAGCAACTAAAACGATTAGAGGTTTGGAATGGGTCCCATATGAGGAGAGGCTAGAGAGACTGGGACTTTTCAGTTTAGAAAAGAGGAAACTGTGGGTGGATATGATAGAGGTATAAAAATCATGAATGGTGTGGAGAAGATGAATAAAGAAAAGTTATTTACTTGTTCCCATAATATAAGAACTAGAGGACACCAAATTAAATGAATGGGTAGCAAGTTTAAAACTAATAAAAGAAAGTTCTTCTTCACACAGCACGTAGTCAACCTATGGAACTCCTTGACAGAGGAGGCTGTGAAGGCTGGGAATATCAGGGTATGTCTACACTAGCCCCCTAGTTTGAACTACAGAGGCTAATGTAGGCATTCAAAGTTGCAAATGAAGCCCAGGATTAAAATATTCCATGAGGTGTAACAGTTAATTCGAACTAAGGACTTAGTACGAATTAACGTTTAACTGCCGTGTGTAGCCACGGGCAGTTAGTTCGGACTGAGGGGATTTTAAAATGGAGCCCGGACGAGAAGATGCAGATAAAGCCTGGGGGTATGTCTACACTACCCCGCTAGTTCGAACTAGCGGGGTAATGTATGCATACCGCACTTGCTAATGAAGCCCGGGATTTGAATTTCCCGGGCTTCATTAGCATAAGCGGGGAGCCGCCATTTTTAAATCCCCGCTGCTTCGAACCCCGTGTAGCGCGGCTACACGGGGCTCGAAGCAGCGGGGATTTAAAAATGGCGGCTCCCCGCTTATGCTAATGAAGCCCGGGAAATTCAAATCCCGGGCTTCATTAGCAAGTGCGGTATGCATACATTACCCTCCTAGTTCGAACTAGGAGGGTAGTGTAGACATACCCTGGGATATTTTAATCCCGGGCTTTCATTTGCAACTTCGAATGCCTACATTACCCCGCTAGTTCGAACTAGGGGGCTAGTGTAGACATACCCTAACAGAGTTTAAAAAAGAACTAGATAAATTAATGGAGGTTAGGTCAATTAAAGGCTATTAGCCGGGGGGAAGGAAACATGCCCCTGGCCTCTGTTTGTCAAAGGCTGGAGAAGGATGGCAGGAGACAAATTGCTTGATCATTGTCTTCAGTCCATCCCCTCTGGGGCACCTGGCACTGGCCACTGTAAACATACTGAGCTAGACGTCTGACCCCGTATGGTCTGACCCCATATGGCTGTTCTTATGTTCTTAATTTACATACTGCAAATTTCATTTCTTTTTGTGATTTGTCTTTGTAGTCTAGACATAACCTGACTCTGCATGGCCATTCTTATGTTCTTAACAGTAATGTCAAATCTACATTGTTAACTTCCTCTTGGACTTTCATTTAAGATTTTTATGCTGAGAATCTGAAATACCTTCATCATATCAGTGTTATCTGAGGCGTAAGGATCTTGTGCAAAAAGGGGTTTTTGTGCAGAAAGGAAATGTCTACACTACTTGTTTTTGAGCAAAACATTCTTGCCCAAAAATGGATAGGGAGAGATGATGCAAATGAAGTATGAAAAAATGCTAATCCACTCCTCATTTGCATTGCCTCTTCCGGAAAAAACAGTAGTGTAGACGTAGTGTCAGACCATAGGTCCATCTGCAGACAGCTGTTTGTCCGCTCAGCATGGCAGCCATTTAAATTTAAATCACCACTTCATTTCCCTATGCCCAGTAAACAAATCTACACGGCTGCATTGACGGAGCCATGTAGTCTAAACATGATCTTAGTGACCCCTAGTTCTTATGTTATGGGAACAAGTACATAATTTTCCTTATTCACTTTCTCCACACCAGTCATGATTTTGTAGACCTCTATTATATCCCCCCTTAGTTACCTATTTTCTAAATCAAAAAGCCCCAGTCTTTTTTATCTCCTTTCATATGGCACCCGTTACAACCCCTTAATCGTTTTTATTGCCCTTTTCTGTACCTTTTCCAATGCCAAGTGATCTTTCTGAGATGAGGCAACCACATACAGTATTCAAAACGTGTCTCACGTTATACAGAGGCAATAAGACTGCTGCTGCACATGGAGTGGATGTTGTCAGGAAACTATCCACAGTGACTCCATGATCTCCCAAGTAGTTTTAGCTAAGTTAGCCCCATCATTTTGTATGTACAGTTGGGATTGATTTTTTCCAATGTGCATAAAATTCATTTGCCATTGTGTTGCCCAATTTCGTGAGATCCTTTTGAAGTTCTTCACAGTCTGCTTTGGGCTTAATTACCTTCAGCAGTTTGGTATCATCTGCAAATTTTCACCTCACTGTTTACTCCTTTCTCCAGATCATTTATAAATAGGTTGAGTAGGTCTGTTCCAAGAATGGACCCTTGGGGAACACTGCTAGTTACTTCTCTCCATTCTGAAAACTGACCATTTCTTTCTACCCTTAGTTTCCTGTCTTTTGACCAGTTCTCAGTCCAGGAGAGGACCTTCCCTCTGACTCCATAATAACTTACTTTGATTAAGACATGTTGGTGGGGGATTTTGTCAAAAGCTTTCTAGAAATATAAGTGTATTATATCCACTGGATCCCCCTTGTTCACATGCTTGTTGATCCCCTTAGAAACCTCTAGGAGATTAGCAAGGCAGGATTTCCCTTTACAGAAACCATTTTGACATTTCCCAACAGATTATGTTCATGTATGTGTCTGACAATTCTACCCTTTATATTTTATTCGGTTATTCGGTAGGGCCCTACTCTTGGGTCACGTACAATGGCAGCTCAAACTATCAGTCATATCAATCTTCCCATGATTATTGACAATGTTGTTTTTTTTCCAGAGGAGGATACACTGGTGTGAGGTTACTTTCTCCAGGCTTCCACATGCCTAACTGATCGCACAACACGTGCACTGCATCAATATACTTCAAGATACGTGTTATGGAGAAAGCAGAAGGAAGAAATCAAACGATCATCGTGGAATTCATCCTCTTAGGGTTTGGGGGCAGCCCTGAACTGCAGCCCCTCCTCTTCCTGGTGTTTCTAGTGATCTACCTTATGACGGTAGCCTGGAACCTTCTCATCGTTGCCCTAGTTGTGACTGATCATCACCTTCACACGCCCATGTACTATTTCCTGGGCAACTTGGCCTGCTTGGAGATCTGCTACACCTCGGCCATCCTGCCCCGGCTGCTGGCCAGTCTGCTGACTGGGGACAGAGCCATCTCTGTGAAGGGCTGCATTGTGCAGTTATATTTCTTTTCGGTCATGGCTGCAACCGAAGGCCAGCTGCTCCTGGCCATGTCTTACGATCGGTATTTAGCCATCTGCCATCCCCTCCGTTACACTGCCCTGATGAACGGCCGGGTGTGTTGCCTGATAGTGGTCGGGTGCTGGATAAATAGCTTCCTGACTTGTTTCATAGCAAATGTTTTCCTGTTCCAATTCACGTTCTGTGATTCCAGTGATATTGACCATTTCTTCTGTGATTTCTCACCAATGTTAAAGCTCTCCTGTAGCGACACCCAAGCTCTGCAACAGTTGACATTTATTTTCTCTGCCCTCGGGACGCTTATGCCCTGTCTACTGACCCTGGCATCCTACATTCGTATCATCTCCACCATCCTGAAAATCCCTTCCAGCACCGGGAGGCAAAAGGCCTTTTCCACCTGCTCCTCCCACCTCATTGTAATTACATTTTCCTATGGTGCTGCGATCGCTGTCTATGTAGTTCCTACAGCCAACACTCCAAAGGTCCTACACAAACTATTCTCTCTCTCTCACACGGTCCTGGCTCCCTTGATCAACCCTGTTATCTACAGCCTGAGAAACAAGGAAGTCAATGAGGCCCTGAAGAAAACTCTTAATAAAATGGCTGCCTCCAGAAAGAACCATAGTAGGTGAAAGGACAAATATTAGTATATAGGAAAATGGAGATCAATGGATACTCTCTCTTACGCTTGCCTCATTTGAATCATTGAGAAAAGTGTCACCACTTACTGATGTTCTTTCTTTCTACTCTTAAGCTACAGAAAAAGACAAAGATACTGAAAGGACAGGTAAAGGCATGGCCTATTTGTGTCCTTGAGAACTTGGATGCCACTTCCTTCCTTCGTTCAAACTGCTCTTTCATACATTTCTTTATAAAAAACTTGGTGCCATAAGAGACATTCTTTATGAAAAGGAGATTTTTTTTTCAAGATATACATTTCAGGAAAGCCCTGTGCTTCACATGTACGTGCATGAACTTTTAGGCCCAAATTTCTGCAAGCTGCTTAACATCTTTTCTATTGTTCTGGGTCTTTCCCACCCCATCTGAAGCACATGACATCCATTCTCCAGTGATTAGGACTTTCTCTTCTGAGGTAGGTCTCTCCAAAATAGGTGAGAAATTTTGCAGCCAAAATGAATGGAGAACTTGGACTATTTATTATTCCCTGTAAAGCTGTAGCTAGGGAACAGAGAGAGAGTGAGAGAGAGAGAGAGGGAGGAAGAGAGAGAGGACGAATGGGATGTCTCAATCCTGGTCTACACTAGGGAGTTATTCTGAAATAACAAGTGGAGCATCCACACCACCAAGCCCATTATTACAAAATGAGGGGCTCGTTATTTTGAAATAATAACTCCTGCTTTCCACAAGGCATAGTGCTCGTTTCGAAACAGTTATTTCAAAGTAGCAGTAGTAGCTATTCCCTGGTGTCTTTCAGGGTGTGGCTATACTGCATGCTTATTTTGGAACAAGCTATTCTGGAAATAGCTTATTTTGAAATATTACTTCTACACTACAGAGAAACCTCAAAATTATTCTGAGGCAAGCTCCACTAATGTGGCTGTGCTACCTCGATTTAGATCCCCAGGAATCACTGAGGAGTAATTACTTTGAGTGGCCCGGGGGAGGCGCTATTTCAAAATAGCAGTATTGGAGGATCCACACTCCCGCTATTTCAGAATAGCTATTTCAGGAGAGGTGATATTCCTCACAGAATGAGGTTTACAGAAGTCAGAATAATCTCCTCGTTAGTCAGCATTTATTTTAAAATAACAGAATTGCTGTGGAGATGCTCACATTGTTATTTCGGAATAACAGCCGTTAGTCCAAAATGACGCTTCTGTGTCGATGAATCCTCAGAGTAATTACAATCCAGTGCATCATGGGGCTTTAAGCACATCCAAGTTAAGGGTGCCTACCTCAGACTAATTTCGATGGGTCACTGAAGTGTAGACATGTTGTTTTGAAACAGTTGTTTTGGGTGTTATTTTGAATTAAGGTTTTTTAAAATAATTTCTTCATGTAGTCATGCCCTCAGACTCCTGCCATGTAAAATTACCTGCCCATTCACACATCTTTTTAGGGCACAGAGAATGTTAAAATATCTATATCTTTTTCAATATCGATATTATGATAGCTATATAGAAGCTCAAGAGAAGATGTATGGTCAACATACTCTAAGCTGATGAAACCTGATTTCCCTCACAGACCCAAACAAAAAGCAAAGAATGAATTCCAATGAATAGGAGCTAAACACCCCAGATTACTATGTGACCATGCCAATCACAGCCTAGACAGTGTCTCATGGACAAAATATTTTACCACTCAAGTGTAAAAAAAATGCAAAGTAAGGAATAAAAACTCACTGAATCTTTCTGTTATTATTGTTCTTCCTTCACACTTTTAACTTCAGTTTTTACCAAAATTATTGTCATTCCCCTGCTCCCCTCTTACAGCTTAGGGGCAGATTGCTCCCCTGACCACTGCTGAAGGCCTGATGCAAGGCCAGATGGGCTGTGTAGATGGAGGAATGTCTAGTTTGTCATCTCGTGGATCAGGGGGTGTTTGGACGAAAAGTGAATTTCACCAGCCTAACATGATCCATGAATTTAACTCAAATCAGCAAAATATTCTCCGTAAAAATCTACCATCATGTTTCTATTGTTTCTCTTGGTGGGTTAAGCACGCAGGCATGGAGGAAGGGTTGGTTGCAAGACCCATGTTCAATATCCACCCTGAATGATAGAATTTTGGAATAATAGATTCCTTGGGCGGGCAGAGACCTCAGAAGTCTTCAAATCCAACCCCCTGCCCAAAGCAGGACCAACCACCCACCACTGACAGGGCCCATGGCTGGCACCCGGTGGAGAGGGAGGGCGCAGGTCCCCCATCCTCAACCTCCCTTGCTCCCCAGAGGGGGAATCCAATCTAGTACACTATAGACTTGGCCACTGGGCCATATTTAACCCCACAACTGTAGTGTGCTATAGACTCAGCTACTGGGCCATAGTTAGCCCCCAGACAGGGGCACTATATACTTAGCTGCTGAACCATATTTACCCCACAGATGGCATTAGACTCAGCCACTGTGCCACACTACCCCGCTGATAGGGATGTGGTGGACGAGATCCCGAGCCGTACACCCAGCCTCCAGGGGCTTTTGCTGGGGCTAGACTACGGGGTGAGCCATTGTGCCCGGTTCCCCAGAGTGGGGATGGGTTACCCACCCTGTGACACGTGTCCACACTCCAGGGAAGCCTCAAAATTAATCAGAGTCAATCTTCCCTAAAGTGGACGCACTATCTCGATTTAGAGCCCCAGGTATCACTGGGGAGTAATTACTTTGAATGGCCCTGGGGGAGGAGCTATTTCGAAATAGCAGCAATGGAGCGTCCACACGCCCACTTTTTTGAAATAGGTGTTATCCATCATGAAATGAGGTTTTATTATTCCCGAACAAGAAGCCTGTTATTTGAAAATAATTTTGAAATAGCAGGCTTGCTGTGTGGACGCTCACCTTGTTATTTCACAATAACGTGAGTTATTTCGAAATAAGGCTGGAGTGTAGACATGCCCTGAGAGTGTAGTTATCAATGGTCCACAGTCATGTTGGAAGGACAGAACATGTGGGCTAAGTCTACACTGGCCCCTTTTCCGGAAGGGGCATGTAAATTTCATGAGTCGTCGTAGGGAAATCCGCGGGGGATTTAAATATCCCCCGCGGCATTTAAATAAAAATGTCCGCCGCTTTTTTCCGGCTTTTAAAAAAGCCGGAAAAGAGCGTCTACACTGGCCCCGATCCTCCGGAAAAAGCGCCCTTTTCTGGAGGCTCTTATTCCTACTTATTCCTACTTTGAACATGGGTCTTGCAACTTTGAAGTAGGAATAAGAGCCTCCGGAAAAGGGCACTTTTTCCGGAGGATCGGGGCCAGTGTAGACGCTCTTTTCCGGCTTTTTTAAAAGCCGGAAAAAAGCGGCGGACATTTTTATTTAAATGCCGCGGGGGATATTTAAATCCCCCACGGATTTCCCTACGACGACTCATGAAATTTACATGCCCCTTCCGGAAAAGGGGCCAGTGTAGACGTAGCCATGGGGTTCTGCAGGGATCTGTTCTGGAACCGATTTTGTTCAGTAGCTTCATAAATGATTTCGATATTGGCACAGAGAGAAGACTCCTAAAGTTTGTAGATGATGCCAAGCCAGAAGGGGCTGCAAGTGCTTTGGAGAATAGAATCATAATTCAAAGTGATCTGGAAACACTGGGACGGTCGACACCTGCTGCCAGCATTGTTCCTGCTGGTCCCCTGAGCTGCCTCAATTGGGGGAAGAGGTGAGAAAGAGAAAACGCCGCAGCCGCTGCTTTTCTGAGCGGTGCGGGAGGGGCCCAAGGAAAGCAAGGACCCTGCCTGATGCTCCTTGCTGCGTACGTGGGCTGGATCCAGTGGCTTAACTGACAGGCCGTATTTTGCCCAGCCCTGTTCTAAGATATCAGCTCAGCTAATACATCAAATGAAGAGAGATTTCAACTGAGATCAAATACACTGCCTGACTTAATTATCTTTTTTATGGGATAGTCCCTTTTTTCTCTTTCTTTGATGCTTCCGTCAGCTGCTTTCTTCTCTCCATAATTTTCCCTTGGAATCAAACATTTCCATAACTTCCCCCTTTGATCTTATTAAAAAGATGGTGCTCCTATCATTATTGTCTCTTTCTACAAGTAATTATTAACTTTTCTCTGTGCAATGATTTCAAATTCCCACCAGCCAAAATATCAATGGAGATTACATCATCTGTTAGGAAGTGGAAACTACCACCAATAGAAGACATAGATTTCTGTGACTTGAATTGATAACAAAATATACCATGAAGCATTGTTGGATCCAGAGATCCAGGTGAGAATACACAGCTCAGTTTACCAAAATAACTGAAGACTGTCAAAGGTAGAAGAAATGGGATAACATAGTGGAAAGACTAAGATCAGAGCTCAAAACTCTGAGGCTACGTCTACACTGGCCCCTTCTTCAGAAGGGGCATGCTAATTTTGAACTTGGGAATAGGGAAATCCGCGGGGGATTTAAATATCCCACGCGGGATTTAAATACACATGGCCACCGCTTTTTTTTCCGGCTTGGGGAAAAGCCGGAAAAAAGCGTCTAGACTGGCGCGATCCTCCGGAATAAAGCCCTTTTCCGGAGGATCTCTTATTCCTACTTCAAAGAGATCCTCCGGAAAAGGGCTTTATTCCAGAGGATCGCGCGGAAAAAAAACGGCGGCCATGTTTATTTAAATCCCGTGGGGGATATTTAAATCCCCCGCGGATTTCCCTATTCCCAAGTTCAAAATTAGCATGCCCCTTCCGAAGAAGGGGCCAGTGTAGACGTAGCCTGAATGTTTAGATCGAGGACGCAGGTGGCAATAGAACATCAGTGTGAAAGGTTTTACAACAACACGACAAAATACCTGAGCAATCTTCCATCGTGTCACAGAGAATATGATTCCTTGCTCCGTCCAGGAGGAATGGAAATGAATGTGGATGCTGTGACTCCACATATTGTCTACTACATAGTAATATTCTTAGGATACGATTACAAAGGACTTAGGTATTTTCCACATGATGGGTCATTCCAGGTGCCATTTGAACGCTATGATTTGCGGGATATGATTATCGTATGTAATGCATGTGTCACTATCACATCTAAAGGTGTGCATATTTCCAATGCAGGAACACCTGAATAATTCCCACTAGGCAAGATACTTGCCATCACGATAGTTGTTTGTGAAGGGCCTATTCAGGCTAATGAGGCATTTGGGGAAACACTCATCCTTAGGAGGAGCTTTTCTGCCACCTGATGAGCTTGGTCAGTAGGACTCTACAGGGGCAGGTGACCAGGCCTCCTGTCTCTAAACTCCATCTGGGGAATCTGTGTTTTTCCGCACACTGGTCTGGGTTCCAATGTTTCAGACAAAGGGTTCCCGCCCTGTGGTACAGCTATATAAGGCAGGAAGTGATCTCATCAGTTCTTCTTCACTCCCCAGGCAAGAGAACTCCTGCGGAGACCTGAGGAACAAAAACTGACCTGGGGGGAGAAGTGCTGGACCCAGGCAAAAGGAATTTCCACCCGGTGTACAGAAATCGGAGAGACCCAAGCAGCAAAGCCAATGTAGCTTGTGTCTTGAGAATCTGCCAGTTTGCTGGTATCAAGGTGAGAAACTGCTCCTGCATTGCCAGACTAAACAAAGCGTTACGTTTCCTTTGTGATTTTGTATATTTCCTGGTTATCTTCTCGGATCTGTTTGCTACCACTTACACTCACTTAAAATCTATCCTTTGCAGTTAATACACTTGTTTGTAGTTTAATCTAAACCAGTGTCCCTTGCTGCGAGGTGCCTGGGGAAAAAGTGCGCATATTCTTCTCCACATTGAGGGCGGGGCAAATCAGGGAACAAAATCCTACGGCTCGGTGTTTTCAAAAGGTCTAGGTTGTGCAATACTCCTGACCCTGGCTGGGGAATTGGTGGCTATCATTACGGCAGCTTCTCTACTGTTGCTTCATGCAGAGGGTGGTCTGAGATTCTGCATGTTCCTGCGTCTGGGTGCGTCCCTACTTGTGTGAATGCTGGAGGAAGTGTAGGACTAGCAGCAGGTCTGCAGCTTGCCACAGCAGCACAGTGTGAAAGGGGCCCAGATGGGTGATCAGAGGTTTCAGTGATACTTGAGTTCCATGTTGCACCCAAAGAAATCCGTCGCTCGTGGGATATAGAAAACCAGGCTTCAGAGAAAGCAGGGAATGTTTCTCAAAATTAGAACATAAGATCAGTCCAAATAGCTCTGACCAAAGGTCCATCTAGCCCAATTCCTGTCTTCCAGCAAAAGCCAATGCCAGGTGCCCCGGAGGAAATAATCAAAACAGGTAACCATCAAACCATCTATTCCCTGTAACCTATTCCTGTCTGTCCTCTGGCTCAGAATTAGTCGTTTGTATCAATGAACTTGACTGACATTGTTATTTTGTCTCAGGAAGACATTTTATAATGTTTCCAGGTGGGTGACATGATTTACTAGACAATTCATCTACATTCAGCCTCATGGTATTGGCTGCAATATAATGAAAAAGGGAACAGTGCCTGCTGGACTGGTTTGTGCACATCATCTAATCGATATGTCTCGAGGGGTCAACTTCCCATCACCAAGCAGCCCCCTACTGGATAAAGTGTCATCATATAGGTATAGAGAAAATAGGGCAAACACATTTTTAGCTCACTGTGGTCGTGTACGGTGTCATCTTGGAACTGATAATCAGAAGCCAGCTCCAAAGTCCTTTGCAGTGAAGGGAAAGACTCCTTGAAGGGGCAGTCAGTGGATTTTTGCATCATTCCCCAGATGGGGCAAAGGCACCAGTTATTTTCTCTAAAGATGATATGGGTCTGCATCTTCCCTGGCCACTCTCATAATAAACAGTGCCATATTCATAATCCACAATACAGAGATCCACCTCCACCTTTCCCATCCAGCATTCACCGCTTGCTCCCTCCAACCATTTCCCCCTTTACGTTTTTTCATCCATGTGCAGAATAAATTTTGTTCTACGCACATTTATCAGGGTAACATGGAGAGCTATGTCCCCAGTCAAAACAAACAACTCCCCCTCAGATATAATATATATTTGAAAAATTTATGAGCAAGATAAACACTCCATCGAGGACAGATGAGGCATTTTGAAACTCACTACTCAATATACGCCCGATTGAGAAAGAAAAGTATGAAGGGCATCGACCAGTCAAGAAACGACAATCACAGAACTCAGAAAGAACAAAATTATAGAGAATCAATGTTCCAACCAAGGAAGTGTACAATGTGAGGTGAGTGCGAGAGAGATGGTGTGTGTGTCTGGGTCAGCCAGAGATTGTGTGTGTGTGCGTCACAGACACAGAGAGTGTGTTTTGGTATGGATGAGGGAAACAGAGACATTGGGTGTGCGCTGGCTGGTGGAGAAGTCTATGAGACACTGTGTGATGTCTTTTCAAGGCACTCACACCAGAAGGCTCAGACCACGCCCACTGGGCTCTCTAGCTCCTCCCACTCTCTTCAGAGGTGGTGTTCATGGGCAAGAGGGAAGTGGGGGAAGAGGACACCTGACTTCATTACAACCCTGATCTCCCCATAGCAAACAAGAGGTTCCCACGAGCAGCTGGCAAGAGTTCCCAGGGTCGATGGCAGGAGTAGCTTGGCAGCTAGACACACTATCCTGCTTCAAAAGCCTTTTAAATCTGCACTTGAAAGGGAATCCTCTGAACTGTCATTCATGCTAAATTCGACACTTTATGCCGGGGTCTTAACAAAGATTCTAGTTATCTTACCCATTACAAAGATAGCTTCCCCAATTATCACCTCTAATACCATTAGCTCACAGACATTTACCTCCCCCCCCCCCGCATCCCTCTTCTGTTCTGAAAGTTGTTTTGTCCTTTTCATATGTGTTCATTTTTTTAATTGTATCCTTTGGTATATATGGTTGTGACTATTTTCTTCCACTATTTGATCTGAGGAAGTGGGTCTGGCCCATGAAAGCTCATCATCTAATAAACCATCTTGCTAGTCTTTAAAGTGCTGCATAGTCCTGTATTTTATCCTGCATGGTCACTCTTTCCTGTCCAATAGCACTGCTTAGAGGGCTCACAGACACACAATGTGGGTGAAGGAACCCCTCACTGTTTCAGCCAAGAAATAGAATGACAAGAGCAGGTCAGGCCATCAGGCTTCAAAGTAGGAATTTCCAAATAGCCTGCTAGGGTCCCAAATGTATTTGATATTCAAGGACAGTCAGGTGCGTAGTTCCCTTCGGTTCCTTAAAAAAAAAAATCACAGATGTACTTGTGCAAATCCACATGATACCGATGCAAAACACAGTTGGGTAACAAAGATAAGGAAACAGACTGGGTGGTGGTGTTCTATTTAGAGTGTTTTGTGTCTGCCTGTTTCTTAGTGTCATCTATCCAAAGATGCCCATTTTTCTTTGAATCTGCTGTGATCCAGGAGAGCTGTGTCAGCAGCCAGGAAAACCACAGCCTCTTGGGTGTGTTAGTTCGTACCTTATGGAGTACGTCTGACCTGCACCAAGACAGTGCGATTCCCGGCTCTGGAATCCTAACCCTAACCCAAGCCCAACCCTATCTGAGAACCTAGGTACAGAAAGAGGAGGCTATTCCAAGAGACTGCCTTAGATGCCGTGTTCCCACAGCTCATTTTATCCTCTTAGCTTGAGCAAACCTAGGCCATGTACGTCTACCTAAGTGGAGAATTTCACCCGTGGGTGAACTCCATATATCTTAAAAAAAAATGGTCTCGTAGCACTTTATAGACTAACAAAACATGTAGATGGTATCATGAGCTTTTGTGGGCAAAACACATTTCTTCAGATAACCGGAGTTATGAATAGGGGATATGAAAACTCAAAATAAATAGAAGAAGAGAAAAGGGGTGTGGGGGAAGAGAATGATGCTCTGTCTCCCACCACCCTTCCTGTTTTTTCTTTAAGTATCTAGAGAATGGGTGCTAAACCTAAGCAGATAAAGATAGAAGTCAATAGATAGATTGCTAAGACAGGAAGGCTACCACTCAGAAAGTTGTTAGCACTTTCAGTGACATATATCTTGTGTTTCCATTCTACTGAGTTTTATTATGTCTTCTACATTTCTTGATAGGATCCTAATCTGAAGAAGATATTTCAAAACCCCCAGCCTAAAAGTCTTTATTTAACATTTAAGAGGCGTTAAGGGACTTAGGCTTTGTCAAGGAACGCGTCCGCTTTTCCGATAAAATGTCAGAAAAGCAGATGCATTTTCTCGTCATCATTGTAAACATCATTTTACGAGGAAGAAGGGATGTTCTGTACACAGGCCAAATTTCAGAAAAGCCTCTTTTGGAAGTAAATCAGAAAAAGATGTGCAATTTGTGTACCACCAATTGTGTTTCTTTTTCTGATTGATCTTTGTAGTGTAGACCTGGCCTTAGATGGGACATTCCTATCATTCAATTGAGTTCCGTGCTCCTGGTTCACCTACACTGGAAGCCCGACACATTCATTACAGGAGCCTTTTGCTGTTCAAAGACAACTTGATGTTTCTAGTAGAGAGATTCAGAGGTGGCTCCCACTCCGGCTCTCTGACAGCGTAACTGACGGCATAATCTGCTGCAGTTATTCCCTCAATATTTCATGGATTTCTTTTTCTAGTTACAGATGATGGAGAAAGTGGAGGGAAGAAATCAAACGCCCATTGCTGAATTCATCCTATTAGGATTTGGAGAGGTCCCTGAACTGCAGCCCCTCTACTTCCTGCTGTTCCTAGTGATCTACCTTGTGATTTTGGCCGGGAACCTCCTCATCATTGTACTAGTTGTAGCTGATCAGCACCTTCACACTCCCATGTACTTCTTCCTGGGCAACTTGGCCTGCTTGGAGACCTGCTACACATCCACCATCCTGCCCAGGTTGCTGGCCAGTCTCCTGACTGGGAACAGAACCATCTCTGTGAAGGGCTGCTTTGTTCAAGAATATTTCTTTGGTATCATGTCAGCTACAGAAAATTTTCTGCTCGCGGCCATGTCGTACGATCGGTATCTAGCGATATGCAACCCCCTGCGTTACGCTGCTCTGATGAACGGCCGGGTGTGTGGCCAGCTGGTGGCCGGGTCCTGGATAAGTAGCCTTCTGGGCTGCACCACAGTAAATATCTTCTTGTACCAATTAACGTTCTGTGATTCCAATGAAATCGACCATTTCTTCTGCGATTTTTCACCCATTTTAAAGCTGTCCTGTGACAGCACCCAAAATCTGCAACTGCTGGCATTTACGGTCGCTACCCTGTGGATTGTTGTGCCCTGTCTACTGACTCTGGCGTCCTACATTTGCATCATCACCGCCATCCTGAGAATCCCGTCCACCACCGGGAGGCAAAAGGCCTTTTCCACCTGCTCCTCCCACCTCATTGTGGTGACACTTTACTACGGGACCCTGATCACTGTGTATGTGGTTCCAACTGTTAACACGCCCAAAGTCCTTCACAAAATATTGTCTGTCTTCTACACAGTCCTGAGTCCCATGATCAACCCCGTCATCTACTGCCTGAGAAACAAGGAGGTCATGGAGTGCCTGAGAAAAACCATTCTTAAATCGGTCTCTTTCAGAAATAAGCAGAGGACAAATTTCAACATATCGTAACATCGAGATAAACTGATATAGTTCTTCTTACATGCGGCCCACTTGAGTCTGACTTTCTTTCTTTCTTTCTTTCTTTCTTTCTTTCTTTCTTTCTTTCTTTCTTTCTTTCTTTCTTTCTTTCTTTCTTTCTTTCTTTCTTTCTTTCTTTCTTTCTACAAACTTTGTTACTGTTAGAAGCACTCTTTATCAAAACTGTAGTTCTTTACTGAGTGTTTCTGTAAAATACTCTTGCTTCATTCCTCTGCACATGCACACTACTGGTCACATTCTTGTGAGTGGTTCTGGGTTTCGTCCCCTTCCACAGAATTCAGTGACACTCATTCTCTTCAGACCTGAACGTTCCCTTCTAAATAATGAGGGGAGATCTTTGGGTAGTAGTGTCTGCAGATATTTTGGGCTATATAAGACTTACCTACAGTCCTGGATAATTGTTATCAATGTATGTGTATGGCATAAGGCAGGCAATATTCTTTTTGATAGGCAAGCATTTTTCTTTTGTTTGATGGATGAAGTTTGTTTCCCCTCCCTTCCTGCTTGTTAAGGTAGATAAGACTGAGCAGCTGTACAAGTAATGTAACTTTCTAATGAATTCTCTGTGTGTAAAAGCAGTGTTATCCTCCCTTCCCTCTTCTCAGCTATATAAAGTGCGTTCAGGGCAATGGCTCCTTCTCTCCCCGTTGCTAGTTACTAATTAAGGGTATATCTACACTAGCTCATTAATTCGAGCTAGGTAGGCAAATCAGGGAACCGGGATTGCAAATGAAGCCCAGGATTTAAATATCGCATGCTTTATTTTCATGTTCCCATCCGGCCACCATTTTTAAGTCCCCCTTAGTCCGAACGAACTGCCCACGGCTACACGCGGCAGTTTAACGTTAATCCGAACTTAGGACTTAGTTCAGATTAACTGTTACTCCTCATTCCACTTTGATACATGACATGTGATGTCATTAATGTACTGCTCACTTGAATGGTTGGTTTCGAGGCGGAAGGATTAAATGTAATAAAGAAGCCCATCTACCCCATCCAACTCTGGGTCTCCCTCCACTTTCCTTTCTAACCATCATAGAGTCCTAGAACACTAGAACTGGACTCTATGTCATCAAGTCCAGTCTCTGCCCTACCAGCAGGACCAGGCACCGTCTAGACCATCCCTGATAGCTGTCTGTCCAACCTGCTCTTAAATAGCTCCAGGGATAAATATCCCCAGGGACAACCTCCCCCAGCAATTTATTCCAGTGTTTCACCACCCTGACAGGTAGGAAGTTTTCCCTAATGTCTAAGCTAAACCTCCTTTGCCACAATTGAAGCCCATTGCTTCTTGCCCTATCCTCAGAGGTCAAGGAGAATAATTTTTTCTCCCTCTTCCTTGTAGCACCCCTTTAGATACTTGAAAATTGCTAGCATGTCCCCTCTCAGCCGTGTCTTTTCTAAGCTAAGCAAATCCAATTCTTTCAGTGTTCCTTTATAGGTCATGTTTTCTAGGTGAGTTTTTTCTGCTTTTCTCTGGACCCTCTCCAGTTCCTCCACGTCTTTCATGAAGTGTGCCCCTAAATGGGATGCATAGACAGGGGAAAATGTAAAGTAGAGCCGAGAAATTAGTTGACATCTGTATTTGACACTCGTGTCAGAATATTGTGTTCCGTTTTAGTGCCCACAATTCACGAGGAATATTGATAAATAGGACAGGATTCAGAAAAGACATGAAGATGAATAATGGATTTGAATCCAGGCCTTGTAGTGACAGGTTGAAGGAACACAACCTATGTACCTTAACAAAATTATGGTGAAGATTGACTTGATTGCTGTTGATAAGTATCTATCTGGGGAACTAATATTTAACCATGGTCTCATCAATCATTTAGACAGTGATCTAATAACATCCAATGCCCAAATGTTGAAGACAAGTTCAGATTGGAAATATGCTGTACATTTTAATGGTGAGTATAATTAAGTTGAGGTAGATACGACCTCTCTGAGAATTTTTAAATGAAGAATGGAAGTTGTTCTCAAAGGTCTACTGTAGAAATGATTTTGGGGAAGTCTTGTTCCTCACGTTATATGGGCGGATTCCTTTAGGCTTTGGAATCTATGCAGCTATTAAAGAACTGTCAATGGTAGTAGGGGTCCCATTTTCCACTCAGTGGTAGGAGATAGAACACCAGGTAAGGTGGAAAATAATTTCATGGCAGCAGGATAAAAACTATATATGTCAGTTCTCATGTGAGGAGAGTGACCAGGATAAAGATGAATGTATATACTGTGGAAATCAGACACTTGGAGAGATGAGGACCAAATAAAAGGCTGGAATTATGCTGGCTGTACAGTTGAAATGCCAGGCAAATCATTTTCCTGCTCCGTATTGTAGACCCAACCATCAGGCAACTAAATAGCAGGGAGAAGGGAATCTCAGTACCTCTGGAGTTGAATGGAAGATCTTAGTTATAAATTTAGTGTGTCTTCTTCTCTTATATATTTGAAAGAGCTTGTTTATCTGTGATTGAGTGAGTCTGTCTGTCCATCTGACTGTTTGCTGAAAAACTGCTCCAAAACCGTAAGAGCTAGGACCACCAAATTTGATAGGCAGCTTCTTATCATAACTCAAAGAAAGAACAGGGTGTGGTAGTGCCAGGGCAATGGGATGTGCCTGGAATGTGACTATTCTCCATAACATGGAAAGGGAGGAGGCTGCCAGAGGGACATTTATACTGCGTCATGCCACAAGGGGGCAGCAAGCGGCCAGAGATGGGAACTGGAGATATAAGGGGCCCAGGGGCAGGTAAGGTTCCTGCTTGCAGCCTGGGGAAAGAAGGTCCCCTCTGCCACTGGCCCCGGGAAGCCACCTTCTGGACACGGCAAGCCCCCAGGAGCCACCCTCAGCCAATCACTGGAGCAACCAGACCTGGGGAGTGGCCTCACCCTGCCCTGGAGAGCTGCCACTGTCCATTTAGCACAGCCCTCACTGAACCAAACCATGGGGAGCGTCTGCCACCAGACCCCCACTTCTGCAGTCCCTTGCCCTGAGCCCCTCTTCATCCAGGAACCCTCACTGCAGTGCTCCCACACACTAACCCCTTCCATGAGTCCCTCCCTGCCCTCAACCCTCACTCCTGCAGCCCCACATCTCCAAACCCCCACCCTCAGCCTCGCAACCCCCAACACTACACCCCCCACAGCCTCATGCCACCTTTCCTGAGCCGCTTCTCATCCCCAAACCCTGACTTCTGCATCCCCAACACTCCCCAGCCTTTGCCCCTCCCCAACCCCCAGCCCTGACTCCTGAACCCCTCACGTCCCCAGCCCCCTTCCCTGAGCCCCTGTCAGCTGGTGCAATAAATGTAGTTCGCTTGAAACCAAACAGCTGCATCTCCCCTTGACAAGCCTAATTACACGGAATGCAGGGAGACTGTATCAACTGACAGCAGCTTAGGACGCTGCGCTGAGTTTCCCGCCGGCCACTTCCTTCTGACCAAAGTCAACCACCCGGGGCAGCCTGAGCTCTGGGGTCCTCTGGGGGCTGCATCCCAAGAGTTGCTGGTGCAGCAAAGAAGACAAAAAACCTCTGCTGTTCCAGAGCGGATCGTGTGGGGTTAACGAAGGAGCAGGCTGTCCCAGGCCAGCTGGGGCTCTGGTGCGCGGCAGCTCTGGGCTGTTCCCTGTCACATGCCTGTGCTAGCCATAAATAGCTTCTTCTGCAATCTCCTTCCCACAGCTCCTCAGCCCTGTCTTGTATGTAGCCAGATGCCTTCCAGGGATGCTGTCATGGTGTGAGATCTGGGGCAGGTCCTGTTCCCCTTCTGTGGGTCCAGATCAGCTAGGGCAGGGTGACAGGGTGGTTTGCTCCACAGGTGAGATCAGAGCTGGGCTCCTAGCCCTAGAGACCGGGTTTAGGTACTTAGCCCCAGAGCAAGGACAGCCGAAGCTGTGACCATGTTTGCAGCCTGAACAAGCCAGGATCACTTTCTCAACTGCAGGGCAAGAGGACTTTCTACTCCCCTCCTGTTTAGTCCTTCGCCTCTCGTCCAAGCCTGCCCGAAACGGGGAAATACAAGGGAGGATGCAGGAACCAGCTGCTGGATAAATCAGCCAAGGGGCATTATTCACAGACAGGCAATAACGGCAGAATCCCGGCAGTGAAGTTTCTGGCGCAGCACAGGCTGGGAAGTAAACCGCAAAGCCCAGGATGGTGAGTTTGTTATTTCAGTCCAACAGGGTTAGGTGTGAATGTCCTGGTCACATTTCATAATGGAACTGGGAGTGACAAGGGGAACCATTCACGACTTGTTATCTGTATTTAATGAAATGTTTGCAGGGGTTTGGAAGGTTTGTTTTTTTTTCCTGTTGACTTGTTCTCCCCATTGTGAAAACCAAACTTTTGTTTTTGTTCAATAAGAACCAGAATATTTCAGCCAAACCACCAGAAATGGAAAAATTTTCAGGTAAAGGAAGGAAAATCAATTTTCTGAGTTTTCCACAACACAGGTTTTCCTTCAAGAGTAACAGAACTCCCCAGAAGTTGTTGTGAGTTGAATCGCCGGTGTTTCTTTGATATAATTTAAACAGAAAATGTCTGAGTTTCCCACACTGGTGTCTTAGATTGAAACTGGATGGGAATGCTGGTCTAGTCTAGAAATAGTAAAATCTGCACCCACTCACTATGTTGCTATGATGTGTTTCTGTTTACTTGTTGAATGGTAAGAAGGAGCAAGCAGCAAAGTGGGAAGCCCATAGCACAGGTATTAAACATATTAATGCCTTCAATGGGAACAGTGAATTGACCCCCTCCACCACTAGCCAAAGCCTGTATCAGTTAACTGTGCCCAACCATATAGGGGAGGTCAATGAGATTAGCACCTAGACAGTCAGCTCTACCATCATATGACCTCTCTACTGCTGTCAGCTAACTACAAGTGCTGCAAAGAGAGGCACCGAAAGCACACATAACGCACAGTGCAACCCCCTGACAGCCAGCAGTCCCAGCAGACAAAGCATAGAAAGGGAGGAAAGGGAAACAGAGGCACAGCAAAGGTAAGTGACCAGCCTGATATCACATGGCAGGTCAGTAGTAGAATCAAGAATAGAATCCAAGTGTCCCAATAGCTCCTCAGAATCAAAGAGAGGTCCCAGATGATTGGGAAAAGGCAAATGTAGTATCCGTCTTAAAGAAAGAGCAGAAAGATAATCTAGGGAACTACAGACCAGTCAGCCTCATCTCGGTCCCCGGAAACATCATGGAGGGGATCTTCAAGGAAACAATTTTGAAGGACTTGGAAAAGCAGAAAGTGATCAGGAATAGTCAGCATGGATTCACCAAGGGCAAGTCGTGCCTGACCAATCTGATTAGCTTCTAGGATGAGGTAACTGGCTCTGTGGACATGGGAAAGTCAGTGGATGTGATCTACCTTGACTTCAGCAAAGCTTTTGATACTGTGACCCCCAATATTCTTGCCAGCAGTTGAGTAAGCATGGATTGGATAAATGGACTGTGATGTGGATAGAAAGTTGGCTAGACTGTCGGGCCAAACGGGTAGTGATCAATGGCTCAATGTCGGGTCGGTGGTTGGTTTGAATCAGAGTGCCCCATGGATCGTTCCAGGGCCAATTTGGTTTAACATCCTTATTAGTGATCTGGATGAGGGGATGGATTGCACCCTCAGCAAATTTGCAGATGACACTAAACTAGGGGAAGAGATAGATACATTTGAGGGCAGGGAAAGGGTCCAGAGTGACCTGAACAGAGTAGAGGACTTGGCCAAAAGATATCTTATGAGGTTTAACAAGGACAAGTGTAGAATCCTGCACTTGGGAAAGAAGAATCCCAAGCATTGTTACAGGCTGGGGACCGACTGGCTAAACAGTAGTTCAGCAGAAAAGAACCTGGAGATTACAGTGGCTGAGAAGCTGGAGACGAGTCAACAGGGCGCCCTTGTAGCCAAGAAGGCTAATTGCATATTAGGGTGCATTGGAAGGAGCATTGCCAGCAGATCTAGAGAAGTCATTATTCCCCTTTATTCAGCTCTGGGGAGGCAACATCTGGGGTAGTGCATTCAATTCTGGGCCCCCCATTACAGAAAGGGTGTGAATGCACTGGAGAGAGTCCATCGGAGGGCAAGCAAATTGATTAGTAGCTGAGGCACATAAGTTAGAAGGAGAACATGAGGGATTTGGGCTTGTTTAGTCTGCAGAAGAGAAGAGTGAGGGGGGATTTGAGAGCAGCCTTCAGCTCCCTGACTTAGAGTCCCAAAGAGGCTGGAGAGAGGCTGTTCTCAGTGGTGACAGATGGTGGAACGAAGAGTAATGGTCTCAAGTTGTAGCGGGTCAAGTCTAGGTTGGATATTTGGAAAAACTAGGATGGTGGGGAAGCACTGGGACGGGTTTCTTAGGGAGGGGGTGGAATTTCCATCCCTAGACATGTTTAAGTCCTGTCTTGACAAAGCCCTGCCTGGGTTGATTGTATTGGGATTGGTCCTGCTTTGAGCAGGGGGCTGGACTCGATGACTCCTGAGGTCTCTTCCAGCCATGGGATTCCATGATTCTATGAGAGGCAATGACACAGCAGGGAGGTTGCTGGGAGCTGTTGCTAGCCCACCTGTTCAGAGAGGTGGAGCTGGGATCTAATGTCATGAATCAATACGGAGGCAGTGGGACGTCCATGGAATGTTGCAATGGAATTTGACAGATGAGCTGCCATGCAGGATACTGAGTCACTATGTGTCTCACATTTCCCCAGAAAGTGGTTTTCAGGCACTGATGGAATTTTTCTTTCATGCCCGTGCCCAGGGCTTGCTGCTTGTAGCAACAGGGGATCCCTCTTGGCTGGAGCTGTTGCAGATGGGATTGTGCTTTGTTCCATCCTTCACAGAGCTTTTAATCCAGCCCGATCCTAAGCCATCCTACACCATTCCCAGGTCTTTGGATGGTGCAAAGAGATGCAGCTCCATGGCCTGACTGGGAGCCGGGCCATTTGATACCCGTGTGTAACTCACTGCCGCTAGGGAGTAGCTGGGACTGACACTGGGCATGGTGGACATCCACAACATGAGAGGGTACTGTAGGCCATTCCATGTAACACTCTAATCCCCACCCTGTCTGTGTCCTTCCCTCCTCAGTCAACACACAGTGAACTGAAGAAGAAAATGTTCAACCAAAGCACCGTGACCGAGTTGCTGCTCCTGGGCTTCTCTGACATCCGGGAGCTGCAGGTTTTGCACTTTGCACTTTTCCTTGTGCTTTACCTAGCAGCCCTGATGGGGAACCTTCTCATCCTCATAGCCATCGCCCTCGACCACCGTCTGCACACCCCCATGTACTTCTTCCTGGGCAACCTGTCCATTATAGACCTTGGCTGCATCTCTGTCACCATCCCCAAATCCATGGTCAACTCCCTCCTAGACACCAGGTTGATTTCCTATCCTGCCTGTGTCACCCAAGTTTTCTTCTTTGTAGTCTTCACTGCAGCAGATCTTGCCTTACTCACCCTTATGGCCTATGACCGATACGTTGCCATCTGCCGACCACTGCACTATGAGAGAGTGATGAATAGGGGAGCCTGTGTCCACATGGCCACTAGTGCCTGGATCACTGCTATTGTCTACTCTGCCCTGCACGCCGGGAACACCTTCACGTTACCCTTCTGCCAGTCCAACGTCGTCGACCAGTTCTTCTGTGAAATCCCCCAGCTCCTCAAACTGGCCTGCTCCGACTCCTTCCTCAGTGAAGTTGGGCTTATTGCCTTCGGTGTGTTTTTAAATTTGAATTGCTTTGTTTTTATCATTGTGTCGTATGTTCAGATCTTCAGAGTGGTGCTGAGAATCCCCTCGGAGCAGGGCCGGCACAAAGCCTTCTCCACCTGCCTCCCCCACCTCACAGTAGTCTCTTTGTTCCTTTGCACTGGCTTCTTTGAATATCTGAAACCCACCTCCAGCTCAGCATTGTATCTGGATCTCACGGTGACTGTTGTTTATTCCCTGGTACCCCCCATGATGAATCCGGTCATCTACAGCCTGAGGAACAAGGAGCTCCAAGTTGCATTAAAGAAACTTATTGTGTGAAGGTTACACGCCAAGAATTAAAGTGCCTCTCATTGTGTCTTGACTGCAATTTCATTCTGAGCTTCTTCATAGACCAAAGAAACTGATCATGTGGAGGTTATTCACCAAGAATTAAGGTCTGGATTGTAATTTCACTGCCTGGACTGTAATTTCACTGAGCTCCTTTGTAGATCCAATAAACTGATGACAAAATTCCCTCCTTGATAAGATAGGATGCACCTTATTAGGAAGTCATAAAATCCAGACTAATGTCAATGGCATTGAATGAGTTAATTTTCAATCGTAACAGTGTAAGGAAGATCTGACTGTAAGTATCTGTCCATAAACATGCCTACAGACCTAGCTATGTCCCTTAGGATGATTATGAATTTAAAACTCAACTCCATGGAGAACG
The DNA here is from genome assembly GCF_052426305.1 of Pelodiscus sinensis. NCBI lineage: Eukaryota > Metazoa > Chordata > Testudines > Trionychidae > Pelodiscus > Pelodiscus sinensis. Next base: position 12,303,265 of record NC_143081.1, on the reverse strand, counting down.
GTAAACTAAGACCCTGATCTGGAAATACACGTAAGCCAATGCTTAACTTTAAAAATGACAAAAGTCCCATGGAAAGCTGAAAGTAAATTACATGATTATGTGGTTTTTTATCTTTTGGATTCGGGAGTTATGGATGTAATTTTCAACTGGGCATTTAGGAATGAGACAACCAACTGTGAACTGAGGAAGAAAATGTCCAACCAAACCACCATGACTGAGTTCCTGCTTGGGGGGTTCTCTTGACATTCGAGGGCTGCAGGTTTTGCATTTTGTGGTATTTCTAGTGCTTTACCTGGCAGACTTGGTGGGGAATCTGCTCATCATCTCAGTCATAGCCCTCGACCACTGTCTTCACACTCCCCTGAACTTCTTCCTAGAGAATCCGATACCTTGGCTCCATCTCTGTCACCATCCCAAAATCCATGGCCAACTCCATCCTGGACACCAGGTTGATTTCCTACCCTGGCTGTGTCGCCCAAGTCTTTCTCTTTGTCATCTTCACTTCAACTGATCTTGCCTTACTCTCCATCATGGCCTACGACTGATACATCACCATCTGCCAGCCCCTGCACTATGAGAAAGCAATGAAAAAGAGAGCTTGAAGCCCACCTCCAGCTCAGCATCTAATCTGGATCTGGCGGTGGGTGTTCTGTACACTGTGGTGCCTCCCATGCTGAATTCGGTCATCTACAGCCTGAGGAACAAGGAGATCAGAGCGGCCCTCAAGAAATGGATGGGGTGGAGGTTTATCTCCATGAAGTGAAATGTCCTTCAGGGTTTGTGATTGCAGCCTCAGCTTCTTTATGATAGATGCACTAGTGCCACTGAAATTAAATGGATTAATTTGGCATTAGACCAGTGTAAATAATAGCAGAATGTGCTCCTCATACCCCTCCATCTAGATACACACCTGTCCCTCTCTCACAGGGATTTAATATCACAATTGCACAACATTTTGCACAGAAGATCAATAGCCACAGCTAAGTCACTAGTGGTCTTTGTGAAGTCTCTTCCTCTTCTCCTGTTCGGGGATAAAATTGTGGTGGGGGTATGAGAACTTTGGCTTAGGTATTTGCTTTTTCCATTTATTGCATTTTAGCGATTCCTTGGCTGCCTTGTTTCTTTGTTCCAGCTGACATTTGTGAGGTAGGAATTTGCTGGATGAAATATGTAGAATTAAGTGGGGGCATCAGTTGATTTTGTCATCTATTCAAGGTGTCAATGTCAGAATCTCTTTGAATGGTTTTTTTTAGGCTATGTCTAGACTGCAGGCTTCTTTCGGAAGAGGTTTTTCTGGAAGAGATCTTCCAAAAAGACTTCTTTTGAAAGAGAGCATCCACATGGATGGGACGCTATCTCACCTTTAAATTCTAATTGCTGCGGACAGAGTGGACACCAGGGCACCTGTGCATTTTCCTGGAGGCCTCGTTTCTTGAAGATGAAAAAAAACCTTTTCCCCATCCACACATGCCTTTTTCTGAAAGGGCTCTTTCGGAAAAAAGGCTTCTTCCTTGTAGAATGAGGTTTACCCCTGTCGGAAAGCCCTCTCTGCTCTTTCGACTTATTGTAGCAAGAATACAATTGCAGTGTGGACGTAAGTGTAGTTTTTCTGGAAAAACGGACATTTTTCTGGAAAAACTCTGCAGTGTAGACATACACTGAGAGACTGGAAGATTTCCTTTCCCCAGGGATGAAGAATTCATGATTTCCATTTAAATGATTTATTTCACGTGGATGGGATGTTAATGTGCTATTTATTATACACTAGTAGAGGTGCCTGGCGTTACTCAGGTCCTTAACTATAGTAAAGTTGGGACTTGTTAATTAAAGGGCAATGTATGTGCTTGATTTGAATGATGGGGCTCAGAGCGGAAGGTGGAGTGTGCAGGAGTCAGGGCAGGAGGTGGGGGTTCAGAGAATGGAGTGGGGTATAGGACTCATGGTAGGGAGAAGGGGTACAGGTGTGAGTGCAGGGGTGTGAGGTGTTGGTGGGGCTCAGGGCAGGATGTAGAAGAGAAGGGGTAAAGGAGTCAGGGTTTGGAGATGAGGAGGGACTCAGGGCTGGGGGTTGGTGTGAGTGGAGGGAGCTGGGGTAAGGCACTGAGGTTAAAGAGTAGCTCAGGACAGGGGGAATAGGGTGTTGAGGTGCAAGACCCAAGCCAGGGGGTGGATGGTGCAGCACTCAGGGTAGGGGGGACTCTGGACTATGGTCCTGGAACATTGGGGGAGCTCACAGGGCTTGACCATGATGGCAAGGGGAAAGCTGGAGGCTTTTCCAGGGTCATGGGGCTGTGCTCCCCAGTTTGAGGCTCCTTCTGAGGTTGGGGGTCAGGGATCCAAGAACCATCCCCGGTCTTCAGCTGGTTCTCCTCCACCCTCCATCTGTTCAGGGGGGTTGGGCTCCACAGGCCGTTCGGCTTCCAGGCTGCCTGGCAGGGGGACCGTGCCCGGCATCTTCCTGCTCTCTCCTCCCACCCCCACCCCAGCCACAGGGCTGCAGGGGTTGTCTTGGCCTGCAGCTGGTCCACTCATCCAGTGGCCGGCAACATGGGAAGCTCCTTCCCCAGCTGGCCACTCTCTTGCTGGTGTTGCCCCGCTCCTGTGGTCATCAGGCGGTATTGCTGTCCCCCGCGCTCGCTGCCTCCAGTGGTCATCCTGTAGTATCGATGTCTCTCCAATCAGCCCCCTCTCTATTCATGTTATGGAAACCAGTCCCATTCAAGGCACTTCTCATCGTCCTGGCACAATCAGACTCTGACCTTGCATTACGTTAGGGAAAGAGAAAATAGCCCTTAGGTGGAGATCTTGGACACATGGACTTGCAAGCAGACAGACAGAAGGACTCTCAGACAGACATATACACAAACTCTTTAAAATACAGTGTAGTGGGGCAGAGTGGCAACCCACGGCCCTAGAGCAGGAGAAGCCCCTCCCAGAGCCTTGGTGGGCAGCGCCTGGCCCCAGCTCATCACCTGACCAGAAGTCAGGAGGTGGGGCCAGAACTATAGAAGACCAGCCTGAGAGGTCCATCAGCCCCCAGCCGCCAGAGGAACCAGGATCCTCCCCTGTGCTTCCAAGCAGGGAGCTGGACCAGACTGCCGGAGCCCAGTTGGGTCATGGCCTGGAAGACCTGTTCACCGTGCCAGCGGTTCCAGTCCTACAAAGCACAGAGGAAATGCCCTGGAGCCAGACACTTGCAGAGGGGTAGAAATGGAAGCAACCCAGGGATCGCCAAAAGCAGTTTGGCTGAACCAGAGGTGGGGTCACTGTGTTGCATTGTGGATCCAGGAGCAGGCCGGGACGCAGTGGGGTGGGTGGGACTACATCCCCCCTGCCACCCAGTCCTGGGAAGTAGCCTTCCCCCTCAGCATTTGCTGGACCCCTGCCCGAGCAAGGAGATCCAAGTTTGATGACCATCTGCTTGTTTGCTGTTGCGTCCTGAACTAGGGCTTGGGCCAGTAGCTCCTATTAGCTATTGGGGGCCTTAAGCCCAGGCCAGGACCCACTGACTACTGGCCCATTGACCCAGAGGGGGAGAAGCCCCTTCCATATCCGACTGGGATAGATAGATCAATAGATTAGAGCAAATGGGTCCTTCTATCATTTTGTATATTTTGGTATAAATACATGGACAGACGAATGAGCGGATGAATACAATATTCTTCTAATGGTCTACTGTTGTAATGTTTCCTAAGGGCAAAATGAGCCTGGCTAGCAAAATCAAATGATTATTCAACAAAATTACTGGAGGGATTTAATTGCTCATGTTTTCTCTGTGTTCCTACCCTGGTCAGTAAATTGTCCCTTTTTTTTGGAGGAGGCCGTCAAACCGGCTACTCACTCCAGCTACTGCAGGTCACAGCTGCTGTGGAAAGAACCGCAGGTACGAAACATGACAGGAGACATCATCATTGGCAGGCAAATTGCTGTCACCCAGGACCCCTTGAGAGGGAGAATTGTGTGATTCCACCCCACGTATTCACCTCAGGGATGTGTTGGTCTTTGCCTGGACCCTACCCTTGACTGGGAGGATGGATGACAACCCCACCTGTGCCCACAGCTCCTTCACTCTCCCGTCCAGAGCCCGGCAGTCACTCCTGATCTGCTCAAGGTCATTCCTCGCAGTGTCATTGGGGTCCATGTGGATGGGCAGCGAGGGGGAGTGGTCAGAGGGCCACGTGATCCTCTGCCTGGCTGCCAACCTCCTGGGAAGCTGGGCCAAGCAGGCGGATGGGTGTCTCCATCCAGCTGAGAAGGGAGCCACAAACCAACTTTGTATCAATTTCCACCAGTTTAGGATGCAGCATTTGTCTCTGGATGCTTCTTCCTAACCCACATCAAACACTCGGGGTGGCCAAAGCCATGAGAGCCTTTGAGGGCTGCATCCCAAGAGATGTGGTGCAACCCCCAGAGGAAGGATTGAAGTCCTGGCTTGGCAAAGCCCTGGCTGGGATGATTGAGTTGGGTTGGTCCTGCCTTGGGCAGGGGGCTGGACTCAATGACTCCTGAGGTCTCGACCAGCCTTGGAATTCCAGAAACGCAGGAGACCAAACGTCTCTGCTCTGCCAGAGCGGAGTCTGTGGGGTTCATGAGGGACCAGGCTGCTCCAAGCCAGCCGAGGCTGTAGGGCCACCGGGCTTTGGGCTATCGTAGGTCCCATCTGTGCCACCAATGGAGAGTTGATTCTGCAATCTCCTTTACCGCCCTTATGACTTCAGCTGAGCTCTGTCTGTAGCCAGGGGTCCTTCCAGGGCTACTGTCATCGCGTGGCACGTGGGGTGGTTCCCCTCAGGGATTGAGAGGTGCCATGGAGACCGGAGTTGTCTATTTAGCCCCAGTACAAGCTGGGCCCCTGTTTGCTGCGTGCGCTGGCTGGGAGCAGTTTCAGAGCAGGGAGGGGATTTCTGCCCCCGTCCTCTGTGCTCCTTCGCCGCTCAGCCCAGCCTGCCCGAGGAGAAGCCGGGAGCAGCCATCTGAGGAGCGGGTCCCTGTGTACTATGAACTGTATGGAAGGGCATGGAGAAAGCAGCAGGATAAGACAGCGATGGGGCATTTCTGGCAGGTCCATGGCTAAGCGATGACTGAAAATCCTGGCGGTGAAATGCATCCCAAGCGGGGAACCATCCGGCAAAGTCCAGCACGGTGAGTTCGTTACTTCAATTAAACGTACTTAGGGGTTGATGTATTGGGGAAAATTAACACTAGAGCTGCAAGTTAGTTACCGTGGGAACTCAGCCAGACTTTTCATGTCATTGAATCAACCTTAGAGCTGCTCAGAGGTTTTTGTTTTCCTTCCTCCAGGAGAGAACAAGGGGCCTTTTTACAGAAATTGAGTGAAACCCAAATTTTTTATTTGGGAACATCTTCCAGGGGGTACAGGAACCCACAAGAGGAGAGGCAATTCTCCATTTAGTCCTGAGTGGAGCGCAGAATCTGGTCCACAAGGTAACTATTACAGGACAGCTTGGGAATAGTGACCATAATATAATAACTTTTAACATTCTTGTGGTGGGAAGAACACCTCAGCTGTCCAAGACTCTGTCATAAGAAAAGTCAAAAAAAGATTTTGAGGAACAGCTAGCCAAAAACTCAAAAAGAAATAGCAAAATGTTTTTTAAGTACATTAGAAACAGGAAGCCAGTTAAACAACCAGTGGGGCCCCTGGATGATCGGAATACAAAAGGAACAATCAAGGATGATAAAGCCATTGTGGAGAGACTAAATGATTTCTTTGCTTTGTTCTTAACGGCTGAGGATGTTAAGGGGATTCCCAAACCTGCACCGTCCTTTGTCAGTGATGAATCTGAAGAACTGTCATTGAAGTGTCATTAGAGAAGGTTTTGGAACAAATTGAAAACTTAACAGTAACAAATTATCGGGACCTGATGGCATTCGCCCAAGGGTGCTGAAAGAACTCAAATGTGAAATTGCGGGACTATTAACTGTGGTTTGTAACCTCTCCTTTAAATCAGCTTCTGTACCCAAGGACTGGAAGACAGCTAACATAACGCCAATATTTAAAAAGAGCTCTGAGATGACAGACCAGTAAGTCTAACATCAGTACCGAGCAAATTAGTTGAAACCACAGTAAAGAATAAAATTGTCAGACATGTAGAAGAACATAATTTGTTGGGCAAACATCAACATGGTTTCTGTAAAGTGAAATCCTGTCTTACTAATCTATTAGAGTTCTTTGAAGGGGTTAACAAACATGCGGACAGGGGGATCCACTAGATATAGTGTACTTAGATTTCCAGGAAGCCTTTGACAAGGTCCCTCTCCAAAGGCTCTTGTGTAAATTAGTTTGTCGTGGTATAAGAGAGAAGATCCTTTCATGGACTGAGAACTGGTTAAAAGACAGGAAATAAAGGGTAGGAATAAATGGTAAATTTTCTGAATGGAGAGGGGTAACTGGTGGTGCTCCCCAAGGGTCAGCCCTAGGACCAATCCTACTCAACTTATTCATAAATGATCTAGAGAAAGGGGGAAGTAGTGAGGTGGCAAAGTTTGCAGACAAAACTAAACTGTCAAGATAGTCAAGATGAAAGCAGACTCCACAGGGTCATGCTCCGTTCCCTGGGCTCCCTGCCCTGCTGAGCCGCCTCCCTGGCTGGTCCGGGCATGAAGGGCCAAGGGGCCTCCAGCCACAGGGGTGGGGTGGCAGGGGGAGGAGGAGAAGAGATGAGCTCTGCCTGATCATCCTTTCTCCTCCTCTCCTTTCCACTCCCCTCCTGTGGCTGGAAGCAGGTCCCATCCCTTCCCCCCACACAGGGCCCAAAACACTGCTGCCAGCTGCATTCTGGGGACACCCATGACAGGAATCTGGTGAGGGGGTATGTGACGTACCCCACCCCACACCAGACACCCCCCCCACATGTTGCCCCAAGATGACGCTGTGGCAGGTACCAGGAAAAGTGGGTCCGTCCAGGCAGCCCAGCCAGGCATGGAGGGCAGAGAGGGGCAGGTAGGAAGGGTTGGCTCAGCCAGTTATACCCCCTGGGAGAGAGGGGTGCAGTGTGTTTGGGGGCATCACCCCTCCTTGTTTTATCCCTTAAACCTCAAAGATCAGAAAGTCAATACAAAGCCTCCAGCTACACGGCTTTTCGCTTCAACCGGTCAGTCCACTCGATGTTCATTTGAACGTTTGTACGATCGGTTGCCGTTGAACTCACTTTAGGATGAGTCATTTGACCAGGTGTCCTGTAATCAGCCTAGGGAAATATGATCACACTATTACGAGCCCAAGGGTGCACTGAGATGGAGGTGGGATCCTGTCTCACTTGATGCGTAAGCCGGCAGCCGGACGTCCCTGCGCCATTAGAGCAGAACCATTCCATTGGAGCGGGCGTGCAAGCTCCTGAGTGAGTCAGATTGCTGCAGAAAGTGTCGGCATTTTAGTTTCATGCCCCAGTTCCGGGCCTGCTGTTTGTAGCAATCAGGGAGCCGTCTCGGCCAGAGCTGCTGCCCTGGGATTGTGCTTTGTTCCAGCCTTCACACAGCATTAGACCCAGCCCTGTCCTGCGCCTGATCTTCAGATGCAGATCCCTGGATGGTACAGGAGTCAGGCCAATGGGCCCGGGATAACTCACCGCTCATGGTGAATGCAGCTGACGAGAGACGAGGGCCTCTGGGTCAGTCAGTACCAAGGGGAAGCACTTGGCCTCTCTGAACCTCACCACTGTCTTTGTCCTTCCCTCCACAGATATCACAGAGAAGGAAATGCCCAACCGAACCACCGTGACCGAGTTCCTGCTCCGGGGGTTCTCAGACATCCGGGAGCTGCAGGTTTTGCACTTTGTGGTGTTTCTGGTGCTTTACCTGGCTGCCCTGGTGGGGAATCTTCTCATCATCATAGCCATAGTCTGTGACCACCGACTGCACACCCCCTTGTACTTCTTCCTGGGGAACCTGTCTCTCCTAGACCTCGGCTCCATCTCCGTCACTGTCCCCAAATCCATGGCCAACTCCCTCCTGAACTCTAGGTTGATTTCCTACCCTGCCTGTGTCGCCCAAGTCTTTCTCTTTTTTTTCTTCGCTACAACTGATTTTGCCTTACTCACCGTCATGGCCTACGACCGACACGTCGCCATCTGCCTCCCGCTGCACTACGAGAGAGTGATAAACAGGAGAGCCTGTGTCCAAATGGCAGCTAGTGCCTGGTTTGCAGGTATTGTCTACTCTGCCCTGCACACCGGGAACACCTTCACTTTACCCTTCTGCCAGTCCAATGACATCAACCAGTTCTTCTGTGAAATCCCCCAACTCCTCAAACTGGTCTGCTCCCACTCCTACCTGAGTGAGGTTGGACTTCTTGCCTGTGGTGTGATTCTAGGTTTAAACTGTTTTGTTTTCATCATTGTGTCGTATGTTCAGATCTTCAGAGCGGTGCTGAGAATCCCCTCGGAGCAGGGCCGGCACAGAGCCTTCTCCACCTGCCTCCCCCACCTCGCTGTGATCTCCTTGTTAATTTGCACTGGTTTATTTGCGTACTTGAAACCCACCTCCAGCTCAGCATCAAGTCTGGATCTGGTGGTGGGTGTTCTTTATGCCGTGGTGCCTCCCATAATGAATCCGGTCATCTACAGCTTGAGGAACAAGGAGATTAAAGCTGCAATGAAAAACTTGACTGGGTGGAGGTTATTTTCCAAGAATTGAAATGTCCTTCAGTGCTTGTGATTGCATCCTCGGCTTCTTTATTGAATCATAGAGTCATACAATGCTAGGACTGGAAGGGCCCTCGAGAGGTCACCGAGTCCGGTCTCCTGCCCTCATGGCAGGACCAAGCACCTTCTAGATCATTCCTGATAGAGGTCTGTCTAATCTGCTCTTAAATATCTTTCAAGATGGAGATTCCACAACCTCTCTAGGCAATTTTCCAGTGTTTAACCACCCAGACAGGGAGGAAGTTTTTCCTGATGTCCAACCGAATCCTCCATAGATGCAGTTTAAGCCCATTGCTTCTTGTTCTATCCTCAGAGGCCAGGAAGAATAATGTTTCTCCCTCCTCCTTGTTACGCCCTTTGAGGGTATGTCTACCCTACACTGCTATTTTGAATTAACTTAATTCAAAATAGCGCATCTACACACAAAAACTATTTCGAAATAGCATTTTGCTATTTTGAAATAGCACGTCCACACTGAGTGGACCCTGAACCAAAGTTAAGGCTGGATGAAACCAGTGCTGGCAGGGCATCAGTTTAGTTCTCAGTGTGCGTGGCTGCTGCCTGAGGTGGGTAGTTGAGGTTTCACCTTTAGAAATAAAAAAGTAAATTGAAAGAGCCAGACAAATACCTAGAAAATTAGCGTTTTGCTAATTTGAACCAGCATGTCCACATTGAGTGGACCCTCAACCGAGGTTAAGGCTGGCTGGAATCAGTGACAGCAGGGCATCAGATGAGGACTTGGAGCGTGGAGCTGCTGTCTCAGGCTAACCGAGGGCTGTGCATAAAAAGGGACCCGACCCCCACCCCGGACAGACAGTTCTTAGGAGTTCCCCGCTCGCTTGTCTAACTCGATGAGAGAAAGCAAAGCAGTCCTGACTTGGAGTACCCTGAATTCCCACACTTGGCACATCACAGCACTCGGCCATCAGCCCGGTGCCACTTGCCGCAGGCTGCCATCTGGGGGGGTTGTGTCAATCAGGGGGCTGCAGGAGATCTTCCACCCTGAGGAGCCCGCAGAGCCATCCCAGTCCTCCCCATCGGGGGCTCGTACCCCATTCCTCCCTAACCTCCTTCCACTTGCCCCTCCCTAGCCCCCCTTCCTGATGTACAAAATAAAGGACTCTCTTTATTGACCAAAACTCGGGGAGACTGGTAAAAGGAGGTGGGAGAGGGGAAGAGAGAGGGTTGGAGAGGGGAGGGCAACTAAAATGATCAGGGGTTTGGAACACGTCCCATATGAAGAGAGGTTAAAGGGACTGGGACTTCTCAGCTTAGGAAAGAGGAGACTGAGGGGGGATATGATAGAGGTCTATAAAAGCATGAGTGGGGTGGAGAGGGTGCATCAAGAAAAGTTCTTCATTAGTTCCCATAATATAAGGACTAAAGGACACCAAATGAAATGAATGGGTAGCAGGCTTCAAACTAACAACAGAAAGTTCTTCTTCACTATTGGCTTTGCGACTAGCAACGGATGTGAAGGATAACAAGAAAGGTTTCTACAGGCACATTAGCAAGAAGTGATAGAAATGTAGCCGTGTTAATCTGGACGCATGGCCAAGAAACACTGGAGACATTCCACAGAGATTTTAACAACCTACACCCCACCATCAATCTTAGCCTGGACCATTCTACACGAGAGATCCATTTCCTGGACACCACCGTACAAATCTGCAATGGAAAATTAGACACCACTCTCTACAGAAAACCCACTGACTCATACAGTTACCTCCATGCTTCCAGCTCCCATCCAGAAAACTCCATATGATCCATCTTCTATAGCCAAGCCCTTCGATACAACCGCATCTGCTCTAATCCCACTGACAGAGACCAGAAACTTCAGCATCTCCACCAAGCATTTATAAACCTCAACTACCCACCCAGTGAAATAAAAAAGCAAATTGAAAGAGCCTGACGAATACCTAGAAACCATCTACTTCAAGACGGACCCAAGAAAACCAACAATAGAACACCACTTGTCATCAGCTATAGCCCCCAACTTAAACCTGTCCAACACATTATCAATAAACTACAGCCTATACTGGAACAGGATTCCAAACTCCGAGAGGCTCTGGAAGACAGATCCATAGTCTCCTATAGATGACCTCCTAACCTCAAGTTGATTCTTACCAACAACAACAGGACATACCACACTAATACCAACCCTGGTACCTTCCCTTGCAACAAACCCTGTTGCCAGCTTTGTCCAGACCTTATTCACTCTGCTGAAACCATTATTGGACCTAACCAAGTGAGTTATAAGATCAAGTACACATATTCCTGCGCACCCAGAAATATAATCTATGCTATCATGTGCCAAAAGTGTCCGTCTGCTTTGTACATTGGACAAACGTCTCAGACACTTCGCCAACGGATCAATGCCCACAAAACAGATATTAGACAGGATCACAAAGAAAAAACAGTTTCTTGCCATTTCAACCAGAAAGGACATTGTCTCAACGACTTAACTACCTGAATCCTGCTACCAAGGCCTTTTCAGACTACTCTTGAAAGAGAATCCTCTGAACTGTCATTCATGCTTACATTCAACACTTTACACCTAAGTTTGAATAAAGACTCTAGTTATCTTTCCCATTACAAGGATAGCTTCCCCAATTATCACCTCTAATATCATTAGCTCACAGACATTTACCTCCCCCCATCTCCCTTCTGTTCTGAAATGTGATTTGTCCGTTTCATATGTGTTCGTTTTTTAAATTGTATCCTTTGGTGTCTATGGTTGTGACTATTTTCTTCCACTATTTGATCTGAGGAAGTGGGTCTGGCCCACGAAAGCTCATCCCCTAATAAACCATCTTGTTAGTCTTTAAAGTGCTACATTGTCCTGCTTTTTGGTTGGTATGAGATGAGCCTTAGGGCAAGGATGGGGGATCTGGGCAGGAGGCTCAGGGCAGGAGGCAGGGAGCCATGGGGGGGGGCCCACCATGGCTTCCTGGGGTGGCCAAGATGTCACTGGTCCAGGGAGAGGGCCAGGCTGAAGTGCTCAGCCTTGAAGTCTTCTCTGGGCCGGTTGTCTCCTCCATGTGTGGGAGGGGGTTAGGCTGTGGCACCGTTCCTATTCCTGACATCTTCCCCAGGAAGGGTGGATCTGCAATTCCTAGTCCTGCGGGGGTCTTCTTTGGGGGGAGGGGCACTGAGCCAGACCCTGGCATGTGCTTTGGGGGTGGGGAGCCATGATTCGTGGTCCCGCCAATGTTCCATGTGGAGCCGGTCCAACAGGGGGAGCAGGAAGGGCTGTGACACTCAGTCCACCTTCTGTCCTAAGAGGGGGCAGGCCATGGCTCCCGGTGCCCCCCCCCCACTTGTCCTGGGAGGGTGGCCAGACCAAACTGTAGTTTCTGGACCCTCTGCCTGTCCTGTGTGGGGTGGGGGTTGGTCAGGCCACTGCTCCTGGTTTCACCACCTATCTTTGGCGGGGGAGGGTGATGGATACTTTCCCCGATCCCAGCATGAGGTCCAGCTGTGGCCAAGGCCGGGCCTTCTTCCGGGCCCTGGCACGAGGTCTGGGGGTGGGTTCAGGGCGAGGGCTCAGGGTGGAGCCAGAGCGGGATGGGCTCCCATCTCTCTCTGCTTGAGTGCTAGGTGAGTGGGAATGCAGTACCTCTCTGAACTCCCTGTCCTGGGCTGGTGTTAGCTGCTCAGGGGAATACGTTCCAACAAGGGGCAACGCTGGTCCCCAAGGCCTAGGAGCTCAGCAAATTTTTCTTAGGAAGCCAGGACATAGTCCACCACCAATTCCCCACGGGGGAGGCCTTCTCCTCCCTCTCAGCTCTTAGCAAGTCCGGGGTCCCCTCACTCTTCTCTCGTACAGAACCTCAAATCCACAGGAACCCTGTGGATTCCTGGGGAACCTTTCTGTGGTGAAGAGCAAGTGGCACAGTCATGGAGGGTACGTCTACACTACAGCACTAATTCGAACTAACTTAGGGTACGTCTACACTACAGCGCTAATTTGAACTAACTTAGGGTACGTCTACACTACAGCACTAATTCGAACTAACTTAGGGTACGTCTACACTACAGCGCTAATTCGAACTAACTTAGGGTACGTCTACACTACAGCACTAATTCGAACTAACTTAGGGTACGTCTACACTACAGCACTAATTCGAACTAACTTAGGGTACGTCTACACTACAGCACTAATTCGAACTAACTTAGGGTACGGCTACACTACAGCACTAATTCGAACTAACTTAGGGTACATCTACACTACAGCACTAATTCGAACTAACTTAGGGTACATCTACACTACAGCACTAATTCGAACTAACTTAGGGTACGTCTACACTACAGCACTAATTAATGCGAACTAAGCTAATTCGAACTAGAGCATCTAGACCTAAAAACTAGTTCGAATTAGCATTTTGCTAATTCGAACTAGCATGTCCACATTGAGTGGACCCTGAAACGAGGTTAAGGATGGCCGGAAGCAGTGCCGGCAGGGCATCAGATTAGGACTTAGAGTGTGGAGCTGCTGTCTCAGGCTAGCCGAGGGCTGTGCTTAAAGGGACCCAACCCCCACCCAGACAGACAGTTCTCAAAGGTTCCCCACTTGCAAAGCAGTCCTGGCTTGGAGTGCCCACACTGGGCACATCACAGCACTCGGCCATCAGCCCGGCTGCACTTGCCACAGGCTGCCATCCGGGGGGGGGGGAGGTCAATCAAGGGGCTTCAGGAGAGCTTCCACCCCGAGGAGCCCGCAGAGCCAGCCCAGTCCTCCCCATCGGGGGCTTGTGCCCCATTCCTCCCTCACATCCTTCCACTTACCCCTCCCTAGCCCCCCTTCCTGATGTACAAAATAAAGGACACGTGTGTTCAAAAATAGAAACTGTCTTTATTGAAAAGGAGGAGGGAGAGGGGAAGAGAGAGGCTGGGAGAGGGGAGGGCAACTAAAATGATCAGGGGTTTGGAACAGGTCCCAAATGAAGAGAGGCTAAGGAGACTGGGACTTCTCAGCTTAGAAAAGAGGAGATGGAGGGGGGACAGGATAGAGGTCTATAAAAGCATGAGTGGTGTGGAGAGGGTGCATAAAGAAAAGTTCTTCATTAGTTCCCATAATAGAAGGACACCAAATGAAATGAATGGGTAGCAGGCTTCAAACTAACAACAGAAAGTTCTTCTTGACAAAGCAAATAGTCAACCTGTGGAACTCCTTGCTGCAGGAGGCTGTGAAGGCTAGAACTAGAACAGAGTTTAAAGAGAAGTTTGATAAAGTCATGGAGGTTGGGTCCATGGAGTGGTATTAGCCAGGGGGTAGAAATGGTGTCCCTGGCCTCTGTTTGTGGAAGGCTGGAGATGGATGCACGAGACAAATGGCTTGGTCATTGTCTTCAGTCCATCCCCTCCAGGGTACCTAGTGGCTGGCTATAGTATGTATAGTGATGCCTCACAGTGAAAATGCAATAATTTGATTTAGAAATGAAATCAGATTGCTCACCCCCATATCTGAGACAATAGGGTTGCTTATTCAATCCAGGAGAGGGAACGACATTCTCTATAGTAATGTTATTAGCGTGAATAGCAAAAAGGATTTTGGGCATGATGGATTACTAGGCATATTTGTGGATAGCTTGTAATTGGTGGAATATGCCATTCTGATTTGGTTTTGTTTCTGAAGTTATGAATATCGACTCTGTGTCTGTTTTTGAAACATAGTTACACTTGTGTAATGCCCATCAGGAAACATGCTGCCATTCTAGGTAGGAGGTTGGGATGGGCCTGTTGGGGTAATTAGGCATTAGGAAACCGATAAACATTAGGGGAACCTCATCTCTCAACTGCTGAGCCATTCTGCAACCTCTCCAGAGACCCTGTCAGTCACGCTTGCTAGGACTCTATAAAGGGAGGGGAGAGTGTCCAAGCCACATGACTCTAGACTCCCTCAAAGAAAGTTTTTATTTGTCTGCTAATCTGGGAATTAACTTTTGAAACAAAGGGTTCCTGCCCCAACTGACTCTCCATATAGCAGAGAGCGAGCTCATCGGTTCTCTTCATTCACCACAGAAGAGAGCTCCTAGAAAGACCCGGGGATCAAAGACAGACCTGAGGGAAGTGCTGGATCGGGGCTAACGGGATTTCCAGCCTTTGTAATTGAGCCTGGGAAATGCAAGCTCCAAAGAAAATGCAGCGTGTGCCTTGAGAATCTACCGGAGGGCTGGTGTCATCAGTGCAGGTGAGATGTGACTCATTCACAGCCAATCCGACCAGCGTGTTTGCTTGCTTGTGGCTTCATGTGTGTGTTTGCTTGCTTGCTAGATGAGTGGCTTTGGCCGGTTTGCTATCTCTTGTCTCTTACCAGCTACCTCTGTAGTTAATAAAAGTGCAGTTTGACTTTAACCAGGGTGACACTAAGTGAACTCTATGCAGGAAAATCTCTCAGCCGGGGAACCAGAGATGAGCATATTTTCCTCCACATTCAGACTGGGAGAGTCAGATTGGGAAACAAACACCTAGTGGTTGTTGTTTGGACCAGGGCGGGATGCTACTCCTGTGGGTTCTTACATGGCTGGCGTTTCAGTAGAGCGGGGGAGGCAGCATCCGTCTGTATCGGGACATGTCTTGTTTGTCCTTCCACTCCCCTGACTATCAGGGAGAAAGGGGAAAGTATTCTATGAATTTCTCCTCCACCCCATCCCTTCACCAGCCAGGAGTGGGAGGCAGGCAGGAAATCCAAGTATTTCCACTCGCTCACTTATCGTTAATGGAACAGGAAGAAAAGCAAGCCACGTCCCAGTATGCATGGCTGCTGTCCCCTCTGCTCCACTGGCATTCTAGGCTGGAGAGCCGGTGGGGATCTGGACTGTCTCTTCTCTAGTGCTGCTCAGTCAAAGAGCTCCCATGTCACCAGAACTAGGTGTGTCCCTGCCCATGTGAATGGGACCGGCCCCAGCAGCCCGGTGTGAGAGGGAGCCCAGTCTGGGGGGCTGGAGGACTCAGTGAAGCCCCAGTTGCAGGGAGAACCCTGGGGGGACCCATCACAGATGGGTTATAGCAAAACATGCCTATGGGAGAGCAGTGAGTAGCTCTCAGATTTAGCCCATAGAAACAGCCATCGTGAGTCAGACCCAAAGTGCTTCTAGG
The DNA here is from genome assembly GCF_052426305.1 of Pelodiscus sinensis. Lineage (NCBI taxonomy): Eukaryota > Metazoa > Chordata > Testudines > Trionychidae > Pelodiscus > Pelodiscus sinensis. The sequence continues at coordinate 12,287,501 of NC_143081.1, read as the reverse complement.
GCAGTCTCCTCTCCTCCAGCTTTGGCAGGTACAAGGCGCTTCAGAGGGAGTGACGTGAATAAAGTGAAGTGAACACGTAATTATTGAGTGACCCACTCGCTTTTTCTTGTCCTGTAGTATGCCTGGGTCCTACTCAATAATCTTGACTCTCATTTGGTCGTGTGGTCTCTTGAATGTATCATAGAAGGAATCAAAATGGGCTTAAACTGCAGCAAGGGAGGTTTCGGTTGGACATTAGGAAAAAGTTCCTAACTGTCAGGGTGGTGAAACACTGGAATAAATTGCCCAGGGAGGTTGTGGAATCCCCATCTCTGGAGATATTTAAGAGTAGGTTAGATAAATGTCTATCAGGGATGGTCTAGACAGTATTTGGTCCTGCAATGGGGGCAGGGGACTGGACTCGATGACCTCTCGAGGTCCCTTCCAGTCCTAGTATTCTATGAGTCTATGAGTCTAAAACAAGGGCGCTAACATGAAAGGGAAAGGAGTCCAGGAGAGCTGGCTATAGTTTGAAGAAGCCTTGTTGAAAGCACAGGAACAAATCATCCTGGTGTGCAGTAAGAAAAGCAAATATGGCAGGTGTCCAGCTTGGCTTGACAGTGAAATCCTTGGTGAGCTTAAACTCAAAAAGGAAGCTTAGAAGTAGAGCAGTTTTTTAACGAAGGGCTGGGGGGAAAGCTGGGTGCGGAGGAGCACATGGATCGGACAGAGACATCTCTTAGAGGAGGGTCTATTCACAGAGATGCTCTATGTTCTAGTCAGGAGGAGAGGATGGAAGTATGGGTCAGATCAGATGAGACACAATCAAATGCAAAAGAGTCTAACACATCAGGAAACAGCAGACAGATAAATAGTGACAAATTATTAAAGTGCTTATACACAAATGCTAGAAATCTAAATAATAAAATGGGTGAACTTGAGCACCTCATTTTAAAGGAGGATATAGATATAATAGGCATCACAGAAACTTGGTGGAATGAGGACAATCAATGGGACACAGTCATAGTACCAGGGTACAAAATCTATCGGAAGGACAGAACAGGTCGTGCTGGTGGGGGACAGGCACTGTACGTGAAAGAAAATGTAGACTCAAATGAAGTAAAAAACTTAAATGAGCCAAAATGTTCCATAGAATCCCTATGGTCATATAATAGGTATATAGCAGTAGGGATATATTATGAGGACAGATATACTGATCAGGACAGTGATAGTGACTAAGGAATGCTAAGGGGGATTAGAGAGGCTATCAAAATAAAAAACTCGATATTAGTGGGGGATTTCAACTATCCCCATATTGACTGGGTACATGTCACCTCAGGACCAGATGCAGAAATAACATTTCTTGGTACCTTAAATGACTGCTTCTTGGAGCAGCTGATTCTGGAACCCACGACAGGAGAGGATATTCCTGATTTAGTCCTAAATGAAGCACAGGATCTGATTCAAGAGGTAAATATAACTTAGAGATAGTGACCATAATGCAATAAAATTTAACATCCCTGTGGTAGGAAAAACACCTCAGCAGCCCAACACTGTAGCATTTAATTTCAGAAAGGGAAACTACACAAAATTCAGGAATTTAGTTAAACAGAAATTAAAAAGTACAGTGAGAAAAGTAAAAGCTCTGCAAGCTGCATGGAAACTTTTGAACTACACCATAATAGAGGCCCAACTTAAATGTATACCCCAAATTAAAAAACACAGTAAGAGAACCATAAAAGTGCCCCCATGGCTTAGCAATGAAGTAAAAGAAGAAGTGAGAGATAAAAAGGCATCTTTTAAAAAGTCGATGTCAAATCTTAGTGCAGAATAGAGGAAAGACCATAAACTTTGTCAAAATAAGTGTAAAAATGTAATAAGGAAAGCCAAAAGAAGAGTTTGAAGAGTAGCTAGCCACAAACTTGAAAAGGAATAGCAAAATGTTTTTTTAAGTTCCTCAGAAGCAGGAAGCCAGCTAAACAACCAGTGAGGCCCATGGATGATCGAGATGCTAAAGGAGCACTCAAAGATGATAAAGTCATTGCAGAGAAAGTAAATTAATTATTTGATTCCGTCTTCATCGCTGAGGATATTGGGGATATTCCCAAACCTCAACCATTCTTTTTAGGTGACAAATCTGAGGAATTGTCCCAGACTGAGGTGTCATTACAGGAGGTTTTGGAACAAATTGATAAACTTAATAGTAACAAGTCACCTGGACCAGATGATATTCACCCAAGAGTTCTGAAAGAACTCAAATGGGAAATTGTGGACCTATTAACCGTGCTTTGTAACCTACCTTTAAATTGGCTTCTGTACCTAATGACTGGAAGATAGCTAATGTGACACTAATATTTAAAAAGAGCTCTAGAGGTATTCCTGGCTATTACAGACCGGTAAGTCTAATGTCAGTTCCAGACAAATTAGTTGAAACTATAGTAAAGAATAAAGTTGTCAGACACATAGATTAACATAATTTGTTGGGGGAAAGTCGTCATGGTTTCTGTCAAGGGTAATCATGCCTTACTAATCTGCTAGAGTTCTTTGAGGAGGTCAACAAACACGTGCACAAGGGGATCCAGTGGATATAGTGTACTTAGATTTCCAGAAAGCCTTTGACAAGGTCCCTCACCAAAGGCTCTTAAGTAAAGTAAGTTGTCATGGGATAAGAGGCAAAGTCCTTTCATGGGTTGATAACTAGTTAAAAGACAGTTTACCAAATGTAGAAAAGCCAGACACACATGGGGCAGGATTTAATGCCTCTGAGGATTCTGAGGGAGTTGGCAGATGTCACTGCAGAGCCATTAGCTATCATCTTTGACAACTCCTACCAATCAGGGGAGGTCCCAGACGATTGGAAAAAGGCAAATGTAGTGCCCAAGGAATCCATTTTGAATCACATGGAAGAGAGGAAAGTCATCAGGAATAGTCAGCAGGGATTCTGCCAGGGCAAGTCAAAGCTCTGTTTATTGTGTGGCTACGTCTAGACTGCAGGAAACATGCTGCCAGTCTAGGTAGGAGGTTGGGATGGGCCTGTTGGGGTAATTAGGCATTAGGAAAAGTTTTCAGTTAAAAGCATTTTCGGAAGAGCGTCTAGATTGGCAGGGCGCTTTCCCAAAAAAGCAATTTTTGCGGAAATGTGTCCGTGGCCAATCTAGACGCGCTTTTCCACAAAAAAGCCCCGATCGCCATTTTCGCGTCGGGGCTTTTTTGCGGAAAAGAAATCTCTACTTTTGCCTGAACGGGAGCAGCGTAGTATTTCCGCAAGAAGCACTGATTTCTTACAGTAGGAAGTCAGTGCTTTTGCGGAAATTCAAGCGGCCAGTGTAGACAGCTGGCAAGTTTTTCTGGAAAAGTGGCTGATTTTCCGGAAAAACTGGCCAGTCTAGACACAGACCAGCTGTTTTCTGGGATACATCCAGTATCCATGGGAAAAAAAGATGGAGAGCGTGCAATTTCTCTTCCCGTCCCTGTAAACTTTGTTTTAGGGGGAAGAAGAGATGGCTCGAAAGAAAAGCTGAAAAAGATATGCAAATTGCAGTTCGCAATTTGCATATCTTTTTCCGACTTCTTTTTTGGAGTGTAGACGTAGCCTGAGACTTGAAGGCTATTGTCAGCTGGGGTGCAGCATCCTTTGCATTCTGCCTGAGCTCTCTCTTCGCCCTTCCTTCTTTTAGCAAACGTAATTAAATCGGTGGTATCCCTTCTTTGGTAGCACCCCTTCCACACCATGCTCTTGTTCCTTTCTCGGGGGGCACGTTGGGATAGGGAGACAGCCCTTTGTACGTGGTGGGAGGGGTAACAGTTGACAAGGGAAGTCTTTGTCAACTACTCCCTTATGCCTCATGAAACGAGGTTGACAGGAGCGGTCGACAAAGACTTCCCTTGTCGACTGATCCGCACTTTGACTCATGCGCTGTGCCAACCATCAGCTGATCTGGCACAGCACGGTGGCCATTTTTATTTTAATGAAGCCGGGGATATTTAAATTCCCACTTTATTGACTATGTCAGGTAGCCTATTTTACATGCCTCTGTTGGCATGTAGACACAGCTTCTGTGGGCACATCATAAGTCAGAGGCTGAGGAAACCAGAAAGTTGGATATATGGAGAAGATTGCAGGGGGAGATCAAGCAGGAGATTTCAGATTTATGAGCTCTGACACTTTTGTTTTAAATGCTTCTACTTCTTTAAAAGGACCTGTATTATCTGCTTCAAAACATTCGGGCTGCGTCTAGAATGATTAAAGGGACAAGAATAATTAAAGGTCTAGAGAACATGACCTATGAAGCCAGGCTTCATGAACTGGGCTTGTTTAGTTTGGATAAAAGAAGATTAAGGGGGGACATGATAGCGGTTTTCAAATATCTAAAAGGGTGTCACAAGGAGGAAGGAGAAAATTTGTTCCTCTTGGTTTCTGAGGACAGGATAAGGAGTAATGGGCTTAAAGTGCAGCAAGGAAGGTTTAGATTGGACATTAGGAAAAAGTTCCTAACTGTCAGGGTGGTCAAATATTGGAATAAATTGCCAAGGGAGGTGGTGGAATCTCCCTCTCTGGAGATATTTAAGAACAGGTTAGATAGACATCTGTCAGGGATGGTGTAGACGGAGCTTGGTCCTGCCTTGAGGGCGGGGGGCTGGACTCGATGACCTCTCAAGGTCCCTTCCAGTCCTATGATTTTATGATTCTAGACTAGCATGATTTTGTGCAAAAGTGGCCACTTTTACGCAAAATCTTGCCGCCTGTCTACACTGGCCACGAGTATTTGCGCAAGAACACTGACTTTATACTGTACAAAATCAGTGGTTCTTGTGCAAATACTCTGACGCTCCTGCTCATGGATAAGCCCTCTTGCGCAAGTATTCTTGTGCAAGAGGGCAAGTGTAGACAGCCAAGTTAATTTCTTGAACAAGAGAGCATCTACACTGGCACAGATGCTTTTGCACAAAAGATGTCTTCTGCGCTAAAGCATTCATGCCAGTGTAGACGCTCTCTTGTGCAAATACTTTTAACGGAAAAAACTTTTCTGGTAAAAATATTTGCGCAAAATCTTGCCAGTCTAGAGAAATAAACAATCTCTTTCTGACAATAATCCTATGTGAAATCCTGGATACGTACACAGGTAGCTATCACAACCCACTGTCTGTATCACATGTTCTCATGGCTAATTTTTTCCTGCTAGCTAGTTCAAAGTGAGTGAACGTACATATACCCAAGTTGTGAATGACTTAACATATATCTCATTTCCAACAGATATTTTGTTATTTCTTCAAGGTGTACGGTGATGATGTAGATGTGATAAAGATGAGTCAGATTTCTACCTAATAAGTCTTTGTTTCAAGTTCAAAAGAGCTTGCAGGAGTTAATAGGACATTTCTTGTAATTCAATACGGCTTCATGCTTCTGACTCACAGGCTACATCTACACTGGCCCCTTTTTCGGAAGGGGCATGCTAAATTTGAAAGTGGGAATAGGGAAATCCGTGGGGGATTTAAATATCCCCCGCGGATTTAAATAAATATGTCTGCCGCTTTTTTCCCGGCTTGGAGAAAAGCCGGAAAAAAAGCATTTAGACTGGCCCGATCCTCCGGAATAAAGCCCTTTTCCAGAGAATCTCTTATTCCTACGGAAGATTCTTCCACCTACTGATATGAGTCTTCCGCTGTTCATTGACAACTTCATTCTTCCAGTGGAGAGACACAGCAGTGGGAATTTACCTCCTCCAGGTTTCTTTCGGTGAAACTGACAGCACAAAACTGCACTTCACCAATATTGATTAATTTTCTATTTCTAGATACGTTGTATGGAGAAAGAAGGAGGAGGAAACCAAACGCACATCATGGAATTCATCCTCCTGGGATTTGGGGAGGTCTCTGAACTGCAGCCTCTCCTCTTCCTGCTGTTTCTGGCCATCTACATTGTGACAACGGGTGGGAACATCCTCATTGTGGTGTTAGTTGTGGCTGATCAGCACCTTCACACCCCCATGTACTTCTTCCTAGGGAACTTGTCTGTCCTGGACATCAGTTATACCTTCACCTTCCTGCCCCGGCTGCTGGCCAGTCTCCTGACTGGGGACAGAACCATCTCTGTTAAGGGCTGCCTGGGGCAATTTTATTGGTTCTCTATCATGGCAACTACAGAACTTTTGCTGCTCACGGCCATGTCATATGATCGATATCTAGCAATATGCCATCCCCTCCGTTATGCTGTTCTGATGAACGGCAGGGTGTGTGCCCAGCTCGTGGCAGGGTCCTGGATAAGCGGCATCCTGCTCAGCACCATAGGAAATAGCTTTGTGTTCTCATTATCGTTCTGTGATTCCAAAGAAATCGACCATTTCTTTTGTGATTTATCGCCCATGATAAAACTGTCCTGCAGTGACACCCGGACTCTGCAACTGGTGACATTTATTGTTGCTACCACAGGGGCTCTTGTGCCCTTGCTACTGACTCTGACGTCCTACATTTGTATCATCACCACCATCCTGAGGATCCCTTCCAGCACCGGGAGGCAAAAGACCTTTTCCACCTGCTCCTCCCACCTCACCGTGGTGTCAGTTTTCTATGGGACTCTAATTGCTGTCTATGTGGTTCCAACAACCAACACTCCCAAAATGCTACACAAAATATTCTCGGTCTTCTACACAGTCCTGAATCCCATGATCAACCCCGTCATCTACTGCCTGAGAAACAAGGAGGTCAAAGAGTCTTTGAGAAAAATTGTTCTGAATCTGGTTGCTTTCAGAAACAGGCGCAGAGTCTGAAAGGACAAATTTTAGCAGTTAGTAAAATAGAAATGAACTGCTCCAGTTTCTAAGGGCTGGTCTACATTTGGAGTTTAGGTTGAATGTGGCTGTGTAAGGTTGATTTTCTGAACTTCGAGCCCACACTGCCAAGACTGTTCCTGTTAATGGCCACTGAAGTCAATTTCAGTACTCCTGTTGTTCACCAAGGCTGTGTCCAGACTCAGGGTTTTTTTCGAAAAAACCTCACCTGCGTCTAGACTGCAGCCGCGTTCTTTTGAAATTAAATCGAAAGAAAGCGGCTTTTCTTTCGACGGCGGTAAACTTCATTTCACGAGGAAGAACGCCTTCTTTCAAAAGTTCCTCTTTCGAAAGAAGGCGTTCTTCAATGTAAATAGGGCTTCTTCGAAAGAGAGCATCCAGACTCACTGGATGCTTTCTTTCGAAAAAGCAAGCCGCTTTTTCGAAAGTTCAACGTGCAGTCTAGACGCTCTCTTTCGAAAGAGGCTCTTTCGAAAGTATCTTTCGAAAGAGCCTCTTTCGAAAGAGGCTTGCAGTCTAGACATAGCCCAAGAGTATCGCAAAATGTTACCTTACATGTCAAATTCACGGCAATGTAGACTGAGCGTTGAGAAAGTCGATGCTTTTGGCCCTTGGGAAGCATCCCACAATCTATTGCCTTGCTCCGCTGCTTTCCAACTGATCAGGAAAAAGCCCGGGAAAGTTTGAATTTCATTTCCCCGAGTGGCACATATGGTGTTGACTATTTGTTGTTTTTTAAGTTTATCTTGTACAGAAGTTAAGGTGACGGTCTGTAGTTCCTTGGGTTGTAATTATCTCCTTTCTCTATAGATGGGCACTAGATTTGTCCTTTTGAAATAATCTGAAATCTCTCTCATATTCCAGGACTTTTTAAAGATAATCGCTGGGGGCTCAGATATCTCTTCAATTAGCTCCTTGAATCGTATGGAAGGCATTTCTTCTGGCCCTTCAAGAAACTTTGTCTAAGTAACTTTTCACTTGTTCATTCCCTATTTTAGTGTCTTAGCATACCCCATTTAAACTGGTATTCTCAATGTTAGGCATCCATTCACAGCCAGTCTTCTTGGTGAAAGCTAGGACAAAGAATTCATTAACTGCAGCTGTCATTTGTACATTATATTATTGTTCTCTCTCTCTCTCTTTCTCTCTCTCTCTCTTTCTCTCTCTCTCTAGGAAGCCTAGTTCGAACTACCTAGTTCGTGCCACGTGTAGCCGCGCGGCACGGGGTTCGAACCAGCCGGGATTTAAAAATGGCGGCGCCCGGCTTATGCAAATGAAGCCCGGGAAATTCAAATCCCGGGCTTCATTTGCAAGTGCGGTATGCCTACATTACCCTCCTACTTCGAAATAGGAGGGTAGTGTAGACATACCCTCTGTGTATATATAAATACCTATATATAAATGTATGTGAATGCATGTGCATGTGTATATATGTACCTACATACATAATATGCATCTGTCTCTGTGTCTCTTGTGAGTCTGTTTATTCGGGAGCATCTCCAAAATGATAAGAGCTTGTGCCACCAAATTTGGTATACACTTACCTCTTACCCGAACCTAAAGCAAGGGCAGGTTGTGGTTCTGCCTGGAAAAGGGGAGGTGCCAGCAATAGGACTATTTCCCTACAATTTGTAGAGGGAGGGGTGGAGAGAGGAGATGTGTTACTGAGTGTGGCCACCGCGGGAAGCAAGCGGGCAGGGGAGAGCTGGACTGCAGGGTAACCAGAGGGGGCAATTGCACCAACTGAGTCTGGCCAGCTGAGGATGGGGCTTTGCAATGGAGCAGGTAAGTGGTTCTTAAAGGGGGCTCCTGCACCCTGGACCTCCCACCCCAGGCCTCCAGATTCCAGCCCTCTCAACCCTGTCTGAGATCTCCCCCCTCCCCCCCGCCAGCCCTCTGCTCCATTTTGCCCATCCTAGGTCCTCCTGCTCCTAACACTGTCTGAGCCCCCTACGCTCCCTGACCTCTCCACCCCCAACTTTTTCTCCAACCTCAACCTCAGCCCCTTCCCCCAGGGGGCCCCACCAGTAGGGGTGGGGGCTGGAAACCATGGCACAGACCAACTCTTTCAGGTTTCTTCCCTTCATTTCTATTTGTTGTTTTTAGGTTTTGTAAAAGACTAACAAAACATGTAGCTGGTATCATGAATGTTCATGGGCACAGACCACTTCTTCAGAGGACCATCTGAAGAAGTAGACTGTGCCCGCAAACGCTCATGATACCATCTACATGGTTTGTTAGTCTTTAAAGTGCTACCAGACTATTTGTTGTTTTTTAAGTTTATCCTGTACAGACTAACTAGGCTACCCACTGAAGCTTCTGTACAAGGAAAGATAATGGAGCAAATCACACAGGGATCAATTTGCAAACATTTAGAAGATAATGGGGTAAATAAAGAACACATCACGTCAAACCAAGTTTATTGCTTCCTTTAACAGGATAAAAAGCCTTGTAGATAAGGGGAAAGTTGTAGATGTGGTATTTCTAGCCTTTAATAAACTGTTTGATACAGACTTGCATGATTTTCTCATTAATAAACTAAGGAAATACACAAACTGTAAGGTTGGTACATAACTGGTTGGATAAGCATTCCAGATAGTAATTAATGGTTCACAGTTATACTACAAAACATAACAAGTGGGGTTCTGCAGGGATCTGTTCTGAGTCTGGCAGAATTTAATATCATCATCAATGATTTAGACAACGCAAAGTACGCTTATGAGTTTGCGGATGATACCAAACCGGAAGGAGTTGAAAGTACTTTAAAGGAGAGAATTGTAATTCAGAATGATCTGGACAAACTGGAGAAATGGTCTGAGGTAAGTAGGGTGAAATTCAATAAACACAAATGTAAATATCTCCACTTAGGAAAGGAACAATCTGTTAAGGTTCATCTGCACTTGCATCCTCAACTCGAAATAAGCAATTTGTCTACACGGTGCCAAATTTTAAAATAAAGTGCAATTCCGACAAGTTCCTTAACCCCCATAGAATAAGAGTTTCAGGGACATCGCAGAATAGTGCACCCCTTGTTTTGAAATCTTTTTTGAAATAACTAGCACATTAAAAGACACAGAATAGCTATTTCCTGAAACTTCCGGTATCCCAAAATAGCTCTGCTGTCTAGACATAGCCTCTGTGACCACCTAGAAAAGATTTGTGCAGAACGAGGTCTAGGGGTCATAATGGATCACAAGGCAAATATGAGTCAACAGTGGAACACTGTTGCAAAACAAATATGCATCATCCTGGGATATTTTAGCAGAAGTGATATAAGTTTAGTCCCCTTACTAAAGGTGCCTCTGCTTATTTTCTGGGAAGACCCTATATGCTGCAATCTAGCCACACAGACTACAATTACCATGAGCCCTGGGGGAAAACAGGAAGGAAGTGACTTCTGTTTTGGAGATCTGGAGTCTCTCCACTTGTGTGGAGGAAGACTGAGCAGTCTGTGAACTCTTCCCTATGTTTTTGGAGCACAAAGGGAGCCAGGCTGCTGTGGAGGTGTTTGATCCAGTTCAGGAGCTGTTATGTTGCAGTTACAGACTGGGACAGCAAGCCTTTGGAACTGGGATATATCAGGCTGCTTCCAATTGCCCTAGAAGGGAGGCCCTTTGGCTGTACTTGTGACTAGAAGCTACTCTGCATCCAGCACACAGAAGGAGGGTTTGTCTACACTACAAAGTTAATTCGAACTAACGGACATTAGTTCGAATTAATTTTGATAGGTGCTACACTAGCGCTCCGCTAATTCAAACTTAATTCGAACTAGCGGAGCGCTTAGTTTGAACTAGGTAAACCTCATTTTACGAGGATTAAGCCTAGTTCGAATTTACTAGTTCGAATTAAGGGCTGTGCAGCCCCTTAATTCGAACTAGTGGGAGGCTAGCCCTCCACAGGTTTCCCTGGTGGCCACTCTGGCCAACACCAGGGAAACTCTATTGCCCCGCTCCCGGCCCCGGACCTCTTAAAGTGGCACGGGCTGGCTACGGTGCCCATGCCAGGTGCAAGCCTGCCAGCACCCAGCCAGCAGACCCTGCACCTGTCACGCCTCGAGCCAGCCACCCGATGGCCCCCAGCCCACCCCCTCTTCCCGGGACCAGGCTGGCGGCTCCTGGGAGCTTGCCCGGGAACGCAAGAGGCGGGCATGCACCTGGTCTAGTGTGGACATCGTGGACCTCGTCCATGACCTCCACACTAGGCACAGGAAAGTGGCCGTCTAGGGCAGGAGAGCTGCCAGCCTGGCCACCCAGGAGCAGGTGTGCATGAAAATCAAGGGGGTCCACTGAGACCCCCGACCCTGAGCTTACAATGGCCGTCCTGGGTCAGACCAAAGGTCCATCTAGCCCAGTAGCCTGTCTGCCGACAGTGGCCAACCCTAGGGACCCTGGAGGGGATGGACCGAAGACAGTGACCAAGCCATTTGTCTCGTGCCATCCCTCTCCAGCCTTCCACAAACTTTGGGCAGGGACACCACTCCTACCCCCTGGCTAATACCACTCCATGAACCCAACCTCCATGACTTGCTCTCACTTATCTTTAAACTCTGTTCTAGTTCTAGCCTTCACAGCCTCCTGCAGCAAGGAGTTCCACAGGTTGACTCTTTGCTTTGTGAAGAACAACTTTCTGTTACTAGTTTGAAGCCTGCTACCCATTCCTTTCCTTTGGTGTCCTCTAGTCCTTCTATTATGGGAACTAATGAAGAACTTTTCTTGATGCATCCTCTCCACCCCACTCATGCTTTTATAGACCTCTATCCTGTCCCCCCTCTGTCTCCTCTTTTCAAAACTGAAAAGTCCCAGTCTCTTTAGCCTCTCTTCATATGGGACCTGTTCCAAACCTCTGGTCATTGTAGTTGCCCTCTCCTCTCCCACTCTCTCTCTTCCCCTCTCCCACCTCCTTTTCCCAGTCTCCCTGAGTTTTGTTCAATAAAGAGAGATTCTATTTTTGAACACATGTTTTCTTTATTTTGTACATCAGGAAGGGGGGCTAGAGAGGGGTAAGTGGAAGGAGGTGAAGGAGGAATGGGGTACGAGCCCCTGATGGGGAGGACTGGGCTGGCTCTGTGGGCTTCTGGGAGTGGAAGCTCTTTTGCAGCCCCCCAATTGCCCCCTCTTCCTAGATGGCAGCCTGCGGCAAGTGCAGCCAGTCTGATGGCCGAGTGCTGTGATGTGCCCAGTGTGGGCACTCAGGGCACTCCAAGTCAGGACTGCTTTGCAAGCGGGGCACCCCTGAGAACTGTCTGTCCGGGGTGGGGGTCGGGTCCCTTTAAGCACAGCCCTCGGCTAGCCTGAGGCAGCAGCTCCACGCTCTAAGTCCTCATCTGATGCCCTGCTGGCACTGCTTCCGGCCATATTTAACCCCGGTTCAGGGTCCACTTAATGTGGACATGCTAGTTCGAATTAGCAAAATGGTAATTCGAACTAGTTTTTTAGTCTGGATCCATTAGTTCGAATTAGCTTAGTTCAAATTAACTAATTCGAACTAAGTTAGTTCGAATTAGCGCTGTAGTGTAGACATACCCGGAGACTGTGAGTAACTGGGCATCTTTGGGGAAATGCTGCCTGGGACAGACCTCAGAGACACAGACTAATTCTGGGTTCAAAGAGAGACAGAGAGGCCAACCCAGTGAACCAGAGGTGCTGCATAGCTTGCACCCACTGTGACGGGCCAGCCCCGTCACCTGCGCTGTGTCCAGGCACGCGGGCAGCTCGCGTGGTGAGCGAAGAGCCGGGGGAGTGCTGGCTGCATTGCCGCGCATGCACCAGCACACCTGGGGGGAGGCACACCCGCGAGTGGGAAACAGCGGCGGAGGATGCTGAGGGGGGGCGGAGGTCCCAGGAGGGGCCGGTGGATCGCGCCGGGGGCTGGCAAGCGGAGGACCTGGATAGCACCTCCCTATCCCCCCGAGCAAGAGGGGGCAACCTTAGGGCTGCGGTGGAGAGCTGAGCTGGGATTGACCAGACCCCAGGCCACGGAAGAGCAACCAGGCGACGTAGGACCACGGGAGGGACGCTCCGACCGAGGCGGTGTCAACGGACTGGTAAGAGCTGGACTGGAGAGAGCACCGGAGACTGGGACCTTTACTGGCCACAGGGGTTAAGTAGGAGGGTCCTGGTCATAGCGGGGCTCGACCCCGATATAAGAGAACCCTTCTACATCCTATAGGCCAAGAGAAAAAGGGTCAGGGGTAGCAGAGAGCCCCTCCGTGAACTGAACGCGGGCTCCCCTACCCCACAACCATACGGGGCTAAAGGGGAGGGGGTGGTTCGCCCCCTGACACCCACATACACCCTCCCTACAGAGAATCTCCATTACAGCTGCAGTTCTTCCAGCGCGCCCATTCAAGCAAAAGTCTGGGACTCTGAGTCTAGGGGTGTGCAAATTCTAGGGTGGAATAAATATTGGCAGTGCAAATGGGAGTTAGATAAGTTCCTTTTACTTCTGTGTACTTTGTCAATTGATGTTATTCACTGTTAATTTGTTATATCCTGTTTCTTTAAGTTAAGTAAAGGTTGTATATTCTAATGCAATCTATTAGAAGTATATTAGTTATGATTTGTAAATGTTGTTCTGAAGTTAGATCTAGTTTACTGTTGGAATAAGTTTATCCCTGGAGGTTCCCAAGTCACACCAGTAAGTGTGTTACAGGGCCAAACTGGTGGAGGCTTCACCATTATATGTTCTTTATGAGCAAGGGACAGCAGCAAGGGGGTGAATAGGGTTTCCCCAACTAAACGACATCACCACTGGGGTACTCAGGATCTCCTTTTATGCTAAAACCATCAGGCATCCAGGCACATCTGTGAGTGTGACCTGCTCCCAAGTAACCCAGGGAGGAAAGAGGAAGTTACATAAGCAAGACACAAGATGTAATTCTTCTGCTGTATTACATGTTGAATTGACCTCAGCTGAAGTATTGTGTCCAGTGTTTAGGAAATATGTGGACAAACTAGAAAAAGTAAAGAGAAGAGCGAAAAAAAGTTATAGAAAACATGACCCTCTAGAATTGGGTTTGTTTCTAGAATTGGGGTAATTAGCCATTAGAGAAAACATCAGCCTTAGGAGAACCTTTCTCTCATCTGATGAGCTTTTCTGAGACCTCTCCAGAGAGCCTGTAAGTAATGGTTACTATGACTATAAAAGTGGGGAGAGGGGAGAGAGTGTCCAAGCCACATGACTCTGGACTCCCTCGTGTAATGTCTTTATTTGTCCATAAATCATCTGGGAGCCAACATTTGAAACAAAGGGTTCCCACCCCGTTTGAATCTCTATATAGCAGGGAGCGAGCTCATAGATTCTCTTCGTTCACCGCAGAAGAGGGCTCCTGGAAAGACCCAAGGAACAAAGACAGACCTGCGGGCAGTGCTGGATCCGAGCTAACAGGATTTCTAGCCTTCGTAATGAACCCTAGAAAACACATATTCTAAAGTAAATGCCGCTTGTGCCTTGAGATTCTGGTATTATCAGTGAGGGTGAGATATTACTTATTCTCTCCTAATCTATCTAGTGTGTTAAGGCTAGTCTGTGCTTTTGTTTATTTGCTAGGCAAGCTGCTTTGACCGGTTTGCTATCTCTTGCCTCGGTAGTTCATAAATGTGTACTTTAACTTTAACCGGTGTGACACTAAGTGAACTCCCCGGGGAAATCTCTCAGCCAGGATACCAGAGACGAGCATGTTTTTTCTCCATGTTCAGGAAGAGTCAGATGGGGAAACAAATTCCTACTTGCTGGTGTTTGCACCAGGATAGGGCGATACATGGGTGGGGCCTTAGGCTGGGGAGCTGGTGGGGATCTGGACTGTCACTTCTCGATTGCTGGTCCATGCAGTGGCCAGTCAGAGAGCTACCATGTCACCACAGCTGAGCGTGTCCCTGCCCGTGTCAATGGGACTGGGAGCAGGGCTGCAGCTGGCCACAGCAGCCCAGCAGTCTAGATAAGGATCTGCTGACCCCAGAACCCTTTTTGTCAAACTTTGTAAGCCTCACTACCATGTGTTTTGTCTGGTTATTTAACCAATTGAAATTAATGCAAGGCTGGAAGCAGGATTATGTAAGTTAACCCCCCCGCCCCATTTACTTCACTTTCTCCTAGTAGCAACAGGAAACCCCCAAGTTGCAACTGCCCAAGTTGCACCTCCCCCCCCCCCGGCACTTACAACTGGTTTTTTAAGTGCAGAAAGGGCTGAAACCCCCCAACTTATGTCCTCGGCACACATTTACGATGGTGCATGATGCCTATTGTAAATGAGGGCTTGAGTTATGACACCCCCGACTTGCGACAGTTCCCCAGAAACCAATTGTCATAAGTTGGTGGGAGCGCCTGTATTAAAAGTTGAAACGAATGGAAAACATAGTGCAAAGATTCTCCTCTTAGCTCCAAACATGTGAAGGAAGGGATCTGGTGAGGTTGTAACTGACAAGAGATCGTAACTGGGAAGGCTAAAACAGCACCGTGAAAATGATACTATCTGGTTGAAAAAGATAAGTGCTTGCTCAGGCATCCCCCATAATCAAAAGAATAGGAGGGCTTCTTCAATCCAAGAGAAAATTCAATGGAGAGAGGTGGGTTTGAGCAAAATATGCTTAGATAAGAAAATTGAATGACACACAGATTTTGAGGGGAAGAACATAAAAACGGCCTTTCAAGGTCCATCTAGTCCAATGTCCTGTCTTCCTACAGTGGCCAATGCCAGGTGCCCTAGAGGGAATGAACACAACAGGGAATTACCAACAGATCCACCCGTTACCTAGTCTCATCCCTGACACACAGAGGCTACGTCTACACTGGCACCCTTTTCCTGAAATGCTTAAAACGGAACAGTTTTCCGTTATAAGTATTTCCGGAAAAAGAGCGTCTACATTGGCAGGATGCTTTTCCAGAAAAGCTGATATAGACGCGCTTTTCCGGAAAAAAGCCCCGATCGTCATTTTCGCGGTCGGGGCTTTTTTGCGGAAAATACTACTGTGCTGTCTATACTGGCCCTTTTCTGGAACAGTTTTCCTGAAAAAGGACTTTTGCCCGAGGGGGAGCAGCATAGTTTTTCCGGAAAAGCAGCTGATTTCTTACAGTAAATCGTCAGGGCTTTTCCGGAAATTCAAGGGGCCAGTGTAGACAGCTCACAGCTTATTCCATGGGCACATCATAAGTTAGAGGCTGAAGAGATCAGACGGAAGGATTTATCAAGATGACTGTAGGGGCAAAGCAACTAAGAGGTATCGGATTCATTGGCCAGGTATCTTTGCTTTAAGAGCAAGGATCTGCTATTATTTCTTTAAACACATCTGTATTATATGCATCATACAATTTGGGGAAATAATCTCTCACTGAGAACAACCCCATGTGAGACCCTAGATACGAACACGGGTGGCTGTGCCAAGTCACTGTGTGTGTCGTCATGTTCCCACTGCGAATTTTATCTTTCTTGGTCAAAGCAAATGCTTGTTCATCTACCCAAGCTAGGAATTTCACCTCCCGACTGCAGACTGGACGTACGCAAGGATGACATCTAAATAGCCCACATTTTTAATATTTTTTTCTTTGTTTTTTCTTCTAGTTATCTTATGATGGCCCTAATGTGATAAAGATGGCCCAGAGTTCTAGCTTAGAAGTCTTTGTTTTAAGTTCAAAAGAGCTTGTGGTAGTTAGATGGGACATTTCTAGTAATTCAATAGGAATCCATGCTATTGATTCACCATCTACTGAAAATTCTGCCACTTTGGGTACGTCTAGACTCCAGGGTTTTGTCGACAGAAGTTTTGTCAACAGATACTGTTGACAAAGCTTCTGTCGACAAAGAGCATCTAGACGACATCCAGTTCTGTCGACAAGCAAGCCGCTTTGTCGACAAAACAGTGTGGACACAAAGGACAGTGTAGATGCAATAATGCCTTCTATCGACAGAACTCTGTCAACAAAAGGCGTTATTCCTCATAGAATGAGGTTTACATACATCAACAAAACTGCTGAGTTTTGTCAACATCATGTCGACATAACTCAAAGGCAGTGTGGACGCAGGTATAGTTTTGTTGAGAAAAGACCACTTTTGACGACAAAATCCTGTAGTCTAGACACACCCTTAGTGATATGAATCTTCCTCTGTGTATAGACAACTTGATTCTTCCAGTGGAGAGATGCACCAGTAAGAGGTGACCTCCTTCAGGTTTCTGCCAGAGTAACTTTCAGAACAATTTGCACTCCATCAATATTTAATAATGTTCTATTTCTAGACAGGTATTATGGAGAAAGCAGAAGGAAGAAACGAAACACCTATCATGGAATTTATCCTCTTAGGGTTTGGGAACGGCCCTGAACTGCAGCCCCTCCTCTTCCTGCTGTTTCTAGTGATTTACATTGTGACAATGGGTGGGAACATCCTCATCGTTGTGCTAGTTGTGGCTGATCAGCACCTTCACACCCCCATGTATTTCTTCCTGTGGAACTTGTCTTTCTTGGATCTCTGTTACAGCTCCTCCATTCTGCCCAGGTTGCTGTCCAGTCTCCTGACTGGGGACAGAACCATCTCTATTGAGAGCTGCCTTGTGCAATTATATTTGTTCGCTATTATGGCAGCTACAGAACTTTGGCTGCTTGCAGCCATGTCCTACGATCGGTATGTAGCCATATGCCATCCCCTCCGCTACGCTGCCCTGATGAACGGCCGGGTGTGTGTCCAGCTCGTGGCAGGGTCCTGGATAAGTGGTTTTCTGTTCAGCATCACAGCACATAGTTTTGTGTTCCAAATAACATTCTGTGATTCCAAAGAAATTGACCATTTCTATTGTGATTTTTCACCCATGATAAAACTGTCCTGTAGCGATACCCGGACTCTGGAACTGGTGGCCTTTACTTTTGCTACCATAGGGACATTTGTGCCTTGTCTACTGACCCTGACATCCTACGTTTGTATCATCACCACCATCCTGAGAATCCCATCCAGCACCGGGAGGCAAAAGGCCTTTTCCACCTGCTCCTCTCACCTCACTGTGGTGACAGTTTTGTATGGGACCCTGATTATTGTCTATGTGTTTCCAACAAACAACACTCCCAAGATCCTATACAAAATATCCTCTGTCTTCTACACAGTCCTGACTCCCATGATCAATCCTGTTGTCTACTGCCTGAGAAACAAAGAGGTCAAAAAGTCTCTGAGAAAAGCTATTCTCACGTTTGTTACTTTCAGAAATAGGCAAAGAATATGAAAGGCCAATTTTTAGCATATAGTAAATAGAAATGAACTCATCTGGTTTCTTAGGCTTGGTCTACAGAGGAGTTTAGGTTGAATGTAGCTACATAACCTTGATTTTCTTAACCATGAGTCCACACAAGCAAGCTTGTTCCATCGACATTACAGGTCACTCAAGCCGACTTTGGTACTCGTGCTATTCATGGAGAAAATTTGAACTTGAATGGTCAAAGTCAGGGTTGTGTATACCCGACACTGAGAAAGTCCAGAACATGCAACTCTACTGGTTTCCAGGTGAACAGGAAAATCCCCAGGTCAGTTTGAATTTCAATTCCCATGTGGCCAGCATTGCAAGTAGACCTCAGCGCAGACAACACTCCTGAGCAGAACACATGGGCATGACCTTCATTAATTCAACTTCCTTGGGCGCCAGTTCCCAGAGATGCAAAATAGCACCATCATGGAGAGTCCAGCAGATCTTGGACCTCATTGGAGAAGCACATAGTGGGAGAGGGGAAGAGGAGAATGAGGAAAATGCCAGCTGGTGAGCAGCGAGAGCCAAGAACTTTTCGTGACTTTGGAGACAATCCCCTCTTCACATGACATCTCACAGCTGGGCGCTGAACCCTGGGAGGACACTTCTGGGGAACTCATAATTTTTTTCTTGCTACAAGAGGGTTAAGGCATTTGAGCGTGATGTGTTGTGTGTTCTCTGCCTGCACAGTATGGGAAGCCTGGAATGGCTTGTTAACTTGTCTGGAGATGGAACAGGAATCCTTCCTGCACATCCCATCATGCTCTGAGATAGGAACTCTTGGTGATGCTGTATGACATTGTTTTATGGATACAAATATGTCTAACTTGAATATGCTTTGGACAAAATACTTCATGTCATTTTAATGCTGAAG
Source organism: Pelodiscus sinensis (assembly GCF_052426305.1). Taxonomy (NCBI): domain Eukaryota; kingdom Metazoa; phylum Chordata; order Testudines; family Trionychidae; genus Pelodiscus; species Pelodiscus sinensis. Next base: position 12,268,641 of record NC_143081.1, on the reverse strand, counting down.
TCTGCTGTGTCTGTATGTCGTAGTTTGGTGCATGTATCACTCTTGTATGGAAAGTTAGAAATATAGGGTAGGGAACGGTTTAGGGTTTTAAATACACAATTGAACGCCATCAAAGGTGTTTCCAATGCTGGGGTACCTCCATTTCCTAGTGGTCACCTGTAAATAACCTCCTTTGTCCTCTAAGTGTAAGCAGGGGTTGGCCTTGGGACAACATGGGAACACCCCAACTGGTAGAGTCTGAGCAGGGAATTTTCCACGGGAGAGAGAACAAGAAGTTCCTACCCACAGTGAAATCAATGAAACAATAGGAAACGAGCTGTCCCTTTGTCTTTGGCTGGCTGGACAAAACCAAGGAAATAACCAGAGACCAAAAGGGAGAAAAGGATGTTCCCTGGCTTGGGGTTTTAGCCGAAACTGCAATAGCTGTAGGGAAACGTTGCAATGAGCTTTAATGTGTCCACTGGCTGTGCACTTTCAGTTTATTATAAATTTGTCTTTCACTTCGCTCTGTCGTCACTTGCAAACACTTGAATCCTCCTGTTTGTACTTAATAAAATTATTTATTTTTACTATTGCCTGTAAATAATTGTTACTTGGGGGAGCAACCCGCGTGTGCATCCATCTTGCATTGTGATGGGGCTGAAGGGGGCTTGTCTGAGTGGTTTATTTGCAGTTCAGATCCCAGTTCAGGTCTGGTTGCCTGGATACTGGGTCTGAAACTGCATTTTCCTCAGACCTGAAGGCTGTGTCTAGACTGGCAAGTTTTTCCGGATGATTTTCCGGAAAAACTTGCCAGCTGTCTATACTGGCCACTTGAATTTCCGAAAAAGCACTGACGATCTCATGTAAAATCATCAGTGCTTTTCCGGAAAAACTATGCTGCTCCCATTCAGGCAAAAGTCTTTTTCCGAAAGACTTTTGCCCAAAAGGGCCAGTGTAGACAGCATACTACTGTTTTCCACAAAAAAGCCCCGATCGCAAAAATGGCAATCGGGGTTTTTTTTGCAGAAAACCACGTCTAGATTGGCCACGGACCCTTTTCCACAAAAAGTGCTTTGGCGGAAAAGCATCCTGCCAATCTAGACATGCTTTTCCGAAAATGCTTTTAACGGAATTCAGAAATTCATGCCAGTCTAGATGTAGCCGAAGTGTTTCAGTGTCTCTGTTGCTTTGGGGTAAGTGTATGTGAGCTCAGCTCGGTGCCTTGCCTGGGGGAGACCAGGAGACCAGGCCCAGTAGGACCGGGTGGTGAGAAACCCCTGAAAGTGAGGAGGCGAGTGGCAGTGACTTTGTCAGCACATTGGGAAGCAGCCCTAACGGGTCTTCTGTGATCACCCCCATCACCATCTCTGAGTCTTTTTACAAGGTTCTTGGGAGGTTCTCCTGGTTTATCTGTCCTTCCCATGCCAAGTGCAGTCAGTGGTCTGCTGTCCTTACAACACAAAGCGGTGTAACAGATTTCTGGCCACATTCAGTGAGCATCAGCTCCTGATCACTGTGTGGTTTACACAGCACTCTGGATGAAGGAGGAGAGGAAGCCAGTAGTTACGGCCTCTTGCAATCCCTCTTTCCCTCCCACCCTCACACCCACAGGCTTCCACGAGATGGGTAAGTAGCATGCTGCTGGGAAACAGGATGTGGCAGACAAGGAGGACGGATTTCTGGCCCCAGCCTCTGTTGAAGGCCCCTGAGGGCAGGAAGTTCCCATGCAGGGGGAGTGGCAGAAGGGGCAGAGGGGCTGAGAGAGTGCTAGGAGCCTGGCACTGTGGGCATGGGATGGGGGAGGAAAAGGGGATGAGGGCTGGAATGATCAGAGGGGGGGGGGGTTGGGAGGGCTAGGGAGCTCCACAGGAGGGTGTGGTGTGGGGGGTAAGGTGGGCTGGGACTTCGCCTAAGGGCCACTTACCTGCTCCATAATAGAGTCCTGGCCTCAGACGGACGTTCTCTTGCTGGTGCACATGCCCTCTCTGGTCACCCTGCAGTCCAGCTCTCCCCTGCCGGCTCGCTGCCCCCAGTGGCCACGCTCAGTATCACATCTCTTCTCTCTGCCCCTCCCTTTGCAAATTCTGGGGAACCAGTCTCATTGCGGGCACCTCTCATTTTGCAGGCGCAACCCCATCCTGACCGTGCTTTACGTTAGGAGAAGAGGAGGCTGCATTCCGAATTTGGTGGCCCTTAATCTACATCCCTCTGTTGGTTTCATCCTGGGGAGGCTAGGGGCAGGGGGCCAAGGAGAGAGCCTTTTGTATTTTCTGGGAGGGGTAAGGAGTGGGACTCATTTTGATCATGGTACTGGTCCCCCTACCTCCAGCCACCCAGGCCACCATCCCCACCTCAGACATTGACTCGAGCTAGGCTGCTGCCAGCCCCACCAGCCCTGGTCCTTCTTCCACTACCTCCTAGCAGGGCTCCCAGCCACCTGCCCCCTGCCATCTGGCTCCTACCCACCAGCTCCCGACCAGGGCTCTGTAGTATAGAGACATCCATTGTCCTGCCGAACCACCAAAGTTGCCGGACCAGAGAGGCCCGGTATAATGAAATTAAGAGCGTTAGGTTTTAGCAAAATATGCCCATGAAAGGGTATTGAATTACTCTCAGATTTTGAAGGTAAAATCATAAAAGCTGCCTTACAAGACCCGTCTAGCCCAGTGTACCATCTTCCAACTGTGGCCAATGCCAAGTGCCCCAGAAGGAATGAACCAAACACAGAATCTTCAATTCTCCATCCCCTTTAATCCATTCTCATCCCTGACGAATAGATGCTAGGGATGCCATTCTTGCCCATCCCAGATAATAGCCATTCATGGAAGTATTTTTCAATGAATTTATCTATTTCACATCTTGTGTGTGTATTTTATTCTCGGTCTCAGAGGAATACCATGTTAGCTTGTAACAAGAACGAGTGGCCCTATAGCACCATAAAGACTTCCAAATATGCATGTGTACCATGAGCTTTTGTGGGCAAAGCTCGTTTCTTCAAATGAGCTTGAGTGGAAATGGCATTGTGGGCACACAAGCTCATCTGAAGCAGATGCAGCCATAGAAGGTTATCGATTCCAGGTTTCCATCAGTGTAACTGACAGCATGAACCACTTTCCACCAGTTTTTAACAATGTTCTATCTCTAGATACGTGCTATGGAGAGAGCAGAAAGAAGAAACCAAACACCCATTGTGGAATTTATCCTTCTGGGATTTGGAGAGGTCCCGGAACTGCAGCCTCTCCTCTTCCTGCTGTTTCTGGTCATCTATCTTGTGACAATGGGTGGAAACAACCTCATTCTTGCATTAGTTGTGTCCAGTCGACACCTTCACACCCCCATGTACTTCTTCCTGGGGAACTTGTCCTTCCTGGATCTCTGTTACAGCTCCTCCATCCTGCCCAGGCTTCTGACCAGTCTCCTGACTGGGGACAGAAACATCTCTGTTAAGGGCTGCCTGGTGCAATTGTATTGGTTCTCTATCATGGCAGCTACGGAATTTTGGCTGCTGACGGCCATGTCTTATGATCGGTATTTAGCAATATGCCGTCCCCTCCATTACGCTGCTCTGATGAATGGCAGGATTTGTGGCCAGTTAGTGGTGGTGTCTTGGATAAGCGGCTTTCTACTTGGCATCATAGCCAACAGCTTTGTGTTCCAATTAACATTCTGTGATTCTAAAGAAATCGACCATTTCTTTTGTGATTTCTCACCCATGATAAAACTGTCCTGCAGCAACACCCGGACTCTGGAACTAGTGACATATAGTGACTCTACCATAGGGGCACTTGTACCCTTGCTACTGACCCTGGCATCCTACATTTGTATCATCACCACCATCCTGAGAATCCCTTCCAGCACCGGGAGGCAAAAGGCCTTTTCCACCTGCTCCTCCCACCTCATTGTGGTGACAGTTTTATACGGGACCCTGATCGCTGTCTATGTGGTTCCCACAAACAACACTCCCAAGGTCCTACACAAAATGTTCTCGCTCTGCTACACAGTTCTGACTCCCATGATTAACCCCGTCATCTATTGCCTAAGAAACAAGGAGGTGAAAAAGTCTCTGAGAAATGCTATTTTGAAACTGGTTGCTTTTGGAAACAGGCATCAAATCTGAAAGGACAAATTTTAGCACATAGTAAAATAGAAATGAACAGATTTTTAGGCCTGGTGTACACTAGGAGTATGTCTACACTACATGGCTCTGTCGACAGAGCCATGTAGATTACCTTTGTAGACATAGGAAAATGAAGAGGCGATTTAAATAATCGCCACTTCATTTAAATTAAAATGGCTGCTGCACTGTGCCGATCAGCTGTTTGTCGGCACAGTGCAATAGTCTGGACGCTCCGTGGTCGACATCAAAGCCCTTTGTTGACCTCCCCGTTATGCCTCATGGGATGAGGTTTACCGGGGAGGTTGACAAAGGGCTTTGATGTTGACCGTGGAGCGTCCAGTCTATCGCGCTGAGCAAACCACTCATCGGCACAGCGCAACAGCCATTTTAATTTAAATAAAGCAGTGATTATTTAAATCGTGGCTTCATTTTCCTATGTCTACAAAGGTAATCTACATGGCTCCATGTAGTGTAAACATACCCTAGGGCTGTGTCTAGACTGGCAAGTTTTTCCGCAAAAACTTGCCAGCTGTCTACACTGGCCGCTTGAATTTCCACAAGAGCACTGACTTTGTAATGTACAAAATCAGTGCTTCTTGTGGAAATACTATGCTGCTCCCATTCGGGCAAAAGTTTTTGCACAAAAGGGCCAATGTAGACAGCTCAATTTTGTTTTGCGCAAAAGCGCATCTAGATTGGCACAGACGCTTTTCTGCAAAAAGTGCTTTTGTGGAAAAGCGTGCCTGACAATCAAGACGCTCTTTTCTGCAAATGCTTTTTAAAAAAAACTTTTCCATTAAAAGCATTTGCAGAAAATCATGCCAGTCTAGACCTAGCCTAGGAGTTTAGGTAGACTTTAGCTTCATAAGATCGATTTTCTAAACCACTGGTTCCCAACTTTTTTATACCATGGACTGACAAACTCATTCAAAAGCTATTGGCATACCGGCACTAAAAATGTGTATATTCAGTATGGTAACTTTGAGAGGTCACATGTCGTTTTACATCGCATCTGTACACACATAATACATGTCATTGCAATGGTAGCCCCTGGCAAATAAGGCATATCAAAGGAAGGGAGACAAGATGGTTAAGAAGAATTAGAAAACCTGCTGCACATGTATATTTGAAAAAAACAATAAAATAGGTGCTAATATTTGTTAAAGTATATTCTCTTGCTCTAAACTTTGGTCTCAACGGTACCAGAATTAAACAGGTGGTAGTTAGCAGGTCTGACTGGGCTGATACATTCTACACCAGACTCAACACACAGCCCGTGGGCTACACAGAGTCCATGGCTTGTTTGTTTGCAGCCTGCAGTACGATTTGGGTTTACACGGGGCTCAACACGCGGCCCAGAGCTGGGATCCTTTGAACATGGCCTCCACTGGGAACACGCGCCTCAACAGTGAGTCAATATAATGGTCTTTTGTTGATATGCTCTTTAGTAGTTGAAGTCCTGGACTGTCATGTCATTGCTCATTAAAAGTGCTGTCATGTGGGTAGAAATTGGGTAACTATTGCATTGTATTAATATCAGAACTGATTTACATGGGGCCTGTGCCTTATGTAATCTTGCCTTAATCTTTGTATTTATGCCCAGCCATATGAAATTATATATTTGCATCTATTTGCATGTAGATGCAACCACACTTAAGTTGCGGCCCTCGGCATGTGCTGTGAATATCACTCTGGTCCCTGGGGCTTCCAAAGTTGAGTAACCCTCCTCTCCACATTTATATTTGCGTATGCACTTAATAATGAATAATAATAATGTGTGTGCACAAGCTGGAGGCCAAGGGGAGGCTCCCACAGAGCAAGGAGACAGGAGAACGGGGTTGCAGTGACAGCTGCCCATCCCATGGTGCTCAGCTGTGCTGGCCAAGGCAGCCACTCAAAATGCCGGGCCAGGTAGCAGCCATTGGAGCTGGAACTAGGGCCCGGCTCCCATCACAGCACAACCAGCTACCAACTGCCCCAATCACACTGCTGCGGCGTAGGGAAGTAGGGGGGTAGAGAATTCCTTGGGAACCCCATTGGGTGGAGCTAAATAAAAGCTGGGGGTGTGGCCAGTCACAATCCACACATCGGTGGGTGGGAACTGCTGTTCTAAACCATGAGTTCCAGCCCACCAACATCCTTTATAAAATTGCCTTTATGGGCAGAGATATGCATCTAGCAAAGATGCTGTGGACAACATATCTCATGTAACCTACTGCCTGTAACGTCCCAGTCTGCTGCACCTGTATATGTTCCTCCTGGGCATGTATCACTCTTGTGTGGAAAGTTAGATACGCAGTACAGAATAGCTTTTGGTTTTAAATGTGCGATTGAAACCCATCAAGGGAGTTTCCAGTTCTTGGACACCTCCATATCTGGGGGATCACCTGTAAGCAGCCTGCTTTGTCCTTTGAGTCTCAGCGGGGGTTGGTCCAAAGAAGACATGTGACCAGGGAAATTCATGGAAGTCGGGAAAGAGAACAAGTTCCCAGCCGAAGGGGAATCTATAAAACAATGGGACTGAACCGTTGTTTCTAAACTAAACACCTTGGCTGGCCAGACACACCCAGGGAAATAGTGAGGGACCCTAGAGAGAAAAAGATCTTCCCTTGCTTGGGGGTCTGGCTGAAATAAAACCGTTTGTAATAAGTTTGCAATAAGTTTTAGTGTGATAGACCTGGCTGTGCATTTTCTGTTATTTTAAATTTGTTATTCACCGTGCTCTGTTTTCTCTTGAAACCTATGAAATCCTCCTCTTTGTACTTAATAAAATCACTTGTATTTCCTATCCAGCCCCGTGTAAATAAGTGTTACCTGGGGGAGCCATCAGTGTGTACGTTCTCGCTTTCATTGTTAAAGAGGGCTTGCTGGAGTGGTTCATTTGGGGTTCTGATCCGAGTTGGGGGTTGGTTTCCTGGAAGCTGGGCCCGAACTGCATTTCCCCTGGACCTGAAGAGATTGCTCTTCGTCAAGGGGTCAGAGGTCTCAGCTCGGTGCCTCGGCTGCAGGAGACAGGGAGATCAACACTCCAGGAAGCACCTGCAAGAAGTCATCTGTAACTGCCCCTCCATCACACCCTTTGATTCTTAGAGGGAGAATGAAACAGTAACAGGACACGTGCAGATGGAAGGGGCAATTAATGATTTCTTTGTCCTGGCTTTCACCAAGAAGGGAGGCCGAGCATCAGCAATGACAGTTTAAATGGGGTAGGTTCAAATGCTCAAATAAGGGAAGGACAAGACAAAAGTTACTTAGACAAGTCACCAGGGCCTAAGAAATGCATCCTGCATTATGATTGTAGGGGTCATACTGGACCACAAGTTAAACACGAGTCAACAGTGCAACACTGTTGCAAAAAAAAGCAAACCTGATTCAGGGAGGCATTAGAAGGACTGTGGTGAGTAAGACACAGGAAGTCATTCTTCCACTCCGCTCTGCACTGCTCTGATGAGGCCCCTACTGGAGTATTGTGTCCAGTTCTGGGCACCACATTTCAAGAAAGATGTGGAGAAACTGAAGAAGGTCCAGAGAAGAGCAACAAAAATGATTAAAGGTCTAGAAGACATGAAGGAAGACTGAAATAACTGGGTTTGTTTAGTTTAGAAAAGAGAAGACTGAGAGGGGACATGGTAGCAAAAAGGGTGCTACAAGGAGGAAGGAGAAATATTGTTCTTCTTGGCCTCTGATGACAGAACAAGAAGCAATTGGTTTATATTGCAGCAAGGGAGATTTAGGTTGGACGTTAGGAAAAACTACCTAGCTGTCAGGGTGATGAAACACTGGAATAATTTGCCTAGGGTAAGTAAGACGGTGCCTGGTCCTGCCGTGAGGGCAGGGGACTGGATTCGATGACCTTTCAAGGTCCCTTCCAGTTCTAGCATTCTGTGATTCTACTCCAGGAGCTGATTGAGGAAATATCTGAGACATTAGTGATTATCTTTGAAAACTCAGGGAATTTGAGAGTGATTCCAGTTGACTTCAAAAGGACAAATACAATGCCCATCCATAGAAAAGGGAAAGAATCACAATCCAAGGAATTCCAGACCAGTCACTTGAACTTCTCTACAAGGAAAGAAAATGGAGCAAATCCCTCAGAAATCTATTTGCAAACATCTACAAGCAAATAAGTTGATGAGTGCAGAACAAATCATGTCAAACCCATTTCATTGCTTTCTTTGAAGGGGTAACAAGCCTTGTGGGTAAGATGCAGATGTGGAATTTCTATCATTTCATTGAATCATAGAGTCATAGAGCTGGAAGAGACCTCAGGAGGTCATCAAGTCTAGCCCCCTGCCCAAAGATCTTAATGACTCCTGAGATCTCTTCGGGTACGTCTAGACTACCGGGTTTTGTCGACAGAAGTTTTGTCGACAGTATCTGTCGACAAAACTTCTGTCAACAAAGAGCATCCAGACACATTGAGTTCTGTCGACAAAGCAAGCAGAACTCTGTCGACAGAAGGTGTTATGCCTCGTAAAATGAGGTTTACCAGCGTCGACAAAACTGCTGACATAACGTCGACAGAACTCAGCGGTAGTGTAGACGCTGGTATAGTTTTGTCGACAAAAGTCCACTTTTGTCGACAAAACTCGGTAGTCTAGACACACCCTTCCAGACCTAGGATTCTATGATTCTGTGATCAGTTCTGACTACGCTAATTTTCTTTTGAATGAGACATTCCCTTTTTCTCTATTGGTTTGTCTTTAGGGTCAACAGTTCTCCTGTCTCCATTATTTTCCCTTTGAAATCAGTTGTCTTCCATGACTTGCCCTTTGAGGTTAGTACTAAGACTGTCCTAGTGCCATAGTTTTTCTTTTCTAAAAATAAATATTAACTTTCCCTGCACAATAATGTAAATTTTCACCAACATCTATGTTCAGGTATCTGGAGGAAAAATTACTAGCCAGGAGAGACATTACCAACAAGGAAATACACTAAGAATCACTGTAGGGTCTAGGTGGGTCGGCCAGATCCCAAAGCTCAGTTTCTGTGGAGGATTGGTCACTGCCAAGGATAGCAGAGAATGAGAAATGTAATGAAAAGATTATCATATTATTTCAGAAAATCTGAAGAATTAGGCTGAAGGTGCAGCTGGTTTGGACAGGTTGTGACTGGCTGAATATGCTCTCCTTATTTGTGTTTGATTCTGCAGTTACGAATATCGACTCTATGTTACACCGTTGTCATGCCCACTGGGAAAGATGTTGTCAGTAGGATGTTGGGATGGGCCTAGATAGAAGGCTGGGTTGGGCCTATTAGCGGTAATTAGCCATTAGAGAAAACAACAAGCCTTAAGAGAACCTCAGCTCTCATCTCCTGAGAACTCTCCAGCGGTTGCTATGACACTAAGAGAGAGGTTGGGGGAGTCACCAACCAACATGACTCTGGACTCCCTCACGTAATGTCTTTATTTGTCCATAAATCATCTGGGAACCAACTTTGGAAACAAAGGGTTCCCACCCCATCTGAATCTCTATATAGCAGGGAGTGAGCTCATTGGTTCTTTTCATTCCCTATAGAAGAGGACTCCTACAGAGACCCACAGAACAAAGACAGACCTGAGGGAAGTGCTGGATCCAGGCGAAAGGGATTTTTAGCCTTTGTAAAGGAACACAAGTTCCAAAGCAAATGCAGCATGTGCCTTGAGAATCTACCGGAGGGCTGGTGTCATCAGTGCAGGTGAGATGTGACTCATTCACAGCCAGTCTGACCAGCGTGTTTGCTTGCTTGTGGCTTCATGTGTGTGTTTGCTTGCTTGCTAGATGAGCGGCTTTGGCCGGTTTGCTATCTCTTGTCTCTTACCAGCTACCTCTGTAGTTAATAAAAGTGCAGTTTGACTTTAACCAGGGTGACACTAAGTGAACTCTATGCAGGAAAATCTCTCAGTCGGGGAACCAGAGATGAGCATATTTTCCTCCACATTCAGACTGGGAGAGTCAGATTGGGAAACAAACACCTAGTGGTTGTTGTTTGGACCAGGGCGGGATGCTACTCCTGTGGGTTCTTACATGGCTGCCGTTTCAGTAGAGCGGGGGAGACAGCATCCGTCTGTATCGGGACATGTCTTGTTTGTCCTTCCACTCCCCTGACTATCAGGGAGAAAGGGGAAAGTATTCTATGAATTTCTCCTCCACCCCATCCCTTCACCAGCCAGGAGTGGGAGGCAGGCAGGAAATCCAAGTATTTCCACTCGCTCACTTATCGTTAATGGAACAGGAAGAAAAGCAAGCCACGTCCCAGTATGCATGGCTGCTGTCCCCTCTGCTCCACTGGCATTCTAGGCTGGAGAGCCGGTGGGGATCTGGACTGTCTCTTCTCTAGTGCTGCTCAGTCAAAGAGCTCCCATGTCACCAGAACTAGGTGTGTCCCTGCCCATGTGAATGGGACCGGCCCCAGCAGCCTGGTGTGAGAGGGAGCCCAGTCTGGGGGGCTGGAGGACTCAGTGAAGCCCCAGGTGCAGGGAGAACCCTGGGGGGACCCATCACAGATGGGTTATAGCAAAACATGCCTATGGGAGAGCAGTGAGTAGCTCTCAGATTTAGCCCATAGAAACAGCCATCGTGAGTCAGACCCAAAGTGCTTCTAGGGCAGTCTCCTCTCCTCCAGCTTTGGCAGGTACAAGGCGCTTCAGAGGGAGTGACGTGAATAAAGTGAAGTGAACACGTAATTATTGAGTGACCCACTCGCTTTTTCTTGTCCTATAGTATGCCTGGGTCCTACTCAATAATCTTGACTCTCATTTGGTCGTGTGGTCTCTTGAATGTATCATAGAAGGAATCAAAATGGGCTTAAACTGCAGCAAGGGAGGTTTAGGTTGGACGTTAGGAAAAAGTTCCTAACTGTCAGGGTGGTCAAACACTGGAATAAAATCCCTGTGGTAGGAAAAACACCGCAGCAGCCCAACACTGTAGCATTCAATTTCAGAAAGGGAAACTACACAAAATTCAGGAAGTTAGTTAAACAGAAATTAAAAAGTACAGTGAGAAAAGTAAAAGCTCTGCAAGCTGCATGGAAACTTTTCAAAGACACCATAACAGAGGCCCAACTTAAATGTATACCCCAAATTAAAAAACACAGTGGCTACATCTACACTGGCACCCTTTTCCGGAAATGCTTAAAACGGAAAACTACATTGACAGGATGCTTTTCCATAAAAGCACTTTTTGCGGAAAAGCGTCCGTGCCAATGTAGACGTGCTTTTCTGCAAAAAAGCCCCGATCACCATTTTCGTGATCAGGGCTTTTTTGCAGAAAAGAAATCTGGGCTTCCTGCCCTTTTCCGGAACAGTTTTCCAGAAAAGGACTTTTGCCCGAATGGGAGCAGCATAGTTTTTCTGGAAATACACTGACGATTTTACATTAGATCGTCAGTGCTTTTCCGGAAATTCAAGGGGCCAGTGTAGTCAGCTGGCAAGTTATTCCGGAAAAGCAGCTGATTTTCCAGAATAAGTGGCCAATGTAGACACAGCCAGTAAGAGAACCATAAAAGTGCCCCCATGGCTTAACAACGAAGTAAAAGAAGAAGTGAGAGATAAAAAGGCATCTTTCAAAAAGTCGATGTCAAATCTTAGTGCAGAATAAAGGAAAGACCATAAATTTTCTCAAAATAAGTGTAAAAATATAATAAGGAAAGCCAAAAGAAGAGTTTGAAGAGTAGCTAGCCACAAACTTGAAAAGGAATAGCAAAATGTTTTTTAAGTACATCAGAAGCAGGAAGCCAGCTAAACAACCAATGAGGCCCATGGATGACCGAGATGCTAAAGGAGCCCTCAAAGATGATAACGTCATTGCAGAGAAACTAAATTAATTATTTGATTCCGTCTTCATCGCTGAGGATATTGGGGATATTCCCAAACCTCAACCATTCTTTTTAGGTGACAAATCTGAGGAATTGTCCCAGACTGAGGTGTCATTACAGGAGGTTTTGGAACAAATTGATAAACTTAATAGTAACAAGTCACCTGGACCAGATGATATTCACCCAAGAGTTCTGAAAAAACTCAAATGGGAAATTGTGGAACTATTAACCGTGCTTTGTAACCTATCCTTTAAATTGGCTTCTGTACCTAATGACTGGAAGATAGCTAATGTAACACTAATATTTAAAAAGAGCTCTAGAGGTATTCCTGGCTATTACAGACCGGTAAGTCTAATGTCAGTTCCAGACAAATTAGTTGAAACTATAGTAAAGAATAAATTTGTCAGACACATAGATTAACATAATTTGTTGGGGGAAAGTCATCATGGTTTCTGTAAAGGGTAATCATGCCTTACTAATCTGCTAGAGTTCTTTGAGGAGGTCAACAAACATGTGCACAAGGGGATCCAGTGGATATAGTGTACTTAGATTTCCAGAAAGCCTTTGACAAGGTCCCTCACCAAAGGCTCTTAAGTAAAGTAAGTTGTCACGGGATAAGAGAAAGTCCTTTCATGGGTTGATAACTAGTTAAAAGACAGTTTACCAAATGTACAAAAGCCAGACACACATGGGGCAGGATTTAATGCCTCTGAGGGTTCTGAGGGAGTTGGCAGATGTCACTGCAGAGCCATTAGCTACCATCTTTGACAACTCATACCAATCGGGGAGGTCCTGGACGATTGGAAAAAGGCAAATGTAGTGCCCATCTTTAAAAAAGGAAAGAAGAATCCAGGGCACTACAGATCAGCCAGCCTCACCTCAGTATCTGGAAAAATCATGGAGAGGTTCCACAAGGAATCCATTTTGAATCACATGGAAGAGAGGAAAGTCATCAGGAATAGTCAGAAGGGACTCTGCCAAGGCAAGTCAAAGCTCTGTTTAATGTCAGGCTACAGACTAGTCTAGACTGCAGGTGTTTTCTGGGACACGTCCAGTATCCATGGGAAAAAAGGATGGAAAGTGGACGAGTTCTCTTGCCATCCCTGTAAACTTTGTTTTAGGCGGAAGAAGGGATGGCTCGAAAGAGGACGTGTTTCCACCTCTTTCGAAAGAACAGCTGAAAAAGATATGTAAATTGCAGATCGCAATTTGCATATCTTTTTCCGACTTCTTTTTTGGAGTGTAGACGTAGCCTGAGACTTGAAGGCTATTGTCAGCTGGGGTGCAGCATCCTTTGCATTCTGCCAGAGCTCCCTCATCGCCCTTCCTTCTTTTAGCAAACTTAATTAAATTCCTCCTTTGGTAGCACCCCTTCCAAACCATGCTCTTGTTCCTTTCTCGGGGGGGGGGGGGGGGCAGCCCTTTGTACATGGTGGGAGGGGTAAGCAGATCAGTAGACAAGGGAAGCCTTTGTCAATTACTCCCTTATGCCTCATGAAATGAGGTTGACAGGAGAGGTTGACAAAGGCTTCCCTTGTCGACTGATCCGCGCTTTGACTCACGCGCTGTGCCGACAATCAGCTGATCCGGCACAGCTTGGAGGCCATTTTTATTTTAATGAAGCCGGGGATATTTAAATTCCCACTTTATTGACTATGTTGGGTAGCCTATTTTACATGCCTCTGTCAGCAGAGGCATATAATCTAGATGTACCCCTGGTGTAGACACAGCTTCAGTGGGCACATCATAAATCAGAGGCTGAGGAGACCAGAAAGTAGGATATATGGAGAAGATTGCAGGGGGAGATCAAGCAGGAGATTTCAGATTTATGGGCTCTGACACTTTTGTTTTAAATGCTTCTACTTCTTTAAAAGGACCTGTATTATATACTTCAAAACATTTGGGCTGCATCTAGACTAGCATGATTTTGCGCAAAAGTGTCCACTTTTGCACAAAATCTTGCCGCCTGTCTACACTGGCCGTGAGTATTTGAGCAAGAACACTGACTTTGTACTGTACAAAATCAGTGGTTCTTGTGCAAATACTCCGACGCTCCCGCTCAGGGATAAGCCCTCTTGCGCAAGTATTCTTGCGCAAGAGGGCAAGTGTAGACAGCCAAGTTAATTTCTTGAACAAGAGAGCATCTACACTGGCACAGATGCTTTTGCACAAAAGATGTCTTCTGCGCTAAAGCATTCATGCCAGTGTAGACGCTCTCTTGCGCAAATACTTTTAAAGGAAAAAACTTTTCCGGTAAAAATATTTGCGCAAAATCTTGCCAGTCTAGACGCAGCCTTGGAGAAATGAACAATCTCTTTCTGACAATAATCCTATGTGAGACCTGGATATGTACACAGGTAGCTATCACAACCCACTGTCTGTATCACATATTCTCACGGCTAATTTTTTCCTGCTAGCTAGTTCAAAGTGAGTGAACGTACATATACCCAAATTGTGAATGACTTAACAGATATCTCATTTCCAACAGATATTTTGTTATTTCTTCAAGGTGTGCGGTGATGATGTAGATGCAATAAAGATGAGTCAGATTTCTACCTAATAAGTCTTTGTTTCAAGTTCAAAAGAGCTTGCAGGAGTTAATAGGACATTTCTTGTAATTCAATATGGCTTCATGCTTTTGACTCACAATGTATGGAAGATTCTTCCACCTACCTTCCGCTGTTCATTGACAACTTCATTCTTCCAGTGGAGAGACACAGCAGTGGGAATTTACCTCCTCCAGGTTTCTTTCGGTGAAACTGACAGCACAAAACTGCACTTCACCAATATTGATTAATTTTCTATTTCTAGATACGTTGTATGGAGAAAGAAGGAGGAGGAAACCAAACGCACATCATGGAATTCATCCTCCTGGGATTTGGGGAGGTCTCTGAACTGCAGCCTCTCCTCTTCCTGCTGTTTCTGGCCATCTACATTGTGACAATGGGTGGGAACATCCTCATTGTGGTGTTAGTTGTGGCTGATCAGCACCTTCACACCCCCATGTACTTCTTCCTAGGGAACTTGTCTTTCCTGGACATCAGTTATCCCTTCACCTTCCTGCCCCAGCTGCTGGCCAGTCTCCTGACTGGGGACAGAACCATCTCTGTTAAGGGCTGCCTGGGGCAATTTTATTGGTTCTCTATCATGGCACCTACAGAACTTTTGCTGCTCACAGCCATGTCATATGATCGATATCTAGCAATATGCCATCCCCTCCGTTATGCTGTTCTGATGAATGGCAGGGTGTGTGCCCAGCTCGTGGCAGGGTCCTGGATAAGCGGCTTCCTGCTTGGCACCATAGGAAATAGCTTTGTGTTCTCATTAACATTCTGTGATTCCAAAGAAATCGACCATTTCTTTTGTGATTTATCGCCCATCATAAAACTGTCCTGCAGTGACACCTGGACTCTGCAACTGGTGACATTTATTGTTGCTACCACAGGGGCTCTTGTGCCCTTGCTACTGACTCTGACGTCCTACATTTGTATCATCACCACCATCCTGAGGATCCCTTCCAGCACCGGGAGGCAAAAGACCTTTTCCACCTGCTCCTCCCACCTCATTGTGGTGTCAGTTTTCTATGGGACTCTAATTGCTGTCTATGTGGGTCCAACAACCAACACTCCCAAAATGCTACACAAAATATTCTCGGTCTTCTACACAGTCCTGAATCCCATGATCAACCCCGTCATCTACTGCCTGAGAAACAAGGAGGTCAAAGAGTCTTTGAGAAAAATTGTTCTGAATCTGGTTGCTTTCAGAAACAGGCACAGAGTCTGAAAGGACAAATTTTAGCAGTTAGTAAAATAGAAATGAACTCCTCCAGTTTCTAAGGGCTGGTCTACATTTGGAGTTTAGGTTGAATGTGGCTGTGTAAGGTTGATTTTCTGAACTTCGAGCCCACACTGCCAAGACTGTTCCTGTTAATGGCCACTGAAGTCAATTTCAGTCCTCCTGTTGTTCACCAAGAGTATCGCAAAATGTTACCTTACATGTCAAATTTACGGCAATGTAGACTGAGCGTTGAGAAAGTCGATGCTTTTGGCCCTTGGGAAGCATCCCACAATCTATTGCCTTGCTCCACTGATTTCCAACTGAACAGGAAAAAGCCCGGGAAAGTTTGAATTTCATTTCCCCGAGTGGCACATATGGTGTTGACTATTTGTTGTTTTTTAAGTTTATCTTGTACAGCAATTAAGGTGACGGTCTGTAGTTCCTTGGGTTGTAATTATCTCCTTTCTCTAATTTCAAAATAATTTCAAAATAACGGATGGCTTATTTAAAAAACTGTAAATCTCATTCCATGAAGAATAATGCTTATTTCGGAATAGCAGTGGTGTGACACTAGATATTGTGGGTTGTTGCATCATAGCACTACACAGTTATGATGCTATGCCATGTTCTTTGAGTGCTTGGCAATCCAAACACACCTCTGTTGTCAGGATCCAAAACAGTTCATACAGAAAAGAAGGAATCCTTATTTACTTAGTGGCATTTGAGAAAAGCACACAACTCTCCTGCAAATGCATTTGGGGCCTCGCAGTTTACTGAATCTTGGATAACAGAAAATGTTCTGCTGTGGTGGGAGTAAAATAAATGATGAGAGCAAACCAAAGAAACAGAAAAGGACAGGGAAAAGAAGTTCAGCAAAATAACCCCAAACCCAAACAGTTTGTCCTTTTATCAGGAGAGCAGGCATTCTCCTTTCAAGGGCGGCCATTTCCACGAGGCGTACAGATAGTTCGGATTAGAAGCCTAATCCGAACTATCTAGTCCGTGCCGCGTGTAGCCGCGCGGCACGGGGTTCGCACTAGCCGGCTTTTAAAAATGGCGGCACCGGCTTTATGCTAATGAAGCCCGGGAAATTCAAATCCCGGGCTTCATTAGCAAGTTCGGTATGCCTGTATTACCCCGCTAGGGGGGTAGTGTAGACATACCCTCGGTGTAGCTCTGAGGCCCTGCACCTTCCAGGAGGCCCAAAACCAGCCTGTGACCACATATCAAGATTCCTGAAGTGACCCCCCCCTACGGTGAAAATTAATATCCACCCTGGGGTTAGGGGATTGGTCTTTTCTGGCCTTACAATCTGCAAAGCACACGTGGCACTGAGCAGCCTCTGATGATTCCATGTGCAGCTGCTTGATTCCTAGAACTAACATTGAGTGAGTAGGGGTAATGCAGGGGGAGAGGCTCAAATATGCAGAGGGGCTGGCCAGGGGCAGGACAGGGTGTGGCAGTGACATCACAAGGCCTTTTTCGGCATCTCCGCTGATTGGTTAAAGGATGTTGAGAGGTGGTGAACTCATAGAGAGTCCATGACAACGGCCAGGCTGGACAGGATGCAGGGCTGGGGCAATTTCAGACTCCCGTAGCTTTGCAACCGGGAGTCATCTCGAGGTTTGCTCTTCCCTAGAGCACTCTCAGGCCTCGAACATGGACACAAGGAGGAATTTTATTGGACTTTCCTTCAAATCCAATGCTGAAAAAAGACACACATCTCTGCGGAGAAGGTAAGAGCCTGGGATAGATCTGGTGCTGGCCAAATGCAAGTTGTGGGAAACACTAAAATTGGAACTATTATTTTCCCACCGAGGCTTTTTGTTCCTCACCACTGGGGACAGTGGAATTTGTGTCTTTTGTTTCCCCTTTCCCATAGCTTCCTGCCCGGCCAGAGTCTCACTGTGGAGTGGATGAGAGAGTGATAGGGAGAAGACTCAGGACTTTGTTCTCTTTGGGACCCAGCAAAGGAGCCAGAATGTATCATCTGCTTGGGGAACTGTTCTGCTTCTCTGCATTGGTTGGGTCTGAGCAGTTCCTGATTCTGTCAGGAATGGATTGTTACACCCGACTATCTGCCCTGTGGCTAAGGAAGTTGAGGATCTGTGTGTGTGTGTGTGTGTGTGTGTGTGTGTGTGTGTGTGTGTGTGTGTCACTGCCAGGAGTGTATAATACGAGGTGCCCTATTATCTGGAGTCCTTACAGATGATGTGCTGCTGTAGATCCCCATTTTTCCAGCCTTCCATTGTGCAGCTTTCCATGTTGACCTAATGACCAGCGCATGCAGGACCAGCAGCAGGCATCCTCCCATGGCCACTAGATGGCGATGCGGCCTCCCACTTCCCTACTCCCCTGACTATCTGAATTTTTGATCATCTGGTTGGGTGCTGGTCCCAATTTGTCATGACAAGCAGGGCTCTGCTGTGCAATAGCTAGGGGGTGCCACATGGTTTCAACAAAAATCCCCGACACACTTGACATGACACCACAATCTCCATGACATCTCCTGTAGAAAATACCAGACATGTGATATTTTCTCATCTATATCTTCTCAGTTTGTTTCCCAAACAGCTCAAATACTGGATTGTCTGGTTCAAAACCAGACCCCTAGCAACCCCAGTAATAGCTGGAGCAGGCAATTTTATTGGTATTTTATGACGTATAAATCTATTAAGAGGAGCAATTCCTTAGCCCAGGGGCAGGCAAAATCTGGCCCAGCAATCCTTTCAATCTGGCCCGGGGAATTCTTGAGGGAAAGCTAGCTTAATGAATAATATTTTGCTGTGAAAGTCGCGATGTGAGTTATCCCTTCTCCAAAATCTCATTTTGATTGGTGCATTGAGCCTTTTTGATGTCACAGCTACACAGCACGTGGCAGCTCCCTCTAACGTGTTTAATTGGTAGAGGCTAAGATTCAGGAACAAAAGGAAGCAGATCTTGAGAGAGTCTTTAAAAGAGGCTGCAAAAGTGACGAGGAGTCCTGTGGCACCTTATAGACTAACTGAAGTGTAGGAGCATAAGCTTTCATGGGCAAAGACCCACTTCGTCAGAGGCATGCGTCTGACGAAGTGGGTCTTTGCCCACGAAAGCTTATGCTCCTACACTTCAGTTAGTCTATAAGGTGCCACAGGACTCCTCGTCGCTTTTGCAGATTCAGACTAACACGGCTACCCTTCTGATACTTTAAAAGAGGCTGCTGGTTACGGGTAGAAGGAGGTGTGAATGAGGTGCTGAAAAAGTAACACCATTTCCAGTTCCATTGACCTTGGAAGAAATGTCTGACTCTCTTCTTCGGTCTCTCTTACATGTAGCTGCTTTAAATGGAGTAGGTTCCAAATGTCTTGAACTAGTTCACGAAGTTTTATCAAAGAGGGTGAACTGAAGATAATTGCTAAGTTTTAGAAACAGCTCCTGCAAGAGTGAGGAGTGCTTCCAGGAGATGGCAAGAGAGAAAGGTGACTGAATAGTTGAGGAAACCATTTCTCTTTTAAAAAACTGAACAATAAAATCTGTGTCCTTTTCATGTCTGCTCTGGGGCGGTATTTCAAAATAACAAGGCAGCATCGACACTACCAAGCCTGTTATGAAATAAGCTTATTTCAAAATACCCCCATTATTTCAAAATAGTTACGAGTTATTCTTCCTCACAAACAGGAGAGATTTGGAAATAACTTATTTCTAAATAACCTGGCAGTGTCGACATAGCCACATGGACTAATCACAATCAAAAGATGCTGAGTGTAAATGACTGTTTTAAAATGTAAAGAACAGTTCTCCAATGCACCAAGGAGTGCAGTAGAAGAGCAGTAGTATGTCCCTAGGGTGTGAAAATACTGGTCGGTGCCAGAGTATTAGCAGCTAAACTACGAGTCCCTCTCCCATTTCAGAGCTGTAAATGCTCCAGCCTTGCTCAAACTGCCTCTAGTGTTTGTTTTTGTGAATGTTTCCGGGATTATCTACTGACATCTCCTGCTCTGTCAGACTTGTCTCTTCTTGGAATGCGATTTTAACCCATCCCCTCTTTTTCAGCGGTGTTCAAAGTCCAGCACGGGGGACATCGCAGCTTTCCCGGGTGGTGGCATCGCAACCCTCCCAGGTGGTAGCGTCGCAGCCCTTCCGGGGTATGTCACAGCCCTCTCCAGTGACGTCGCAAGAGCCCTCCCGGGTGACGACATCAAAACAGCGCTCCGAGAGGACATCGCAGCCCACCCGGGTGACAGTGCCGGAGGCCACCCGGGTGACAGTGCCGGAGGCCACCCGGGTGACAGTGCCGGAGGCCTGTCACGGGACATCGCAGGTCTCCTGGGTGGTGGTGTCCCAGCCCTCCCGGGGGATATCACCGCTCTCCCGCGTGAGTGCTTCTCTGGCCCCACCACCCGCTCCTCCTGCCCCCACGCCCACTCCTCCGGCTCAGCCCTGCGGCCGTCGCCCCTCCAACTCATGGCGCCGGGGCCACCGGCCCCGGGCGACGCTGGACGCTGAGCTGGCAGGGGAAGCAGAGGGGTCAGGCGGCACCACCACGCCCCTTCCACCCATCCAGCCTCCCGCCGCTGCCGCCGCCATCCCTGAGCAGCCTAAGGAGGAGGTGCCTATGAATTTAGCACCGCCGCCCAGAGAGAGGAAGGTGCGGTGGGCGCCCCAGGCAGGGACTGGCCCCTTGCCCGACTCCCGCCTCTTCTCCAGCGGCGTTCCAACTCCCGCACAGGGGACACCGCAGCAGCCCTCCCAGGTGGTGACGTCGCAGCAGCCCTCTCGTGTAGTGACGTCGCAGCCCTCCCAGCCACCTGCTCCCCCCCCGACACCCACTCCTCCGGCTCAACCTTGCTGCCGCCGCCGGTTACAGCAGTGCTTTTTTCTTCTGCCGGAGGGCTACTTAAGCCTGGAGAGGGAGCGGATCCGCCAGCCCCAGGCGAAGCTGGCTGCTGAGTCAGCAGGCGGAGCAGAGGGGTCACGGAGCAGCGCCATGCCCCTACCATCCATCCAGCCTCCCTCTGCTGCAGCCGCTGGCCCCACCACCACCCGGGCACAGCCTAAGCAGCAGGTAGGGCCTGAGGGTTCAGAACCGCCACCCAGAGAGAGGAAGCCGCGGAGGGCGCCGCAGGCCGGGACTGGCCCTTTGCCCAACTCCCACCTCTGCACCTCTCGGCAGCAACAGCTACAGCCGCAGCCGCCGCAGCCACCACGGAAGTCGTGCCCAACACGTAGCCGTGGTCGCGCCGTCAGGAACCCAGGCATGGTGGCGAGGCCGGAGCCGGAGGCTGCAGTCCCCACAACCAAGTACGAAATTAAGCTATCAGATGACGCGACCTCGCTGCTGCTGCGCCGCCACCTGCAGAACAAGTGTGGGTGTACGAACCCCGTCGTCGGCACCAGGCTCCTGCCGGGCTCCCAGAGCAGAGCCGGCCTGGACCTCACGTCCTGTATAAAGATCTCACTCCTGAATGACCAGGACCGGTACGACGACGAGGACTATGACGAGGATCCGGCGCCGGGGGTCGTGGACCAGGAGCTGGTGCGCAGGTGCACAGAGTGGCTGGATGGCATGAAGAAAGAGAAGAGAGGGGACAGGCTGGGAAAGCTGCGCCACCCGGAGAACTCCTGAGCCCGAGGGGCGAGAACCATCTCGCTGCCGCTCCTCGCGGCAATAGCCGGGCTGCCCGTGTGCTGTGTCTGGGAGCAGAACTCCTCCAGCCTCACCAACACCTGGTCTGACTGTCCCATTCTGCTCCGCACCTTCTTGTCTGCAGAATCAGCCACGAGAGGAGTCTAAGTGCCGGGTTTAACCTGACCGGAAACGAACTTACTCTGCCCAGATAGAGGCGACGGACAGCTGTCCCTGCAAAATGCACGGGGACCCACAGGGGTCTGTTTTATGGAAACGGGGGGAGGGTGGGTGGGAGAAAAAATAAATATTCATAGTTGCTATGGCCTGTGTATTTTCTTTCGCATGTTGTGGCATTTGGGAAGAGAAACAATTGGGGCAGAGTAATCCGTGTTGCACACATGCTTCTCCCGATCCAGCTGAGATGCTGGATGTTTTTCATCTGAAAGCGGGAGCAGCTAGTTCACTTACTGTAACACAACAGGTGCTTCATATTCTGCCATATTCATGCCAGTGTTCTTTGTAGCAAAAGCTGACTCCTGACACTTGCAGGAATTGTTTACCATTTCTGGGTCTGGTTAGGGAGGAGACGATGAAGAAACTTGCTAAAACTATAGAGCCTTTATCAGAAACTATCACGCAAGTATCTTTGTGTTAAATAACAAAGGGCAGTCCAACAAACAGAAAACAAAATCCTCTATGCAATACAGAGACTCAAGGCCGTGTTCAGTTACTGAAGGAGGATAAATGTTTTGATTTCCTTTTTAAAAGAAACTACTTTGTAAATAGAGGAAGGGTACATTGATTTTGTGTGTTTGAACAGAAAGAAAACTTTTTTATTTATTTGAATAAATAATTAAAGCCTGTTGTGTTGCAACAGCAGTACCTTGGGAACTGTGAACGGGACTGTTAATTTGTTGCAGGCGTCTGATTTTATTCAGTTCTGGGTTTGAAAGATAAACAGCGATTACAGAAAGCTAAGGATGGGCTGATTCAGAGCCGGAGAATGGGCAGGTTATGTTGGATAACTTCAATTTCCTTCCTCGACTAAAGTGTCTGGAAGTTAGAGAGCTCTTATCCGGACATACAGGTTGGGCAGGGGTGGCTGGGAGAGGAAGGCATTGTGCATCAGTATATGAATGGTCCAACACAAGGCTACTCAACATGCCACCCGTGGGCCGACCCGTTTATTTGCGGCCTGTGGTGCAGTTTGGGTTTATGTGAGGCTCAACATGCGACCCACAAGTGGGAGCCAAAACAAAAAAGTAGTCTTCTCTTGACATGCCCCAAAATATTCCTGGTTCATAGGGCAGTACAGCCTCTGAAAGGGTAAGTCTTTAGAGAAAGTTACGGGTGTGCAAACAAGATGGTTAATTCGCCTTCTCAACTACTTGTTGCCACAACAATACTATCATTCAATAATTTAAGAATTTACTTATGAATTTTCTAAGATGCTATGGCCAACCTCTTTCACAAGAAATACATTTGATTAAACAGGTATGAACACGTTAAGGTGAATTTATCAAATATGCTGTAACAGTAAAAGCGGGTGTGTGACACCCTGGCTTTACTGTGGTCGGAGGGAGTTGTATCATAGATTTTAATGGAACCAGGATTTCACCTAATATTATTCTTAAGCGGGAAACACCATGTAGTTTTTGTTGTCGTCTTTTAAGATCTTCAGAGGGGTAGCCAAGTTAGTGTGCACCTATTTAAAAAACAACCAATAGTCTAGTAGCACTTTAAAGCCTAACAAAACATATAGACGGTATCATGAGCTTTGGTGGGCAAAATCCACTTCTTTAGATCACCGGATTATTAAAAGTCCAGATTCAAGAATAAATAAGGAAAGGCGGGGGGGGGGGGGGGGGGAAGGGAGAAGTAAAAAAACAGTGAATAGATTTACAAGAGTCAATGGACAGAAATCAGATATCCTAAAAGGCAACACCCAGAAACCTCTTGGAGAACACTTTACTCTGCCTGGATATTCATTCATGGATTTCCAAATCACCCTGTTGTTTCAGGCCTCTTGCCATTCGACAATGCTGCTTCTTTATCAGGCTGGAGCTGGGCTGGAAGGGTTTAAAAAACATCTCCCCTCTCTGACCAGCTGCCTAGCACCTTGTGCTGCTGCCTCAGATAAAGAGCCAGACCTGGTGTGAGCTGGAACTAAGCCAGACTGCTGGCCAGCCGGCTAAAAAATGTACTGGCAGGACTGGGGAATACATGCTGTCTATAGCATGAACCTACACTTTTGCTTTTGCTTATCGGTTAATTGACTACACTATTACATCCCTAATGGATAATAAAATGAACAATAGTTAAGCTCTACTTAGCCACCTTTCTGGTATCAGTGATTGTCCTTAATTTTGCTTCGTATTTCTTATGTCGTGTCAGCATTTTCATTTGGGCCACGAAGATAATTGATACATTTTGGACTCCACAATTCATTGCACATGGCAAAGGTTGTATCTCCATGTGTAACCCCATATGAAATCCTTAGCACCCCTATAAAATCCATGGACACAATTGTCATAAAGAGTGCATAGATCAGATTGCATTTTCCGTATGCATGTCTATGCGTCGTCAGGGCTGCACTGGAACAGTTACAATGGTACAGTCAGTCCTTCCATCAGCATCCTGTTGTGCAAACTGCCTCACCAACCCTTGGCAAACTTAAGAACTAGCCACTATGGTACACTGCAAAGTTTACATTCTCAGAGGGTACGTCTACACTACAATGTTAATTCGAACTAACTTAGTTCGAATTAGTTAATTCGAACTAAGCTAATTCGAACTAACGCGTCTAGAACTAAAAACTAGTTCGCATTAGCGTTTTGCTAATTCGAACTAGCATGTCCACATTAAGTGGACCCTGAAGCAGGGTTAAGGATCGCTGGAAGCAGTGCCGGCAGGGCATCAGAGAAGAACTTAGAGCGTGGAGATGCTGTCCCAGGCTAGCTGAGGGCTGTGCTTAAAGGGACCCGACCCCCACCCCGGACAGACAGTTCTCAGGGGTGCCCCGCTTGCAAAGCAGTCCTGGCTTGGAGTGCCCGGACTACCCACACTGGGCACATCACAGCACTCGGCCATCAGCCCGGCTGCACTTGCCGCAGGCTGCCATCTGGGGAGAGGGGGCAATTGGGGGGCTGTGCTGCAGAAGAGCTTCCACCCCCAGAAGCCCACAGAGCCAGCCCAGTCCTCCCCATCGGGGGCTCGTGCCCCATTCCTCCCTCACCTCCTTCCACTTACCCTTCCCTAGCCCCCCTTCCTGATGTACAAAATAAAGATAACGTTTCTTCCAACACTGACTCTGTCTTTATTGAACAAAACTGGGGGAGACTGGGAAAAGGAGGTGGGAGAGGGGAAGAGAAAGGATGGAAGAGGGGAGGGCAATTAACATGATCAGGGGTTGGGAACAGGTCCCATATGAAGAGAGGCTAAAGAGACTGAGACTTTTCAGCTTAGAAAAGAGGAGACGGAGGGGGGACAGGATAGAGGTCTATAAAAGCATGTGTGGGGTGGAGAGGGTGCATGCAGAAAAGTTCTTCATTAGTTCCCATAAAGAAGGACTAGAGGACACCAAAGGAAAGGAATGGGTAGCAGGCTTCAAACTAGTAACAGAAAGTTCTTCTTCACAAAGCAAAGAGTCAACCTGTGGAACTCCTTGCTGCAGGAGGCTGTGAAGGCTAGAACTAGAACAGAGTTTAAAGGGAACTGAGATCAAGTCATGGAGGTTGGGTCCATGGAGTGGTATTATCCAGGGGGTAGGAGTGGTGTCCCTGCCTGAAGTTTGTGGAAGGCTGGGGAGGGATGGCATGAGACAAATGACTTGGTCACTGTCTTCGGTCCATCCCCTCCAGGGTCCCTAGGGTTGGCCGCTGTCGGCAGACAGGCTACTGGGCTAGATGGACCTTTGGTCTGACCCAGGACGGCCATTGTAAGCTCAGGGCTCAGTGTCAGGGATCTCACTGGACCCCCTTGATTCTCTTGCACACCTGCTCCTGGGTGGCCAGGCTGGCAGCTCTCCTGCCCTAGACGGCCGCTTTCCTGTGCCTAGTGCGGAGGTCATGGACGAGGTCCACGATGTCCGCACTAGTCCAGGAGGGTGCCCGCCTCTTGCGTTCCAGGGCAAGCTCCCGGGAGCCGCCAGCCAGGTCCCGGGAAGAGGGGGAGGGCTGGGGGGCATCGGGTGGGTGGCTCGATCCGTGCCAGGTGCAGGGTCTGCTGGCTGGGTGCTGGCAGGCTTGCACCTTGCATGGGCACCGTAGCCAGCCTGTGCCCCTTTAAGGGGGCCGGGGCCGGGAGGGGGGCAGAAGTGTTTCCCTGGTGTTGGCCAGAGTGGCCACCAGGGAAACCTGTGGAGGGCTAGCCTCCCACTCGTTCGAATTAAGGGGCTACACACCCCTTAATTCGAACTAGCTAGTTCGAACTAGGCTTAATCCTCGTGGAATGAGATTTTCCTAGTTCGAACTAAGCGCTCCGTTAGTTCAAATTAAATTTGAACTAGCGGAGCGCTAGTGTAGCGCCTATGAAAGTTAGTTCGAACTAACGTCCGTTGGTTCAAACTAACTTTGTAGTGTAGACATACCCATCTAGAGGTAGCCTTTTATATCCCATGTGTGTCTATGTACAAAACTAACTACAGAAGCTACAGCGACATCCAAAGACACTTGACTGTGCTTTGTTAAGAAAAGCACCGAAAAGAATGGTAAACATTTATGACACTTCCATGGGCTGAATTACACCCTGAAATCTGTTCCTGAGAAGTTAGGTAAGGCACATTCAGCTAGGTCCCATACAGCTTGGCAGCGCACAGCTTTTCCTGGATTGAAAAACCATTTTCTGAATTGAAAACTGTCATTTGGAAGAAATTTGGACCAAAAACCTCAATTTTTAAAAAACATCTCTGGAAAATAATCCCGCTTAGCCAAAGCAGCCTCTGCCTAGCAGCCTACCTCTGTCTCCCCTCCCCACGACAGGCACTGCCTGCTCTGGATGGGCTGGAGCAGCCCTGCTGGTGATAGGCCAGAGTACCCTGTGGAAACAGCCTGGCTGTGTCTACACTGGCTGCCTGTTGCTGTGCAAGTAAACTGACGTTCTAATGTATGAAATCAGGGCTTCTTGCTCCAGAACTCTGACGCTTCTGCTCAGCAATATCCCTTTTGCACAATTGTTCTTGCCCAAAAGGCCAGTGTAGACAGGAACATGAATTTCTTGTGCAAGGAAGCCTGATGGGTAAAATGGCTTGGATGCTGTTGCGCGTATCTCTTGCGGAAAAGCACATGCCGGTGTAGACGCTCTCGTCTGGAAGAGTTTGTGCATGAGGACACGCCAGTGGAGACATGGCCCCTCTCTTCATGGGTTTCCCAGCCCAAGGAAACAGCCTCTGTCTGTAGCTCCCCCATGCCAAAGCAGCCTCTGCCTACCAACCTACTTCTTTCTCCCCTCCCCACTACAGGCACTGGATGGGCCGGAGGAGATCCTGCTGGTGGTGGGCCAGAGTACCCTATGGGAGCAGCCTGGGTGTGTCTACACTGATGCGATCTTGCCCAAAAGCGGCTGCTCTTGCGCGAAAACTTGCCATCTGTGTACACGGGCTGCGTGTTCTTGTGCAAGTAAACTGATCTTCTCATGTAAGAAATCAGGGCTCCTTGCAGCCGAGCTCTGACGCTTTCCCGCTCAGGAATAAGCCCTTTTGTGCGACTCTTAGAGTGGCCTTCTTTTGTTGTGCTTCTCACTCGTGTACAGCCCTGACCGACTTTTCTGTGGGTCTGATGCCCTGAGCCAGCAAAGGTTCCTGATCCCTGAGTTTGGATCTTTAACAATACTTGCAAAAATATATCCCATGAAATGAGTAAACGTTTGTACTAGTGCGTTTCCTAAATAAAAGAAAGGGAAGTTGTAAAATGGCACGTGGCTATTTGAAGATCACAATGCAGTTGATTTTGAGAGAGAACAGGAAGATAGCAGGAACACGATCCACACCCTGTGCCACAGCACTGCTAGATATCAGCAAGAACAGTTTGAATACTGTAACTATTAGCCAACATGGTCAGAGATCTAACCGCACGCTGCATGTGTCCCTAAAGCTTTGGCTATTATTAGCTGTGCCTGGCAAACAGGAAATGGATCCTGTTCTCTTCAGTCTCTCTGACTTATCTGGTACCAGGCACTGTCAGAAGACAAAGATTCTGGGCGGGATGCATGGGCATGTACAAGCATGTGAGGGCTCTGCAGAGGCACGTTAAATCCATGACTTGGAAGAAATATGGTGTAGACCCTCACTCTGACAAAGCTGTGCTAATCAAAACTACTTGGTTGTCATAGCTAGGGATTCATTGTAGCACAAAGCGATCAGTTAGGGGCCTGATACCTTCTCTGGCTGCACAGGGAGCGAGAGCCAGAGGAGTTTCCTTTTTCTCTAGGTTTGCCAACCCTCCTGGATTGGCTGGAAATCTCCCAGAATTAATTTTGGTCTCCCACAGAAACTACTGAAAACCGTCTGGAAGATTTTAGGCTACTAAAAGTCTGGTGGCGCAGCAGAGCAGGCAAGGCCTGTGTGGCATCCACAATCAAGCAGCAGCATGTCCGGTGCCTAGGCTCAGGTATGGCTCGGGAGCTTTCGGTGCGCATCCTGTCACGAGGGCTCAGACCGCAGTCCCCTTTGGCTTGTAATCACAGCCCCTGGGAGGGAGCTTTGAAGGCAGTGCCTGTGCGCAGCGGCAGCATGCAGAGCTGCCTGGCCACCCTTGAGCCTAGGACGTGGCATGGTGGCTTTTCCGGGAGCTACCTGAGGTAAGTGCTGCCTGGCTGGCTGCCTTCTTGCTCCCCTTCCTGCACCCTAATCCTCTGCCTCAGTGCTTAGAAACGCCCCCATCTAAACTCCCTCCCAGAGCCCATACCCCACATTCCCTCATGCACCCTAGCCCGTTACCCCAACCCTCAACGCTTTTTTCCGGAAAAGGCTTTATTTTCTGGAGAATAACGTCTAGACTTTCCCCAAGCCGGAAAAAAGCGGCAGCCATGTTAATGCAAATGCCGCGGGGGATATTTAAATCCCCCGCGGATTTGCCTATTCCAACGTGCTACATTAGCATCCCTTTTCCGAAAGGGGTGCCAACGTAGACACAGCCAAGTATATTAAACAGGAGACAAAGATAACCGAGACAAATATAACAGGACAGGGTAAAACACTATTTTGAGGGTCTTCAGGCAGGAATCAGGCTGTTTCAGTCCCGGAATTTCCCCTCACCGCGAAGGGGTGCAGGGCTCAAGGTGCAGGCCACACAGCTGCACCAAAATTCAAACTATACCCTCCCAGCCCAGCATTCAGACCCACACAGCAGGCCTGAACTAGCAGATAGAGCCGACTGACCATGCGGTGACTGGTCTCACCCAGGGAGCGGGAGCCAACTCAGCCTGGCTGGGGAAGCCTCCCAGCAAACTCCACAAACTGGGAATCAACAGTGGAGACATAAAACCCAGCTGAGGGATCCTGCCATCAGGTCCCTAGAGGCCAGTTCTCAGGGGAACCCTGCATGCAGGCCTGGGGCTCACTAGCTCCCACCCAGCCAGCCTTTCCCTGGCCCTGCTGGCTCCAGACTCCCCTCAACAATGGCCTCTCCTTCCCCTCCTGAACTCCCTGGCAGGGGCATCTCACTCCCTATGGGTTGCCAGGCAGACTCTGGCCCTGCTAGGGAGGGGGAGCCAAGGCAAATTCAGAGCCTGTCCCTGAGCTGCCGGCAGACAAAGCCCTGGGAATCTAAGTCATCTCCTTGGGGGTTACACTCTCCCTGGGCGAAAGTTCTTGCCGTCCTCGGCAAGGGTCGTTTAACCACAGCGCAAACATGCAGGGTCCTTTTCATCAGGCAATAGTATACATTGTTTAGTTGACAATAAATATTATTAGCCAATAAGTAGGTATTGCTGTGTCCACATACAATATTAATTGAAAACATTAAATTGTTATTCAATTTACATGAATAACATTCTTACTGTATTGAAATAAATGACTCTGAGACTCTGAATGTACTGGAGATAAGTTGTTTCGCTAGCTTCATCAGAGGATATCCCAAAACATAAGTCAATTGGTAGCCTTGCTTCTCTACCACACATTAAATAATAAGGCGAAAATCCAGTGGACTCGTTTTTAGTGCAGTTATAAGCATGCACAAGGTAACTGACATGCTCACTCCATCTGGTCTTTTGGGATGGATGTAGTGTTCCCAACATGTTTAGCAAAGTCCGGTTGAATCTCTCCGGATGTGGATCTCCCTGAGGATGGTAAGGAGTGGTTCTGGACTTCCTTATTCCCAGGGTTTTGTAAGTTCATGAATTAGTCTGCTCTCAAAATCTCTTCCCTGGTCAGAATGGATTCGGGCAGGGAAACCATAATGTACAAAGAATTTGCGCCATCAAATTTTGGCCACTGTACTGGCTTTTTGGTCTTTTGTGGGAAATGCTTGGGAATACCTTGTATAATGGTCAGGAACTACAAGTATACTGGAGTGGTTCTTTCTATCAGGCTGCAATGACAAAAAGTCAATGCACACCAATTGCATGGGTGCATCTGTAGTGATGTTCACCATAGCCGCTGCCTTTTTTGGTCTTCCGCTTAACACACCGAGAGCACCCTTTGCAGTGGTCTTCCACAGATGCTGTCATTTTGAGCCAATAAAACCAGTCTCTGACCAGTTCCAAAGTCTTATCTACCCCCAAGTGACCATGCTCATCGTGCAGAGACTTCAACACCATCTCCTGGTATTCCTGGGGTAAGACCAGTTGTTTCCACACATGGCCCCTTACAGTCTGGATGGTCCGGAATAACAAACCTGTGTTAATCACTAAACGATCCCACTCTTTTAAGAGAAGAATTGTGCCGGGGGAAAAGTTAGCCTTAGAGATGGGTTTTTCACCCTTTCTACAGCTTCCAGCACAGGTCCAATATTTGAATCTTTCCGCTGAGCTCTTCTCAATTCAATCGGAGTTAACTGGGGCAATTCAAAAGTCTTTAGCCCAACGAGGTTTGCATAAATGGTAGGTATAGCCTTCTCAGACAAGCCCAGTGTGTCAGCATATCTCTCCTCATTTACATAAGGGGACTGCACTTTTCCTATTACGGCCTTGCAGGTGGCACGAACAGCAGGCGACGGTATCTCCATCCACTCAGACTCTTCCTCGAGCGGGTTATGAGGACGACGGGACAATGCATCTGCGTCTGCATTGGTTTGACCCAAACGGTACTGCAGCTTAAAGTCATAAGCAGCCAAGGCTGCCATCCATCGCTGACCAGTAGCATCTAGTTTAGCCATGGTCCGCACATAAGTAAGTGGGTTATTATCTGTTTTTACTACAAAGGTCGCTCCGTATAGATAATCATGAAGTTAGCCCACAACAGCCCATTTGAGAGCTAAAAACTCAAGTTTGTGCACGGGATCGTGTCTTTCAGAGGCAGTCAGCCCTCGACTGACAAACGCCACAGGTTTCCATTGATTCTCATAATTCTGAGAGAGAACTGCTCCTAATCCATCAAGACTGGCATCTACGTGCAGCTCATAGGGCTTGGTAGGGTCTGCAAAGGTTAACACTGGTGCAGTGGTTTGTTTCTCAATAAGGGCATGGAAAGCGTTGTTGCATTCCTCAGCCCAACGGTCTCCAAATGGTTCATTCACCTTGAAATACCTCTCATTAGGACTTGCAAGCTTATCTTGGGGCGATCTCTTCCACGTTGGGGGGTATCCCCTTGTCAAATTGGTGAGAGGTCTCACAATGGAGGAGTCATTTTTTACAAATCGGCGGTAACATCCACAGAAGCCTAGGAAAGACTGTAAAGCTTTCAGGTCTTTGGGTATAGGCCAGGTGGTTAATGCCTCAATCTTCTCGGGATCAGTCGCCACAGCTTTGGATACTCTTATAACTTTCCCTAGTGATTCATCGACAGAGCTATCATGGTCAGAAGGCATCGTGGATGAGCCCAGGGTCGATTCTCTCCATGGAGGGCGAACCACATCTGGGGTCTTCTGGCCCAAACGACCACAAAGTGTGGACAAAGACTGGAACGTATTGCTATTGGTTCCAATCAAGATGGGAATGCCATCAGAATTTTGTGTCTCAGGACAAATCAAAGCCAGAGTATCACAATCCTGGAGACAGCCAGCCAGTTCTGCAGGAAAACGTTGAGTCACTAGTACATATCCATCGTATGGGTAACTAGCATTGCTAAGGCCCATATTGCCAATCCTTCTAGAGCAGTGGTCTCCAACCTTTTTACATCCAAGATCACTTTTTAAATCTCAGAACAGGCGAAGATCTACCGCCCCGCCCGTTCCTTGAAGCCCCGCCCTCTCTAGTCTCCTCCTGTCCATCACTTGCTATCCCCAGCCCTTACTTACACACTCTGATAAACAGTTTATTTTTAAATTATGCGATACATACAATTAAAATCACGTGTTTATAGTTATGAAATAAATGGTCTGGTTTTTATTCATGCTATTTACATCTAAAATGAAGCATTTATAATTATACATTTTGTGGGACAGAGTACTGCGGCTGGGGGCAGAGGAGAGGGAACAGGGTGCTGGGAGGGCAGACGACAGAGTGCCAGTGGGGACAGAGTTCGGGGAGTGGGGACGGGAATGGGGACCGAGTTCTGTAGCTGGGGACAGGAGAGTGGGGACAGAGTTCGAGGAGAGGGGACAGGAATGGGGACCGAGTTCTGTGGCTGGGGACAGGAGAGTGGGGACAGCGTTCGAGGAGAGGGGACAGGAATGGGGACCGAGTTCTGTGGCTGGGGACAGGAGAGTGGGGACAGAGTTCGAGGAGAGGGGACAGGAATGGGGACCGAGTCCTGTGGCTGGGGACAGGAGTGGGGACAGCGTTCTGTGACTCGGTAGTGGGGGCTGGGGAGTGGGGTGCCAGTGGAGGCAGGGAGTCCCCCGCATCTCCCTCCTCCCAGCATTCTCTCCCCCCCGGGAAACCAGTGCACACCTGCCCCAGGGCTGACCCACCCCCCCGTGCAGGGAAGCACTGTGCGTGCGCACCTGCCCAGGAAGCCAACCCTCCCACCAGCGCAGGGAAGCCGCGCGCGCGCCTGCCCAGGAGCCAACTCTCCCCGCCCCCGGCCCCCATGCAGGAAAGCCCCGCACACGTGCCTGCCCATGGGGCCGACCCCCCCACCCCACGCAGGGAAGCCCCGCACGCGCCTGTCCCCGCGCCAACCCTCCTGTGCCGGGAAGCCCCGCGTGAACACCTGCCCCGGGGCCAACCCCCAGTGCGCGCCGGAAGCCCCCTGCGCGCCTCCCGCGGGGCTGACTCACCCCTGCTGTGCGGTGCAGGGGGCCAGCAGAGCAGCTAAGCACACTTCTGGCATTGCCGGAAGTGGCGCTAAGCTGCGGGACTTCTGAAGCCGACACTACCTCTTGAGGTAAGTAGTGGGGCTTCTGGGAGGTGGGAGGGAAATGGGGGCGGGGCGGACAGGACACCTCGCGAGCTACTGGTTGAGGCCTCGAGATCGACCAGTAGCTCGCGATCGACCTGTTGGTGACCACGTTTCTAGAGGATGGATCTTCACTTGAGGGAGGAATTGTCGATGGAATTCTCTAGTAATGATGGTGACCTGAGATCCACTGTCCAGCAGGGCCCTACAGGGAATCCCTTCTACCATCACATTAACTACCGCTGCTGGGCCTATCAACCCTTCTGGGAACGGGCTCCAGGAAGGCTGTTCATAACACAGCTTAGAGGAGCTCTGACTGGAATGGCTCCCAGTATGCTCCATTACTGGGATCCTTGGGAGTTTCCCTGTAGCTCCCTTTTTCGTTGCGCTACCTTCTCTTCGTTCCTAGGGTTGTCACGCTGGGTGGAAATGTGCCCATCCTCGCCACATCGGTAGCAGAATCTCTTGTTCCCTGGGAGGGTCACCAAGGTTTTCTTTACAGGGTCTCTGTTGGGGTCCCTTCTCCCTGGGTGAAAAGGAGGGTACTTCCTTTCTGTCAACGTTGGTGGAAGAATATCGCTAGGTGACCTCTGAGGCATCTTACTCGTCATAAATTCAGAGAGCAGGGCGGTCAGGGTTTTGAGCTGTTGATGGAGGTCCTCAGTGGTAGGCAGACAAAGGTCGTCCTTCAGTTTGTTAGGACAAACGGTCCTGCTCACTGAGATCTTATTCCTCTCTCTAACCGTTCTCTTTTCATTTGCATAAAGCCGGGGGCAGCCATTTTTAAATGGACGCTAGTACGGACTAGGTAGTAAGGGTTGGGGAAGGATGCAGGTTTCAGGTTGGTTTGGAGGAATCAGGGAAGACTTTGGGGAGGGCACAGCAGGAGTATGGGGCAGGTCTGGAGGAGTGAGGGCAGGAGCTGGGAGGTGTGTGGGGGGGGGTCTACAGCAGGGGTGAAGGGTGTGAGTGAGGGCAGGGGTATCAAGAGGGGATTGGAGGTTCGGGGGGCTTAGCAGGGCTGAGCATGGTGGAAGCTCCTTCTAGGGGCCACAGCTGCATGGCCTTGGTGCTGTCTCCCACCCGAGAAGTGCCGTCCCTTCCACTGTGGCCCCACAGGGGACACCTGCAGCAGGGCAGTGCAGCCCCAGCCCCAGCCCCCACACCGAGAGAAGACAGAGGCAGAGGCAGAGGCAGAGGCAGAGGCAGAGGCAGGTCTGCACAGCCCTGCCCCTCCGCGAGGAACAGCTGCCAGAGCCACGCCAGCGTCATTGTCACAGGTGACCTTAGTAAGACCCCCAACTTCCCAGCCTGCCAGCCCCTGCCCTCAGCCCCGGCACACCTCCAGGACCCCTGCCCTTAACCCCCCCCCACACTCCTGTCCTGAGTTCCCCCACCCCCAGCCCACTGCCCTGAGCCTCCTGTCCCCTGCCCCCCTGTGGTCATTCTCCAGTGCAACTGTCCCAGCTATCAACCCCCTCCCTTTCCCTGTTGTGGAACACACTCGGATTCCAGGCACATCCCATTGTCCTGGCACAACCAAACCACATTTGGGATGCAGCTTCCTCTTCCCCTAACTCAAAACAAGGTCAGGGAAGGTGGGTTACGGTTCTCAGCCCCTCCTTGGGTGGGGGGAGTGTCCCTCACGGGGACCTGGCCTCAGGGTCTCCTGGGGACTGAGGGTGTGGTGGCAGGACCGGTATGCAGGGCTTCCAGCACGACCAATGGGTGGGGTGCTTCCCCCACCCCCACTCCCACCCCCTCCAACACAATTTGGAGCAGTGGGGCTCCAGTGGCTGGCAACATGGAAAGCTTGATGCCCAGTTGGCCACTCTCTTGCTGGTGTGTCCAGTCCCTGTGCTCTCTCTGCAGTATCGCTGTTCCTCTAGTCACCCCCCTGCCTTTCCATGTGATGGAAAACAATCCCATTCCAGGCACTTCTCATTGCTCTTGCACAACCGCACCCCGACCTTGCTTTCAGCTAAGAGAAGAGGAATCTGCCTACCAAATTTGATTTGTTTGTGCGAGGACAGTGGGACAGGCCTGGACTCAGATTGAAAAAACTCACAAAACAATTAATAGTCCTGCAGCACCGTAGAGACTAAAAAAAATGTCCAGGAGGCCCCCGAGATGCACCCACGCGAGTTCCGACCCCCCGCACTTACAACTATTTTTGTAATTGCGGAAGGGGCCAGAAACCCCCGACTTATGTCCTCGGCCCACATTGACGGTGGCGTATGGCATCTACCATCAATGCGGGTTCAAGTTATGACACCCCCAACTTGCAACACTTCCTCAAAAACCAATCGCGTCGCAAGTTGAGACCCTCCTGCATGTGGCATCATGAGCTTTCGTGGGCACAACCCACTTCTTCAGATAATGGAGTTTAAGGGGTCCAGGTTCCAAATCAATAGCAGAGAAAGAGAGGGGATGGGGACGGAAAGGAAAGGCGAAAACATGGGAAAAGACTACTCAGTTAGATTGTCCAAGCAAAATGAAGCTGATAGAGAGGGTTCTAAGTACTCTTAAGTACCTGGTGTTTGGCTGTTTATGTCATTAGGATGTGGTATGTAGCGGGTAATCCACTTAAGGTCTTTGTTTAAACCTCAGTTATAGGAATAAAACTTGGAAATGAAATTAAGTTCTGCAGCTTCTCTTTCATGGTGGTTTGAGATGCATTAGCGAGCACCCGGGCAAGTTAAAATGGTTCCCAACGGGTTTCTGTGTTCACGTTGATGGCACGTGTCACATTCGTGTCTGTGCCGTTGTATGAGCCTCTGATCTGGTGGTTTTTGTGATTAGGCCCTGGGATGATGTGGCTTGTGCAGATGTGTGGACAGAGCTGGCACCGAAGTTGATTGCAGGGCTGCGTACCAGGGTGAATAGGATAGAGGTGCTCTGTGTGGTTGCTGGAAAAAATTTTAGTTTTAAGAATGCTTGATTTTATTTTAGATTAAAGAATGCTTGGTCTAGATCCTGTAGGTGTTTGTCTCTGTCTGTACAATTGGAGCAAACCCGGTTGCATCTTAGGGCCAAGTTTCTATGTTACCTAAGAGTAACCTGTGAACCAGGCACCTCTGTACAGGACAAAATACTAACCATGCTGCCTGAGTGAACACTGACCGTCTCCCATACAACCCCACCTCGAAAACAAACGGATGGAAGCAACAAACTCACCCACCAACCTACTCGTTCAAAAAATTTCCCACTGAAATATGAAGGAGAAGCAAAAAAACAAATAGCTACTGCACAGATACTGCATTTATTTACTTCAAGATCCAGGCGGTCCACTAAGACCTTGTTACAGATACTGATTTTCTATCCAAGGTTCTCAGATAGCATTGGGATGCATTATAGTATCCTGAAGTAGATAGATAGATGATAGATGATAGATGATAGATGATAGATAGATTTTGATATTATTTACAGTGGTATACATTTACGGTTGCTCCTTTGACTTGACTGGTGTTTCCATTTTGCAACTGCAAATACACTTTTATGCATAACAAGATGGCAAACCCTGCTCTCCTGCAGACATTACTCTCATCATTTCATTTATTCAAAAAGAAACACAGGATGAAATTAAAATCAGAGGCGTAAGAGGGACATTTTCTGTGCCAGGGATAATCTCCACCCAGTCAATTTCCACAGGGCAGCTTTGATCTCCTTGTTCCTCATGCTGTAGATGACGGGGTTCAGCACGGGAGGCACCACGGAATAGAAAACGTCCACCGCGAGGTCCAGGCGGGATGTGGTGCTGGAGGTGGGTTTCAGGTGAGCAAAGGCACCAGTTAAAATAAACAAGGAGACCACAGTGAGGTGGGGGAGGCAGGTGGAGAAGGCTTTGTGCCGGCCCTGCTCCGAGGGGATTCTCAGCACCGCTCTGAAGATCTGAACATACGACACAATGATGAAGACCAAGCAGCTGAAGACTAAGCAGGCACTAAAGACAATAACCCCGTTTTCACCACGGTCAGAGTCCGGGCAGGCCAGCTTGAGCAGCTGGGGGATGTCACAAAAGAATAGATTTACCACATATCCGCCACAGAAGGAGATGGCAAACGTGCTCCCAGTGTTCAGGGCAGAGTACAACAAACTAGTGATCCAGGCGCTGGCAGCCATGTGGACACAGGCTCTCCGGTTCATTGTTCGTTCATAGTGCAGTGGGTGGCAGATGGCCACGTACCGGTCGTAGGCCATGACGGTCAAGATGCCGATATCAGCTGTACCAAAGAACATGAATAGAAACACTTGGGAGACACAGGCAGGGTAGGAAATCAACCTAGTGTCCAGGAGGGAGTTGGCCATGGATTTGGGGACGGTGACGGAGATGAAGCCGAGGTCTAGGATGGACAGGTTCCCCAGGAAGAAGTACATGGGGGTGTGCAGACGGTGGTCGAGGGCTACGACTGTGATGATGAGAAGGTTCCCCACCAAGCCCATCAGATATATCACTAGAAACAGCACAAAGTGCAAAATCTGCAGCTCCCGGACGTCAGAGAAGCCCAGGAGCAGGAACTCGGTCACGGTGCTTCCGTTGGACATTTTCTTCTTGAGATCGTCCTGTGAGGGCTGCGGAGGGAAAGAGATGGGCAGAGTCAGGGTTTGAATGTCAAAGGGATCCATCCTGATTCCCGGCTCACTAAAATCTCACGTCCCAATGTGCACAAGAAGGCGTCAGCGCCACAAGCGCAGACTATCATACTTTGGAGAGTCAAGGCGGGAGAAGTAACACCTGTTACGTAGGTGAGAGAGACAAACGTTGGTGACACCAGCCAACCTCTCCTTCTGCCAGGACTTCCACCACTGCTTACATGGGGACTTCTCGGATGCATTACCACACTGGTGTGAACGGTATCACTCCCTTACACTCAGTGGGACTGTGGATAGGAAAAGAAACAATGAGCCTAAATTGCAGCAAGGGAGGTTGAGGTTGGACATTACAAAAAACTTCCCAACTATCAGAGAATATATTGCCTAGGACGGTTGAGGAATCTCCATCTCTGGAGATATTTAAAAGCAATTTAGACAGACACTTGTCGGGGATGGTCTAGATGGTCCTGCCGTGAGTGCAGGGGACTGGACTCAATGACCTTTCGAGGTCCTTTCCAATTTGAGTGTTCTGTGATTCTGTGATGCTATCAGAGGCTCAGACACCTGCCCATCTTCTAATGATCTAGGCCATCAAGTGCCGGCAATCTCTTTCTGCC
Source organism: Pelodiscus sinensis (assembly GCF_052426305.1). NCBI lineage: Eukaryota > Metazoa > Chordata > Testudines > Trionychidae > Pelodiscus > Pelodiscus sinensis. The sequence continues at coordinate 12,230,716 of NC_143081.1, read as the reverse complement.
ATATTGGCCGAACTGGTCAGTCTCTCCGACAAAGGAGAAATGGACAGAAATCAGATGTCAGGAACGGGAACATTTTAACTTGCCTGGTCACTCATGGATTTAAAATGAGCCATTCTTCTACAAAGGGATGTCACCAGCCAATTACAGAGAGGGTCTGCTGAACTGGAATTCATCTACCGATGTGACACCGTTACCCCGGGCTTGAACAAAGACATTAATTGATGAGCGCATTCCAAAGCCAGTATCCCCTGCCTGTAACAACCGCATTTCCACATCAAAAGCCATGTATGGGACACATCCAGCCACTGAATTGACCTATTTAACATGGGTCCTACAATGGACAACGACTCTTGGGTATTGTTATTTCCACTCCCAGTAACTTGAGGAAGTGGGTTTTGCCCACGAAAGCTCATGATCCCCTCTCTGTATTTTGGTTAATGTCTGAAGTGCCACGGAACTGCTGGTTGCCTGTTAGTACGTGTCTGTTCGGTGTCCCATTCACAGCGTGTGTGTGTAGCCAGCAGCAGAGTGGAACAAAGGAGAAGAGGCTAAAGTAAGAGATGTCGATTCTAAACCCACCGATTTCCACGGTGTCTGTGGGCCGGGCTAAAAGAGATCCCATTCACTCTTCTCCTATCTATCTATCTGCCTTAGTCTCTCTGGTGCCACAGAAATACTCGTTGTTTTAAAACACAAAATGTGCCTTGGAAAATTCGGAACATTTTTTTCCTCAATTGAAACAACGTTCTTCAGGTTTCCACAATTAATCTGCTGTGGGGTGGTTTTCCCTGAACTAAAACTGGGGAGAAGGGTGACATGGAGATGTTCCCAAATCACACAATTGCTGTTAAAAGGCCCCTTGTTCTCTGCTGGGGGCAAAAAAAATGTAAAGCCCCCTGCGAAACTCTACATGGTCGAGTGAGTGCTGTGAACAGTCCCACAGCGTTCCCTTCGTAACTCGCGTCTAGTATGAAATGGCCCCCAGCTAGCCGCCCCTAAGTACATTGAATTGGAGTAACACGCTCACCGTGCTGGGCTCCTGGCATTTCACCACCTGGATTCTCAGTCACTGTCTAGCCATGGACCGGCCAACGATGCCCCATTGTGGTCACTTTGCCTCTCCAGCATGTCTTGTGAGCTGCTGCGTCCACTCCCGGCTCCTCCTCAGGCCCAGCGTTGATGGAGTAAAAAGGAGAAATCCCCTCCCTGCTCTGAAACTGCTCCCGGCCGGCTGCAAACATGGCCCCAACTTCCGGGGCTAAATAGCCGACTCCGGTTTCCAGGGTGGGGAGATCTCACCCCCGCAGCAAACCGCCCTGCCAGGCTGCTCCTGCCACCTCTCAACCCCCGAGGGGAGCAGCCCTGGAAGGACCCTGGCTCCAAACAGAGAATCCCAAAGGGGAGGGAAGGAGATTGCCGAATGAACTCTGGGTGGGGTTCAAAAGCAACGCCCCAGGGATGCTCCAGAGGAGAATCGTTTGGCCTCTCTCCAGGCTAGAGCTGGACGGGAGAGGGAAGGAGCTGTGGGCACAGGTGGGGCTGTCGTCCATAATCCCAGTCACGGGTAGGGTCCAGGCAGAGACTGACACAATCCCGAGGGGAATGCCTGGCTCTGTGCCCAGGAGGGATTCCTTTCCTCAGCCGGGGGATGCTGTTCGAAGAAAATAAGAGCAGCCATAATGGGTCAGACCAAAGGTCCATCAGCCCAGTGTCCTGTCTGCCCACCGTGGCCAATGCCAGGTGCCCCAGAGGGAGGGATCACAACAGGGAATCCTCACGTGATCCCTCCCTTGTCATTCACCTTCAGAGAAACAGAGGCTAAGGACCATTCCTACCCAGCCTGGCTACTAGCCATTGATGGACCCAACCTCCATGACTCTATCTAGCCCTTTTTTGATCCCTGTTAGAATCCTGGTCTTCACCACATCCTCTGGCGAGGAGTTCCACAGGTTGACTGTGCGCTGTGTGAAGAAAAATTTCCTTTTGTTTGTTCTAAACCTTCTATTAATTTCATTCGGTGACCCCTAGTTCTTATGTTATGGGAACAAGTAAATAACTTTTCCGTATTCATTTTTTCCACACCAATCATGATTTTACAGACCTCTCTCATATCGCCCCTTAGCGTCCTCTTTTCTAAGCTGAAATACCCAGTCTTTTTCATCTCTTTGGGACCCAAATACCCACACAAGCTGAAACATCCCAGTCTTTTTCATCTCTTTCCATATGGGATCTGTTCCAGACCTCCAGTCACTTCTGTTGCTCTTTTCTGAATCTTTTGGTGACCTCTAGTTCTTGTACTGTGGGAATAAGCAAATCACTTTACCGTATTCACGTTTTCCACACCAGAAGAAGAAGGGCTGCTGAGCAGAAATAGGGTCCAACTATCCAGGCAGGGGACAGTATCTTTGGTACAGACTAGCTAAGCTAATGAGGCTGCCTTCAATGGAGGCCGGGAGATATTCCCACCATTTGTCTAGAACACAGAGACCTGGGTGCAGGGCCAGAATGTGGGGAGGTTTCCACATGGACAAAGAGGAGAGAAGAGGGAGCACAGAAGGGAAAAAGAAGGTTTGCTCTGAGCACTGGGTGCTGAGTGGATGTTGTCAGGTGCACCCGTCCTTCTCTTGTGGCGGTACCATGTGACTCTCCCCCTCAGACTGGATCCTGGACCACAACACTTCCCCTTCCAACCATGATGTCTCCTGCCCTGGTTTTCACCTGTGGGTCTTTCCGCGAGAGCTGTGACCAGTAGTAAGTTGAGTGATTAGCCACCATGGGCCTCCCCCAAACGGCCATTGGCAGGTGCCGTTGCCCCCTGATGCCAGGCTGAAACCGGCATTTATCACCCCTGTGGGACTCTATGAGTTCCTGGTCCTGCCTTTTAGCCTGAGCCGGCCAAGGAGGAGGCCATCAGAGACTGGCTGGTTCCCCAGACCAAGAAGACTCATAGAATCATAGAGCTGGAATAGACCTAAGGAGGTCCAGAAGAAGACCTCATGAGATCAAAAGAAGGCCCAGGTCTGCATTGGGATGGAGGGTTTTACCCCTTTACTGAGGGAGGCCCTGGTCAGAGCCCCATTGCTGGTCCACCCCGGATTTGAGAAGCCTTTTCTGGTGTTCATGGACACTGCAGACATGGGGCTGCGAAGGGAGGCGCGACACCCCGTCGTGTACTTGAGCCAGAAATCGCTTCCTCAGGAGCAGAACTAGGCAGCCCTAGAGAAGGATGCCTGGCGCTCGTGTGGGCCCTTAGAAAGCTGACCCTAGTGGTCACTGTGAGTATCATGTCCTTCCTGTCTCTGCCCCTCCCTTTCCACATTCTGGAAACCAATCTCATTCCTGGCACTTCCCATTGGAGCGATTACAGTGCATGTCTTAGTGAGTTATTGCTGAGTAGCAGCAGTTGGAAAAGGAATTTCCTATTTTGTGAAACTTTTCATGATATTGAAATATTTTCCCATCCAGGCTCAGGGAAAATATTCAAGCAAGCAAATTTTATTTATTTATTTTTTTAACAGAGTCAATTGTGGTTGGCCACTGAGATTGACCAAAGGAGACTCAGTCTGACCAGGGTCCAAGACCGCAAATGAGAGGAGATTGACCAGCCAGGACATGTCCAGCTGATCCTAGCAGGCCACCTGAGCTCCCCGCGGCAGAGCTAAGATGCCTTTTGATTTTGATTTTGCTGTGTTCCTACGTTTTCTTTAATGGCAATTAACTGACATTTCAAAGGCACAGACAGTATTGTTTTTCAAATGAGCAATGTCAAGTGGGTATCTGTTAAGGAATTTGATCCTGCTAAAAATATCCAATCGTGATCAAAACCGACCCTGCCCCGCACACGCTCCAGGCTTCCATGGATCTGCAATTTCTGAGGGATAAAACGAAATTATGAGAAGATGTCAAGATCTGAAATGTCCTTCAGTGCTGTGATTGCAGCCTCAGCTTCTTTATAAAATGTGGACTAGTGCCGCTGAACTTAAATGGGTTAATCTAGCATTATACGCGTGTAAAGAAGAGCAGAATTTACTCCTCACTCCCCTCATTCTCGATACACACCTGCCCCTCTCTCGCAGGGATTTAATAGCACAGATGCACAACATTTTGCACAGATCACCAGCCAAAGTGAAGCCACTAGTGGTCTTTGTGAAGTCTCTGACTCTCCTTTTTTGGCATGCTAGGGGGTGGTGCCCCTGTGCTATCATTGGGGGCAAACAAGCCCAGCTCTCCTGCCAGTAACTGGGGGCTACACCAGACCCAGCATCTCAGCCCCTTGAAACCACTGGGGAGTGGAGGGCCATGAGTAACACCAGACCCTGGGGATGCCAGCCCTAGCCTCTTGCCTCCCGCCCACAGCCACAGCCTGGACCTCTCAGTCCTCCCCCGTTCTCCTCCCCAGCCTCTTGGGCGTTCCCTCTTCTTTGGCTGCAACCAGCCCTAGCTGCCCCTGGCCTCTGGGCCTCCCTCCAATTGCTGGAGGAGGGCCAGGGATGAGGTAGAGGGTAGCAGGGTTTGCAGCAGCAGCTCCTCACGGTGCTGGGGGCCTTGACACTCCGTCCTGAACCGGGGCCTGGGCTCACTGCCGGGCATTTGTGAATTGCTTGTTTGTCGGCCCACCCTGAGCGAGGGCTCCTCCCATAGCTCCTGTTAACTATTTGTGCCTTGAGCATGGCCCAGCACCCAGTGACCATTGGCCCAGCCTGATCATCGGCCTGTTAATTGTGACCCAGAAGGGGCGGAGTCTCCTTTAGATCCCTTCTGGGCTACATCTATACATTGATTCGGGCATTCAGGTGCTTATATCATTTTGTGTTCTTCTGTTTAAACGAATGAAGGAACAAATGAACGAACAAACAAAGGTAGAAACACTCTGTTGGTCTGACGGTTTTGTGGACGATAAAGCTGTTGCAATATTTCCTAAGGACAAAGCCAATTTTCTTTTTTTCAGCAAAACTCCTGCAGTCGTTTCATTGCCGGTATTTTCTCTTCTGCGATGCCCTGGTCCCACGCTGGTCAGTAAATTGTCCCCCATTTTTTTTCACGGCTGGCTAGTCACTCAACTTACTACTGGTCACAGCTCCTATGGAAGGACCCATAGGTGAAAACCAGGGCAGGAGACATCACGATTGGAAGGCGAAGTGGTGTGACCCCGGACCCAGTTTGAGGGGGAGAGGTCCCACCCCAAGAGAGGGACGGGAGCACAAGACAACGTCCACTCAGAGCCCAGAGTGCTCCCTCTTCTCTCTTCTTTGTCCACGTGGCAACTTCCACCCATTCCGCCCCTTCACCTGGGTCTCTGTGTTTGGAAGAGATGGTGGGATATTGGACCAGCCCCCCTCGAAGCCAGCTTCACAAGCTTATGAAATGAAATGAATAGGGAGCAGGTTTAAAACAAACACAAGGAAGTTTGTCTTCACTCAGTGCCCAGTCAACCTGTGGAACTCCTTGCCAGAGGATGTGGTGAAGCCCAGGACTTTAACAGGGTTCAAAAAAGAACCAGACCTTTGGTCTGACCCAGTCTGGCCGCTCTGATGTTCTTATGTTCTTGGAGCAGCATCCCCCAGCTGAGGAAAGGAATCCCTCCTGGCCACAGAGCCAGGCATTCCCCTCCGGATTGTGTCAGTCTCTGCCTGGGGCCCTACCCTTGACTGGGATTATGGACGACAGCCCCACCTGACTCACAGCTCCTTCCCCCTCCCGTGCAGAGCCCCCAGGCCCAAGTCCAGCTCTAGCCTGGAGAGAGATCAAACGACTCCCCTCTGGAGCATCCCTGGGGCGTTGCTTTTGAACCCCACCCAGAGTTCATTCAGCAATCTCCTTCCCTCCCCTTTGGGCTTCAGCCCGGCTCTGTTTGGAGCCAGGGTCCTTCCAGGGCTGCTGCCATCGCAGGGCACATGCGTCTGTTCCCCCGGACGTTGAGGGGCAATGGGAGCAACCTGGCAGGTGGTTTGCTACTGGGTGAAATCTCCCCGCCCTGGAGACCAGAGTCGGCTATTTAGCCCCAGAACAAGCTGGGCCCCTGTTTGCAGCGAGCGCCGGCCGGGAGCAGTTTCAGAGCAGGGAGGGGATTTCTCTTCTTTACTCCCTTGCCGCTGGGCCTAAGGAGGAGCCGGGAGCAGCCCTCTGTGGGGCAGGTCCCTGCCTGCCAGGAACTGGAGATATCCAGCAGCTCTAAGATATGCTGGAGGGGCAAGGCAAAAGCAACACACATAGGGCACCGCTGGCTGGTCCATGGCTGGGCAGCGACTGAGAATCCTGGTCCCAGGCTAGGAAGCCCAGCACGGTGAGTGTGTTATTCCAATTCAATGTACTTAGGGGCGGCTAGCTGGGGGCCATTTCATACTAGACTCGAGTTACGAAGGGAACGCTGCAGGACTGGTCACATCACTCACTCCACCTTTTAGAGCTTCATGGGGGGGGGGGGGGATTTTTCTTCCCCCAGCAGAGAACAAGGGGCCTTGAAAGAAGAATTGTGTCAAAACCAAACTTTTTATTTGGGAACATCCCCATGTCACCCTTCCACCAGTCCAGAGATACCAGCCAGTTTTAGTTCAGTGAGAACCGGCCCAGGGCAGATACATTGGAGAAATCTGAAAAATATTAATTGAACTGAGTAAAAAAATGTTTTGAGTTTTTCGAGGCACATAACGTGTTTCAAAACAATGAGTAGTCCTGTGGCACCTTAGAGACCAAGATAGATAGATAGATAGATAGATAGATAGATAGATAGATATCATCATGATGGAGCTAGCTTTCTAGACAGATGGAATGGACTCAGGACTGGTAATTTCTCACTTTGCTTTTCACATTTGAGCTCCCTTCATCTATTTGCGCCCCCCGACACAGAGGGAGTTAAGGCCGGGGCACCTCGGGGGGCAAAGATTCCTTGTGCCCCCACATCTGCATTGGGCTTGGAACCCCTGAGCCCAGCTGGGTCCAGCCATGACCCACCAGCCCAGCCTGACCTCGTCCGAGCGGAGCCCGTCCATCCCCGGCGGGTACCGACGCTGCTCTGGGTTTCGCCGCTCGGGTCTCTCACTCAGGACCCTCATCACCTTTGGTAACATTTTAATTCACGGCTGGGTGTGGGCCCTGCATCAGGGCAGGGCAGGTGAGACGTGGGGGGTCAGCACTGGGGGTTGACCCACAAGCAGTTGAGCGCGGTTTTCCTTGAGTTCCTTTCTTGTGGCTTTGCCGGAGCGGGGCTCCCTGCCGGGAGGCTCAGGGGTTCGCCGCTACCTGAGCACAGAGACATGGCTGGGGTGGGGGAGCCTCAGTCGCCCCACGTCTGGGCCAAGACAAAACACCGAAGTGGTGCAATCCGGCAACGTCTGGCGGGGCTCAGAGCTCCACTTTGTCTATCGTCTCCGGAATCCAGGGCCTGAAAGGGGAGACTCTCGTGTACACGGCAGGGGGGGTGCCATCCTTGGATCCCCAGGAGACGATGCCCTGGGCTTCTTTGCCGCACACCAGAGACCCCCCAGAGTCACCCTGCGACAGGGGAAAAAAGACAAATTACAGGAGTGAGCCCAGCTCCTCCTTTGCACAGCCCCAAGCGCCGAGTGACCCCACCTCTGTCCTCTCCCTGAAGCCTAACACCAACCACCACTTTCTCAGGGGGGTTTGAAGGCAGGGGGAGGGGGGGATTTACCTGGAAAGGGGATTTGCCTTCCTCTGGGTCCCCCACACACATCATGGTGGTGGCGTTATAGTAGCGCCATGGCCCCCCACGCTTCCTCCGACAGTCGGCATCCGGCATCACCACCACATCGGCCTCCTGCAGCGTCTCCGAGATCTGCTCCTTGGTTGCACTCGTCTGACCCCAGCCGGCCACGCTGCACCTGCTCTTTGGATCCACACGCTGCTGGGCCGGGGGCAGGGCGATCAGGCCGACGTACTTGGTACGACGGCCCTTGTCCTGAAGCTGCACACAGGCAAGGACATAAGGACAAGGGAGAAGATGAGGGTCAGAGATGGAAGAGGCCAATTAGAAAGAACCGACAGAACATGTACAGACATGACCTCACTGGGGGTGGGGGATGGGAGGGGGTGGTACCTGCAGCAGTGTGAGGTCACTGGGGGTGGGGGATGGGATGGGGGCGGTGCCATTGGGAGATCGTGGGAAGAACAGACCCCCCCCCCCCCGGTCCCCGCCGCCTTGGGTTTAGTGGTCAGGCCCCCATCACCTTCAGTGATGGGCAAAGATCATATTGTGTAGACCCGCATGGTCATTGCCAGACTTCCTGTTTCCAAAGCTGGGGGTCTCACAGGCTGGGGGCCTGTGCTCTCTAGGGGCTCCAGCCTCAGGGTGGGGGATGAGTTGGCTCTGGGATGAGGAGTGGGACAAGGGGACTTTTTCCCTTTAGGGCGGCTCGGAGCTGCTGTCCCTGATCCAACGGGTGAGTTTTGCTCTTCCCTGGCTCTTCTTTGCACGGTGGGGGTGACACTGACCGGTGCTGGCGCTGGGGGAGACTCCCCGTGACACTCTGAACCCCTCTGCTCGCCCCTTTACTGGACAGTGATAGGTTTTGTAGAAACTTCTCCTTGTGATTCCCTCTCTCTGCCGTCGGACTGGCCAAATTGCCTTCGGTCAGGGTCCCACCACCGTCCGATGCACTGAGCGCCGTGGGCAGACAGACAAGGATAGATCATTTGGGGGAATCCATGCCCCTTTAAAGAATCATACAACCCTAGAACTGGAAGGGGTCTCCAGAGTCATCGAATCCAGTCCGCTGCCCTCCTGGCAGGACGCAGCACCGTCTAGACCATCCCTGACAGATGTCTATCTAATCTACCCTAAAATATCTCCAGAGATGGAGATTCCACACACCCCCTAAGCAATTTATTCCAGTGTTTGACCACCCTGACAGGTGGGGAGTTTTTCCTAATGTCCAACCTAAACCTCCCTTGCTGCAGTTGAAGCCCATTGCTTCTTGTTCTATCCTCAGAGGCCAAGGAGAACAATTGTTCTCCCTCCTCCTTGTGACACCCTTTTAGATACCTGAAAACTGCTCTCATGGCCCCTCTCAGTCTTCTCCTTTCCAAACTAAACAAGCCCAATTCTTTCTGTCTTCCCTCATCACTCACGTTCTCTAGACCTTCCATCATTCTTGTTGTTCTTCTCTGGATCTTCTCCAATTTCTCCACCTCTCTCTTGAAATGTGGTGCCCAGCACTGGACACAATCCTCCAACTAAGGCCTAATCAGCACCGAGTCAAGCAGAAAAATGACATCTCCTGTTCTGCTCTCCACACTCCTGTTCATGCAGCCCAGAATCATGTTTGCTTTTTTTGCAACAGCATCACACTGTTGACTCCTATTTAGCTTGTGCTCCACGATAACCCCTAGATCCCTTTCTGCAGGACTCCTTCCTAGACAGCCGCTTCCCGTTCTGTGTGTGAGACACGGATTGGTCCTTCCTAAGGGGAGCACTTTGCATTTGTCCTTATTCAACGTCATCCTGTTTCCCTCAGACCATTTCTCCAATTTGTCCAGATCATTTTGAATGATGACCCTTTCCTCCAGAGCACTCGCAACCCCTCTCAGCTTCAAATCATCTGCAAACTTAACAATCGTCCTCTCTATGCAATCATCTAAATCGTTGATGAAGACATTGAACAGAACCGGTCCGAAAACAGACCCCTGCGGAACCCCACTTGTTATACCTTTCCAGCAGGATTATTAACCATTAATAACTACTCTCTGGGAATGGTCATCCAGCCAATTATGCACCCACCTTATAGAAGCCCCATTTAAGTTCTATTTGCCTAGTTTATTATAAGAAAATCATATGAGACTGTATCAAGTGCCTTACTAAAGTCTAGGTATACCACATCTACCGCTTCTCCCTCATCCACAAGACTCGTTATCCTTTACTAACGACTCTCTGAGAACGCTTATCCAACCAGCTATCCAATGACCAGATGCCATTTGTGACATGTGGTCTCAGAGAGTTGGCAAACTTACATGAGCCAAACCGTGGACTCTTCTCCTCAGGGGAGGGAGATATTGGTGGGGCTGGAGCACATGACCTATGAGGAGAGGCTGAGGGATTTGGGCTTGTTTGGTCTGCAGAAGAGAAGAGAAAGGGGGGATTTGGGAGCAGCCTTCAACTCCCTGAAGGGGGGTTCCCAAGAGGCTGGAGAGAGGCTGTTCTCAGTGGGGGCAGGTGGCAGAACAAGGAGCAATGGGCTCACGTTGCAGTGGGGGAGGTCTAGGTTGGATCTTAGGACAAACTTTTTCCCTAGTAGGGTGGGGAAGCCCTGGGATGGGTTCCCTAGAGAGGGGATGGAATCTCCATCCCTAGAGGTGTTTAAGTCCCGGCCTGAACAAGCCCTGGCTGGGATGATTGAGTTGTGGGAGGGGGCTGGACTCGATGACTCCTGAGGCTCTTTCAGACCTGGGATTCTGTGATTCTAGCAGCTCCGATTCTATCCTCAGTCACAGACATCGCCGCTGAACGGGACAGCGACACGCTTTCATCTCTGCCTGGGGAGATCTTTCCCAGCACCTCCCTGCAAACCTTCCAGGCTCAATTTGCCTCCCCACAAGACCCCTCCCTCAATCCCCTGCTCCTGCCTTTGTGCATCCAGTGTTGTGAATGCCGGGGTTAGAGAGAAAGAGGGACATCATTTGGGGAGTTCTGCTCCCCCCTTTTTGTAGTTGCTTCTCTTCTTTGAGAATTATCTCCCATCAGGCTTTCGGAGACAGAAGGTCAGTGCAGACAAGTTCCCCAAGCTTTGTGTTTACCACAATGCACGTTTTCCATCCAGGTCCTACTTCCTACCCCAGAATGGCCAATTTAACCAGGTGAAGGGGCATTTTATTTCGTTGACACCTGGCAGAGGCATCAGCTTGTCTTTTGTCTCTGGGGAACTGGTTTGTGGTGGCTCCACACAAGTGAAACATGTCTAATAAACACCCTGCAGTATAATCTTATCACTTTATCTGCCACAGCTATTTAATCGGGATAATAATGGTCAGCAAATTATGAGTTTTCGGGTGATAGTCACAAGGCACACTTGGAATAAAATGTACCGTAATCCTGTATAAGTGGGGAATAAAAGGGTACAATGTCACAGGCCCTGATGTAACACTGAAAGAACCCAATCCCTGAGAATTCCCAATCATCCCAAAGCCCCAGATAACCCAAGTCCAGCTGTACTCACCAGCCCAAGTCCTAGGGGGCAGGAGAAAGGCCGTGGGGAGCAGAAACAAGGTGAGAACCTGCATGTTTGCAGTCAGTGCAGTGCCTCTGCTACAGAGCTGCAGAGTTTATAAACTCATCTTGTGGGGAGGGATTCAAGGTCACGTGCACACTCACCAAAATACAGGCTTAAGTGGGTCTGTTTCTAACCACAGCCGACCACACAGGCTTGGGGGAAGGATAGAGCATGCATCGGCCCACTAGCTTGGTCCCTGCACAGCCAGTTGGATGATGCCCTACTGGACGGAGAAGACCCCAGTGGGGATGTGTCCAGCAGGATCCAGGGCTGCTCTGGGTACTGGTTCACAGCTGGGCACATCTGGGGCTTGTACTCACCTGGCCCTGGCCCTGCTCAGCTCCCTGCAGGTGTGTCTGTGGTAGGGGCTGTGGGGCATGGCAGCAACAGAACTTGGTGGCGGGTGGGATCCGGGGGTGGAGGCAGGCGTGAGCCACCTGGGACTGGGCAGAGCTGGCATCAGCCCCTATCACAGCAACTTCTGGGGGCGTGTCTCTCAGAAGCCCCCCGGAGTGTCGGTGATCACGTGCAGGGGATGTGGCTTTTTCTGTGACATCCGGCCCCTGTGAGCTGGGACTGTGCAGAGGGGAAATGACACAGCCGAGAGACACATAGACCCTGGGAGACTCGGCTTGTAGCTCCCCTCTGTTTCGCCATGCTCCAGCTCTAACCATTAGACCCCCGCTCCCTTCCCAGAGCTGGGGAGACAGCTCAGGAGTCCTGGCTCCCCGACAACTCACGGTTTCCCTCCCAGCGCCAGGGACAGTCTGTGCCAACTGGCGAGATACTCCCCATCCTTCCCAAGCCCCTCTGGTCTCAGCCGCAACAAACTGACTGCACTCAAGGCCCTGCTGCCCTGGGGTTCAGCCCTGCCAGGTGGGGGGCTCTACTGAAAGCTGGGATCTCCTCCAGCTGTGTGCTCCCTGTGAGACGTGTGTGGGGGGGGGCTGGTTCAGGGAGAACGACTCAAACACGATCTACAGCATCTGTGCCTGGAATTGCTGCCCAGGGAATCTCTCGGCTCGGGGCCGGCCCATTCCCAGAGGGGGGAATCTCTCTGTGCTCCCTGGCCAGCCGGGGATGGAAGAGGAGGAGGGTCCCTGACAGGCCCCGACCGCTGGCGTTGGGTAAGAACTGAGAAACTCCTCACTGGAGACCAGGCTTCCCCAAGGTGCCTGAAAGTCGCCCCCTTGTGCTCACATCCCACGCCGGGTCTCTGTGCTGAGCCGGGCAGGGATGGGAGCGTTTGGATTTCTGCCGAGCGGCTGTGTTGGCTCAGAACAGGAGACCCCCTCCAGATTCCCAGTGTGACTGTCAAACGTCACCCGATGCCTCTTCCAGCTCTGCCTCGGCACAAGCTGGTTGTCACAGTCTGGGAGTGGCCGTGATGGAGGCCGCGTCTGGGAAGCACAGATGCACTTCAACACCCGCCCGGAAACACCCCCCTGGGTGGTCAGGAGCAAAGACACCGGGGGGAAGCCATGTGGGGGTGGGGTGTTGCAGTTTGCACACCACACTCAGCGGGGAATGTGGCTAACACCGCTCAGCCCTGCCACAGATGCAAGCAACACCCCCCGAGCTTTCTGCAGAGGGAGGGGACCCCCGAGGGGGCTCACAGACGAGACAAGTGTGCTAAAGGTCCTGAGAGGCACCACCCTGGAGGCAGAGGGGCAGACCCCCCAGGTGAGAGGGGGCCCCCCAAGAGAGGGTCGCCGCACTGGAGAGGGGGGATCCATCCAGGAGCCAGGCATGGGCACAACAGGTGCAGCTGTGACAGGTGCAGTTGCCTGGGGCGATGATTTTGGGGAACCACCAGTGGCCGCTGGACACCCCCCCACGACCCTACCTTCCTTGAGGGGAGCCATCTAGCTCCAAAGGTCCATCTAGCCCAGTATCCTGTCTGTCGACAGTGGCCAGCACCAAGTGCCCCAGAGAGGGTGGACCGAAGACAACGATCAAGCGATTTGTCTCCTGTCATCTCGCTCCAGCTGTTGACGAACAGAGGCCAGAAGTATCGTTCCTACCCCCTGGCTAGTAGCCCTTTATGGACCTAACCTCCATGAAATTATTTAGCTTCTCTATAAATTATCTAGCTTCTCCTATTTCTGTTCCAGACGTAGCTGCCTCAGGAGTCAGGACAAGTGATGGCACCGGCATCTTTTCCCATGTGAGTCGCCTTTGTGTCCATCCCAGCCTGCCTCAAGGGGTTCTGTTCCCACCCACGCCCCCAGATCCTCACTGTGCCTGAAATCACCCAACCCAGGTGTCCTGGGGCCCCGCCAAGAGCATGAATGATCATCCTGGCCTCCCCGTAAGGTCCGTTCCCTCCTGGCCTGGGCAGGTCCGGCAGCTGCTCTGGATGGTGGGTGACTCAGTAAGGAGCCATTTTTAGTAACTTGGCTTTATTACTGGCTGGCTGTGGAGCAGGCAGTGGGACAGGGCAGCTGAGCAAAATGTAGCCGGGCAGGGGAACTGGGCTGCAGAGGATCAAGGCCAAATTTAGATCTGCAGTAGATCCGTGCACCATCCCAGAGTTCCCTCCCACCCGCCTGGCTGTCTCCTGGCTGTGTTTGGAAGGGGCAGTCAATGCTCCAGGGGGCCAGCCCGTGGGGAAGGCCCAGAGAGGACAGGGCAGGGGGTGGTTCCAGCAGGACGTTATGGGAAGGAGCTCCCACAAGCCGGCACTTCCCCGTCTCACACTGAGGAGAGCAACAACCCGCTGGGTCTGCCCCAGGGTTTGGCTCGTAACTGACACTAAACAGCTGTTCCCTAGCCAAAGGGCATCCGGCCCTGAGTCCGGCTCCTAACTCTCCTGCCTTGGTGCTGATGGGTTGGGCACAACCAGAGCAGAAGCGCAGCTGGGATAGGGAACAGCGCCATGAAGGGGGGAGGAGCCTCAGGATGGCAGGTGGGGGGCTGACCCCCTCTGTGAAGCTGGCCCCACATCTGGGCCTCTCCCAAGGACGGAAGTGAGGCAGTGCCAGTCTATGCTGTAAGTCCTGGTGGGCCACAGAGCGGTGTTCCTTCCATTGTCTCCTGGATCCAGCCGATGAAAGTGGAGAGTCTCGTGTACACGCCAGGGAGGTTGTCAGGCCCCCAGGAGACGATGCCCTGGGCCTTACCCCTGCACACCAAGGGGCCACCGGAGTCGCCCTGCAGAACAGACCAGGCCACGGATGCAGAACGGCCAACACCCAGCCCAGTATCTCCCCGGGGGTCTCTGGGTCGCCCCTGATCTCTCCTTGCCCTCTGTCCCCACAACCCAGATTTCTCAGCCAGTCTCAGGACAAGAACTGAGCCACTCCCTCGTCACGGGGATTTCCCAAGGGAGCTCCAAGCCAGGAGCAGGTTTACCTGGGTAGCACCGTCGCCCTTCCCTGCCTTCCCCGCACACAGCATGGTCTGGTGGTTGTAGCGCCAATCCTTGCACTCAGCATCCTCCAGCACCTTCACCTGCACCTCCCGCAGCGTGTTGGCTGACGATGAGCCGTTGCGGGCAATAGTGAGGCCCCAGCCGGCAACACGGCACTTCTTCCCCGGCTTCACCATCTTCCCGGCCGTGGCCAGGCCGATGGGTTTCACACGCTTACTCAGCTTCACCGGCGTAGACAGCTGAGGGGCAGGAATGACACAGAGCAAGAGCAGGCAAAGAGTCATACCCCATCCCCAGTAAAAGCTCCAAAAACCCCTGGCAAATGGGGTGTGGTATTGGGCTGAAGACAGTACCTGCAGCAGTGTGAGGTCACTGGGGGTGGGGGATGGGTCAGTACCTGCAGCAGTGTGAGGTCACTGGGGGCGGGGGATGGGATGGGGGCGGGACCTGCAGCAGTGTGAGGTCACTGGGGGCAGGGGATGGGATGGGGGCGGTACCTGCAGCAGTGTGAGGTCACTGGGGGTGGGGGATGGGATGGGGGCGGTACCTGCAGCAGCGTGAGGTCACTGGGGGCGGGGGAGGGGATAGGGCAGGGGAGGGGATGGGGGCGGTACCTGCAGCAGCGTGAGGTCACTGGGGGGTGGGGGATGGGATGGGGGCGGTACCTGCGCCAGCGTGAGGTCACTGGGGGTGGGGGATGGGATGGGGGCGGTACCTGCAGCAGTGTGAGGTCACTGGGGCTGGGGGATGGGATGGGGGCGGTACCTGCGCCAGCGTGAGGTCACTGGGGGTGGGGGATGGGATGGGGGCGGTACCTGCAGCAGTGTGAGGTCACTGGGGGTGGGGGATGGGATGGGGGCGGTACCTGCAGCAGCGTGAGGTCACTGGGGGCGGGGGAGGGGATAGGGCAGGGGAGGGGATGGGGGCGGTACCTGCAGCAGCGTGAGGTCACTGGGGGGTGGGGGATGGGATGGGGGCGGTACCTGCGCCAGCGTGAGGTCACTGGGGCTGGGGGATGGGATGGGGTGGTACCTGCAGCAGTGTGAGGTCACTGGGGGTGGGGGATGGGATGGAGGCGGTACCTGCAGCAGTGTGAGGTCACTGGGGGTGGGGGATGGGATGGGGGTGGTACCTGCAGCAGTGTGAGGTCACTGGGGGGTGGGGGATGGGATGGAGGCGGTACCTGCAGCAGTGTGAGGTCACTGGGGGTGGGGGATGGGATGGGGGTGGTACCTGCAGCAGTGTGAGGTCACTGGGGGTGGGGGATGGGATGGGGGCGGTACCTGCAGCAGCGTGAGGTCACTGGGGGTGGGGGATGGGGTGGTACCTGCAGCAGCATGATGTCATTGTTTAAAGTCTCCCTGTTGTACTGGGGGTGGGGGATCTGCCGGCAGACTTGGATCCGTTGTCGGTGCCGTTCCCGAAGCTTGACGTTATGGGCTCCCAGAAGCACAGTGATGTTGCTGCGAAAGGCAAGAGCAACCTGTTAACGTTGGTCTGGCTCACTAATTCTTCTCTTGCTGGGACGGGGCAGCCTGGGACTCTCTGGATGGGTCTCAAGTTTCTTCCCCTTGAGTGTCTGCTCCTCCCCAGCTCCCCATCCCAGCACCCTGCAGAGCTGCTCTGGGGCTATGACCCCTCTCTGTCCTGTGCTTTAGCCCCATTGATTTGCCAAGTGCTGGGTTTTGTCCGTGGGTCACAGAGGCCCCTAGAGACTTTCCGACGCCCCCTGAGCAGGTCAGACCCTTGGGCTCTGCTCCCCCAGCCTGGCCTCCCTCTGCTCCTTCCCTGCCCCCCTCATGCTGACACCAGAGCTCCCGGATCCCCATCCTCCACTGACCCCACCCATCCCCACATCCCAGCCCAGAGGCACTTACTCTCCCTGGCAACGAGCAGCCGTCAGCACAAAGTTCTCCGCCACCAGGAACCCACCACATCTAATCCTCTCATCTCTGCGTTGTATTTCCAGATACGCCACGTAGGGCCTGGAGTGGGGCCGGGCTTCCTTTCCCCCGATGATCTCACCTGGGGGGAGGCCAGGTCCATACAGAGAGCCCCCTCAACTCGCTGGGCTGGGATCCAACTCCCCATCCACTCCTCCCTCCCTCTCTGATCCTCCCTCAGAGCATCCGTGTCTCTGGATCTCTGCCCCCTGCCCAGCTCTGCCCCACACCGGGCCCGCATTGGCTGGAAGGGAAATCTGCAACTCTAACCTCACTGAGTGGGCAAATCGGGAGTGGGGCACTATTCACCCTGTGCTCACCGCACTGTGCGCCGAAGTCACCCCAGGCTGGTCCAGCCACTCCCCAGCAGGGCACGGACGGAGCTTCTCTGCATGTTTCTCCACCCAACCACAGAGATGAGGCCGACTCCACACCCGACTCACCGAAATACTGGTGCCAGGGGAAGTGGCTTTTATTGAACGAACCCTACGCCAGGGAACTCTTTCTCCCCTCCATCCTGGGTATTTTTTTTTCTTCTGCTCCTAGTTCTTTCCTTCCAGTCCTGAGATATTTCTAAGGACAATTTTCAGGCTTTGGTGGCTGAAAAATGTTAGTGTTGGGATTGAAAAATGCCAAGTGAGAATGTCTCTGGGGAAAACAAGGATCTGCTCCGAGAAGGCACCAGGCCGGCAGGCGGGAGTGTTGGAAAATCTCCTCTTTAAGGAATCACACCGATTGGCTTTATGGTGGGACCTAGACCCAGGTCAGGGACCTCTTACTGGGATAGTCACTGCGCTGACCCACAACCCCTTCCCTGAACAGCGTCGAGTTCAGAAACAGAATCATTTTCATCTTTCAATGGGGAACTGTATTCCCCGGGAGTGTATTCCTAAGGGGTTTAGGTGCCAAATCTCCACCAGCAACCCATGGTAACAAAAGCCACAGAGACAGGTTTAATTCCCCCCCCGAGATCTTGGGCTGAGCTGGGAAAGGATCCCAAGTTTCTCGGGTCCGAGCCCTTCCCCTTAGCTCCCTGCTCTTCCTGCCCCTCTCCACCATCTGCTCCTTGTAACTCCCCAGCTGCCCTCCCGGTGGCTCATTCCATCTCCAATTAGGGTGCACATCTTCAAAGTGGGGTCTCAGAGAAGCCCTCTGGGGGCTGATCCACCCACCCCCACAGGCCAAGAGCCCCAGAGGTACTCAGGGGAGGCTGCAGGGGTCCCAAGAACCTCTTGGACCCAGGCGGGTCAGGGGAAGACCCTCACTCACCCCACAGCCCCCTACCCTGCATGGGCCCCTCTCCGCACACCCCCAGTGCCCTTGCCCCACTCACCAGCCCAGCCCCCAGGGGGCAGGAGGAAGGCCCAGGGGAGCAGCCCCACCACCAAGCGCTGCATCGTCAGAGCCATCCTGGGCCAGGCACGGAGCCGTTCCCTCCGGCCTGATGCTTATATGGACCAGGCAGGAGAGGAGGGGGGGCTGAGTCTGCTAACCACAGGCCACGTACACTCCAGGAACATCCATTTGAGATGTGCCATGGGTCAAGGTGACCTTCAGGTCACAGCCGCACCCACCTAGCAGGGGGTTTCCTCTGCCCCAGTCCCTAGCCTGGCACCATGGCCAACAGGGCCCCTGCCCTTATGTCTGCCTGAGGATGTGGCTAACCCTGGCCCTGGTGGAGGATGTGAGTAACAGTGCCCCTCCCCAACCACCAGAGTCAGAAACAGGGCTGTAAACATCCGCATGGAGCATTATCTGCTGGATGAGCAATCACACCCTGTCCTCTGTGTGCTGGGGGTTCTGATCCCCTTGAGACCAGCCTCGCACCTCGGGCCTGCTGTACGTGACACCCAAAGGATCTCTTCCCCCTCCGACACACACAGATGTCCAGTGACAGACACGTCTGCCCCATTCAGTTTAAGAGCCACATCCCCTGTTGAGGTGGTCCCTGGCTAGTGGGGGAGGTGTCATTTCCCAACAGAGGTGGGAGCATCCCTGGTCCAGCCATGTCTGTGTGGATGGTCCCAGCCCATCCCCCTGTGACCCCTACTGGAGCAAGGAGCTGTGTCCAAGTGGTGGGTGGTCCAATACTGGAAGGGTGGGAAGATGGGTCTCGAATAAAAGTATGGAGCTCTAGGTCTGTCTAGAATGGACTCTCTGATGCCCAGGGATTTGCACTGATCTCAAAACCATCTACAGGTCAATGGAGTAATCAGGAATGGAACAGCCTCCACTGGAATGAATCGAGTAAGAACTGAGATGCAGATGGTTGAGTGTTCATTGACCTCAAAAGGCTACAGAGCTCTTCCAGAGTGTCTCTTGATAGTGACAGATCTACTCCCATTGGTGTACAGAGATATACACCTATCTCACAGAGCTGGAAGGGACCTTGAGAGGTCATCAAGTTCAGTCCCCTGCCCTCATGGCAGGGCCAAGAACCATTCCTGATGGATTTGCCTCAGATACCAAAATGACCCCCTCAAGGTTTGAGCTCACAACCCTTGGTTTAGCAGGTTACTGCTCAAACCACTGAGCTCTCTCTCCTCTGTTAGACCATCACAGTCTAACAGAGGGATCCAGAAATGAAAACCAGAGATGCCAAGACTGGGTGCACAAAGAGATGGCCACTAAAGGATGGACACCGCGTTTCTACCAGGTAGCATAGGGTCATGGAAAACCGGCCAAGTTTACCGATGTTTCTGTGCAACGTTAACCGTCATAATGGTGTCAGGGATAAGGTGAGCTATGCACGGATTCTCAGAGGGAATTTCCTTAAGTAGCATATGACATTTGAATAAAGGAATTAGCGCACTCTTTAAAAAAAAAAAAAAAAAGAGGATGCCCCCTCCCCCCGCTACAGACTTGGATACGGTCGAGACTAACAAATATAGATTTTTTTTCATGTATCTATGATCATGAAGTTTTGTGGGTGAAACCCACTTCATTGGTGTGTTGGAGCGGAAACAACAGACTGTATGGTAAATAGTACAGCAAAAGTTGTTTCCTGTCAATTGTAGGACCTGTGTTCATGAAGTGCCGTAACGAGGCTGAACGTGTCCCTTTCATTGCTTTTGATGTGAAAATGCAAATATCAAAGGCAGGGGAAATGAGCTTTGTAGTGCGTTAACCAGTTAATGTTTTTGTTCAAGCCCAGGGTAACGGTACCAAATCTGTCAATTTGAGATTCTACAGACTGTCTCTGCAATTGGCTAGTGAAATCCTTTTGTAGAAGAATGGCTACCTTTAAACCTATGATCGAGGGGCCAGAACGGCTAAAATGCTCTCCTACAGGTTCATGTTCTGATTTCTGATTCATGGGAAAGCACCCAGGAGTCCTGGCTCCCATTAGCTGCCCATTAGCTGGCTCAGGAGTGGTTGTGAGATATTTCCTGGAACTCAGAGGAGGGTGCTCCTGTCTCTGGTTGATGGTGTACTTGTCAGGCCTGTCATAGAATTATAGAACCATAGAGCTGGAAGAGACCTCAGGAGGTCATCAAGTCCAGCCCCCTGCCCAAGGCAGGACCAATCCTAATTAAATCAACCCAGCCAGGGCTTTGTTAAGCTGGGACTTAAAAATCTCTAGGGATGGAGGTTCCACCACCTCCCTAGGGAACCCAGCAGCGGCAGATTTAAGGCAGGGCAAGCGGGGCGGCTGTCCTGGGTCCCATGCTACCCAAGGCCCCACGCATGCGCCATGTCAAAGCGGGGGGGGGGGGGGGGACCGCAAAATTGTGATGCCCTGGGCCTCTGCATCCCAGTGCTTCACAACCCTCCTAGAAAATAGAGTTTTTCCTTATACCCAATCTAGACACCCCCCTCCACTATAACTTGAGACCATTGCTCCTTGTTCTGCCATTTGTCACTACTGAGAACAGCCTTTCTCCAGCCTCTTTGGAACCTCCCTTCAGGGAGTTGAAGGTGTGACGTAGTGGGAGGGAACTTGCTGGTTTCTATGGGTCTGTGGTAACCCCACTGGCTTCCCAGAAGGACAGGGACGGGTACCACAGCCCAGAAGGACAGGGATGCGTCATTATGCAAAGGGAGCTCTCAACCGGTCCGACCAGCTAACCCCCATGGAGAGGAATTAAGGAAGGTGAATGCTGCCCTGGCTGGGGGGCAGGGCTGGAGGAGATTGAGTTAGTTCTTGTCTGGAAAGCAAGGGAGAAGAAGCTGGGGAGGGGGCTGGGACTCCCCCATCTCAAGGGGGGGCACTGAGGCCTCCTAGCCTCAGTTCCTGTAACCAGATTACATCTGTGCTGTGCTATATCCTGGAGAAGCAATAACCTATCTCCATTCTACTGGCTAGTGGAGTCTGTTCGTGCCATTTCAGGGTGCAGGAGACAGGGGACCCCAACGTGCCATCACAGAAGGCTGCTACCAAATCCCCCCTCACTCTTCTCTTCTGCAGACTACACAAACCCACATCCCTCAGCCTCTGCTCGTAGGTCCTGTGCCCCAGCCCCGGAATCATTTTCGTCTCCCTCTGCTGGACCCTCTCCAATGCGTCCACATCCTTTCTGTAGTGTGGGGCCTAGAACTGGACACAATCCTCCAGATGTGGCCTCCCCAGAGCTGAATAAAGGAGAATAATCACTTCTCTGGATCTGCTGGCCACGCTCCTCCTAATGCACCTAAATAACCATTGACCTAAATAAACAACTAAAAGGTCTAATTTCCGCTGCTCTGCAGTACAAAGACTGAAGCAGCACAGAGAAAATGTAATTGCTATAGAAGAATTGCTGGTTTTTGAAATTGTATTGTGCTTTTATGAAATTTACGGCCACCTACATATTTTATGGACATGTCCAATTGAGGCTAATTTTGTATGGACTGTTCATACATGTACTGTTGGTTGGTAAGCCCACTGAGACGGCTTCTGTTTGGTGGAGCAGTAGAGTTAAGGCAGCTTGTGCCTGTCCTAGCTCTGCCGCACTCCTGAAAGCAGCTGGCGTGTACAGTGATGGCTCCATGGTGCCATGTTCTGCCCCACTCTGACAGGCACCGAGCCCACAGCTTCTACTGGCCACAGCTCCCTGTTATCGACCAGTGGAAGCTGCAGGAGAGGTGTCTTCCGGCAAGGATTGCGTGGGAGCACTCCCTTCTCTGCCTTTTTCAGGGACATGTCAGCCCTGTCCAGGAGCACCACTTACCATGGGGATCACAACCCCAACCTTGGCAGGTTCCCCAAGTAGTACAAGGGCCCTACCATCAATCAAATGTTAGCTCTGCCCCCTACCCCAGCAGTCCCGTCTCCCCTGTCACCGGAAGTCTCGCCCTTGGTGGTAATACATCTGGGGACAAGAGGGACAGGTGACTGGAAATAAGGGGTGTCATGTGACCCCTCTGAGGACTCGCCTTGCCTCCCTCTACCAATCAGGAAGGGTTTTTTCCCCCCCATGTGGGACCACCCCATGAGCCGCTTTGACCAATCGGGGGGCAGTTCCAGGATCGGATGACCCGCCCAGAAGTGGGTCATGCGACCCTTCTAAGAGCTTCCCATGACACCCTCATGGGCAAGAAGTTTAACGAGTCTATAAAACAAATGCCCATGGCCTTAACTTTCACACACATTAGTTTACTACCCTGAGTGATCAGTTCTAGGCACATCTTTTCCTTCAGTAGCTGTCTCACGACTAAGTACACATCGTAGCCTTTGGAATTGTGCGCTATGAATGTGTTGTCAAGGAACTCTTTGCCAATAAATGTCTTAACGAACATAGAGAGACACTCCCTACACTTAAATTCCCAGGATTTTTCTGGTTTTACGGCCATAGCAAAAATGTAATTGGGGGTGTGCAACCCCGTCTCCTCCGTGCATTCGAAATCATAAAAAATATACTTTCTGAGGATTCGGGCTAAGGCTGTCCAGAAAACATAAATGACTGTCAATGTTGCCAACAAGAAAGCCCTTACACTGCTTACAGCACCGTCGCTTGTCCACATAAGACTGACACACATCACACCAAGTTTTAGACAGGCATTCGACTTGTTTTTTCGATGCGCAGTCTGTGTCTGACTAAGAACTCTTTGGATCAACAAAATGGTCTACAGCTAGGACACCCATGCTGTCTGAGCACGTTGCCACCTCTGCTTGAGCAGAACAATACCTGTGAGAGTGGTCGTGACTGTACACTGTGATAAAACTCAATTTTTCGCTCCGAACAACTTTTTCACATCCAGAACCCCATAATGATGCTCACCGTGCAACAGGATAAAATCGTCTTGGGGAACACCGGGCCCCCCATTTTAAAAAAGCCCCAGCCGCCTTTCGCCGTATACAGCACCACCTGTATGTTAACTCCTTAATGCTGTTCAAACTTTGCTACGTCACTGAGCATAACCTGTTTTGGATCTGACCACCCCAGTTTCCCGGGAAGCTCTCTCACCCCCTCTAACAATTTGGCGTCCGTAGGTTTACGATCGGACATGACGGCCAAGAGCCCGCACGCAAAACACAGACTGGTACCGGTGTAAGCCAGGTCTACTAAACATGGTCTCTTTTATGAATAATTTAAATACTAAGGATAGAGTTTTAAATTCTACGAGCACCGCCACCCCTGTTTTTTACAACTGTCACAAGGAGGCGCATTGTTCCATTGAGGTGCAACTCTCTATTACTCTGGAACACCTTTGAGGTCTGGTTTAAAAAACCCTCAGCAGTCAGCTCGTTCCTAGACCTTCTGACCGAAAACAAAGGGTTAGTTAAATTACGGCTCTCTAAACGTAACTGAACATAATAATCAGGGCCTAACATACCATTAACGTCATCTAGAACTAACTGTATTCCCCTACGCATGGCTTCAATAACCTGTTCAGCTGAATTTATTTGCTCAAGATTGACAAAACGAAATGCCTCACAATACACTTACCCCACAAATCTAGGTACTTCACGTTGCCAACTTCTCGCTCTCTCCATATACAATTCTGGATTTTCAGGGGCACTTGAGGGTTCCTCTACGGGCCCATCAGGGGCATCTTCTACCTCAGATGCTATTTCAGAGTCAGAGCCGTCTCTGTGAAATTCATCAGGACTAGCCAGGGACCCGTCTACAGACTCACCACCCCGCAGGTCAGATAAGCCATTTTGTGAGCCTCCAGCAGGGGGCAACTCTTTTTGGTATTTTTTCCTCATCACCTCTTTAGGCTTTTTTAAAAAATTTGCAGTGATCTTGGCCTGGAACTTTTTGGAGGCCACCCATTTATCCGCCAAATGCTATCCCCCCTCTTTCTTTTAGGCCCCCTGAGGATACAGAGTTCACCAGTTTTCTGAATGAAGCATCAAACTCTTCCCCCATACTAGAATATGGGGGAGCTGTGCTGAGCTTATAGTTTTGGGAGAATGGTTTGTCAGTCCTTGGTTTTTTATTCACAACCCCTAGAGCGCGTGCTCCGGGTTGGTGAATGTGGGCGTTTTCGCTCCCAGTTTCCTCAGGGCTTGGTGTGGCAGTGGCCACTGAGGAACTGGAGTTGTGTTTGTGTGGCTGCAATACCTCGGCATTGCAGGAGTTTTCAGTCCTTGGTTTTTTATTCACAACCCCTAGAGCGCATGCTCCGGGTTTGTGAATGTGTGTGGTTTTGCGCACGTTCAGAACCCCTAGAGCGCGTGCTCCGGGTTTGTGAAGTGGGTGTTTTCGCTCACAGTTTCCTCAGGACTTGGTGTGGCAGTAGCCGCTGAGGAACTGGGGTTGTGTTTGTGTGGCTGCAATACCTCGGCATTGCAGGAGTTTTCAGTCCTTGGTTTTTTATTCACAACCCCTAGAGCGCGTGCTCCGGGTTTGTGAATGTGTGTGGTTTTGCTCACAGTTTCCTCAGGGCATGGTGTGGCAGTGACCGCTGAGGAACTGGAGTTGTGGTTGCATGGTTGTTTCTTACCAGAGTCTTTTGTTTTGTCCTTGGGTTTGACGTATGTGAGGTTTGGACCGCCCGGATGCTTCATCTGCATTCTTGTGGTGTTTTGCGTTGTTAAGGGTCTCAAAGCAGATTCCTGGTTCTTTGGCGGTTCTGGAGGAGGTGTCCTTGTAGCTCTGACTACAGCATTGTCAGAAAAGTTGTCCATGCATGTGAGGTGGGGGAGAAACATTTTTTATTGTAAAAACACAACAACAACACATCTAAACTTTACCATCTCCCTCACCCACACCTGTGTTTACTTAAAACCTCATAGAGCCACCAAACCGACAAGCAAAATATATTTACTGGGCTTCATCGTTCCATCGGTCACTGATGCTGGGGAATTTTCCTTTTCAGCTGTCTCTTTCCTTTTTCTTTTGAGCTCGTTTTCCCTCTGGTCTAAGGACCTCTCATGTTTTGACCGTACTGTGGAGCAAACAACATTATTATAAAACACATGAAACCCTCTTGTAAACTTTAAAATTATTAGGGGGTTTTCTATTTAAAAAGTTATAGCTTCAAAAACAAAATAATCCATTTCAGGCTGTACAACAAATACCAGTTTTGAGTTTATTTCTACCACTTTAAAAAGAACAAACAAACAAAAACCCACAAAATTTTTTTAAATACATCTCATTTTGTAGAATAAAAGCCAAAACTGCTTTTAAAACCCCTTGTTAGTTTCAACAAACCAAGTACTTAAAAAAACCCTACACCTATGCCTTGCACAGCCCCTCTCCCTCCCTCCACACACATACACTAAACAGTACCTTTATAACACACACCAAACCAAGTTTGCAGCCATATTCTTTTCAAAACCCACATGCATTGAACACATCACATTTTGCACAGAAAAAGCAACCCACCAAACACTCTATACCAGCAGTTTGCCAACATCTATTTTAAAAACACACCTGTGTCTGTGTCAAACTCCATCACACACACACCTTCAAAAACTCCCCACAACGGTTTTAAAACCATTTGCAACTATATTTTGTTAAAAGCAGCGGTATGCAACAAACTGTTTTTTAAAAACCACTTATCTGTAGCATAAGCCCCTGAATCACCCACAACTTAATCCCTACTGCCAGCTTTTTTAAAATAAAATCGCCAGGTAAAAACACTCCACCTTTTTGTAACCATCCCAGATACTTTTAGCCTAACCCCACCACTTCCTCCCCCAACTCAGAATTGAACATTTATTTTGAAAACACATTTGGCACAGAAAGAACAACCCACCAACCAAGAGTTTGCCAACATATAGTTTAAAAACACCAATAACTCCCCCACAATTAAGTTTTGAAAAAAATCCAACTCACAATTTAAACATTACAATTAAAGAAAAAAATAACCCGCACGCTTTAAAAATGATTATGGATAGTTACCTTCTACCACAGGGTAAAGGCATGCTGGCACAGGGCTATTCTATTTTCCCCTATGTATATTTGGGACTATGGAATAAAGAACAAGCAAAAAATGTGAGTTAGGATTACCCCCAAATGCTTCAAACCCCATTTTAAAAATACACCTAGGTCTTGCACAGACCTCATCTCTCTCTCTTACAAATCACACACACACAAACCCTGCATAAATTTAAAAGCCAACTGCAAAAAAGTTACCTTTCACTATGGGCACATGCTTGTCCTGTCAATCCCCCCGCCCCCAATGTGTGCTTGGGCCTTAAGGTTAAAGAATAAGCACAAATATTAGTTAGTATTACCCAGGGTTTTTTTCCAACAGTATTAACCACAACTACAGTTAAAAATGGTTTTTACCTTGGCCTGGTGGGGAACTGCAGATTAAAATTACTAGTTCCATGTTAAACAGATCACACTGCAATAAAGAGTGGCATTACGTAATATATATTTTCAAAGTTAAAAACAGGGAACACACCTTCTGCTGTTGCAGTCCAGCAGCCATTCAAGAAAGTTTCTGTTGAAAAGGACAGTCTCCAAACTACCTAGGTTTTTGATACATTCCTAACCCATTGTTTCAAACAACTTCAACAGTAACTAGCAGGTGAATCTGATCACTGCAACTCTGAAATAATAGATCCTTAAAGAGTTTAGGCACCCCTCCCTAGCATTGCCCTTTGTGATCTGAGGGTGAAAGAATTAAGCTGTCTTCACAACTGAGTTGCTTTCGGCTACATTTTTGTCCTTTTAGTTAAAATATATTTTTTGTAGGGCTTTCTTACAGTATTAACAGTAAAAGCACCAATCCTTAATGTAGCTGTACCCATTTCCACGTGGAGACCTTTTGCAGATATCAATACATGTCTTGGGGTTTGTTTTTTTTAAACATGCTTCTTTCATGCTGAAGGCTTGGGGTTTAAATGAAATGCTTTTAAATGTTTGATTGTCTTTAGAGCAAATGCTTGTTCTACAGTATGGGTAAAAGTTGGAAACATTTCAGTTTGGGGTTAGACCCTTAATTTTTTTTAACTTTTAATGGCTAAAAAAAAGTAGCCCCTAGCAGGATGAAGTTAGAAAATGGTGAGGGGACCCACATGAGATATAAAACGTGGTAGCTGTAAATATCTATTGAAAAGGGGCTTTGTGTGATTCTTACATGAGTAAAAGTTTTAGTGGAACACATGGTCTGTATGGTTTTTAAATAAAATCATTTAAAAAAAATAAAGTTTGTGAGAATCCATTTTGTATAAAGAGGCCCATTTACTGAAAAAGCCTGAAAGATGTATGGTAGAAACTCGGGGGGAAGGAAAAACCCCTCAAAATGTTTTGTTTTTTTAAATAAAAGAAAAAATCCCTCCCTCCCCCCAGTTAGGATTGATTAGACAAAAACTCAATGGTTTAACCGCACCTCACTGAATAGCCAGGGGCTCTAGTCAATGGTTCGGATTAGGTGTGACCACTTACCCTTAAGTGAGGGTAATGTTCAGTAATTAAATTTGATGGGTTGGATAGGTGGGCTCTAATGAATATCTAATTAAATAACACCTCAGGAGTTTGCAAATGCTATTGGACAGTTTAAAGGACACAGGAGTTGGTAGAAAGGCTCTTGGACAGTTTAAATATGACCCAGAAGTTGGTTAAATGCTAGGGGCTACTTTTTTTTAGCCATTAAAAATTAAAAAAAATTAAGGGTTTAACCCCAAACTGAAATGTTTCCAACTTTTACCCAAACTTTAAAACAAGCATTTGCTCTAAAGACAATCAAACATTTAAAAGCATTTCATTTAAACCCCAAGCCTTCAGCATGAAAGAAGCATGTTTTTAAAAAAAACAAACCCCAAGACATGTATTGATATCTGCAAAAGGTGTCCACGTGGAAATGGATACAGCTACATTAAGGATTGGTGCTTTTACTGTTAATACTGTAAGAAAGCCCTACAAAAAATATATTTTAACTAAAAGGAAAAAAATGTAGCCAAAAGCAACTCAGTTGTGGAGACAGCTTAATTCTTCCACCCTCAGATAAGAAAAGGCCATGCTAGGGAGGGGTCCCTATGTCTTTAAGGATCTATTATTTCAGAGTTGCAGTGATCAAATTCACCTGCTAGCTACTACGTTGAAGTTGTTTGAAACAATGGGTTAGGAGAGTATCAAAAACCTAGGTAGTTTGGAGACTGTCCTTTTCAACAGAAACTTTCTTGAATGGCTGCTGGAGTGCAACAGGAGAAGGTATGTTTCCTGTTTTTAACTTTGAAAGTATATATATTCTATAATGCCACTCTTTGGCCATGCTCTCTCAGTAAAATAATGGTGGCTATCTTTATTGTAGTGTGATCTGTTTAACATGGAACCAGTAATTTTAAGCTGCAGTTCACCACCAGGCCAAGGTAAAAACCATTTTTAACTGTAGTTGTGGTTAATACTGTTGAAAAAAAAAACAACCCTGGGTAATACTAACTAACATTTGTGCTTATTCTTTAACCTTAAGGCCCAAGCACACATTGGGTGGGGGGGGGGACAGAACAAGCATGTGCCTGCACCACTTTATCCCATAGTGAAAAGTAACTTTTTTGCAATTGGCTTTTAAAGTTATGTGGGGTTTGTGTGTGTGTGTGTGTGTGTGTGTGTGTGTAATTTGTGAGAGAGAGATGAGGTGTGTGCAAGACCTAGGTGTGTTTTTAAAATGGGGTTTGAAGCATTTGGGGGTAATCTTAACTCACATTTTTTTGCTTGTTCTTTATTCCATAGCCCCAAATATACATAGGGGAAAATAGAATAGCCCTGTGCCAGCATGCCTTTACCCTGTGGTAGAAGGTAACTATCCATAATCATTTTTTAAAGCGTGCGGGTTATTTTTTTCTTTTAACTAATTGTAATGTTTAAATTGTGATTTGGTTTTTTTCTCAAAACTTAATTGTGGGGGAGCTTATTGGTGTTTTTAAACTATATGTTGGCAAACTCTTGGTTGGTGGGTTGTTCTTTCTGTGCCAAATGTGTTTTCAAAATAAATGTTCAATTCTGAGTTGGGGGAGGAAGTGGTGGGGTTAGGCTAAAAGTATCTGGGATGGTTACAAAAAGGTGGAGTGTTTTTACCTGGGGTTTTTATTTGAAAAAAAACTGGCAGTAGGGGTTAAGTTGTGGGTGATTCAGGGGCTTATGCTACAGATAAGTGGTTTTTAAAAAACAGTTTGTTGCATACTGCTGCTTTTAAAAAATAGAGTTGCAAATGGTTTTAAAACCGTTGTGGGGAGTTTTTGAAGGTGTGTGTGTGATGGAGTTTGACACAGACACAGGTGTGTTTTTAAAATAGATGTTGGTGTTAGGCCCTAGAGAATTGGGCCCAGTGCAGTTATGTTAAGACAGACCAAGGAAAGAGGTTAACAAAAGTTTCTAAGTAGTCCCTGAGCAGAACTAGAGACATAGTTCAAGCAAGGGGGCGTTCACTACATACTTGCTTGAGTTGCAGAAGTAAAGTAAGTGAAAGGCTGTGCCTGTGATGGGAACAGCTAGTTTGAGAACTGAGAAGGTAACTCCCTGTTTCTGTTCTCACCCTGATCTTAACGAACTGTCTCTGCCCTCTGTTGTTTTAACTCCCTGTCTCTTTGTTGTTTGGTACTTGCCTTCTGGGCTGATAAGAAAGCTGTTGACGTATTATGAATTGCTTAAGGCCATGAAGTATACTCATTAACACTAGAAGCTTCTAACTAATTAAGGGGAGGCTGAGATGCTTGGGCAAATGTTTTATGACGCGACGGAACTGTCTATATAATCTTACTTGTTACTGAAATCAGAGCTGGTTCACTTAGGAGACTGGCCGCTCTCTACTGTAGTGCGCACTATTCAATAAAGAGCTTGTGATTGGATCTTGCTGGTGTTGCCTGTCTCTTTGCGGTCAGACAACGAACGGAGGCCGTCCGGGTTAAAGTCCCTGACATTGGCAAACTGCTGGTATAGAGTGTTTGGTGGGTTGCTTTTTCTGTACAAAATGTGATGTGTTAAATGCATGTGGGTTTTGAAAAGTATACGGCTGCCAACTTGGTTTGGTGTGTGTTATAAAGCTGCTGTTTAGTGTGTGTGCGGAGGGGGGGGAAGGGGCTGTGCAAGGCATAGGTGTAGGGTTTTTTTAAGTACTTGGTTTGTTGAAACTAACAAGGGGTTTTAAAAGCAGTTTTGGCTTTTATCCTGCAAAATGAGATGTATTTAAAAAAATTGTGTGGGTTTTTGTTGTTTGTTTTTTTAAGTGGGAGAAATAAACTCAAAACTGGTGTTTGTTGTACAGCCTGAAGTGGATTATTTTGTTTTTGAAGCTATAACTTTTTAAATAGAAAAACACGCTAATGATTTTAAAGTTTACAAGAGGGTTTCATGTGTTTTATAATAATGTTGTTTGCTCCACAGTAAAGTCAAAACGTGAGAGGTCCTTAGACCAGAGGGAAAACGAGCTCAAAAGAAAAAGGAGAGAAACAGCTGAAAAGGAAAATTCACCGGCATCAGTGACCGATGGATCGATGAAGCCCAGTAAATATATTTTGCTTGTCGGTTTGGTTGTTCTGAGGTTTTAAGTAAATACACAGGTGTGGGTGAGAGAGATGGTAAAGTTTAGATGTGTTGTTGTTGTGTTTTTACAAAAAAAAATGTTTTTCCCCCACCTCACAGGCATGGACAACTTTTCTGACAATGCTGTAGACAGAGCTACAAGGACACCTCCTCCAGAACCGCCAAAGAACCAGGAATCTGCTTTGAGACCCTTAACAACGCAGAACAGCACAAGAATGCAGATGAAGCATCCGGGCGGTCCGAACCTCACATACGTCAAACCCAAGGACAAAGCAAAAGACTCTGGTAAGAAACAACCATGCAACCACAACTCCAGTTCCTCAGCGGTCACTGCCACACCAAGCCCTGAGGAAACTGTGAGCAAAAACGCCCACATTCACAAACCGGGAGCACGCGCTCTAGGGGTTCTGAACGTGCGCAAAACCACACACATTCACAAACCCGGAGCACGCGCTCTAGGGGTTGTGAATAAAAAACCAAGGACTGAAAACTCCTGTAAGGCCGAGGCATTGCAGCCACACAAACACAACTCCAGTTCTTCAGCGGCCACTGCCACACCAAGCCCTGAGAACTGTGAGCGAAAACGCCCACATTCACAAACCCGGAGCAGGCGCTCTAGGGGTTCTGAACGTGCGCAAAACCACACACATTCACAAACCCGGAGCACGCGCTCTAGGGGTTGTGAATAAAAAACCAAGGACTGAAAACTCCTGTAAGGCCGAGGCATTGCAGCCACACAAACACAACTCCAGTTCTTCAGCGGCCACTGCCACACCAAGCCCTGAGAACTGTGAGCGAAAACGCCCACATTCACAAACCCGGAGCAGGCGCTCTAGGGGTTCTGAACGTGCGCAAAACCACACACATTCACAAACCCGGAGCACGCGCTCTAGGGGTTGTGAATAAAAAACCAAGGACTGAAAACTCCTGCAATGCCGAGGTGTTGCAGCCACACAAACACAACTCCAGTTCCTCAGCGGCCACTGCCACACCAAGCCCTGAGGAAACTGTGAGCAAAAATGCCCACATTCACAAACCCGGAGCACGCGCTCTAGGGGTTCTGAACGTGCGCAAAACCACACACATTCACAAACCCGGAGCACGCGCTCTAGGGGTTGTGAATAAAAAACCAAGGACTGAAAACTCCTGTAAGGCCGAGGCATTGCAGCCACACAAACACAACTCCAGTTCTTCAGCGGCCACTGCCACACCAAGCCCTGAGAACTGTGAGCGAAAATGCCCACATTCACAAACCCGGAGCAGGCGCTCTAGGGGTTCTGAACGTGCGCAAAACCACACACATTCACAAACCCAGAGCACGCGCTCTAGGGGTTGTGAATAAAAAACCAAGAACAGAAAACTCCTGCAATGCCGAGGTGTTGCAGCCACACAAACACAACTCCAGTTCCTCAGCGACTACTGCCACACCAAGCCCTGAGAACTGTGAGTAATGCTGTAGTCAGAGCTACAAGGACACCTCCTCCAGAACCGCCAAAGAACCAGGAATCTGCTTTGAGACCCTTAACAACGCAGAACAGCACAAGAATGCAGATGAAGCATCTGGGCGGTCCGAACCTCACATACGTCAAACCCAAGGACAAAGCAAAAGACTCTGGTAAGAAACAACCATGCAACCACAACTCCAGTTCCTCAGCGGCTCTGCCACACCAAGCCCTGAGGAAACTGTGAGCGAAAATGCCCACATTCACAAACCCGGAGCAGGCGCTCTAGGGGTTCTGAACGTGCGCAAAACCACACACTTTCACAAACCCGGAGCACGCGCTCTCGGGGTTGTGAATAAAAAACCAAGGACTGAAAACTCCTGTAATGCCGAGGCATTGCAGCCAGACAAACACAACTCCAGTTCCTCAGCGGCCACTGCCACACCAAGCCCTGAGGAAACTGTGAGCAAAAATGCCCACATTCACAAACCCGGAGCAGGCGCTCTAGGGGTTCTGAACGTGCGCAAAACCACACACATTCACAAACCCGGAGCACGCGCCCTAGGGGTTGTGAATAAAAAACCAAGGACTGAAAACTCCTGCAATGCCGAGGTGTTGCAGCCACACAAACACAACTCCAGTTCCTCAGCGGCCACTGCCACACCAAGCCCTGAGGAAACTGTGAGCAAAAATGCCCACATTCACAAACCCGGAGCACGCGCTCTAGGGGTTCTGAACGTGCGCAAAACCACACACATTCACAAACCCGGAGCACGCGCTCTAGGGGTTGTGAATAAAAAACCAAGGACTGACAAACCATTCTCCCAAAACCATAAGCTCATCACAGCTCCCCCATATTCTAGTATGGGGGAAGAGTTTGATGCTTCATTCAGAAAACTGAGGAACTCTGTATCCTCAGGGGGCCTAAAAGAAAGAGGGGGGACAGCATTTGGCGAATAAATGGGTGGCCTCCAATAAGTTCCAGGCCAAGATCACTGCAAATTTTTTAAAAAAGGCTAAAGAGGTGATGAGGAAAAAAATACCAAAAAGAGATGCCCCCTGCTGGAGGCTCACAAAATGGCTTATCTGACCTGCGGGGTGGTGAGTCTGTAGATGGGTCCCTGGCTAGTCCTGATGAATTTCACAGAGACCGCTCTGACTCTGAAATAGCGTCTGAGGCAGAAGATGCCCCTGATGGGCCCATAGAGGAACCCTCAAGTGCCTGTGAAAATCCAGAGTTGTATATGGAGAGAGCGAGAAGTTGGCAACGTGAAGTACCTAGATTTGTGGGGTAAGTGTATTGTGAGGCATTTCATTTTGTCAATCTTGAGCAAATAAATTCAGTTAAACAGGTTATTGAAGCCATGCGTAGGGGAATACAGTTAGTTCTAGATGACGTTAATGGTAGGGTAGGCCCTGATTATGTTCAGTTACGTTTAGAGAGCCATAATTTAACTAACCCTTTGTTTTCAGTCAGAAGAACTAGGGATGAACTGTCTGCTGAGGATTTTTTAAACCAGACCGCAAAGCTGTTCCAGAGAAATAGAGTTGCACCTCAATGGAACATTGCGCCTCCTTGTGACAGTTGTAAAAAACAGGGGTGGGGGTGCTTGTAGAGTTTTAAATTCCAACGTCGTGAAAGGAGGAGTACAGGTAGTTCCGAATAGGAAGCCTAGTCCGAACTACCTAGTCCGTGCCGCGTGTAGCCGCGCAGCATTGAGTCCGCACTAACGGACATTTTAAAATGGCAGCGCCCGGCTTTATGCAAATTAAGCCCAGGAAATTCAAATCTCGGGCTTCATTTGCAAGTCCGGTTGCCTATGTTACCACCCTAGTTCAAACTAGGGTGGTAGTGTAGACATACCCTAAGACAGTGGCTAAGGACAGTATAAACAGCAACGCGTACAATAGAGCACATAACTTTTTTACGCTTAGGATGTGGCACTGGCTCAACTAGGTCAATGCCAAGCCACCCCCTGAATTCTTCATGGCCGTCGTCCCTGGCGTTCTCTTCAATGCTTTGTATCGGTGTTGAGCAAAAACAAGGTGGGCCTGATTCGTCTTCCTTGTCCGATGCAATGCTGTCCTGGGTCTGAGGGTCAGCTAGAAAGGCATCGTCGAGCTGTTGAGAAATTGCCAGAAAGAAATAATGTAAGACGCTCTGGTCATTTTTTTTTAAAGTTTACTAAATCGCGGTTTCCTAACCCCATGATGCCCCAACTTCGATGTTTCATTTACCTGTTTGGCTTCTTTTCCATGCATCTTCTCCAACTTCTGGGAGCCGTGGTCACCTTCCTCCTCCAGGCCATCTAGCTCGTCGGGCTGCCTCGTGAGTGGTTGGGTTTTGGCGTCAGATTCCGGTGTATCCATCAGTGGCTGGGCCAAAGGGCTCCCTTCAACTTCTCCTTCCTCCTCGGAACTGTCGCTGATGTAGCGCTTTCTTCTCGGCACCAAAACAAAGTTGGTGAAAGAAGCCATGTTTCCGCTCAGCGTTTGCATGCTCTCTGAAACATGCGCTATTGGAACAAGATGGCCTCCTTTTGTGTGGCGCTAGAACTTATGGGGAAGTGCTATGCTCTGATTGGCAGAGGGTGTCATGGGAAGCTCTTAGAGGGGTCACACGACCCGCTTCTGGTCTGGTCAATGGGTCCTGGAACTGCCCCCCCGATTGGTCAAAGCAGCTTGCAGGGTGGTCCCACAGGGAAAAAAAAACCCTTCCTGATTGGTAGAGGGAGGCGGGGCGAGTCCGTAGAGGGAGGCGGGGCGAGTCCGTAGAGGGAGGCGGGGCGAGTCCTTAGAGGGTCACATGACACCCCTTACTTCCGGTCACCTGTCCCTCTTGACCCCGGATGTGTTACCCCCAAGGGCGGGACTTCTGGTGACAGGGGGCGGGACTAATGTTTGATTGATGGTAGGGCCCTTGTACTACTACTCCATTTTAGAACTCACTCCTCAAAATTCAATTCAGGCATAAGAGAGGAAATGAAACTGAGACAATGCCCAGACGAATCATGAACCCAAACTAGCCCATGTTGTGAACAGTACCAGGAGTAACCACAGTCCCCCATGTGTGTGTTGGTGAGTGGGAGATGCAAGGGGAGGGCAGTGTGTGTTTGTGAGACTTTCAGAGACACACACAATGTGAGAGAATGGTAGAGATTTGAATTGCCAAGATCCCTCCATCCCCCTCTCTCTGTGTGGAGATGGGATACAGGCGTGGAAGGGGAGGGACACCCTGACATCAGCACCCCCTCTTCTCCTTTCTGGGCAGGTTGTGGGAGGGAGGAGTCTCCCAGGGGGGCCGCTCCAAGGCAGGAGCATCAGGACAGTGGGTGGAAGGGCAACTGAAGTATCGGTGCTTGATAGCTTGGCATCCAAACCAGTCAGGATCCAACTGACGGACCAGGAGGGACTAGTTGCAACTTGGGAGGTGAAAGGTGATGGAGGTGAAAGAGATCCCGAAATGGTCACATCCTTGATCCTAAGGAGAGGCAGGAGCAGCAGAATACGGTCCTGTGACGTAGTGAATACCAGAATACGGCCCTTGCTGGTTGCTATGCTGGGCAGTGGGCTGTGGGCGACCTCTGCTGCCTGTAGCATGGCCCAGCAGGGCAGGGGGTGAGTCATTATACAAAGGGGGCTCCAAACCTGTCTGACCAGCTACCCCCCAGGGAGAGAAAGAAAGGAAGGTGAAATGCTGCCCCTGGCTAGGGGGCAGGGCTGGAAGGTTAGTTTCAGTCTGGGAAGCAGGGGAGAAGGAGCTAGGGAGGGGTCTGGGATTGTAGGGCCCAGCCACCCCCCCATCTCAAGGGGGGTACTGAGGCCTCCTAGCCCCAGTTGTTATAACCAGATTACCTCTCTGCAGTGCTGTATCCTGGAGAAGCAATAAACTCCTTCTATTCTACTGGCC
Organism: Pelodiscus sinensis; assembly: GCF_052426305.1. NCBI lineage: Eukaryota > Metazoa > Chordata > Testudines > Trionychidae > Pelodiscus > Pelodiscus sinensis. The sequence continues at coordinate 12,194,964 of NC_143081.1, read as the reverse complement.
GGTGGAGTCTGTTCGTGCCATTACGGGGGTGCAGGAGACGGGAAAAACCCAACGCGCCGTCACAGGCCCGAAGATGTCAACACAGCAGGGACGTCCCCATGCAGAGAAATTGGGAGGGCTGACGGAGTGCTGAAGATCGAGCTGCTTCTCATGAAGCCAATACGGAAGTCTCAACTGATGTGGGGGGTGGGGCTTATCGGCCAGGGTTACCCTCTGTCAGGGTCCATCCCATCTTATTTTCTCTGCACATACAGCATATCACACCTCCCATTGGCCAAGGATCAACCTTCCTAACCCATGAGAGCTGCGATTGCCTGTTCCTTCAGAGGCACATAAGTGATCCATCGGGAGGGAATGGAGGTGAACCCTGGTGCATTGCCACAGATTAATTGCCCACCCCTGGCTTAGTTCTTACAGTGTAGGAGGAGTCCTTGAACAGACTCACAGACAGACAGACGCATGAACCTCTACAATATAGAGCTCCATGATTGGGGGAGAGATTTATACAAGACGGGCCATGTGAGGTGTCATTGGAAGCGTGAGGATCGGCCCAATAGAATATGTCCTATTTCTGAGCGTGTGTCATCTTTGTGTCTGAGGAGAGGAGTACGGACAATGAATCTGTATTTCAAATACAGGACATGAATCTAACCCACGACCAGTGGCGGAGCGAGAGAGAGCCGATGGGCCGTCAACCAAGACAATGGACCATGCCAGAGCTCAGCCTTCTTAGGAACCATTCAGACAACCTGTGAGTTCCCTGTTGATCTCCACACATCCATTCTAGATCCATCCCTATCCATAGAGATCTATTCTAGTTTACTCTAGATACTCATACCTCCATTGTAGATCTATCCACGTCAATAGAGATCTATTCTAGTTTCCTCTACATCACCACACATCCATTCTAGATCCATCACATTCCATCGGGATCTTTTCTACTTTGTTCTAGTTGCCCAAACATCCGTCCTAGCCCCATTCCTGTCCAGAGAGATCTATTCTAGTTACCTCAGGATTCTCATGCATCGCTCTAGACTCTTCTCCCCAATCTGGCCAGTGCTGGACCCACCTGAACAGGGCTCCACAGCCGTTTGGAATGTGGGCCAGGAGCATCCGAGACTAGCCCCTGTGGGAGATGGGATGCGGAAATGGCTGGACCTGTGATGCTCACTACTATGTGTGTGCAAATCCGCCCTGCTTCCACCCCCAACAGGGAGAGGATTCTGTTAAGTTGGGTCCTGCTTTGGGCATGGGGCTGGACTCGGTGACCTTCTAAGGTCTCTTCCTGCCCTAGAGTTCTATCGCTCTATGGAAGGAAATCACATGCAACCCTTTTCTTGGGGCTCTTTGGGTTGACATGTTGGCCACTGGGAGGTTCGGTGTGTGAAAGGCCCAGGCTTGGGGGAGGAGCATGGGGTGGCTGACAGGATTCAGAGAACCAGGGAAGAGCCGTAATCACAATAAGGAATAAGACCATCTAGGCCCTGCTCCTCAGAGGGGTTTGGATGCCTAACTCCCTTTGACATCCCAGCCAAAGGCAGATCCCTGAGACTTGCATCAGGAAAGGGGCACTTTCCCAGGTATATGCCCTGCACCCCAATCCCTGAGCCCCTCCCGCATCCTAACGCCCACCCTGAGCCTCAACGCCCAACCTTCTGGCCCAGCCCTCAGCCACCTCCCAGAACTCAAACCCAGACTCTGCACCGCACTCCTGCCACCAACCTCCCTGGCACTCCAAATATCTTGGCCATAGCCGCACCCCCGGGCTCCTGCTCCCACTGAAGCCCTTGCCCCCTTCTGCACCCAACTCCTGCCTCAGTCCAGACCCCCACATTTTTGGCACCATCCTGGAGTCCAGAGAAGCCAGGAGCCGGTGCCCCCGTCATGGGGTGATGATGCTGTTTTGCACACAGGGGTCCCCAAAATCTACTAGGCCCAGCTCCAGAGGAGAGTCCCCTCTCCATCTCCAAAACCCTCAGAAGATCCATCTCCTTGCAGCACTGCCGGCTGGACAGGTCTGCAGATCTCCGCACTCTCGATCTGCCCTGGCTTTGCCCACAGTGCGGGGCTGGAGGCTGCTGACACAGAGTGTGTCTGGCCTGTAGGTTCATGCCTTGTGCCTCCTGGCCTGCCCCTGAAATCTAGGGGCCAAGGGATCTTGCTGCAGAAGAGCCCTGGAGGGTTTCTGACACTGCTGGCTAGGGTGAGGCAGCGTTAGTCACGTCCACAGTCAGGACCAGGCTGTGAGCCGCTGTGTTAGCCACATCCTCAGGCAGACGGATGGGCAGGGACTCTGTTGGCCATGGCGCCAGGTCAGGGACCGGAACAGAGAGGAAATCTCCCGCTAGGTGGGCGTGGCTGTGACCTGAGAATTGCCCCAATGGGCATCTCCCCCCATGGCCGATCTCCAGTGGATGTTCCCAGGCAGGAGAGTATGTGGCCCTGTCCCCACCTGGTCCAGAAAAGTCTCAGGCCGGAGGGAGAGGCTGCATGACATGCCCAGGATAGATCTGACGATGAAGCGGTTGGTGCTGGGGCTGCTCCCCTGGGCCTTCCTTATGCCCCCGGGTGCTGGGCTGGTGAGTGGGGGAAGGGCGCTGGGGGTGTGCGGAGAGGGGCCCATGCAGGGTAGGGGACTGTGGGGTGATTGAGGGTCTTCCCCTGAACTACCTGGGGCCGAGGGGCTATTGGGACCCCTGCAGCCTCTCCTGAGTACCTCTGAGGCTCTCCGCTTATGCGGATGGGGGGGATCAGCCCACAGGGCTTCTGTGGGACTCCACTGCCAAGCCGTGTGTCCTACTTGGAGATGCAACGAGCTGCTGGTAGGGCGGCTGGGGAGAGATGGAAGGAGCAGATACTGTAGAGGGGCAAGAGCAGGGAGCTAAGGTGACGGGCTTGGAGCTAAGAAACTTGGGATCCTTTCCCAGCTCAGCCCAGGATCTCTGGGGGGAACTTCAACTTGTACATGGGGCTCCTATTTCCATGGGTTGCTGACGGAAATCGGGCACCTAAACCCGCTAGGAACACACCCCTGGGGCCTCAGAATCCCCTTTTAAGAATGAAAATGATTCTGTGTCTGTTGGAACTGGACACTGCTCGGGGAAGGGGTTGTGGTCCATGCTGGGACTAGCACAGGAAGAAGTCCCTGACCTGGGTCTAGGTCCCACAATAAATCCAATCGCTGCCATTCCTTAAAGGGGAGATTTTCCAACACTCCTGCCCGCCTGCCTGGCGCCTTCTCCCGAGCAGATGCGAGAAGGTTGGTTGTTTTCCGGAGGAACGTTCCTACTTTGCATTTTCAACCCCCAAAGGAAGTTTTTCAGCCACCAAAACCTTAGAAAATTCCCAGCCCGGGAGGGAAAGAACCAGGTTGTAGAAGAAAAACATTCAGCCAAGCTGAAGGGCAGAAGGCTTCCATGGGTGGGATTTCTTCCGTCAAACCCAGTATCCCTGGCACCGGGAATTCGTGAGTCAGCAGAGGATCCTGGCCCCTACGGGTGGGTGAAGTAGCCACAGAAGCCCCGTCCGTGCCCTGCTGGGGACTGGCAGGACCAGCCTGGGGTGACGTTGGCCCACAGCACAGAGATCACAAGGCAGGGCGATGAGTGCCCCACTCCCAGTGTGCTGGGTAGCGACTCCACACCCAGCCAGCCCAGAGATGCAGATTGACCCTCTGACCCCATAGGGCACCCTCTGTGTGGGGCAGAGCAGAGAGGAGGGATCCAGGGACACCGATCCCCTAGGGGAACGTCTCAGGGATGAGGCTTTGAGGTTCCCAGTTCAGATGGGGAACAGGGTCCCAGTGCATAGAGGTGAGGGGGCTCTCTGTATGGACCTGGTCTCCTTCCAGGTATGATCACTGGGGCCGGGAAGCCCAGCCCCACTCCACGCCCTGCATGGCCTCTCTGAAAATACAGCAAAGAACCAAGACAACTCTCTGCGGTGGGTTGCTGCTGGAGGAGAACTTTGTGCTGACGGCGGCTCATTGCCAAGCAGGGTCAGTTCCTTTGAGATGAGATGTAGGACCAGGGGAGGGGAAGCTGGGAGCTCTGGTCCCAGTATGGGGGCAGGAGAGGGGAGGGGGCAGCCAGGCTGGGGGAGCAGAGCCAAGGGGTCTGATCTGCTTAGGGGGCATTGGTGAGTCTCTAGTGGCCTCTGCAACCCACTTCCGAGCCCCAGTGCTGGGTAAATTCATGGGGCTACAGGCAGTGAGACCAGCTGGGGTCTGGCCCATGGCCCAGCATGGGGCAGGGAGGGGTCACAGTCCCAAGGCAATTGTGCAGGGTTCTGGGCTGGGGGACTGGGCATCTGGAGGTATCTGGGAGGGAGGAGTTGGCCGTGGGGCGATGGCATCCAAGCACAAAGGAAGGAACCTGAGACCCAGCCAGACAGCACCGCGCTGCCCTGTCCCAGCAAATCAGAATTTATGAGCCAGCAAAACACGTATTCAGCTCCCTCCCAAACGCCCCACGTGGGCTGCTCTCGGCTTTTACAGCAGCATCGCTGTCGTCCTGCAGGGCCCACACCATCAAACAATGGGAATGGAGTCAGCAACGCATCCGTGTGCAGCAACAGTCCCTCCCCGTGCAATACAACAGGGAGACTGCAAACAATGACATCATGCTGCTGCAGGTACCGCCCCATCCCATCCCCCGCCCCCAGTGACCTCACGCTACTGCAGGTACCGCCCCATCCCATCCCCCACCCCCAGTGACCTCACACTGCTGCAGGTACCACCCCATCCCTCTGCGCTGGGCCTGGCTGGATTCTCCATCCCCCGACAGATGAACTCAAGCAGGGTATTTCTCTCACAGCTGCCCTCAAGTTGGAGTCAGGGCTAATTCAGGGCCAGGGCTGCACAGGGGTCAGATGGGACAAGCACCGAGTCTCTCAAAGCAATGTGGCTCTGTCATCACAGTGGGGGAGAGTGGGGGGACTCAGGGCATCTGGGGGCAGCTCTGGGAATCTTCCCCCTTTTCCCTGGCTCACACACATCTGGCCCCTACCCACACAGGGATCAGCCACATGGCTGGCCAGCTCTGCCCCAGTTACCAAAGGGGAGGTGTACGAGGAGACACCCCGACCAGTTCTGTCAGTATCTGCCCCACAGCCGCTGGATGTGGGGAGTGGGTGTATTTCAGCCCTGCGGAGGTTTCGTCCCCACACTCTCCACCAGAACCCGGCCCCAGAAGTCTTGGGTCAGTGCTGGAGACGTTTGGGTCCGATAGCAGCAGATACAGGACAGGAAATGAAATTAACAAGCAGTGGGGTGGAGGGGCTGAGGAGGGCACGGCATCTGGGACTGCCTGCCTGAGCTGCTGCGAGGGGTGGGGCAGCAGTGTGGCCTAGTGGCCACTGCACAGGCCTGACGTTTAAGCCGCTTGGATTCTGTTCCTGGATCTCCTGGTGGATGAGCTTTGGCAAGGCATTGTGCCTCAGTTTCCCCATCTGGACCTAATGGTGCTTAAAATGATTTGAGATCTGCTGAAGGGAACAGTGTGGGGCTCTTGGCTGTTTCAGTGGGACTGAGGTGTCTAAACAGCTCTCAGGGGGTATGTCTACACTAGAAAGTTAGTTCGAACTAACGGACGTTAGTTCGAACTAACTTTCCTATGCGCTACACTAGCACTCCGCTAGTTCGAATTTGAATCGAACTAGCGGAGCGCTTAGTTCGAACTAGGTAAACCTCATTTTACGAGGACTAACGCCTAGTTCGAACTAGCTAGTTCGAACTAAGGGCTGTGTAGCCCTTTAGTTCGAACTAGTGGGAGGCTAGCCCTCCCCAGGTTTCCCTGGTGGCCACTCTGGCCAACACCAGGGAAACTCTATGCCCCCCTCCCGGCCCCGGACCCCTTAAAGGGGCACGGGCTGGCTACGGTGCCCGTGCCAGGTGCAAGCCTGCCAGCACCCAGCTAGCAGACCCTGCACCTGGCACGGCACAGAGCCACCCACCCGATGCCCCCCAGCCCACCCCCTCTTGCCGGGACCAGGCTGGCGGCTCCCGGGAGCTTGCCCTGGACCGCAAGAGGCGGGCACCTTCCTGGGCTAGTGCGGACATCGTGGACCTCGTCCACGATCTCCGCACTAGGCACAGGAAAGTGGCCGTCTAGGGCAGGAGAGCTGCCAGCCTGGCCACCCAGGACCAGGTGTGCATGAAAATCAAGGGGGTCCACTGAGACCCCCGACACTGAGCCCTGAGCTTACAATGGCCGTACTGGGTCAGACCAAAGGTCCATCTAGCCCAGTAGCCTGTCTGCCAACAGCGGCCAACCCTAGGGACCCTGGAGGGGATGGACCGAAGACAATGACCAAGCCATTTGTCTCGTGCCATCCCTCTCCAGCCTTCCACAAACTTTGGGCAGGGACACCACTCCTACCCTCTGGCTAATAGGACTCCATGGACCCAACCTCCATCACTTGATCTCACTTCCCTTTAAACTCTGTTCTAGTTCTAGCCTTCACAGCCTCCTGCAGCAAGGAGTTCCACAGGTTAACTATTTGCTTTGTCAACAACAACAACTTTCTCTTACTAGTTTCAAGCCTGCTACCCATTCCTTTCCTTTGGTGTCCTCTAGTCCTTCTTGATGGGAACTCATGAAGAACTTTTCTGAATGCACCCTCTCCACCCAACCCCTGCTTTTAGAGACCTCTATCCTGTCCCCCCTCCGTCTCCTCTTTTCTAAGCTGAACAGTCCCAGTCTCTGTAGCCTCTCTTCATCTGGGACCTGTTCCCAACCCCTGATCATGTTAGTTGCCCTCCCCTCTCCCAGCCTTTCTCTTCCCCTCTCCCACCTCCTTTTCCCAGTCTCCCCCAGTTTTTTTCAATAAAGACAGAGTCAATGTTGGAAGAAACGTTATCTTTATTTTGTACATCAATAAGAAGGGGGGCTAGGGAAGGGCAAGTGGAAGAAGGTGAGGGAGGAATGGGGTACGAGCCCCCGATGGGGAGGACTGGGCTGGCTCTGCGGGCTTCTGGGGGTGGAAGCTCTCCTGCAGCCCCCCAATTACTCCCTCTCCCCAGATGGCAGCCTGCGGCAAGTGCAGCCGGGCTGATGGCCGAGTGGTGTGATGTGCCCAGTGTGGGCACTCAGGGCACTCCAAGCCAGAACTTCTTTGCAAGCGGGGCACCCCTTAGAACTGTGTGTCCGGGGTGGGGGTCGGGACCCTTTAAGCGCAGCCCTCGGCTAGCCTGAGACAGTATCTCCATGCTCTAAGTCCTCCTTTTATGCCCTGCCGGCACTGCTTCCGGCCATCATTAAGCCCTGTTCAGAGTCCACTCAATGTGGACTTACTAGTTCGAACTAGCAAAACGCTAGTTCGAACTAGTTTTTAGTTCTAGATGCGTTAGTTCGAACTAGCTTAGTTCGAATTAACTAATTCGAACTAAGTTAGTTCGAACTAGCGCTGTAGTGTAGATGTACCCAGGGTCAGGGCCTGAATTATCTCATTTAGCTCAAATTTTTTCCGGCCATCCTTCCCACTGCCCCATGGTCTCCCCACAAGCCTGGCTCATTGACACCATCAGCATCCAGGCTGCAGGCCAATGACGGACAAGACAGTTGAAAGAAAAAGTTTTTATTCAGAAAAAAATGACTTTCATTCTCCCTTTCAAGCACCGTTTGTTTTTTCAAACAAGCATCTATTTTGGACATGTTCCACCCAAGTCTTTCTCTTGTCCCCATCTCTTCCAGCGACACTTTCTGGGTTCCTGTCCTTTGCGGGGTTTGCACCCTCGCATCAGAATCACAATAATAAACAATTAAATAGACATGGGGGTTAGGAGAGGAAAACAGGAAAAAATAGCCCTTAAAACAAGCCAACGTTGGGTCCGGCTCAAAACGTGTGAAACAAAGTCTTTGAAATTTCACGTTTTTTTTTTTTTTTTAACGCGGCCATTTGAGTACCCAATGTGGATGTGCTGTGAAATCCGACTGTCCATGCTTTGTGATGGCAGGTTGGCCTTCTAAGCCACACGGCTGCTTTGCTCCTCTCTGGCTGAGTGAAAGAAAGTTTTTAAGCCAGGTAGGGAGTTTGATGGTGGAAAACCCTTGTAGATGAGATCCCACTTCTTCAGATGACTGGAGTATTAAAAGCCAGATCCAAGAATGAATAAGGGAAGGAGGGGAGGAAAGAATAAGAAAAAAAAATAGTGAATTAGATTGTTCAAGTTACAACAAGCTGAAAAGTTGTTGTTGTTGTGTTTTTTTTAAGGTTTTCCAGTTACAGACTAACACGGCTCCCCCTCTGAAGCCTCAATACATCTGAAGAAGTGGACTGTGCCCTCAAATGTGCATGATCCCATCGACATGTTTTGTTCATCTCTAAGATGCGACGAGAATATTTGTTACTTTTTAAAAGTGTTTCCAGTTACAGACCAATGTGGCTCCCTCTCTGAACCTTTTATAGAAGTGTGGGAATTCTATCAACTTGGGAGGAAAAAAAAATCACCGATTATTGGTCTTGGGCCATGGGCATTTGCATTGGACAGTCACAGCACAGACAGAGACCTGAGGACAGAAGGAAGGGAAATGAAGGGAAACAGTCAGGCAAACACAATTGTGGCGTCAGAGGTAGCTTTTGGGGCACAAAGTCTCAGCTGGGCTTGGGACAGCAAACGGGGGACGACTCCGTTGCTGTTTGAGTCCCGCTGTGTTCAGGGAATTCTTCCGATATTCCTCGCCAATAAACCAGATTGCATCAAAGTAAATACCAAAAATGATTTCCAGTTTCTGCTCCCAGCCGGGCCATCGGTAGGACCCAAATATTGACCAGCCGTTTGGGGTGACAATACAACAGAACAAATTTTCAAACATGAAAAGGCATTTCCAGCCCCAAAAGTGTTTCACGAAGGACCCATTCCTGATATTTCTCTAATGCTATTATAATATTCTAATGTAAACTCCCTCAGGGTTCCCCACAGGTATGGAGACCTGTCTGGGCAATTGGGCCGTTGAACATGGAGTGTCTCCTTCAACTCAACTTCTCCAAAGTTGCATTGATCCAAGGGATGAATTTGGAGATACTTGTGTAGATGCTGGGGGGGCGCCCGTCTGGATCTCCGTTGGCGACAATGCCCTGCACCACGCCGTCACACACCAGGGGCCCGCCGGAATCGCCCTGCCAAGAAGAATAACATCGGTGATCAGCAAGGTAGGTTGAGGTTGGACATGAGGAAAAACTTCCTACCTGCCCGGGTGCTGAAACACTGGAATAAGTTGCCTAGGGAGGTTGTGGAGTGTCTATCCCTGGAGATATTTAAGGGCAGGTTGGATAGACGCCTGTCAGGGATGGTCTAGACTGTGCTTGATCCTGCCATGAGGGCAGGGGACTGGATCTGGTTATCTCTTGAGGACCCTTCCAGTTCTAGTGTTCTCTGCTTCCATGATATTGTGTCACTTCCTCCCAATTCAGAATTTTCCATAGTTTGGAATCAGCTGAACAAAATATCAAACTGCTTTTTCCTATCGGTGCACTGGCTTATGGGTGTTGTAGTTCAGGTCTTCATTCCCCCTTAAGGACTTGGCACATTCAGGGACTTCCTCTCCCAGCCTGCCACCCAGATTTGCCTCTGACTGAGCAGTTTGGGACCTGCTAGGAATGGAATGACTCAGGGCATTATGGGAGATGTTGTTCTAGCTGCTTAGGAGAAATGAGGGGTCTCAGTGACAGCTCCCAGAAGACATTGCGATGATATTAAACTGATGCTGAATGCTGACAAGGCTTGACACTTTGGGTGAACTCAACAATCAAATTTCTAGATTGATAGAAATGCCAGGCTGGAAGAAACCTTCAGAGTTCATCTAATTGTCTGCTTGGAGGACAGGCCAAAACGAGCCTAGACCCGTGTTTCTCAGCCAGTGGTACGAGTACCCTCCGGGGTATTCGACAGAAGTCTGGGGGCTCGGTCAACACGTGAAATTTGGAAAAAAACTGTTTTTGTTGTAAGCTTTACAGCGCTTTATTATTTTTTACTTTGTACACCCCCAAAATTGAAGTGATTATTGCAACACATTTGCTTAAATAGAAAAAAAAATTGTGTCTCTGAAAACTGTAGGTACTGGGGGCACTTATAATTTTTTTAAAGGGGCACTTTATGAAAAAAAGGTTGAGGAACGCTGGCCTAGACCAGCTTTGATGGGTGTTTGTCCAACCTGGTCTTAAAACGTGTCTACCGATGGATATTCCACCCCCTTCCTAATAAATCTTTCCCAGAGCTTAAGTGTCCTTAAAGTTTTTCATAATATCCAAATTACAGTGCCAGGGTTGTTGATGAAGACCATTACTTTTAGTCCTAATTTCAGTGGACATGGACAATATTTACTCCCTGTCCTCTTCAGAAAAGTCATTAAAATATCTGATATTTATCATGCCCCTCCGTCTCCTCTTCATTAGCTTAAGCATGACACATCTTTCCCCCCAATCAAAGTTTCTAAACCTCTGACCATTTTTTTTCCTCCTTGTTTTTCTTAGTTCACATAGAAGGAAAGATCTCCTTCACCTCTTAGCCTGGTCCTTTTTCATGGAAAATGTTGAAAGCCACATTTCTGAGTCAAACCTGTTTTTTTTTTGGATTTTCCAGTCAGACCAACATGTCGCCATCTCAACTTTTCTTTGAAAGCAAAGACTGAAATGTGGCTATTTCCTGTTGGGCAGGAACACTGAGTTCTCCCAGATCCAGTTGCATCCTAACCCTGCTGCAAAAAGCTCCTCCACACTTTTGGGACTAGGATTTCACCCAAGGTCTTGTCTATTGCTTGCACCTCAAGACGAAGCACACCAGTAGAACTTTCCAGTGGTGGGGAAGAGGGGAAACGTTCACAAAATGTTGTGCTGAAAGGGGCCGGGAGTTTCCCCTTTTTCCTTAACATTTTCCCAGGAATGGTTTGTTTCAAAATCTAAACCCAACACTTCCTAATCCTGGTGCATCATGGCAGTTGTATTTTATAGTCTCCTAGGGTGGGAAGAGATCTCAGGAGGTCATCAAGTCCAACCTCCTGGCCAAAGCAGGACCAACCCAACTCAATCATCCCAGCCAGGGCTTTGTCAAGCCGGGACTTCAAAACCTCTAGGGATGGAGATTCTACCCCATCCCAAGGGAGTCCACCCCAGTGCTTCCTCACCCTCCTAAGAAAATTTCAGATGCCTCGTGCCATCATGGAAATGCAGCACTACAAGGGCCCTAAGAAGACATGAAATGAAATCCCTGTTCTCTCCGTTGTGTTATCCCTTCCATAAACTTATCAAGGTTCATCTGCATCTTAGCTAGGTTGTTCCCTTAACTCCTCCAGAACCTCCCCGCTCTGGTGGTTAGAAACCTTCTCCTCACCTCCTTCCGCCTTCCATTCCTGCTTCCTTTACCCCCGTTTCATTTGTTCTAGAACTTCAATGTTTGTCTCCCTCCCGAGCGTCTCCCCACACCCTCTTCTGAATTTACAGGACAATCAGACCACCCTTTGCTTGTGTTCTACACACACGCACCCAGGTATTTTATTCTCTTCTGGTCCCATTCCCCTGAGTCTCCCACCAGATCTTCTCCACACCAGAGCCTGCCCAGGTCCCTCTTTCTGGGTCAGGTCTGCCCAGAACTGGCCACCTTGGGGTTGGCTTCTCTTTGGCCAGACGCCTCCTGTTGGTCACCGATGGTCCTCGTCAGATGTAGTGACATCCTCAGGTCTCCCTCCTCCTCTATCACTCCCGGAGGATGGTTCCCAGCTCAGAGCAGCAAGGGTTTATGGGTCCCTATGGACCTGGGTTCATGTGAAATTTCATCCTGTTTCCACTACTGCCTTGTGCTAGGCCACTAACTCTAGAGATGTCTCTTTGGAGATAATCACTGAGCTAGGCTGTCTGGCTGGGCTGCATCTCCCAGGATGCACCGGGGCTCCCTTTTTGGGGAACTGGCACATGAGGCCCATATTGGTCTCTATCAGCTCTCTTTCCTGCACTTCTAGTGGCTCCGGATGTGGGGATATGTACCTCAAAAGCTGCCTTCTTGACGAGGGGGCTTCCGGCACACAGCATGAGGGAGGGGTCGTAATGCCAGTACCGGTCCTTGCACACATTGTCGGACATGACCTCCTGCTCTGCTTCCTGCAGAACGTCAGTTCTGGTGTTTGCTCCAGTCCGACCCCACCCGGCCACGCTGCACTTGGAGCCCGGGACCACAGGGACATCGGCCTGTGGTAGAGGGATGGTCCCGACCCATTCGTTCAGCTCCGCACTGTGTCTCATCTGCCGTGGGTGAGAGAGAGTGAATGGACCTGGACCAGAGCAGGGATAACATCTGGGAAAGGGTAGCAACAGCCAACCAGAGCATAGGACTGTGTGTCCAGGGGATGAGTGTGAAGTCACTGGGGGTGGGGGATGGGATGGGGGCGGTACCTGCAGCGGTGTGAGGTCACTGGGGGTGGGGGATGGGATGGGGTGGTACCTGCAGCAGTGTGAGGTCACTGGGGGTGGGGGATGGGATGGGGTGGTGCCGCAGCAGCGCGAGGTCACTGGGGGTAGTAGCTTCAGCAGCATGATGTCATTGTCTAAATTCTCGTTGTTGAAGTCGGGGTGCTGGACCCAGCGACGGACCTGGATCCGTTGCCAGTCCTGTCCTGGCTTCATGAAATCATGAACTCCGAGGTAGACAAAGATGTTGCTGGAAAATCCAAGGGGAGAATATTGGGGGTGTTACGTTCCACTGGACATAGGGTTGGCATTGTCACAGTCGCTTAGAAATGGACACCAGCCCTGCTCCTGGCCTGTGAAAATTTCTACCTCCTTTTGGGCAACTGAAAAAGACAAGGACCATCAGATTGACCTGTGTCTGTCTTTGGACTTCTCCTCCTCTCCAAAGAGACCTGAAAATACTGACCAGTAGACTGCTCCCCTATGTGGGTGACCTGTTATCCATTTCTGTTATTGATGGTTCAAGAGAGATGCTGATAAATTGGAGAGGAGGCAAAGGTGAGCCAAGAGATTGATCCAAAGATTGGAAAACCCGCCTGATACCGAGAAACTCTAGAGCAGACGGCTTCACAACCAGTGCGACTAGGGATCCATTGGTTTTTCTGTCAGTCATGTTTTCCTGTACGAATTTTTCACAGGAATAGAAACTATCCATGGGAACAATTTACCAATGACCCTGCTCAATTCTCCATAGGGGGAGGTATAGCTCAGTGATTTGAGCATTGGCCTGCTAAACCCAGGGTTGTGAGCTCAATCCTTGAGGAGGCCATTTGGGGGAAAAATTGTCAGGGATGGTACTTGGTCCTGATGTGAAGGCAGGAGACTGGACTCAATGACCTTTCAAGGTCCCTTCTAGTTCTAGGAGATAAGCAAGCTCCATTAATTCTCCAGCAGTTTTGAACCCAGATTGGATTTTGAAGGATCTGCTGTAGATAAAAATGAGATGGTTTGGGAGATGTTCCCAGCTCTGCGTGATGCAGGAGGTCATGCAAAATGACCAAAATAATCTTGGAATCCATAAATCATGGACGTGCATATGGCAGAGGGAGGAAAACGTCCATGGAAAAATGTTAAGCCACAGCCGGTGTGTTTCAAACTGGGGATCTCAGACAAGGAGGCTGGGCCGAGACAGAAATCAGGGTGTGTGAATGTGTGTAACATACAAATTAAGAAGATAGAAGAGGTTTTTTTAATGCACCACTGCCATCTCTTGGCGATGGACAGCAACAACACGAAGCTCTGATCTGCCAGATCAAACGACCTCTAGAGATGCCTCCTTATGTGGTTTGCTGGATCCATCAGAGAAGATGTCAAAGACCAGAAAGCAGCCCCGACACTTGGCCCAGCTTCCTTGGACAGACAGATCCCTCCTCCAGGTTTAGCAGTTCATGAGAAGAAGCAATGAGAGATTAGCTGGAGATGAGTCAACAGCGTGCCCTGGTAGCCAAGAAGGCTAATGGCATATTAGGGTGCATTAAGAGGAGCATTGCCAGCAGATCCAGAGGTGTCATTATTCCCCTTTATTCGGCTCTGGTGAGGACACATCTGGAGTACTGTGTCCAGTTCTGGGCCCCCCACTATAGAAAGGACATGGACGCATTGGAAAGGGTCCAGTGGAAGGTAACCAAAACGATTAGGGGGTTGGAGCATATGACCTATCAGGAGAGGCTGAGGGAGTTGGGTCTGTTTAGTCTGCAGAAGAGAAGAGTGAAGGGGGATTTGATAACAGCCTTCAATTTCCAGAAGGGGGGTCGAAAGAGGATGGAGAGAGGCTGTTCTCAGTAATGACAGGTGGCAGAACAAGGAGCGATGGTCTCAAGTTGAGGTGTGGAAGTCCAGGTTGGATACTGAGGGGGAAATCTCGCTCCCCTGGGGTACAGAGCCCCCAGAAGGGTTCGAGGCTGGAGGTCAAATCAGTGAGGCAGGAGAGAAACCTAGAAGAGAAAACTTTATGATGCATGCGTGCATTACGTTAGGATAAGAGGAGGCTGCATTCCGAATTTGGTGACCCTTATCCTAACATTTAAGAGGAGTTCCTGAACAAACGGACTGATGCACAGACACACAGAGAAACAGACTCATTCATCTCCATCTAACTATTTATTTACTGTGACAGACCCAGACCAGCTGGTGAAAGGAATACAGTCTGGGTAAACAGCTTTCTCTTCCCCGAGTTAAATAAGAAAAAGACCAAAGCCAAGAAAAGGCTTCTTCAATCCGGGGAGGAAGTTCATTAAGAGGCACATTATGTGCTTCTGCAAACCACATCCTGCATAGTGATGTTATTAGTGTATTCAGCATAATTCTGATGGATTTTGTGCAAGATGGGTGACTAAGCACATCAGTGTCTAGGCTACGATTCATTGAATACGCCATCCTCATTTGGTTTTGTTTCTGAAGTTATGAATATTGATGTTACATCTGTGTTTGAAACATAGACACACCTGTGCAATCCCCACAAGGGAAGATGCTGCCAGTCTAGGTAGGAGGTTGGGATGGGCCTATCGGGGTAATTAGCCATTAGGGAAAATGATAGAGCCGAGCTTCTCCTCAGATTTCATCTGCTGAGCCTTTCTGCGACCTCTCCAGAGAGTCTGTCAGTCACGCTTGCTAGGACGCTAAGATGGTGGGTGGGTGGTTACCAAGCCACATGACTCTTGCTGGGAATGTCTTTATTTGCCCATAAATCATCTGGGAACTAACTTTGGAAACAAAGGATTCCCGCCCCATCTGAATCTCTATATAGCAGGGAGCGAGCTTATCGGTTCTCTTCATTCCACACAGAAGAGGGCTCCTGGAGAGACCCAAGGAACAAAGACAGACCTGCGGGAAGTGCTGGATAGATGCTAAAGGGATTTCTAGTCTTTGTAATGAAACCTGGGAAAGACAAGCCACTGAGCTTGCTAAAATAAGGGAAGGACAAGACAAAAATTACTTAGACAAGTCACCAGGGCCTAAGAAATGCATCCTGCATTATGATTGTAGGGGTCATACTGGACCACAAGTTAAACACGAGTCAACAGTGCAACACTGTTGCAAAAAAAAGCAAACCTGATTCAGGGAGGCATTAGAAGGACTGTGGTGAGTAAGACACAGGAAGTCATTCTTCCACTCCGCTCTGCACTGCACTGATGAGGCCCCTACTGGAGTATTGTGTCCAGTTCTGGGCACCACATTTCAAGAAAGATGTGGAGAAACTGAAGAAGGTCAAGAGAAGAGCAACAAAAATGATTAAAGGTCTAGAAGATATGAAGGAAGACTGAAATAACTGGGTTTGTTTAGTTTAGAAAAGAGAAGACTGAGAGGGGACATGGTAGCAAAAAGGGTGCTACAAGGAGGAGGGAGAAATATTGTTCTTCTTGGCCTCTGATGACAGAACAAGAAGCAATTGGTTTATATTGCAGCAAGGGAGATTTAGGTTGGACGTTAGGAAAAACTACCTAGCTGTCAGGGTGATGAAACACTGGAATAAGTTGCCCAGGGTAAGTAAGACGGGGCTTGGTCCTGCCGTGAGGGCAGGGGACTGGATTCGATGACCTTTCAAGGTCCCTTCCAGTTCTAGCATTCTGTGATTCTACTCCAGGAGCTGATTGAGGAAATATCTGAGACATTAGTGATTATCTTTGAAACCTCAGGGAATTTTAGAGTGATTCCAGTTGACTTCAAAAGGACAAATACAATGCCCATCTGTGACGGACCGGGTCGTGTCTGGGCACAGCTTAGGGCGTCCGCTCAGGGCGGATTGCTCAAATCCGGGGCTCTTTACAGTCCCCCTGACTGGCGACCTCTCCAAACAGGCCACAAACCAGTCTCACAGAGCGCTTCAGCAGCCTGCCTGAAGCCTCCCGAGCAAAACCCCTCCGACACCCCAGCAATATCCGTGCCCCAGATGGCCCCGGGCCTATACACAGGTGGGGGGTCCTAGCACCCAATCCCACCTACCCCGAACAAGTTCTGTCCGGTTCCAAGAAACCAGCCACAGATCTCTGGTCAATTTACCCTCTGGACCTTACCACAAATCACGCTGGGCCAATCCTTTAGAATCTATATCTAAAGGTTTATTGTTACAAGAAAGAAAAGCTTGAGAGTAAGGTTATTAAAGTACAGTACGTTACATGCACCGAATCTCCCAGTTCTCGATGCAGGCTCTAGCAGAGATGTTGCAGCTGCTAGTTTAAAAGTTCTTATTGCACATCCTACGATCAGGATGGGTTCACAGGTCTTCCGGGCTCTTCAATCCCTGCAGTGCTGCCTCTGGGATGAAGTGCTGAGCTGAGAACCAAAATGGCCTCGACCACATGGCCTATTTATCTCCTTCCTGGCCTCTTCTGGTCTCAGCCGGTCACCTGGTCCTCAGCCTCTCTCTGCTGGCAGCCCTTGGGTCTCCGCCCTCCTGCTTTAGGTGTGTCTTTGGGCCATCAAGGGCCATTGTTCCACAGGGCTTTGCTACCCAGCCTGTCCATAGCAATGCTCAACCACATTCACAGAAATATTCAGCTTCCACACATATTACAGATTCCTACCTACACACACAGACATTATACACTCACATAAATAGCGTACATAAGATCAACAAACAATTCAATCCCCATTCAATCCCCCCATACCAATTTCTGGGGCCAACACCCCCACCCAGGGGTGCAGCAGCGATCTGGCTGCTTCCCTCCAATTCAGCAACGTGACACCATCCATAGAAAAGGGAAATAATCACAATCCAAGGAATTCCAGACCAGTCACTTTAACTTCTCTACAAGGAAAGAAAATGGAGCAAATCCCTCAGAAATCTATTTGCAAACATCTACAAGCAAATAAGTTGATGAGTGCAGAACAAATCATGTCAAACCCATCTCATTGCTTTCTTTGAAGGGGTAACAAGCCTTGTGGGTAAGATGCAGATGTGGAATTTCTATCATTTCATTGAATCATAGAGTCATAGAGCTGGAAGAGACCTCAGGAGGTCATCAAGTCTAGCCCCCTGCCCAAAGATCTCAATGACTCCTGAGATCTCTTCGGGTACGTCTAGACTACCGGGTTTTGTCAACAGAAGTTTTGTCGACAGTATCTGTCGACAAAACTTCTGTCGACAAAGAGCGTCCAGACACATTGAGTTCTGTCGACAAAGCAAGCTGCTTTGTCGACAGAACCCTGTAGTCTAGACGCAACCCTACAGGCAATAACAACTTCTGTCGACAGAACTCTGTCGACAAAAGGTGTTATGCCTTGTAAAATGAGGTATACCAGCGTCGACAAAACTGCTGAGTTCTGTCGACGTTATGTCGAGAGAACTCAGCGGTAGTGTAGACGCTGGTATAGTTTTGTCGACAAAAGTCCACTTTTGTTGACAAAACTCAGTAGTCTAGACACACCCTTCCAGACCTAGGATTCTATGATTCTGTGATCAGTTCTGTCTACGCTAATTTTCTTTTGAATGAGACATTCCCTTTTTCTCTATCGCTTTGTCTTTAGGGTCAAGAGTTCTCCTGTCTCCATTATTTTCCCTTTGAAATCAGTTGTCTTCCATGACTTGCCCTTTGTGGTTAGTATTAAGACTGTCCTAGTGCCATAGTTTTTCTTTTCTAAAAATAAATATTAACTTTCCCTGCACAATAATGTAAATTTTCACCAACATCTATGTTCAGGTATCTGGAGGAGAAATTACTAGCCAGGAGAGACATTACCAACAAGGAAATACATTAAGAATTACTGTAGGGTCCAGGTGGGTCGGCCAGATCCCAAAGCTCAGTTTCTGTGGAGGATTGGTCACTGCCAAGGGTAGCAGAGAATGAGAAATGTAATGAAAAGACTATCATCTTATTGCAGAAAATCTGAAGAATTAGGCTGAAGGTGCAGCTAGTTTGGACAGGTTGTGACTGGCTGAATATGCTCTCCTTATTTGTGTTTGATTCTGAAGTTACGAATATCGACTCTATGTTACACCGTTGTCATGCCCACTGGGAAAGATGTTGTCAGTAGGATGTCGGGATGGACCTAGATAGAAGGCTGGGTTGGGCCTATTAGGGGTAATTAGCCATTAGAGAAAACAACAAGCCTTAAGAGAACCTCAGCTCTCATCTGCTGAGAACTCTCCAGCGGTTGCTATGACACTAAGAGAGGGGTTGGGAGAGTCACCAACCAACATGACTCTGGACTCCCTCATGTGATGTCTTTATTTGTCCATAAATCACCTGGGAACCAACTTTGGAAACAAAAGGTTCCCACCCCATCTGAATCTCTATATAGCAGGGAGCGAGGTCATCGGTTCTTTTCATTCCCCATAGAAGAGGACTCCTACAGAGACCCACAGAACAAAGACAGACCTGAGGGAAGTTCTGGATCCAGGCGAAAGGGATTTTTAGCCTTTGTAAAGGAACACAAGCTCCAAAGCAAATGCAGCTTGTGCCGTGAGAATCTACCAGACAGCTGGTGTCATCAGTGCGGGTGAGATGTGACTCATACACAGCCAATCTGACCAGTGTGTTAGGCTCAGTGTGTGTGTTTGATTGATTGCTAGACAAGCTGCTTTGACCGGTTTTCTATCTCTTGTCACTGACCGTCTACTTTTGTAGTTCATAAATGAGCAGTCTCAGTCTGACCAGTGTGACACTAGGTGAACTCTCAGAAATCTCTCAGCCGGGGTACCAGAGATGAGCATGTTTTTCTCCACGTTCAGGGAGAGTCAGACAGGGGAACAAATTCCTGCTTGCTGGTGTTTGCACCAGGGCAGGGAGGAACATGGTTGGGGTCCTAAGCTGGGAAACTGGTACGGATCAGGACTGTCACTTCTCTAGTGCTGGTCCATGCAGTGGCCAGTCAGAGAGCTCCCGTGTCACCACAGCTGGGCATGTCCCTGCCCGTGTGAATGGGACTGGGAACGCGTCTGCAGCACAGTAAGAGAGGGAGCCCAGATCAGGGGTCTGGAGGACTCAGTGAAGCCCCAGTTGCAGGGAGATCCCTGGGGGGACCCATCACAGATGGGTTACAGCCAAACATGCCTATGGGAGAGCAGTGAGAGGCTCTCAGATTTAGCCCATAGGAATGGACATTGTGGGTCAGACCCAAAGTCTTCGTGGAGTAGCCTCCTTTCCTCCAGCTTTGGCAGGTACAAGGCTCTTCTGAGGGGAATTAAGTGAATGAAATGACGTGAACAGGAAATCGTCATGTGACCCTTTATCTTCCTAGCGATATGATTGACTGGCCTTGCTTATTTGGGCTCTTGAGCTACAGTGTAATCTATTCAGCACCGCTCAACACTGCAAGGGTCGCCATGCAATGAAGGAGAGAAGGGGATGGGCTGGACTGGCGTGTGTACGTCATCAGACCAATACTTCACCATGAGTCCCCTCCCCGTCCCCAACCAGCCCCGTGAAGTCTGAGCCATCCCAGAGAGGGACCAAATATTCTTTAGCTCAACACCCCATCACCACACTCACCCCTATTGCTTAATGATCCTCCTGTGAGTACGCAGAGTTCTTGACATTCAAATGCTATGGGGTGCCTAAATCCCTTTGGTTCCCATGAATTCATAGCAAGTGTCAAGAAGGAGATGGGAACCTTGCTTTGCAAAGGAGGAGGGGTTTCTTGCCCTGGGTTTGGCCGTTCAAGTGCAGAGATCAGAATCACCTTGTAGCTTTTGGAAGCTGGGTAGAAGGCAGGTGCACAGGGAGTTGAGTGTGGGCATTTATGTTTCCAGAGGAAGCTGCCAGAGATGGCGGCCTAGCCACTAGGACACCTGAAGCCCATCTGGAGTTAGCCTGGAGGGACGGCTGATTAGAGCACCTGCCGCCAGTTAAGGCCTATGGGCACACCATAAAAGCCTTCCCTCAGGCAAGGCAGGGGAAGGAGAAAAGGGACAGAACAGGGGAGAGACTGAGGGGAAGACACACCCGGAAGGCAGGAAGCTAACTTGGCCTGATCCAAGACAGCAGGGAGGAGATGCCCAGGGCGTGGTGGGGGAAGTGTCCCAGGGAGGGGCCGCTATTCAGTGGGGCAAGAGGCTACCCCACAGGGCCCTGGGCTGGAACCTGGAGCAAGTGAGTGGGACCTGGCTGGTCCCCAGCCCACTGCCCCCCCACAATGCCACCACTTCCTGCCTCCTAACACCAGCCCAGCTGCCTTCACTCTCCCTCCCTTGACCGGCTGGCTAAACAGCTGGCTCTGGCCCTAGACATTGTCCCCAGTGGAGCTGCTGCTGGTCCTTTTCCTGCCAGATGCCACCAGCAGCTCTGGCCCTGGACTCCCGGACGCCAGCCCCTCCTGCTATCTGGCTCTTGCCTGGCAGGGATACCTGCCCCCCAGCTGCCAGCCCCTCTGCCACCAAGGGCCCAGCCAGGGTGCTCCAGTCCAGGAACACTCATGGATGTTGTCAGACCAGAGAGCCCCATTTAGGGAGATACAACCGGTAGTCCAGGTGAATGGAAAATGTAGTGCAAGGACTCTGATGTTATCTCAGAAAATGTGAAGGAAGGGTCCAAGCGAGGGTGTAACTGGCAAGAGGTCATCACGGGGAAGGGTAAAGTGGCACCTTTATGATCAGTGGGAAATAGGTCAATGGAGGGATGATAGGATTTACTATAGAGAACTTTCTGGGTGTCTGGCTGGTGAGTCTTGCCCACATGCTCAGGGTTTAGCTGGTCGCCATATTTGGGGTCAGGAAGGAATTTTCCTCCAGGGTAGATTGGCAGAGGCCCTGGAGGTTTTTCGCCTTCCTCTGTAGCATGGGGCACAGATCATAGCTAGAGGATTCTCTGCATCTTGGGGTCTTCAAAGTATTTGAAGGCTTCAATATCTGAGATATAGGTTAGTGATAGAAATGTAGCCATGTTCGTCATCCTATAAACCATCTTGTTAGTCTTTAAAGTGCTACATAGTCCTGTATTTTGTTTGAGATATAGGTGAGAGGATTATTCTAGGAGGGGGTGGGTGAGATTTTGTGGCCTGCACTGTGCAGGGGGTAAGACTAGATGATCATAATGGTCCCTTCTGACCTTAAAGTCTATGAATCTATGAAACTGTCTGGTTGGAAAGGAGAAAGCTCACACATCCACCCGAAGCGAAAGAACAGAAGGGCTTGTTCAATCCAGGAGGAAAGTCAATAGAGAGACGGCTTTTAGCAAAACATGCCCAGGAAAACTATTGAATGACTCTCAGATTTAGAAAATAAGGACGTAAGAACGGCTTTACAAGGTCCATCTAGCACCAGTGTCCTGTCTGCCCGCAGTGGCCAGTGCCAGATGCTCTAGATGGAATGAACGAAACAGGCAACCATCAACAATCCATCCTTGTGACCTATTCTCATCCCTGACAGACAGAGGTGAGGAACTACATCCCTGCCCATCCTGGCTAAGAGCCATTGAGGGACTTATTTTCCATGAATGTGTCTATTTGGCTCCCCATCTGTGTGTTTTATTTTTCACTGCGTGAGTTTTATGACTCATAAAAATATTGAATGAAAAATGAACTCTGTGCGTGGGAGTGTTTTTATGGGTTTCTTTTTTCCTGCCATATTTTGATGTTGCTCCAATGTCAATGCACCATTTTCACTCGTGGGCTACGTCTAGACTGGCATGATTTTCTGCAAATGCTTTTAACAGAAAAGTTTTCCATTAAAAGCATTTGCAGAAAAGAGCGTCTAGATTGGCATGGACGCTTTTCCGCAAAAGCACTTTTTTTGGATAAGCGTCTGTGCCAATCTAGACGCGCTTTTGTGCAAAAAAGCCCCGATCGCCATTTTAGCCTTCGGGGCTTTTTTGTGCAAAACAGAACTGTGCTGTCTACACTGGCCCTCTTGCGCAAATGATTTGCACAAGAGGGCTTTTGCCCAAACGGGAGCAGCATAGTATTTCCGCAAGAAGCACTGATTTCTCACAGTAGGAAGTCAGTGTTCTTGCAGTAATTCAAGTGGCCAGTGTAGACAGCTGGCAAGTTTTTCCTCAAAAGCAGCTGATTTTGCGGAAAAACTTGCCAGTCTAGACACAGCCCTGGTGTAAACACAGCTTCGAAAGGCTCATCATAGGATGGAAGATGAAGGGATTAGAAGGTAGGGTGTCCCTAGGGGAAAATCATGTAAGAGATTTCAGACTCATTGGCTCTGATACTTTTGCTTTAACTGCAAGGATCTGCTCCTATTTCTTTACAGAGACCTGTATTAAATGCATCATAAGTTTTGGGGAAATAAACAATCTAGCTATGAGGATAATCCCATGTAAGATCCTGGATACCTACAAAGGTGGCTATCCAAGCCACTGTCTGTGTACTGCTAATTTTTATTCTGCTTCATCAAAGCAAGGGCATGTCCATCTAACCAACTTGGGAATTACACCTCCCATCTATGGGCTAAAAGTACCCAAGGAAGACCTCTAAATAGCTCTCATTTCCCACTATTTTGTATTTCTTCTAGTTTTGTTGGTATGACACTCGTGTGATAAGACGAATCAGAGTTCTAGGTTAGAAGTCTTTGTTTCAAGTTCAAAAGAGCATAAGGGAGATAGATGGGACGTTTCCTGTAATTCAGTCGGGTTCCAGACACTTTGTTCACCACTCTGTGCAAATTCCACCGCTTAGTGATATGAGTCTTCCTCTGTTTATCGACAACTTAATACTTCCAGTGGAGAGACACAGAGGTAGGAGGTGACCTCCTCCAGGTTTCTGCCAGTGTTACTGACAGCACGAACCGCACTCCACCAATATTTGATCATTTTCTGTTTCTAGATACGTGTTATGGAGAAAGCAGAAGGAAGAAACCAAACACCCATCGTGGAATTTGTCCTCTTAGGCTTTGGGAATGGCCCTGAACTGCAGCCTCTTCTCTCTCTCATATTTCTAGTGATCTACATTGTGACTGCAGCCGGGAACCTCCTCATAATTGATCTGGTGGTGGCTGATCGGCACCTTCACACCCCCATGTATTTCTTCCTGGGGAACTTGTCTTTCCTGGATATCTGCTACAGCTCCACCATCCTGCCCAGGCTGCTGGCTGGTCTCCTGACTGGGGATAGAACTGTTTCTGTTATGGGCTGCCTGGTGCAATTAT
The DNA here is from genome assembly GCF_052426305.1 of Pelodiscus sinensis. Taxonomy (NCBI): domain Eukaryota; kingdom Metazoa; phylum Chordata; order Testudines; family Trionychidae; genus Pelodiscus; species Pelodiscus sinensis. The sequence continues at coordinate 12,171,479 of NC_143081.1, read as the reverse complement.
ATTTGTTTGCGATCATGGCAGCTACAGAACCTTTGTTGCTCGCAGCCATGTCTTACGATCGGTATCTAGCGATCTGCCACCCCCTCCGCTATGCTGCGCTGATGAATGGCAGGGTTTGCTGCCAGCTGGTGGCAGGGTGCTGGATAAGTGGGGTTTTGTTCTGCACCATCATCAATATTTTTTTGTGGCAATTAACGTTCTGTCATTCCAAAGAAATTGACCATTTCTTCTGTGATTTTTCACCTGTGATAAAGCTGTCTTGCGGCAACACCCAGACTCTGCAACTGCTGACGTTTGTTATCTCTGCCATAGGGGCACTTGTGCCCTGTCTACTGACCCTGACATCCTATATTTGTATCATCACCACCATCCTGGGAATCCCTTCCACCGCTGGGAGGAAAAAGGCCTTTTCCACCTGCTCCTCCCACCTCATTGTAGTAACTGTTTTATATGTGACTGTGTTAACTGTCTATGTGGTTCCAACGGCCAACACTCCCAAGGTCCTACAGAAAATTTTCTCTGTCTTCTACACAGTCCTGAATCCCATGATCAACCCCATTATCTATAGCCTAAGAAACAAGGAGGTGAATGAGTCTCTGAGAAAAGCCATTCATAAAGCTGTTACTTTCACAAACAGGCATAGAGTCTGAAAGGACAAATATTAGGATATAATAAAATAGACATGAGCTAATATGGTTTCTTACATACAGCCCATTTGAGACCTTGACAACAGTCTTTCTTTCTTTCTTTCTTTCTTTCTTTCTTTCTTTCTTTCTTTCTTTCTTTCTTTCTTTCTTTCTTTCTTTCTTTCTTTCTTTCTTTCTTTCTTCTTTCTTCTTTCTTCTTTCTTTCTTCTTTCTTCTTTCTTTCTTTCTTCTTTCTTCTTTCTTTCTTTCTTTCTTTCTTTCTTTCTTTCTTTCTTTCTTTCTTTCTTTCTTTCTTTCTTTCTTTCTTTCTTTCTTTCTTTCTTTCTTTCTTTCTTTCTTTCTTTCTTTCTTTCTTTCTTTCTTTCTTTCTTTCTTTCTTTCTTTCTTTCTTTCTTTCTTTCTTTCACTGTATGAGAGATACTGTAAGAGAGATTCTTTATGAAACAGTTAAGTACTTTTTCCTGACACAGATTGCCATAAAACACAATGCTCTCCACAGCACTTTGGGCTACAGACCAAACATTTTGTGGGTTACAAATGACTTTATATGTCTGTTTACTTTGTATCCGATTTGTATCATTTTGTTGAGATTTCTTTTTATCTTCCAACAAAAATCTAAAATTCTTCAGGAAAGCTAATGCAAAATGTTCATTTAACTGAAAATCTATTTTCTTGAAAAGAAAATTTATTAAAAGTGTGAGCAATCAAGTGTTTTCCAAGCTGTCAGAGTGAGTTGCACATGTAGGGTCCACAGTCCACGGCAACTCTGCATTTCAATGACTTAGGAGACATCTCCACTGCAAAGAGGAAGGATGGCTGGATCATGCCAGCTAACTTGAGCTGTGGGGCTGTGAAGACATTCAAATGTAGGTAGCAGGCAGCCCCAGCTCAGGGACTCTCTCACACGACAGGTCCTAGAGCCCATGCTCCACAAGTCGAAACAGCAGTGAAACCCCAAACCTCATGAGCAGCTGACTCGCACTAGCTGTGAGTTTTCTTTGGTGTATAGACATAGCAGGAGGCATTCTGGGGATTCCTCCCCAACATCTGTTGCCTTCCAACCCCAAGAGTAAAACTCCTTGTTGTAGTGCGGGAGGGGAGGTGTTGGGAGCACTCCATCCTGTCCTGGCTCCTGGCCTTTATCTGCTCACTGGTTAGTTGTTATGATTTAGTTGTGCAGTAACACAGACAGCTAAACCCATCGGTTACCTACAAATAAAGAAATAGATCCATGAGAACTTTGTAGGTACTTCTCAAGCAGTGCAACTCTGTCATAATCAGGAGAGCTGACTAGCACCTGGTGACTAAGGGGTAACTCTGTTCCTATCCAGGTATTTGGTCAGCAAATATAATGCAGGTAGGGATTTCAAACTGAGACAAAGGAATCCTATCTTTCCCTCCTTTGTCTGAAAGGCAGAGTATTTTCTTCCAAGTCAGAGAGAGATGGGAGGCTAGTCTCCCTCTAAAAAAGAGACTTTTCACAATGTGTAAGTAGGGCAACGTTTAGATAGTCCATCAGGTTTTATTGTTTTCTGGTTTGGGAATTTGGAACTGATGTCTGAGCTATTAAAAGTGTCTTTTGTTTCTCTCTCTTTTGTAATGGAAGCTTTCTAATCCAGGGACTTTTCCCCTGAGTATCTAAATCAATTGGTGGCTCTCTTTCATCTAGCCACTTTATTATGCTTGCAACTGTAGTTTTGTTTTGATAATAAAAGTTTGTTTCTTTTTCTGATGAACTGGTATCCGTTCATTTTTTTGTCTGGCTGACTGAAGGGTCACAGCTCTTGTCTCTTTTTCAAGCTCTTTGGGGGAAAAGAGCTTGGGGTACCCCTGAGGTTTTAGGGAAGAGGTTTCCCAAGTGATCTCTTCCCTGGTTTTCTTGGAATTACTTGGGTGGTGGCAGCAGATATTCTCCAAAGTCCAGGTGTTAGGATTTTGGAGGGAGTTTTTTTTACCAAAGCCTGTGGAGACAAGGTTTTGGGGTGCTTTTGCAGGCATGTGTCATGCCAGAGTGGGGAACATCCTTGACAGACTTGCCCATGATATTATTGCTCCCATTTTAATGGTGCAATGCATTATTATGCTAGGTGCTGTACAAATAGGGTAAAATTTGCAGGGTCAGCAGACGGCCTCTGTAACCCCATGGTCTGTGCACAGTCCTGATCTTCAAAGGGCCATGACTCATAGACTCATAGACTCATAGACTTTAAGGTCAGAAGGGACCATTATGATCATCTAGTCTGACCCCCTGCACAGTGCAGGCCACAGAATCTCCCCCACCCCTCTTAGAATAATCCTCTCACCTATGTCTCAGATATTGAAGCCTTCCAATACTTTGAAGGCCCCAACATGCAGAGAGTCCTTCAGCTGTGATCTGTGCCCAATGCTACAGAGGAAGGCGAAAAACCTCCAGGGCCTCTGCCAATCTACCCTGGAGGAAAATTCCTTCCTGACCCCAAATATGGCGATCAGCTAAACCCTGAGCATGTGGGCAAGACTCACCAGCCAGACACCCAGAAAGTTCCCTATAGCAACTCCTATCATCCCTCCATTGACCTATTTCCAACTGGTAATGAATGGTCAATTAGTTACCAAGATCATGTTATTTCATCCAACCATCCCCTTCAGAACTGGAAGAGACCTCAGAAGGTCGTCAAGTCCAGCCCTCCGCTCTAGGCAGGACCAATCCCATCTAAATCAACCCGGCCAGGGCTTTGTCAAGCCGAGACTTAAACACCTCTAGGGATGGAGACTCCACTACTTCCCTAGGTAACCCATTCCAATGCTTCACTACCCTCCTAGTAAAATAGTTTTTCCTAATATCCAATCTGGACCTCTCCCACCACAACTTGAGACCATTGCTCCTTGTTCTGCCATCTGTCACTACTGAGAACAGCCTCTCTCCATCCTCTTTGGAACCTCCCTTCAGGAAGTTGAAGGCTGCTATCAAGTCCCCCCTCACTCTTCGCTTCTGCAGACTAAACAGACCCAAGTCCCTCAGCCTCTCCTCGTAGGTCATATGCTCCAGACCCCTAATCATTTTGGTTGCCCTCCGCTGGACCCTCTCCAATGCGTCCGCATCCTTTTTGTAGTGGGGGGCCCAGAACTGGACACAGTACTCCAGATGTGGCCTCACCAAAGCCGAATAAAGGGGAATAATGACATCTCTGGATCTGCTGGCAATGCTCCTCTTAATGCATCCTAATATGCCATTAGCTTTCTTGGCTACAAGGGCACACTGTTGACTCATATCTAGCTTCTCATCCACTGTAACCCCCAGGTCCTTTTCTGCAGAACTACTACTTAACTGGTTGGTCCCCAGCCTGTAACTATGCTTGGGATTCTTCCGTCCCAAGTGCAGGACTCTACACTTGTCTTTGTTGAATCTCATGAGATTTCTAGTGGCCCAATCCTCCAATTTGTCCAAGTCACTCTGGACCCTATCTCTGCCCTTAAGCGTATCTACCTCTCCCCCTAGCTTAGTGTCATCTGCAAACTTGCTGAGGGTGCAATCTATCCCCTCATCCAGGTCATTAATAAAGATATTGAACAAAACCGGTCCTAGAACCGAACCTTGGGGCACTCCACTAGAAACCGACCGCCATCCTGACATCGAACCGTTGATCACTACCCGCTGGGCCCGGCCTTCTAGCCATCTTTCTATCCATCTTACCGTCCATTTATCCAATCCGCATTCCCTTAACTTGCTGGCAAGAATATTGTGGGAGACCGTATCAAAAGCCTTGCTAAAGTCAAGGTATATAACATCCACTGACTTTCCCATGTCCACTGAGCCAGTTACCTCATCATAGAAGCTAATCAGATTGGTCAAGCACGACTTGCCCTTTGTGAATCCATGCTGACTATTCCTGATCACTTTCCTCTCATTCAAGTGTCTCAAAATGGACTCCTTTATGATCCCTTCCATGATTTTTCCAGGAACCGAGGTAAGACTGACCGGCCTATAGTTCCCTGGATCGTCCTTCTTCCCTTTTTTGAAGATGGGCACTACATTTGCCTTTTTCCAATCATCCGGGATTTCGCCCGATCTCCACGACTTTTCAAAGATAATGGCCAAAGGCTCCTCAATGACATTTGCCAACTCCTTCAGTACCCTTGGGTGCATTAAGTCTGGACCCATGGATTTGTGTACGTTTAGTTTTTCTAAATAGTTCCTAACCTGTTCTTTACCCACCAAGGGCTGTCCATCTTCTTCCCATCTTGCGTCGCTTAGCACAGAAGTCCAGGAGCCGACCTTGTCCGTGAATACAGAGGCAAAGAAAGCATTGAGTACTTCAGCTTTCCCCACATCCTCTGTCACTAGGTTACCTCCTTCATCCATTAGGGACTGCACACCCTCTCTGATCACCTTCTTCTTGTTGACATGCCTGTAGAAACCTTTCTTGTTATCCTTCACATCCTTAGCCAGTCGCAACTCCATTTGCGCTTTCGCCTTCCTGATAACCCCCCGGCATTCTCGAACTATACATTTAAGCTCCTCCCTAGTCATTTGTCCAAGTTTCCACTTTCTGTAAGCTTCCTTTTTGTGCTTAAGTACACCAAGGATTTCCCCTGTAAGCCAATCTGGTCTCCTACCAGGTTTGCCTCTCTTGCTACGTGTCGGGATGGTTTCTTTTTGTGCCTTCAATAAGGCTTCTTTAAAATACTGCCAGCTGTCCTGGACTCCTTTCCCCTTCATGTTAACATCCCAGGGGATTCTTTCCATCAGATCTCTGAGGGAGTCAAAATCTGCTTTTTTTGCCATGAGTCTTCTACCACGTTAGCTAAGCACATCAGAGCAATTTGCAATAGTTTAAACTTTGAGCTCTGTGTGTCCCAGTTCCAAACCCCAGTGGGTTGGCTAAGATGGTGGCCATCTCGTGTGCATTACATATGTCCCAGGTAATAGGCAAGGACTGGAGAGCATGGAAGAGAAAGCTAAAGGTGCCTAATGGAATTTAATGGCTAAATCCCCTTAGCATCTTTGGACGTTGCAGCCTCAGTGTGAAATTAACTGAAAATCACTTGAGTCCCACCCAATCTCTAGTTTGAGAATTTAAGGGAGATTGAAGAGTTGCAAAGGTGTCATGCTGGTCCTGTGCACAGCAGTGAATGACTCTCCTGTTTATTTAGTCTGGTTTTTTAATGGAACCTAGGGGAGTTGGACATTCAACACCCATGAACAATTTTAATCTCCTTTGATTATCAGAGCCTTAGATGGCAATGCCTTTGAAGGCCTAAATTGTCTCTCACTATGGCCACATCTACACTATGCAGAAGATCGATGCTGCCGTGATCTTCCAGGAATCGATTTAGCATAGACCTGGTAATGTGAACTGAGAGGGCTCCCCTGTTGATATTGGTACTCCTACCCCGAGTAGGAGTAAGGGAAATTGATGAGAGCGTGTGCTCCTATTGAACTCCCACTGTGTAGATGGAACCAAAACATGATTTAAGATACTTAGATTCCAACTACACTATTAACGTAAGAGGGAGTTGTGCATATAAGTTGATTTTTCCTGTTAGTGTAGACCAGACCTATCTGTTTTTGAGCATCTAACACAATGGGTCCCTCATCCCAGCTGGACACTAAAAGGATTAATTGAAACTGTAACTTGGTGTATTGGAAGCAAAGCACATTCCGTAGGTAAAGTCGCTCTCCAGATTAGTTTTATAGCCAGAATAAGAGAAAATAATCACAGTGGGTGCATCTAGACTGGCAAGATTTTGCGCAAAAGCAGTTGCTTTTGCAAAGTGTGGAACTGCCTGGGCTAGCCAGGGGTGAAATGCTGTGGATTCTGGCAGGACTCAGGGCCTAGGTTCACAAAGAGACATCGGTGATTAAGCCCCATCTGTGCCATAGAAGCCTGACTGAGACCCTGCAGGAATTCTCAAGTTAGCACCTTCTCCTGGGGATAGATGCCCAAGCTGGGCCAGCCCTTTCTTACAAGAAGCTCAAAGCAAGATGGCCTCCCAAGTACTTAGTGCTTAGTGCATGAGGCAGGAGATCTGCTTATAAATATCTCCCTGGGCTCAATCCAAGCAGGGAGTCAAACCAAGGAGTACAGGGGCCATGCCCAGGCATGCCCATATGTTCCATGCTTGGTGCAACCCAGACCAGAAAGGGCATGTCACTCCCTGCCCTGTAACACTGGTGCCTTGAATGGTCTACAGAAGTTGATGAAGGCTGGACACCAAAAAGCAGCAGACCAGCTTACAGCATCCTGAGTATCTATGCACTGTCATGCTCTGATTCATCACCTCAATCCCAGCAGCCTGCCTACGACACACCAGCCTCCCTGCCCCAGTTTATGTCACCCGTTATCTCCTGCAGGAGTGAGCCCAGATCCATCCCCAGTCCTGACCTCCCCCCTCCCGCCCTGAAACCGTGTGCCCTCTGCTGGATCACTCAGGATCAACGTGGTATGTTTACTTCTCTCAAGAGATGAAATGTGCAGTGTATCAAGAACAGGCATCATCTATTTTATGCTGACACAGCCAAGAGTTGGATTTAGAGTAAAAGTAACACATGTTTATTAAAAAATGGGTTTAGGATTTTCAGTGAGTACGTGGTTTCACAATAGAATTTGAAGTTGTTGCAAGCAAATCAAAGCAAAAACTCTTTTTGCAATCTAAGGCTTTGTGAAGCAATTCTACAGCCTTGAATTAAAGAAGCAGGCCTGTTGCACCTAACCGCAAAGCCACTGCTTTTTCCATGTCTGAGAATGAGTTCAAGGGGAGCATCAGATGATCTATCAGGTATGCAGGGGCAAGATTAGATGCAGGGATATGCAGGGGCAAGATGATCTATCAGGTATGCAGGGGCAAGATTAGAAAATCAAAGGCACAAAACAAGCTCAAACTAGCTAGAGGCATAAAGGGTAACAAGAAAACATTCTATAAATATATTAGAAGCAAGAGGAAGACCAAGAAGAGGGTAGGCCCATTGCTCAGTGAAAATGGAGAAACAATAACAGGAAACTTGGAAATGACCATGGTGCTTAATTACATCTTTATTTTGGTCTTTACCAAGAAGTCTGATGATGAAGGAATGCCTAACATAGTAATTTCTAGTGTAAATGGGTTAGACTTAGAAGATAAAAAAAGAACAAGTTAAAAATACTTACAAAAGTTAGATGTCTTCAAGTCACCAAGGCATGATGAAATGCATCCTAGAACACTCAAGGAGCTGATAGAGGAGGTATCTCAGCCTTTAGCTATCATCTTTGAAAAATCATAGAAGGCAGGAGAGATTCCAGAAGACTGGAAAAGGGTAAATCTAGCGCCCATCTATAAAAAGGGAAATAAGAACAACCCAGCCTCAATTGGCCAGAAATTTCACTGAATCCTTAATCTCTTACATTAAGTATCCCTTGCATTATGAGAAATCATCTTCGGCTCAAATAGATTGGAAAATTGTACAAATTTGTATGTATGTTTATTTTACAGTGAGCGAGTTATTTTCACTGGCCTGTCCTGAAAGACCTCAAGAGGACAAAACATAAGACAGAAATAATCTGAATAAGAACCAAAATATCAGATTACTGAGGGCATTTAAGATCAATACTAAAAGAAAAGATAGGAAAATGCAGTTCGACGTAGTTTGACAACTATATTTTATTTCAGAATATCAGAAGGAAGGGTTAGGCTTAGAATGTACAGAGCAATAGATCATCAGTGAGAAAGCTAACACAGCACAGTCAACATGAAACAACCTGTTTTATAAAAGAAAAATACGTGTCTAACCATTCACCTGAGAGAGAATGAATATGTGATATCCATACATGCTCAGGCATCCACGTGTCAGAAAGAATATGACTGCTTGTTCAATCCAGGGGGAGGATAAATGAAGGAAGATAATGTAACAGTGCACATCATATTCTTTATTGTGTTATTATTACAGCATAGTTGTGATGCGTTTTATGCAAGGTGGATCATTTACAGTGTCGTTGGAAAAGAGATGATTTGCTGAATATGCTTATCCAGTTTGTTTGCCACTGTGGTTTCTGTAACTGAAGTTAAGAATATTGACTGTTTCATTATATCTATGGGGTGATGCCTAATAGGGAAGATGCTTTGAATCTAGGGAGCTGTTTGGGAAGGGCCTATTCACAATCCTGAGCCGTTCAGGGAGACATCAGTCCTTACGGGATGCTTCTGTCCGACCAAGCGAGCCTCCAGAGAACACTCCAGAGAGCTGGTGAATAACGGTTGCTATGGTGCTACAAGGGCGGGTGTCTCTAGGCGCCATCTTGGGAGAGCTGTATTTTTCCACAACCTACTCTGGGAACCAAGTTGTGAAAGAGCAAGGTCACCGCCCTGTGCTAAACTATAAAGGGTCGGGTGGGAATTTGTTGGTTCTACTTCACTCCCCACACAAGAGGCCTCCGGGAAAGATCTGAGGAATAAAAACCCAGGTGCAGGAAGTGCTGGGCCTGGGTGAGAGCATTTTCTAGCCTATGATGGAAATCTGATGCCCCCAAGCAGCTCGTGCCTTGAGAATCTGCCACAGAGCTAGTATCGTCAGTAGGATAAGGAACAGCTCGCTCATAGTCCAGCCCATGTGTTATGCTTATTTCGTGTTGCTGGGTGTCTGCAAGAAGTCTGCTCTGATCTGTTTTCTCACCCTTGTAATCACTTAGCATCACTCTTTAGCATAATCTGGAGCTGAAGATAACCCAGTGTGCCTTTCAGCTTGCTTGGCACACGCGTGCATATCACTCTCCACACTGAGAAAGGGGTGAAGTAAGTACCAAATTCACACTCATCAGTGCAGTGTCCAGGGCAGAGAGGGACAGCTGTGGGGACCACGCCAGGGAGTTAATGTTTTTTTCACAGCAGTTCCTTTCTTGTTAGTTCATGCCGAGGCTGGTCAGACCAGTGTTTCTTAACCTTTTTTCTTTCAAAGTATCTGATTTTTTAAAAAAATTGTAAGTACCCCCTTTTAAAAAAGGTACTCCCCATACCTACAGTTTTCAGACACATTTTTTTCTACCATTGCAACAAATTTGTTAAAACAACTTAATTGTAGCAGGGCAGGCAATGAAATTTTAGGGTGCAAAATGTATAAAAATAATAAAGCGCTATAAAATTTAAAATCGAAATCTCTCAAAATTTCAGTTGCAAGATGTACCCACTAGACTTCTCACAAGCACCCCGTAGTGTACTCATACCACTGCTTGACAAACACTGAGTCAGACAGCCTGCTTATATTGGCAGCTGGGTATGTCCCTACCTAGGGGAATGCTGGCGAAAATGTGGGACCGGGGCTGGGTGGGCAGCTTGTAACAGCAGCCCGGTGTGAGAGGGAGTCCAGAGTGGAGGGTTCAGTGGGCACAGTGCTACCTAATTTTAGCTGTGTGAACCCACCATGAATGGGTTATGACAAAACATGCCAAAGAAGGAGCAGTGAATGCCTCTCTGATTTAGAACATAATGGCCATGCTGGATCAGACTAAATGTGATTCACCCATAGCTATGGGTTGAAGATATTGATTCAGTTGGAGCACTTCATTTTCTTCTTCCTACAAAATGCAACTGACATTGGTTCCGTTTTTTTATTTTTCTAGCAGATCTACACATCTAATGCTCTGCTTTGAATAAAAGCTCCTTCTTCGTTAATTTCCACTTAAAGCTGGCATTTTCTTTCTTCTGTTGCTTTGTTTCTGGGGTCAACAGTTCTGCTCTCATGGTAACAGTCCCTTTAGAAATGGTCATTTTCCATGCTTTCCCCCTTGGGGTTCTTAATAACACAGTCTTTGTGCCATTGTTATTCCTTTTTACACATAAATATTAACATTCCTCTATGCAAATATTTCAAATTCCCATGAGAAAACCTATCAAGGGACATGGCGTCATCTCATAAGAAGAAATGGCCAACTGGGACAGACATTCATTTCTGTAAAAGGGAATAACAACAAAATATACCAGGAACTTCTATAGGTACCCAAAACTCTGCTTTCCGACATAACTGAAAACTCTCAATAATAGAAAAGAATGGAAACATTAGTACCAAGATTATTGTTTTGTCCAAGAGTATGTAAAGGAAGGGCTAGCATTTGGTGCTTCCATCAATAGATTAAAAGTGTGTCACGTAAAGCAGCACAATTCAATGAAATAATCTGATTTAGAAAATAAAAAAGCCTGCCCAGGCATCCACCATATCTGAATGAATATGATTGATTTGAGAAAGTAAACACAAAGTATGTGGATTACCATAAAAGTGCCAAGGAGAGAGCCATGGATGCTTCTCTGACTTCGGGTATGTCTACATTACAGTGCTGTTTCAAATTAACTTAATTTGAAATAGTTAATTCAAATTAAGCTAATTTGAAATAATGCATCCATACGCAAAAACTATTTTGAAGTAGTGCTTTGCTATTTTGAAATAGCATGTCCACACTGTGTGGACCCTGAACCAAAGTTGAGGCTGGCTGGGACCAGTGCTGGCATGGCATCAGGTTAGGACTTAGTATGTGGGGGCTGCTGTCTATGGCTAACTGAGCTCCATGCTTAAAGGGACCCGACCCCCCACCCTGGACAGACAGTTCTCAGGGTTCCCTGCTTGCTTGTATACCTCGATGAGGGACAGCAAAGCAGTACTGTTTTGGAGTGCCCAAACTCGGGACACCACAGCACTCCACCATATGAAGCCAGAGCTGCCCTGGGCACAAAGGTGCGTCTCGTAGGGTTGTTGCCATCAGCCCGGCTGCAGTTGCTGCAGGCTGCCATCCGGGGGGGTCCATCGGGGGCTGTCAGGATCCAGGAGGCCCTGAGGGAGATTCCACCCCTCAGAGCCCTCAGGGCCTTCCCAGTCCTCCCCATCAGGGGCTCGTGCCCCATATCTCCCTTATGTCCTTCCACTTACCCCTCCCTAGCCTCCCTTCCTGATGTCAAATAAAATACATGTATGTTCAAAAATAGAAACTGGGTTTATTGAACAAAACTGGGAGGGGGGATGAACCTCTGGGGAGACTGGGAAAAGGAGGTGGGAGAGGGGAAGAGAGAGGGTGGAAGAGGGAGCTGGCAGGGAGAAGCGAGGGGAAGAAGGGGGAGGTGAAGCTCTGGGAAGCTCTGGGCTCAGGGTTGGGGTCTCGCCAGACCAACTTGACATTAATGCTAACCTGCTCCTGGGTTCTCATGTGGCCTTTGGTGGCCAGGCTGGCAGCTATCCTGCCATATACGGCCACGTTCCTCCTTCTAGTGCAGAGTTCATGGACATTGGGGTATCCCCCCCAAATCTGAAAAAAGTCCATAATCTCCACCCTGGACCAGGAAGGCGCCCGCCTTCTCCAGCCCCTGTCAGGCTCCTGGGAGCTGGCAGACTGCTCCTGGGGAGCGGTGGAGGGCTGGCTGCCAGTGGCTTGCTGGCTCATGTTTTGGGGCCACTGGGTCAGAGGCCCCGGCGGCCACTGCTGGCTCTGGGCTGGCAGGCTTGGAGCTGGCACAGGCACTGTGGCCAGGGCATACCCCTTTAATGTCTCTGGGGCTGGAGGACAGGAGAGTAACTTTTCCTGGTTGTGCTCAGAGTAGCCACCAGGGCTCCCTGGGAAGGGCTGGATGCCCCCTCTTGCAAATTAAGTGTCTACACAGCACTTAATTGGAAATAGCTATTTCGAATTTGGTGTTACTCCTCATAGAATGAGGTTTACGAAATTCGAAATAAGGGCTCCAGTATTTTGAATTTATTTTGAAATAGCGGCTTGCCTGTGTAGATGGTATTAAAGTTAATTTGAAATAACTGCTGTTATTTCAAATTAACTTTGTAGTGTAGACATACTATACTGTATATGGGCACATTTTAAGTCAGTGGATGAAGAGATTAGAACATGCGAGATATCACAACGTCTGCAGGGGAAAGTAAATAAGAGTTTTCAGATTTATTGGCACTGATACTGTAGTTTAACAGTAAGGATCTGCTACTGTTTTGAAACTGATCTGTTTTATAGCTCATAACATTTGGGTAGATAAATAATCTCTCTCTCTCTGTGAACAATCCTGTCTCAGATCCTAGGATCACACACAGGTGGCTATCCCAAACCACAGACTTTTTTACTGGGTTCTCACAGCTTATTTTATCTTGCCATCTTGATCAAAGCTTGTGCCTGTACATCGACCGAAACTGGGAATGACACATATGATCTACAACATGGTTGGGGAAATACCAGTCTGTAGACTGGATCCTGTCTGTCTAGGTTAGCCCTTGATGTGCTCCCACACTCCCACTATATTTACCTGTAACTGTACAGCTATGTGGAGGGATAGCTCAGTGTTTTGAGTATTGGCCTGCTAAACCCAGGCTTCAGAGTTCAATCTTTGAAGGGAGCCTTTTAGGAATCTGGGGCATATCTGTCAGGGATGGTATTGGCATGGCCATGAGGACAGGGGACTGGACTTAGTGACCTCTCAAGGTCCCTTCAGGCTCCATAAGATTGGTATATCTCCAATCACAGCTCCCATTGGAGCTGGGTCACCATTCCCAGCCAGTGAGAGCTGTGATCACCTCTACCTACAGTGGCACAAGTAAATACAGTGGCAATGGCCCAGCAGGCACTAAACCTGAGAATCACCACCAATTTACAGCCCATCCATGAGCTAAAAGGTAGTTGTCCCCTTGGTTGAACTCCTTTCCAATCACTTTTTATTATGTCTTCTAGATTTTTGCTCTGATCTTGCAATAAAAAGTGATTTCAAAATCCCAGCCTCTTCCAGGTGAGGAGTGCTTACGGATGTCAGAAGGCACATTTCTATAATTCAGTACAGTTTCATATTCTTCATTCACCAATATTGGCAGCACAAATTCTTAAGAATACAAGACTTCCTCTTGCTGATTGACAACTTCATTCATCAAAGAAGGAGCTGCATTGGTACAAGGTTACCTACCCCAATGTACCCAGCAGCAAAACCTGCCCAGGTTCACTCCATCAATATGTCCTGGTTTTCTTTCTCTAGGTACCCCTTATGGAGAAAGCAGAAGGAAGAAATCAAACTATCATTAGTGAATTCATCCTCCTAGGATTTGGGGATGGCCCTGAACTGCAGCCCCTTCTCTTCCTGCTGTTTCTGCTGATCTACATTGTGACAATGGCTGGGAATATTCTCATCATTGGGCTAGTTGTGGCTGATCGGCACCTTCACACCCCCATGTACTACTTCGTGGGGAACTTGTCCTTTCTGGATCTCTGTTACACCTCCGCCATCCTGCCCCGGCAGCTGGCCAGTCTCGTGACGGGGGAGAGAGCTGTCTCAGTGAACGGCTGCATTGTGCAGTCGTATTTGTTTGGCAGCATTTCAACTTCAGAATGTCTGCTGCTCACCGCCATGTCTTACGATCGGTATTTAGCCATATGCCAACCCCTCCGTTACACTGCCCTGATGAACCGCAGGGTGTGTGGCATGCTAGAGGCAGGGTCCTGGATAAGTAGTTTTCTGCTGTGCACTATAGTCAATATTTTCTTCTTCCATTTACAATTCTGTGATTCCAAAGAGATTGACCATTTCTTTTGTGATGCTTCATCCATGATAAAGGTGGCCTGTGTGGATACTCAGACTCTCCAACTGGTAACATTTATTATCGCTGCCATAGGGACATTTGTGCCCTTTTTACTGACCCTGATGTCCTACGTTTGTATCATCACCACCATCCTGAGAATCCCTTCCAGCATCGGGAGGTAAAAGGGCTTTTCCACCTGCTCCTCCCACCTCACTGTCATTACAGTTTACTATGGGACCCTGATCGCTGTCTATGTGGTTCCGACAGCCAACACTCCCAAGGTCCTACAGAAAATATTCTCTGTCTTCTACACAGTCCTGAATCCCATGATCAACCCCGTCATCTACTGCCTGAGAAACAAGGAGGTGAATAAGTGCCTGAGAGAAGTTATTCTGAAATTGCTTGCTTTCAGAAATAGGCATAGAGTTGAAAAGGGGGAATTGAAGTCATCACAAAATAGTGATAAAGTGATTCATTGTCTTAGACCCATTTTTTGTCTCCGATAAAAGTATTTTCTTTCTTTCTTTCTTTCTTTCTTTCTTTCTTTCTTTCTTTCTTTCTTTCTTTCTTTCTTTCTTTCTTTCTTTCTTTCTTTCTTTCTTTCTTTCTTTCTTTCTTTCTTTCTTTCTTTCTTTCTTTCTTTCTTTCTTTCTTTCTTTCTTTCTTTCTTTCTTTCATGCATGCATGCATGCATGCATGCATGCATGCATGCATGCACTGGTAAATCAGAGAAAGATATATCAGCTTAGCTTTGCTAGCAGAGGAACTACATTCTTGTATTGTTGGGGTTTTGTTACTTTGAGAGGGAAGCACAACCCCCCATATGGTGCACATCTGAGTTAAAGAAGACAGCACAAAAAGGGGCTAAGGTTGGGATTTCTAGATAGATTTAGATAGGGTTCTAGATCAATACCATCCCTGGGTTCTGGGTCCATCAGCTGCATCTTCCGTGTCCATCTTTGGGCAACACATTGATTCTCCCTCTTTCAGCAGCCTGAGTGTGTGTTTGTGCATCATGGCTGTTCTCCAGTATCTTTGGGTATGTCTACACTACCCCGCTAATTCGAACTAGCGGGGTAATGTAGGCATACCGCACTTGCAAATGAAGCCCGGGATTTGAATTTCACGTGAAATGAGGAGTAACGGTAGTTCAAACTAGGCTTCCTAGTTCGAACTACCTAGTTCGTGCCCCGTGTAGCCGCGCGGCACGGGGTTCGAACCAGCGGGGGTTTAAAAATGGCGGCTCCCCGCTTATGCAAATGAAGCCCGGGAAATTCAAATCTCGGGCTTCATTTGCAAGTGCGGTATGCCTACATTTCCCTCCTAGTTCGAACTAGGAGGGTAGTGTAGACATACCCTTTCATCCTTCCTTCCCTCCCTACACCAAATGCCCCCAGTAAATAAAGATTTACAGTCGCTGTTACCTCTGTGCATGATTTCGTTATTACTGGGTGAGCTCCGAAAGCTGGGCTGAGAAAGGGAACTCTGCCGGGGGATTGTTTCTTCTCTGCAATCTTCTAAGAGGATAGAAGGCTTGATTTAAATCTAACATCTCCTTCCAGCCCAGCTCTTCAGGTGAGCTCCCCTCTCAGACTGGGCCCAGTAGAAGAGAGAGATGGAGGAACTCCGTGGTGTTTATGTCCCGATGCCTGATATCAGGCTGCAGACAGAATTCTTAGCCCCTAAAGCACGTGACTGCAAAAAGCAAGATTCAAGTTGAGTTTAGAGACCTACAGTGCTGGGAGCAGCTGACTAGATTATCAGTGAGAAAGCTGACGCCGCACAGTCAAGATGAAATAACCTGGTTTATAAAAGAAAATGACTTGGTCAGGCATCCACCGTGTCAGAAAGAATATGCCTGCTTGTTTAATCCAGGGCCAGGGTAAAGGAAGGAGAGCTGACAGTGCACATCATATTCTTTATTGTGTTATGATCACAGTGTAGTTGTGATGCATTTTGTGCAAGGTGGATCCTTTATGGCATCACTGGAAAAGTGACAATTTGCTGAACATGATTATCCTGTTTGTTTGCCGCCATGGTTTCTGTAACGGAAGCTGAGAATATCAACTGCGTACCATTGTTGCTAAGGGAAGATGCTTTCAATCTAGGGAGCTGTTTGGTAAGGGCCTATTCACGATCGTAAGCCATTCAGGGAGACAACAGTCCTTATGAGATGCTTCTCTCCCACCTGGCGAGCCTCCTGAGAACACTCCAGAAAGCCGGTGAAGAACGGTTGCTATGGCGCTACAAGGGCGGGTGGCTAGGCCCCGGGTGTCTTCGTGCCATCTTGGGAGAGCTGTATTTTTCCACAAACTGCTCTGGGAACCAAACTGTGAAAGAACAAGTCCCCCACCCTGTGCTAAAGTTATAAAAGGCCGGGAGAGATCTCGTCGGTTCTTCTTCACTCTCCACAGAAGAAGCCTCCTGGAAAAATCTGAGGGACAAAGACCCAGGCTGGGGAAATGCTGGGCCCAGGTCAGAGTGTTTCCTAGCCTGCGATGGCAACTTGATACACCCAAGCAGCGAATCTGCCACAGAGCTGGTATTGTCCATCAGGGTAAGGAACAGCTCACTCATAGTCCAGCCCATGTGTTATGCTTATTTGGTGTTGCTGGGTGTCTGCAGAAGACCTGCTCTGATCTGTTTGCTCACCTTTGTTACCACTTAGCATCACTCTTTAACATAGTCTGGAGTTGAAGATAACCCAGTGTGCCTTTCAGCTTGCTTAGCACATGTGTGCATATCCCTCTCCTCACTGAGCAAGGGGTGAAGTAGGTACCAAATTCATACCCATCGGTGCGGTGACCAGGGAAGCGTGGGACAGCTGTGGGGACCACGCCGGGGAGCAAATGGTTTTTTTCACTGCTTTTCCTTTAGTGTCAATTCATGCCGAGGCTGGCACAGTCAACCTGCCTGTATCTGCAGCTCGGTGAATCCCTACCCGTGGGAATGCTGGCGAAAATGCAGGACAGAGGCTGGGTTGGCAGCTTGTAAGAGCAGCCCAATGTGAGAGGGGGCCCAGAGTGGGAGAGTCAGTAGACCCAATGCTACCTAATTGTAGGTAGAACCCCAGGTGGAACCCACCACAGATGGGTTATGGCAAAGCTTACCAAAGAAGGAGCAGTGAATGGCTCTCAGATTTAGAACATGGTGGCCACACTGGGTCAGACCAACTGTCCACGTAGCATATTACATTCAAAGGCAGTTTGATACCTAATTCCCATTTGTGCTTTAAAACCACCTCCAGTGTCAACACATTGATTCATGCGTCAGACAATGGGGTCTTCACAGCCAGTGTTTGGATTTCCAGGTCTAGAGATCAGACTGACCTGGAGGCTTTAACCAAGAAATTGTTTCAATTGAAGCATTTCATTTTCTTCTTCCGACAAAATGCCACTGACATTGGTTCCCTTTTTTATTATTCTAGCAGATCTACTCATCCAACACTCCATTTAGATCAAAAGTTCCTTCTGCATTAATTTCCACTGAAGTCTGACAGTCCCTTTCTTCTAGTGCTTTGTCTTTGGAGTCAGCCGTTCTGCTATCTCGGTAACAATCCCTTTAGAAATGATTGTTTTCCAGAACTCCCCCTTTGAGGTTCTTAATAACACAGTCCTTGTGCCATTGCTATTCTTTTTTCCACATAAATATTAACTTTTCTCTATGCAATTATTTCAAATTCCCATGGAAACCTATCAAGGGACATGACATCATCTCATCAGAAGAAATGGCCAACAGGGACAGACATTAACTTCTGGAAAAGGGAATTACAAGAAAATATATCAGGAAGAGCTGTAGGAAAAAAAGACTGCTTTCTGACGTAATTGAAAACTATCAATAATAGAAAAGAATGGAAATTGTAGTATGAATATGTAAAGGAAGGGCAAGCATTTGGCAAATCCATCATTAGATCAACTCTGTGTAATATTAAGCGGAACAATTAAATGAAAAAATCAAATTTAGAAAAGAAAAAAGCCTTTTTAGGCATCCACCATCTCTGATTGAATATGATTGAGGTGAGAAAGTAAATACAAAGTAGGTGGATTACCGCAAGATGTGCCTAAGAAAGGGCCATGGATGGTTCTTCGACTAAGAACGTAATAACACCCACACTGGGCCACACCAAAGGTCCATCTAGACCAGAGTCTTGTCTTCCAACAGTTGTCAATGCCAGGTGCCCCAGAGGGAGTGATCAGAAGAGGGAATGACAAAGTCACCCATTCTTTTTCAAGTATTCCCAGCTTGTAGCACACAGAGGCCAGGGACACCATGCCTGCCCATCCTGCCTAACGGCCGTTGATTAATCCAGTCTCCAGGAATTTACCTATCTTCTTGTCTCCTTGTGCATGTGGTTTATGTTTGACCACATGAGTTTGAATTTGTTTTATTATTTGTTTTTATTTGAACTATTTTTTCCCGCCTTTGTAGTTGAAATATGCAAAGCGGCTACACATTTTTAAAAATACAATAAAATATATAGAACTATTTAAATGATGACACCCCAGAGGACATAAAACCTGCTAAAAGCTCAGAAAAATATGAATAAAAATAATGTCTCTTCTCTACATGTGTGTGGGTTTGTTGGATTTCCATTTTTATCAAATACATTTATGTGGCACCCATGTCAATATATTGTTGCCACACGCAGTGTAGGCATAGTTAATATGGGTGCATCTTAAGAAAGTAGAAGAAGAGATTAGAAAGTAGGGTATATCACAACATCTGCAGGGGAAAGTAAAAGAGAGTTTTCAGATATATTGGTACTGATACTTTTAGTTTAACAGCAAAGATCTGCTACTACATTTTAAGAGGTCTGTATTTTACAGCTCATAAAATTTGGGGAAATAAACAATCTCTCTCTCTCTCTCTCTGTGAACAACCCCAGTTTAGATCTTAGGAACACACACAGATGTTATCTGAAACCACAGACTTTGCTGTTCAGTTCTCACTGCTCATTTTATCCTGCTAGCTTGATTCAAACTCACGCTCGTACATTGACCTAAACTGGGAATTACGCTTATGAGCTACAACACGGTTGGGAAAATACCAGTATATGAGCTGGATCCAGTCTGCCTGGTTCAGCATTTGATGGGCTATCATACCGCCATATTTACCTGGACATCCACAGCTATGGGGGAATCACAGCTCCGGTTGGATGCGGGTCCTTGTTCCCAGCCAGTGAGAGCTGTGATCACCTGTACCTGCGGTGGCACAAGTAAATAGAGTGACAACGTCTCACCAGTGGCTAACCCTGGTGAACCACTGCCATTTTACTGCCCACCCATGAGTTACAACGTAGTTGTCCCCTTGGTTGAATGCCTTTCCAAACTTTTTTTATTATGTCTTCGAGATTTATTGCTTTGATGCTGCTATGAGAAGAGATTTCAAAGTCCCAGATGGAAATCCGGGTGTCAGACTGCACATTTCTATAATCAATACAGTTTCATATGCTTCATTCACCTATATCGGCAGCACAACTTCTTAATAATACAAGAAGTAATTCTGCTGATTGACAACTTCATTCACTGAACAGAGAGCTGCATTGGTACAAGGTGACCTACCCTATGCACTGGACAGCACAAGCTGACCGGGTGCACTCGATCAATCTGTCATGGTTTTCTGTCCCTAGGTATCCCTTATGGAGAAAGCAGAAGGAAGAAATCAAACTATCATTAGTGAATTCATCCTCCTAGGATTTGGGGATGGCCCTGAACTGCAGCCACTTCTCTTCCTGCTGTTTCTGCTGATCTACGTTGCAACAATGGGCGGGAACCTTCTCATCATTGGGCTAGTGGTGGCTGATCTGCACCTTCACACCCCCATGTACTTCTTACTGGGGAATTTGTCCTTCCTGGAGATCTGTTACACCTCCGCCATCCTGCCGCGGCTGCTGGCCAGTCTCCTGACGGGGGACAGAGCTGTCTCGGTGAAGGGCTGCATTGTGCAGTCATATTTGTTTGGAATCATTTCAGCTGCAGAATGTCTGCTGCTCACCGCAATGTCCTACGATCGGTACGTAGCCATATGCCAACCCCTCCGCTACGCTGCTCTGATGAACGGCAGGGTGTGTGGCCAGCTAGTGGTGTGGTCCTGGATAAGTAGTTTTCTGCTGTGCACTATAGTCAATATTTTCTTCTTCCATTTACAGTTCTGTGATTCCAAAGAGATTGACCATTTCTTTTGTGATATTTTACCCATGATAAAAGTGGCCTGTGTTGATACTCAGACTGTGCAACTGGTAACATTTATTATCTCTGCCATAGGGACACTTGTTCCTTTTCTTCTGACCCTGACGTCCTACATTTGCATCATCACCACCATCCTGAGAATCCCTTCCAGAACTGGGAGGCAAAAGGCCTTTTCCACCTGCTCCTCCCACCTCACTGTGGTTACAATTTACTATGGGACGTTGATCGCTGTGTATGTGGTTCCAACGGCCAATACTCCTAAGGTCTTACACAAAATACTCTCTGTCTTCTACACAGTCCTGAATCCCATGATCAACCCTGTCATCTACTGCCTGAGAAACAAGGAGGTCCATCAGTCCCTGAGAAAAACTATTCTGAAAGTCATAGCTTTCAGAAATAGGTATAGAAATCAAAAGATCGAATTGAAGTCTATCACAAACTAGGGATGAACTGATACATTTTGTTTGACCCATTTGTGTCTTGGATAAGTGGACTTTCTTTCTTTCTCTCTCTTCTCCCTCCCTCTGTCTATGTCTATGTCTAGACTGCAGGCTTCTTTCGAAAGCATCTTTCGAAAGAGCCTCTTTCGAAAGAGCGCGTCTAGACTCCAGGCGGATCTTTCGATAGAGGAAATCCGCTTTTTCGAAAGAGAGCACCCAGCGAGTCTGGATGCTCTCTTTCGAAGACGGCCTCTTTACATTGTAGAACGCCTTCTTTCGAAAGAGGAACTTTCGAAAGAAGGTGTTCTTCCTCGTGAAACGAGGTTTACCGCCATCGAAAGAAAAGCCGCGTTCTTTCGAAATAATTTCGAAAGAACGCGGCTTGAGTCTGGACGCAGGGGAAGTTTTTTCGGGAAAAGGCTACTTTTCCCGAAAAAAACCCTGAGTCTGGACACGGCCTATGGGTATGTCTACACTACAGAATTTTGTCAGAAAAACAGCCATTTTTCTGACAAAACCTGAGTTACTTCCACACTGCAACTGTGTTTCTCTGAAAGTAAATCGAAAGAACAGAGGGGGCTTTCAGGCATTGGTAATCCTGATTTTAGAAGGAAGAAGCCTTTTTTCCAAAAGAGCTCTTTCAGAAAAAGACAACTGTGGGGAAGAGGGAGTTCTTTTGCCAGAAGTGTAAAGAAGAAAAAGCACAGGTGCCCTGGTGGCTACTCCGTCCATAGGAATCACAGCTTACATACACGATAGAGTCCATTCAGTATGGAAACTATGGCTCTGTCTCGATTACCTAGTTATTTCATAAAAAAGTGGCCTTTTTTTGAGAAAAAAAACTTTCCGCTGCCTCTAGACTGCCACCACGTTTTTCAAAAATAAATCGAAAGAAAGTGGTGGATGTTTCAACAGCGGTAAGCCTCATTTTATGAGCAAGAACTCCTTTTTTCAAAAGAGCTCTTTCAGAAAAGGCGCTCTTGAACGCAAACAGGGCTTTTTCGAAAGAAAGCGTGCCGATTGCCTGGCTCCTATCTTTTGAAAATGTGGCTCGTTTTTTCAAAAACGTTGTGGCCGTCTAGATGACCTCTTTCAAAAGAGAGGCTTGTAGTCTAGACGTGCCCTATCTGTAAAAAAGCAGTTCACTTTATGTGCTTTTGCATTGTGGATGCTCTCTTTTTTGGGGGGTGGGAAAATCGCTTCCAGAGATCTAGGCTACAAGCTTCTTTTGGAATAATCTTGTCCAGAAGATCTCTTCCAGAAAACCTTATCTTGAACCAGTTCAAGGAGGGCATTAGGTGAGCAGTTGTTTCCATGTGCTATTGCCTAAGGATAGCTGAGACACGTGCTGAAACAGACCCCCCTGGACAGCCATTTCCCTGCTTCTGCTGATTGCTCGCCAGCCTCTCCGAGGGACAGCAAAGCTTTAGCAGTGCGTGCTCTGGTTTCCCAGCTTTTGGACACTACAGCACACTCTTTGCCATGGAACTGGAGCTGGCTCTGGGCACACGATGGCCCCGCATGGTCAGGCTGCAGTTTCTGCAGCACTTTGTGCTCCACTGTGAGGGGGAGCGAGGCCCTTGCACCCACACCTCACAGTGGAGAGATGCTTCTGGAGGCTGGACACCAGGACCCAAGCAGAGACCAATTCAGTGCCAGCCTGGGCAGGGCCCACATGGAGATAGAATGCGCCTTCGGGTGCTTGAAGGTGCAATTCAGGTGCCTCCTGACCTTCCTGGACATAGGGAAGCACAGCATCCCTGAGGTGGGCTCGGCCTGCTGGGTTCTCCACAACATTGTGGAGAGCAAGAGGGAGGCCTCGCTACTTGGATGAGGGCCAGAGGCCAGCCAGCAGGGAAGGGCCTTCAAGCAGCTGTACACCGCTGCCATCCGCCAGGTGGGGGTGCGCATCTGGGAGGTCCTGAGGGAGAGTTTCTCTCAAGGACCCCAGGAACTCTCTTCAGGGCCTCCCCAGTCGGGGTCTGTGCCTTATCCTATTGTACCTTTCCCACAAAACCCCTCCCTTCCCCCTTCCCTGTAAACTCAATAAAAACCATGGTTTTGTTTTCAAAACAGAACGTCGTATTTTGTTTTGCAGTACCAGTAACTGGGGAAGAGGGAGGATGAGAACCTGGAGTGGGGGAGGGAGGAGGGAGGCTCAGAGCTGGGGCTGGGAGTGCTGTGTAGTGTGGCTGGGAGTTCCACCTCACATCTGGGGACCTTGGTGACCTCAGCGTTGGTACATAAGAACGGCTGTATTGGGTCAGACCAAAGGTCCATCTAGCCCAGTATCCTGTCTGCTGACAGTGGCCAGCACCAGGTGTCCCAAAGGGGGTGGACCAAAGACAATGATCAAGTGATTTGTCTCCTGCCATCCATCTCCAGCCTCTGACAAACAGATGCCAGAGACACCATTTCTATCCCCTGGCTAATAGCCTTTTATGGACCTGATCTACATGAATTTATTTAGCTTCTCTTTAAACTCTGTTATAGTTCTAGCCTTCACAGCCTCCTCTGGCAAGGAGTTCCACAGGCTGACTATGCACTGTGTGAAGAAGAACTTTCGCTTGTTGATTTTAAACCTGCTTCCCATTAATTTCATTTGGTGTCCTCCAGTCCTTATATTATGGGAACTAATGAATAACTTTTCTTTATTCATCCTCTCCACACCACTCATGATTTCATAGTCCTCTATCATATCTCCCTTCCATCTCCTCTTTTCCAAACTGAAAAGTCCCAGTCTCTTTAGCCTCTCCTCATATGGGACCTGTTGCAAACCCCTGATAATTTTAGTTGCCCTTTTCTGAACCCTTTCCAAAGCCAAAATATCTTTTTTGAGGTGAGGAGACCACATCTGTACACAGTACTCAAGATGTGGGCATACCATAGTTTTATACAGGGGCAGTAAGATATTCTGTGTCTTATTTCCTATCCCTTTCTTACAAGGGCTCATGGCACTATTTCATTGCTGTGTAGAGTTCTGGACGATGGGATCTAGGACCCTGTGATGTGGAAGGGACCCAAACCTTGTGTTGCAGCCCAGACCTGAATGTCTTCCTAGCAATAAAATATCACCTGACCCTTAGTCAGCTGGCTTGGCCCAGGCATGGCTGTTCCTTGCTCTGTCACTCAGACTCTTGGGATAACTAGCTATTGTTCACACTTGGCGTTTCCATATTTTTCCGTCAGTCTTCCCTTTAAAGAAATTGGATTTTCAATAAAATGACCATTTTGTGCGGGTTTCTGAGAAAGATTTCAGATTGTCATGGCAGAGCATAGTCCAGAAAACTGGGGAGATCATCAGGCTCAATGATCAATATCTATGGCTCAATGTCTCGATGGCAGTTGATATAAAACAGGTGCTCTAGAGGTTAGTCCTGGAGCTGATTTTGCTTCAGAGCTTCATTCATGGTCTGGACGAGGGGATGGGTCCTGAGCAAGTTGACAGAGGACACAGAGGTGTGGGGATAGGTTGATACACTGGAGGAGGGGGGACTTTAGACAAATTGGAGGAATAGACCAGAAGAAATCTGACCAGGTTCCACAAGGACAAGTGCAGAGTCCTACAATGAATAGGATGAATCCGGAGCATGGCTACAGTCTGGGGACTGACTGACCAAGAAGCAATTAAGCAAAAAAAGACCTGGGGATTACAGTAGATGAGAAGCTGGATATCAATCGACAGTGTCGCCATGTAGCCAAGAAGGCTACTGGCATATTGGGGTGCATTAAGTGTAGCATTGTCAGCAGATCTTGGGAAGTGGTAATACCCCTCTGGGGAACTGGTGAGGGCACATCTGGTATGCTCCAGTTTGGGGTCCCCCATTACTAATTGGAAAGAGTCCAGCAGGGATCAACAAAAATGATTAGGGGGCTGGAGCACATGACTTATGAGGAGAAGCTGAAGGAACTGTGCTTATTTAGCCTGCAGAAGAGAAAAATGAGAGATGTGATGATAGCCTTCAACTATCTGAAGGGGTGAGTGCCAGGTAGAGGTCACAGAAGACGCCTTGGGATTGTTGGCCAGTGTCCTGATTTTGTCTCAGGTGCCTTCCTGCCTGTTTTGTGCCCCCCACCTCTGTACTTCAGGGCCCAATCTTCTTGTTGCCCGTAGACAAGGCACAGGGTTGAGGATACCATCACCCCGTGGAGCAATGCAGACACTGGACACTTCCGCTCAGGAAGGATACACCTCGAGGGCACAGCACCCAGGAAACCAACCCCTAAAAGGGATCAAAATCCTGAATACATCAGCCTTTCTCCATACACAAGTTTGCACAGTCCAAGTTCACCAGTTTACACTCTTTCACAATGAAAGGGAGAGATGCAGAGGGATTGCTCTCCCCTTGCAGTTTCAAAGCCAGCTGAAACTCCAGGACTGATAGCTTCCCATTGATTACATAGACTTGCCCCCAGAGTGGGAATCTTTTGTTTGGCATCACTTTTCCCATGGAAATTCACCAGGACCAAATGAATTTCAGAAACTGGTGGTCTTGTTACCTGTCTTCATAAGATGAAGCACTGTTCAGACTTAAAGGACAAACAAGGCTGTTTCCTAGTTGTAGAGTTAATCACCGAGCCATTAGGTTTCCAGGGTACTAGGAATGGCTCATTGGCAAGTTTCTAATAAGAAACAGATTGACACGTCATATTTCTAACATCATATGCAGTATAGGATATACAGATTCTGCAAATTTGAACTTGAAAATGTAATGGGTTGCATGAGATATTTGGCCAAAGCATCTTCAAGTTATTTCTATTCATGTTTGTAAGCTGATTTCATAAAGCATGAGGGACCATCACCATCACCCTCGAGATTTGGGGGGGGGGGGGCTAGACAAGTGTAAAGTCCTACACTTGAGACAGAAGTATCCCAAGCATTGTTACAGGTTGGGGACCGAATGGCTAAGTAGCAGTTCTGCAGAAAACGACCTGGGAATTACAGTGGATGAGAAGCTGGATATGAGTCAACAGTGTGCCCTTGTAGCCAAGAAGGCTAATAGTATATTAGGTTGCATTAGGAAGAGCATTGCCAGCAGATATACAGAGGTGACTATTCCCCTTTATTCGGCTCTAGTGAGGCCACATCTGGAGTATTGTGTCAAGTTCTGGGTCCCCCACTACAGAAAGGATGTGGATGCTCTGGAGATGGTCTAGCGGAGGGCTACAAAAATGATGAGGGGGCTGGAGCACTTGACCTACGAGGAGAGGCTGAGGGATTTGGGTTTGTTTAGTCTTCAGAAGAGAAGAGTGAGGGGGGATTTGAGAGCAGCCTTTAACTTTCTGAAGGGAGGTTCCAAAGAGGATGGAGAAAGGCTGTTCTCAGTGGTGACGGATGGCAGAACAAGGAGCAATGGTCTCAAGTTACAGTAGGAGAGGTCTAGTTTGGACATTAGGAAAATCTATTTCACTAGGGCCGTGTCCACACTCAGGGGTTCTTTCGAAAAAAGTAGCCTTTTTTCGAAAGAACTTCCCCTGCGTCCAGACTCAAGCCGCGTTCTTTCGAAATTATTTCGAAAGAACGCAGCTTTTCTTTCGATGGCGGTAAACCTCGTTTCACGAGGAAGAACGCCTTCTTTCGAAAGTTCCTCTATCGAAAGATCCGCCTGCTGTCTAGACGCGATCTTTCGAAAGAGGCTCTTTCGAAAGATGCTTTCGAAAGAGGCTCTTTCGAAAGAAGCCTGCAGTCTAGACACAGCCTAGGAGTGTGGTGAAGCACTGGAATGGATTACCTAGGAAGGTGGTGGAATCTCCATCCCTGGCGATTTTTAAGTCTGTTTGACAGGGCCCTGGCTGGGTTGATTTAGTTGGGATTGGTCCTGCCTAGAGCAGGGGGCTGGACTCGATGACCCCCTGAGGTCTCTTCCAGCCCTATGATTCTATGATTCTAAATACCCACCCAGGCAAGTGCAAAAACAGATGAGTATCCAAGCATCAGCATTATCAAGACAGGTCTGCCAAAAAAAAAAAAAAAAAAAAACCAACGACACAAGACTACTGGCCATCATCTAAAGCCCCAATTTAAACCCCTACAGCCCATTATTATCAATCTACAACCCATCCTGGAAAACGATTCCTCCCTCTCACAGGCCTGTTCTTACAGAAAATCCCCTAACTTGAAAAAAATCTTCCAGTTAATCCTTAGCACATCTCCATCATATTCACCCAGGAACCCAGCCATGCTATCAACTCCGGTGGCAACTCTGCCCACACATCTTCACAAGCAACATCATTCCACGACCTAACCACATAAACCACCACATCAGAAGCGCGTTCAACTGCACATCCACCAAATGTGATTTGGGCCATCAAGTGCCAGCAATGCCCCTCTGCCATGGATATTGGCCGAACTGGACAGTCTCTACGACAAAGGATAAATGGACACTAATCAGATATTCAAAATGGGAACACACAGAAACCTGTAGGGGAACATTTTAACTTGCCCGGGTGCTCACTAATGGATCTAAAGTGACCATACTATTACAAAGCAATTTCAAAAGTCAACTATGGAGAGAAGATGCAGAACTTGTTTTCATTTACCTATAATCAAGGTGTGAAAAGACCTAACCGGGATAGGCCGCTATTAACATAAAAAGCTAAGCCCTGGGTATCAGAGCCCACTCTATTAGTATCATTTAGCCTGGACACTGTAATTGACAATTTATTCCCCTAGTTTTTTCTTTTCTTTCCCTCCCCATCTCCTCTCTTTCTCTGCTATTTACTTGGACCAGGTACTCCATTCATCAGAAGAGGTGCGTTGTTCCCACAAAAGCTCATGATACAAGTTACATTTTTTATTAGTTTCTAAGGTGCTGCAAGACTTTTCATTGTTTTCAAAGATTTTTTCAGTTGCACACTGGGGATGTCAAATTTTGGTTAATCGAATAGTCGATGAACCTCATGAACACGTACCGGTTTGTTGACTATTCTATAGTCTGCGGGGATGGGGCCAGTTACCAATGCACTCCAGCCCCACTCCTGTGATGCCTGCTGCCATCTGTGCTTCTGCCTTTATATCAGAGGCAGCAGTGCGGGGTACCTAAAGAGAGCTGGTCAATAAACAGCTCCCCTCATGAACCAGTTGCCTGTCACCCCACACTGCTGCCTGCCCAGGGGTGGGGTGGGCCTGAGCTCCCGTACCCAGCATGAGCCAGAACTGAGCTGGGCTGCCTGCCCTCCTGGCACCTAATACAATTTAGATGCTGCGGGGGTAGGTCTGAGACCAGGCACAAGGCAGGACTGGCCAGTCTGCTAAAAAATTTACTGGGGGTGGGGGGGGTGCACTTCACATTAACCTATAACCTTTTGCTTATTGGTTAATTGGTTCATCGACTGTACTATTGCATCCCTGTTACACACTAACACGGCAAACCCTCTGAAACATTTAAACCCTCGGCTGTCACTCAAAGGAGTTTATTGAAAGATTTGGGCTCCTCGCCACTAAGTGGCTGAAAACAGGTTGGGCTGTAGCAGTGACCCCAGAATGCAGGTAGCAAAGCCTTTTCATGTATAAGTGTCTTGGTATTAACCACCACTGCCATGAGTGGGTATGCCTCAGTTTCTCCTTTCGCATAGCAGTATAAGCTTCTGTCTTTGCTGCCACACACAGCTCTAAGCCCATGTACAGTTATTAGCTTAGAAGCAGAATCCTCATGTGACACTTTTGCTCCTGTCCCTAGGACGTACACGAGCCTTTTCCAGAAACCAGGCACGTTCCACATTTCCAAGGCGGTCAGCTTCTCCTGCCTTTGCTGCTTCACCCAGCTCTAATCCCATGTGCAGAAGCTTAGAAGCAGAATCCACATGGGACCCTTTTGCCCCCATCCCTAGGATGTACACGAGCCTCTCCCGGAAACCAGGCACATTCCACACTTCCCAGGGGGTCCCATCCACAGACGTTCCGGATCCAGAAGGGATGCAGGAGGAGCCAAAAGGTTCCCATCAAAACAAGGACAGAGCAGTGTCTCCAAAGTGCCATTTCCATATCTTGTCTTCCGGTCAAACCGTTTGTGCATGTGATACGTCTTACCCCTTCCTATGCCTCGTGTGCCCCCATGTGTACTCAGTGCTTGGTAGAGGTATCCTAAGTCACGTCAGCCATTGTTCTTGTTGAATGTTCCAATAGTTTCCCATTAATTTTCCTTTGAACGAAATTGGGTTTTCATTGAAATGCCCATTTTGTGTGGGCTTCTCAAAGAGGTTTCAGACTATCAGCCTGGAACACAGAACACCCCGAAACTATAGCGATAAAAAACAGCCGCCCGGCAACCAACCAACCTGGATCAGGCCTGTGCTGCAAAGTGTTTCGTGTGCAGCCCAAAAGAGATGTGCCCAGCGACCCTCAGGACACACGCGATGGGTTGTGGCTGCAGAAAAACAAAACCATTTTGGCTTTTAGTTTTTCAAGAAAGAGTTAAAACTTGCTGCAAGAAAACCTGCTGAGGCTTCAGACCGGCTGAAAGTCTGTTCTATGGGTGGCTGTGGCGAGGTCCGTACCGTCCTGCCTTACGGCACCCCCCCTTTCTGTGTGTCTCCCCTTAAGTCTCCGGCTCACTCTCGCCATCCCGAGCCGCTGGTCATGCCGACGCCCTCCGCTTGGCCGCTTGCTCCGTCACCAGCCAGCTTCTGGCCCGACCGGGTGGGGCGTTTGCCGTTGGGTTGCTCCGTTCGTCACCTGCATGGCCTTCCGCCGCCGTCAGCTTCGGCGTCCTGGGGAATTGTTGCTCGTGGCTCCTCTCATCCCCCGAGCGCTCTGTCTCCACCTGCGAGGGGTGAGAGCACAGCCAGCCCCTGCTCTCCTCCCCCTGTTTGACTCCTGCAGCCCCTCCTTTGAGCATCCCAGGCGGAGTCCCACCCCCCTATGCTCAGCGTGCAAGTCCGCCCCTCCTGGGTCCTAGCACCTAGCTTTGATCTCCCCTTCCCCACCTGCCGCCCACGTCCCGTGCCCTCCGAGTTGGGCTCCACCCACGGGCCACCGTTCACCCTCAGCGGCCGTATCCAGGCCTCTCCGGCTGCCGGCCCCCGCCGGACAGCTGGGTTGAGTGCGGGGATCGGCTTCCCCGTCACAGTGGCACTGAAACGTGGGGCCTGCAGGGAGTGAGGCCTCCAAAAGGTACGATCTCTGGCAGGGCAGGGCCATGTGGAGTCTGAACTGGGGAGTGATCCAGGCTCTAGGAGAGCTCCATGACAACACGTCACCCAGTGCTCCCCTCTGTCGCCATAGAGACTTGGGCAACCCTTCACATCTCCTGAGTGGTGTGGGCATCCCAACCTACCATGAGGCTGGGAGGCAGCATCAGCCCCAGCTCCCCAACTGAAATTTCCATTTCTCGATCCTACGGCACCTGATGATGAGAGCTGGGGAAACTCCCTCCCTGTGGACCTTGTCACCACAGACCTCGTCCTCCTCCAAATTTGGTGGGATTGGCAAAGGGTCTAACGGAAGTTACATTTGCAACATTAATTAACTTCAGGGAGCCCCTTTGACACACCGAGCCTGCATCTTTTCCTGTCACACTGGACTTCCTGACCCACATGGCCATGCTCAGCACTCAGGAGATGTATGTTCTAGTTCTGCTACTAACAATGAGCCCCTAGTATGCGCTTGACAGATACCTGGGTACCAAACACTTTCTGGAGCAGGCCAAGTGCTGGATTCCTGTGGGCAGCACATCCTGTGTCATGAACAACTGGCTATTCCAAGGGGCACAGGAAACAGAGCAGGGAGTTGGGGTGTGTTTGTGGTAGCCTCATGACAGAGGGTGAATTTGCCACAATCACGGCAAGGGGTGGGAACATAAGGCAGAGGTGGGATATGCAGGTCAGGATAGGGAGTTTTGGCAGATGGGGCTCAGGTTTGGCTGTGTAAGAGTCAGCACGAGGATCTGGGTCTCGGGTGAGAGGCGCAGGCACCAAAGTAGGGAGCTGGGTGTGCGGGAGGTCATGTCATTGGGAGGTGCAGAAACTAGGGCAGGTGTTGGGGGACTCAGAATAATGGCGCAGCCACATCAGCGAGAGAAATGCTAGCAGGGCTGGCGTGTGCCCCCAAACGTTGCCCCTTGGCTCTGGTCCCAACTGGTTGGGGGTGAGGGGAGGAAACTGGAGGCTTCGGGGAGACAGAAAGTCCCAGGTAACTGGAGAAGAAGGTTGGAGGTGAAGACAGAAGACCTCTGTTGGTCACAAGGGCTGGACAGAGAAAAGAAGACCCTTTAAGCCAGAAGGACTTGGGGGGACACTTGGGGTGGCTTGAGGGGTTGAGGGACAGAAGGTCCCTGCCTTTCAGGGAGTGGGGGGGCTGGCCAGTGAGAAAAATCCCTATAGGCTGGGACCCCACATCTGAGTCCTTTCTCACACCCCACCCCTCACTCTCGCACATCCCGTGTCCTCATCCTGGTCTCCTTCCCCCCACACATGGAGGAGACTGAGAGGGGACATGATAGTGGTTTTGAAGTAGCCAAAAGGGTGTTATAAGGAGGAGGGGGAAAACTTTTTCTCCTTGATTTCTGAGGACAGGACAAGAAGCAATGAGCTTCAAATGCAGCAAAGGAAGTTTTGGTTGGACATTCGGAAAACCTGTGAGATTGATTGAGCAGGGGATTGGACTTGATGACCTCTCAAGACTCCTTCCAGTTCTAGTGTGCTAGTTTTGGGGTGTTGTGTGCTCCAGGCTGACAGTCTGAAACCTCTTTGAGAAGCCCACACAAAACCTAGTCTATGATTCTATATAGTAGAATGACACATGCACTGAAATAGGAAAGACCGTTTCAGCAGATTGTAACACTAGGCCTCCGAGGCACCAGGAATGGCTCATGAGAAGATTGACAATGATATGCAGATGGACACGTCACTTTTCTAACTTCATACACAAGAATGACGCGTACCCCATGCTACATCCCATCCAGCCTCCTGGAACATGCCATAGGTCAGGGGCGTGAGGCACTTGGCCCAAATCGTCTCCCCGTCGTTGCTAGTCACATTCGCAAACTGATTTTCATAAAGCGTGAGGGGCCATCACAGCTCCCTCCGGAGATCTTTGCGAAAGGGTTGGCCAGTGGCCAGTGCAGAGACCATGCAGTCAAACATTCCCTGAGGCGTAGGGTTCACAATCAAGCAGTGTTCCCAAACTCTGAGCTGTCCTACCAAGGAGTTTTTCTGCAGACCTGGACTCCTGTCCCCTGGGCTGTTACACTGACCCCAGAGTGCACATAGCAATTACTTTTAATGTATAATTGTCTTGGTATTAATGACCATTGCCATGAGCTGGCGTGCCTCAGTTCCCTCTTTCACACAGCAGTATAAGGTTCTTCTGCCTTTGCTGCTACACCCAGCTCTAATCCCATGTGCAGAAGCTTACAAGCTGAATCCTCATGACCCTAGGGTGTCCAGAAACCATGCACGTTCCACACTTCCCAGGGGGTACCATCCACAGGAGTGTCTTTGTGCGGATCCAGAATGGTTGGAGGGAAAAGCCATAAGATTCCCAACCAACCAAGGACACAGCAGTGTCACCAACGTGTAGCTTCTATACCTTGCCCTCTGGTCAAACCATTTGTGCTGTGCCGTACGTCTTATTCCCCTGCCATCCCTTGCTTACCCTCGGGTGTACTTCAGTCCCGTCAGTGGAACATCCCGCATTGAATGCTCCTTTTCTGTGTTGAGCATTGCTCACCTCTTTCCTCATGTCTTCTATCACCCTGAATAGTCACACTTGCTGCCTCCCGGGCGTTGCTGTCTTCCTGTCTCAAGAGACACTGTTTGATTTGTGAGGTGCTGCCAGTTCCATCTGTGACTCTGGTATGTATTGGATGAGTGCGACTCCCATTGATCCCCCAGATTTGACTCCCAACATATTAATAGAGTCATCCCTCACCAGGTGTCCAGTCTCCCTGCTACTCCATGAAACCTGAGTGAGAGTGTGACGAAGCGTTGGGGTTTTCCCGTCTCCTGCACCCCCGTAATGGCACAGACAGACTCCACCAGCCAGTAGAATAGAGGGTGTTTATTGCTTCTCCAGGATACAGCACAGCATAGATGTAATCTGGTTACAGGGCAGGCCTAGGATGCGTCAGCCCCACCTTGAGATGGGGGAGACTGGGCCCCTAAATTCCAGCCCCTTTCCCTAAGCTGTCTCCTCCATGCTGCCAGACCGAAACTAACCAACTCACTGCCAGCCCTGCCCCCAGCCAGGGCTCCACTCCCCTTCTTCCCATTGTTCCACTCCTTGGAGATAACTGGTCAGGCAGGTTTGGAGCCCCCTTTGCATAATGACTCATCCCCTGTCCTGCTGGGCCATGCTGCAGCCAGCAGCCAGTGGAGGTCACTTACCACCCACTGCCCAGCATAGCAACCAGCAAGGTACCCCCCACTACGTCACAGAGCTGGGCAGCTGGGATCATAGACACAGCCCCAGCCCCTATCTCCCTGCCTCTCCTGCCAAAAATGGAGAAACACTCTCACTCCCCCTGCTCCTGTCCACCTGCCTCCTGTCTAGCTGTGGGCATCCAGCTCCCAGTCACAGGAGACTGGTACCTGGGAGACCCTGCTGCCAACTTTTCTTCTTCCCTGTGCTAGCCCAGCCCACGTGTGGGCATTCGCACCATGACTGTTCACCAGGGTTAGCTCCAGCTGCTAAATTTACCTGCAGAGACACAGGTACCAGCGAGCATAGCTCCCATTTGCTGTGGGTCCCCATTCTTGGCCAATGGGAGTGGCGGGAAACAGTACAAACAAGAACACTGCTTCCCACAGCTCCCATTGGCCAAGAATGGTGATCCATGGCCAATGGGAGCTGTGATCACCGGTACCTGTCACCAAGACGGTAAATACAGCGGGAGAGCCTGCTAGAAATTAACCCTGGGAAACCAGATCCGGTCTGGGGACTGGTATTCACCCGCCCGTGGTCCCACAAATATGGAGCATGAACTAACAGAGCAGAAGACTTAGTGTAGAGAGATTTTATTATTTAGTTCAGGTTTTTCTCACATTTTGGTGGTAAAATGTTCATGCATAGACTGCATTTCTGCCTAGGAGGAAGGAGGCCCATTGGCAGCAATGTAGACTGAGACTGGCAAAGTTACCGGTAGCTTTTGGGTGCTCGTGTCCTGTCCTTGTGGGTCTGGTGAGGCCACATCAGAAGTATTGTGTCCAGTTCTAGGCCCCCCATTGCAGAAAGGGGGTGGACACATACTGGAGAGGGCCCAGCACAGGGCAATGAAAAGGATGAGGGAGCTGGAGCGCATGACCTATGAGGAGAGGCTGAGGGATTTGGGTTTGTTTAGTCTGCAGAAGAGAAGAACGAGGGCGGATTCGGTAGCAGTCTTCAACTGCCTGAAGGAGGGTTCGAAAGAGGATGGAGAGAGGCTGTTCTCAGTGGTGGCAGGTGGCAGAATGAGGAGCAATAGTCTCAAGTTACAGTGGGGGAGGGTTAGGTTGGAATATTAGGAAAAACTATTTCCCTAGGAAGGTGGGGAAGCACTGGGCTGGGTTCCCTAGGGAGGGGGTGGAATCTCCAGCCCTAGAGTTTAAGTCCCAGGCTTGACCAAGCCCTGGCTGGAATGGTTTAGTCTGGTTTGGTTCTGCTTTGGGCAGGGGGCTGGACTCGATGCCTCCTGAGGTCTCTCCCAGCCCTGGGATTCTGTGATTCTATTAGGGTATGTCGGCAGAAGGATGTAAATTAGACATCTCGAAAGTGCAAATGAAGTGGGGATTTAAATATTCCGCGCTTCATTTGCATAATGGCATATGCTGCTTTTTTTTCGAAACATGGCTTTAAAAAAAAACCGGTAGTTTAGATGAGGCATTTTTGACAGAAATGTCCTGTTTTGAAAGATCCTGTACTCTTCTTGTTCATGTGCAGATGAGTGACGTGGAGCGTGTCACTAAAATGCACGGCTGATATGAAAGATAAAAGCTGAGAAAATAGGAGAAAAGCACAAAGCAAGAAAACGAGAAAGAAACAAGGTGATGTAAGGTCATTTAGAGCTTAACCTTGTGTCAAGGTCTCACTGAAATATTCCAGTTTATCTCTATTTTACTATATGTCAAAATCTGAAGTTTCACACTCCATGTCGGTGTCTCAAAGCAACCAGTTTCAGAAGAGCTTTTCTCAGGGATTGATTCACCTCCTTGTTTCTCAGGCTGTAGAGGACGGGGTTGAGCAAGGGGATCAGGATTGCGAACCAGACAGACATTATTTTGTGGAGGATCACGGGAGGATTGAACAGTGTAACGACATAGACTGTCATTACGCTCACATAGTAAACTGCAACCACGATGAGGTGGGAGGAGCAGGTGGAAAAGGCCTTTTGCCTCCCAGTGCTAGAAGGGATTCTCAGGATGTTGGCGATGATACAAATGTAGGACACCAGGGTCAGTAGAAAGACCCCAATCGTCAATAGGAGAGACAAAACCAATGGGAGCAGTTCCAGAGTCTGGGTAACACCACAGAACGGACCTTTAACGGTTGCAAAATCACAAAAGAAATGGTCAATTTCGTTGGGCCCACAATATCTTAAATTCACCCTGATAATTTGTAGCATGATGCTATAGGAAATGCCAAATATCCAGGCCCAGGCCACCATGTGGCAACACACCCTGCCGTTCATCAGAGCAGCGTAACGGAGGGGATGGCAGATGGCTAGATACCGATCAATACACATGGCCGTGAGCAGCCCGCATTCTGCATTGGAGAGGATAGTATAGACATCAAATTGCACAAGGCAGTTCTGCAGAGAAATGGTTCTGTCCCCAGTCGCAAGACTGCCAATCAACCTGGGCAGGGTGGTAGAGATGTAGCAGATCTCCACAGTGGACAAGTTGGCTACAAAGTAGTACATGGGGGTGTGAAGGTTCAGATCAGCCACCACTAGCACAATGATGAGGAGATTTCCAGTCATAGCTACAATGTAGATCAGTAGAAACACCAGGAAGAGGAGGGGCTGCAGTTCAGGGCCGATCTCAAACCCTACGAGGATCAGTTCCACGATGAGCGTTCGGTTTCTTCCTTCTGCTTTTTCCATAATACATATCTAGAAACAGAAAAATATCAAATATTTAGGGAGCACCTGCAGACAAGCTGTGCTGTCCGCTCCACGGCTAGAAACCTGGGATCACCATGTCTCTCCACATGGAAAATGAAGTTGTCTATGAGCGTAGGAAGACCCATTTCATTAAGGGTACATCTAGACTACAGGCTTCTGTCGACAAAGAGCGTCTAGACTACATCCAGTTCTGTCGACAAAGCAAGCTGCTTTGTCGATATGGCAGTGTAGACGCAAAGGACAGTTTACATGCAATAACGCCTTCTGTCAACAGAACTCTGTCGACAGAAGGCGTTATTCCTCGTAAAATGAGGTTTACCAGCATCGACAAAACTGCTGAGTTCTGTCGACGTTATGTCGACAGAACTCATCGGTAGGGTAGACGCAGGTTTAGTTTTGTCGACAAAAGTCCACTTTTGTCGACAAAACCCTGTAGTCTAGACACACCCTAAGAGATTGAGCTTTCCATAGAGGAGAAGCAAGTGCATGCAACATTAGTGAGGTACAGCATCATCTCAGCAAGATGCCTTGCACCATCTTGATCATTAAAGAGTTTTGGGCTGGGATTTTGAAATACCTTCATCACCTCAGTGTCGTTACATCCAGTGTCGAGGAGACGAGAAAAGTCAGTGGATTGGAAAGGAAGGATATTTAAAATTCAAACAGGGATAGATCTGCCCTGCAGCTGGGAGGTGTCATTCCCAGCTGGGGTAACGTGCCCCAGCCTTGATCAAGTTAGCAGCATAAAATTAGCAGTGAGAACCCGGCAGCACGAGCAGAGGTTTGGGACACACTGCTGTGTGCGTACATTGGATCTCAG
Source organism: Pelodiscus sinensis (assembly GCF_052426305.1). NCBI lineage: Eukaryota > Metazoa > Chordata > Testudines > Trionychidae > Pelodiscus > Pelodiscus sinensis. The sequence goes on along the minus strand of NC_143081.1, from coordinate 12,134,854 downwards.
ACAGGATTGGGCTGGGGGCATCCGGTCTGTGCTTCTGCAGCTACAGTGTTATTGTTAGCACCGGAGCTCAATCAAAGATTGTGTTATAAGAGAAAAACCAAAACACCAGGGTTCAATATGAAGGTCTAGCAAGTATCCGGTATTGCAGAAGATACAAAGAAAAAAAATCTCACCTTTTCAACGATGCAGCTGGGAAACAGAAAAGGTCACAGAAAGGACCCCACCCTAAATGCCCTCCCCAAGTGGGCTGTTATTTGATCTGAGATACTCCAGGATTAATTGCATCAGGTTTACGGGAAGGAATAGAGTCAGGATGGAGAGCTGCTTTATAAGAGGAAAAAATTAAATGCTCCCAATTTGAAAAATTTCAAAGATTCTTGACTCAAGCTCCCAGATCAGTCTCACCTCTAGGCCTGGCACTCCAAACACAGGCCATGCGAGGAAATATTCTGTCACCTTATTGACATCGGCTGTGAGTTTTAAGAGAAACTAAGGGATGTAGACGCCAGCCAACTACAGGCGACCCCCGCACGTACAACCTAATTGGTTCCTGGAGAACTGTCGTAAGTCGAACCCTTATTTCCCATAGGCAGCTCCGTTCCTAGAAATACATTTCATACCCTAAAAATACCAAAATTGACTATGAAAATGGAGGAAAACTAAATTTAATAGTTCAAATAATGCACAGAAATAACTAAAAAGTGAAGGCCTATGTGGTGCAGACGTGCACAGTTCAGGCAGCAGCTGTAGACTGGCGAGTCTGACTGACTCTGGACGTTTCCTGTTTTGGGATGATGCATGGCGTCTACGTCGTACACCATCATAAATGTGAACTGTACACATAAGTTGGAGGATTTTAGGAGCTATCTCGCATGAAAAAATGGTTGTAAATGCAGAGGGTTGTAAGTTGAGGGTTGCCTACGTCAGTGTGAAAGAGAGTTGGGCACCTGATGGTCTATTGTGCACCCATAGTTCAGGTCTTTGTTAAAACAGCAAGGGTCTTCTTCAAGGGAGGTTGTGTTCCCGCAAAGCTCCACACACTGGGTCATTCAGTGTCTTACATGAATACAGACATTTTGGATAGCTTACAAACACAGTCTCCAAAAACACACGCATGCACAGAGTCTCTTTTACACTCACTTCCCAACACAGAATTGTGATGTTCTTATAATTTCCGAAAGGCCCATCTATTCTCTGTAATTCGATTCTTCCAAAGTGTTCTTATAGTGGTTCTGTAACTGGTCTGTGCAATTCTTCATTTGGTCTCTCTCACATACTTCCATTTACCTCTTTAAGAGTGAATGCTAAAAAGCCTGGCATGTCCTGGATGGAGAAATGATCACTATAGCAAATTTTTAAAATCAATATTATTTTCTGCAGTGGGGGCTCCAACCAGCTGTGCACAGATGTAGGTTATGTATAATACTTCACATTCTGAAATTTATTCTGCACTTGGATTAAAAAAATACCGGGACATCAGTTCAAGAGACAGGGCTTCGCATGTAGGACGGGAAAGGTGGTGGTGTATAGCTGTCTTGTGAAACACAACTTCCCTCTGCTACTGGGCATTCTGGGACTGGGAGGGGAGACACAGATCCTAGCACATATCCTGTAAAGGAACACACACACGCACACGCACACACACAAGCAGGATGCTGTTAAGGAAAGTGCAGTTTGGCCTTCCTTTTGAATCTATGCACAGAATACGTGGCAGGGGGCTACGGATGGGAAGGTGACTCGTGGGAAAGGATGGGTCTGACGATGTGCATAAGGCAGCCCATCAGATACCAGGCTCTCTTTACTTATGTTGCACAGTTGCTTGGAGAGAGATGAATTGTATAAAGAATCACTTCCCCCAGTTTGTAAATAGAGTCTAGAGCTCACACACCCAACACCAGTGACATTTTGGCCTAAAATCCAGCAATAACACAGCACAAGAGGAAGGGGAAGGAGCGAAAGGGGATGAATCAGTTGATCAGGAGATGAATCTGTTCCAAGAATTCCCTCAGAAGCCCCTGATGTCGGCCAGTGCTGGGAGACAGAGACCTGGAGCAGATGGACCTTTGCACTGTCCCTGCTTGGCCGTTCTCATGTTCTAAATCCAAGAGCCGCCCATTGCTCTGTCCTGGGCAGGTTTTCCTACAGCTCGTCTGGGCTGGGGTGGCCCCCAAGGTTCCACCTGGAGCTGGGGATCCCCTGAGCCTCTGAGCCCCCAGCCTGGGATCCTGCTCGCGCTGTGCTGCTGTGGCCGGCTGCAGACCACACCCCACTCCTGCACTTCCTCGTGCACACAAACACTAGGGATACAACCCTCTGCAGGGTCAGGCAGGGCTCCCTGACTGGACACTGCTGAGTAAAGCTAAAGTCGAGGTAACCACCGGCAGCCCAGGGTACCACCACCAGAGCCAGGTTGAACCACCAACAGGGAGAAATTTGTTATCCTGCTCACACCCCCCAGCGTGGAGAGGAAAATGCCCACGAGGGGAGAACTTTTCCCCACACATTTCACTTTAAGGCTCACAGGTATGGTAACATTACACACAAGTTAATTAACTGCAAACAGTAGTAGCTATCAGGGACAGCAACGCAGATTATCAGCAGCTAACCAAACACAAACTCTGCAGAACACACGGGGCAGAGTCAGGAGGAAGAAGCAGATTCTCACCCGGAGGGATGGGACCGACCGTCTGGCAGCTTCTCAAGGCCCAAGTTGCATTTGCTTTCCAGGTTGGAGTTCTTGGGTTTGCAAACACCAGGTAAGACGCCTTCAGCCTGGGTCCAGCCCTTCCCCCAGGTCAGTCTGTCTTCCTCAGCTCCTTCCGGGTGTCTTCTGATTTCACTGCTGATTTGCCCCTGCTTATATAGCTCTGGCAAAGGGGGGATCCTTTGTGTCAAAACTGCTCCCTGGACCAGGCTGTGGAAAAACAACATGGGATGAGGGACCCAGAGTCATGGGGCCTGATCCCCTGACTTCGTAGAATCACAACAACAGGTAATTTTGAATTGTCTCTCTGGAGCAGTCTCAGGAAGGCTCCGTCTGTGGGATTTGGGCTTCTCCTGAGGCCTGTTGTTCTCCCTAATGTCTCATTACAGGGCCCAGACATCTCTCTGCACTGAAAGCCCCTTCCGCAGTGTGGGTACCGCTGTGTAAATACACTGGGAGTAAAGATACATGCGCCTTACCAATAACAAGAGACACAAAAAGAAGGAAGGAACACAAACCAAATGAATCACAGTCAGCAAAGTGTAACATTTCCAATGGCACCTTAAACATACGCGGTGCTAGCATGTTCTCACAATACTAGTTTGGGGTGTTCCATGGCTAACTGGGGAGCGTACCAGTAAGAAGGAATCTTACGGGTACACTTATTAATTGGTTTGCTCTCTGCTGTGAAGTTCAGTGGTGATTGGCTGGGCTGGTACAGGGCCGGCCGGGTGTCAGGAACTCACAGCTGCAGGGGCAGGGGAGGTGGGGCTGACTGTTTTAAGCATTTGTGTTACCTCAGAATCAATCATCATGACATCTCATTGAGGAGGTGAAGTTGCCATGGGATTAGCTCAGCCCTGGGAGCTGCAGAAATCCCTAGGCTACATTGGCAGCTTTTACTCCTGCAGTTGAAAGACAAGACACCTTGGGGTGAAATCCAAACCTGCCTAAAGCTAGTTCTCCTGGGCTCTTCTTCCAGGGCTGGAAGAGATCTAAGGAGTCGTAGAGTCCAGCCCCAACTCAATCATCCCATCCAGGGCTTTGTCAAAACCTCTAGGGATGGAGATTCCACCCCCTCCCTAGGGAATCCATCCCAGTGCTTCCCCACCCTCCTAAGGAAATAGGATATTTTCCTAATCTTCAACCAAACCTCCCCCACTGCAACTTGAGACCATTGCTCCTTGTTCTACCATCTGCCCCACTGAGAACAGCCTCTCTCCAGACTCTTTGGCACTCCCTTTAAGAAAGCTGATGGCTGCTATCAAATTCCCCCTCACTCTTCTCTTCTCTTCTCTTCTCTTCTCTTCTCTTCTCTTCTCCAGACTCAAATCCCTCAGCTTCCTCTCATAAGTCATATGTTCCAGCCCCCAAATCAGTTTGGTTGCCCTCCGCTGGACCCTTTAGCGTGAGCCTACATCCTTTTTTTGTGGGGGACTGAGAATTGGATGCAAATCTTTAGATGTGGCCTCACCAGTGCCGAATAAAGGGGAATAATCAGTTCTCTAGATCGGCTGGCAATGCTCCTCATAATGCACCCCGTGACGGAGCCAGGTCTGGGCACTGCTGGGGGCGTCCGCCCAGGGGGAGTTGCTCAAGACCAGGGCTCCTTACAGCCCTTGACTGGAGACCTTTCCTAAATAGGCCACAAACTAGTCACACCGATCACTTCAGCTGCCAATCCAGCCAGCAGGAAGTCTCACGTGCAAAATCACTCAACTGCCCCAGCTTTCCATGTGCCACAATCGGCCCCAAGCCTACACACAGGTGAGGGGTTATACAGCCCGATCTCACCTGCCCCGAATGGGTCCTCCCGGTCTCAGAGAATCAGCTACACATCCCTGGTGAATTTATACTTTAGATCTTACCCACAAAAGCATGCTGGGACCACAAGATCAGCTGGCCTGGGCCAGGCATGGCCTTTTCTTGCTCTGTTTAGATATCCAAAGTGATTTCAGGGCTTATTGCCAAGGAGGTTTGAGTGAGACTGGCACTCCTAAGTCAGTCAGACATTGTGGAAGCCAGCTCTTGTTCACACGGGGGTTTTCCATATTTCCCAAAAAGGTTTCCGATTGTCATGGTGGAGCAGAGTCCAGGGTAGTCCAAAAAGCCGGCTAGACCATCAGGCTCAATGAGGAGTATCAATGGTTCAATGTGTTGTTGGCAGCTGATATCAAGCGGATGTTCCAGGGGTTGAACCTGGGGCCGGTTTTGTTCAACAACTTCGTTCATGGTCTTCATGAGAGGGTGGTTTGCTGAGCTGTGGAGAGAGTTTGATACACTGGAGGAGAGGGAGACTTTATAGCAATTGGAGGATTCGACAAGAAGAAATCTGATGAGGTTCCATGAGGACAAGTGCAGAGTCTTACACTGAATACGGATTAATCCAGCGCATGGCTGCAGTCAACAGACCGACTGACTAGGCAGCGATTTGTCCGAAAAGGATCTGGGGATTACTGTGGATGTGAAGCTGGATATGAGTCAACAGGGTGCCCTTGTAGCCAAGAAAACAACTGACATATTGGGCTGCATTAAGTGTAGCATTGCCAGTAGATCTTAGAAAATGCTTATGCCCCTTTATTTGGCACTGGTGGGGCCACAGCTGGAGTATTGTGTCCGGTTTTGGGTCCCCCATTACAGAGAGGAAATGGTCAAACTGGAAAGAATCCAGCAGGGAGCAAAAAAAACTGGTGAGAGGGCTGGAGCATTTGACGTACGAGGAGAGGCTGAGGGAATAGGGATAATTCAGACTGCAGAAGAGAAAAATGAGAGGAGATGAGATAGCAGCCTTCACCTCTCTGAAAGGGGGGAGGGTGTCTGGCAGAGCTCACAGAAGACACCTTGGGATGCCGGCCACTATCCTGATCTTGTTCTAGGTGCCTTCCTGCCTGTTTTATGCCCCCCCACCCATCATCCTGTCCTGAAAGGCCCAGTCTTCTTGTCTCCCTGACACAAGGCCCAGGGTTGGGGATACCATCACTTTCACTTGGTGGAGCAAACAGACACTGGACCACTTTAGCACAGGGAGGACAACACCTGGAAATCAACCCCCAGAAGTGATCAAAAACCCAGATAAATCCACCTTTCTCTGTGTACAAATGTACCCAGTCCAGAGTCACCCGTTTATTCTCTTTCACAATGAAACAGAGAGAGATGCACAGTGGTTGCCCCCCCAAGGCAGTTTCAAAGCCAGCTGAAGATCTAGGGCTGATGGCTTCTCATTCATTAAATAGACTTGACCCCAGTGTGGGAATCTTTTGTTTGCCTGACTTTTCCCATGGAAATTCACCAGCTCCAAATGGATTTCAGGAACTGGTAGTCTGGTCATCTGACTTAGTGAGACCAAGCAGTGCTGCAAAACGTTCTTTTGTTTTCAGTTACAGACTAACATGGCTAGCCCTCTGAAACATTTCAACCCGGGGCTCTTATTCAGAGGAGTTTGTTGAAAGATTTGGTCTTCTGTCCCCCAGCGTGTGGTGTATAGCAGTCACCACAGAATGGACATAGCAATGCCTTACGGTGTACGTCTAGACTACATGGCTCCATTGATGGAACCATGTAAACTAGTTTACCCCGGCATAGGCAAAGAAGAGGGGATTTAAATAATCCCCCGCGTCCTTAAAATAATCATGGCCGCCGCACTGTGCTGACGATCAGCTGATCCAGCACAGCACGGTATTCTAAACGGGGATCAGTCGGCTGGGGAAGCCTTTACTGACCGATCCTGTAAGCCTTGTGTCACCAAACTGCAGTTTCCATACCCTTGGAGGATTTCGCCAGGAAGATGTTTCCAATGGAAAAGTGCCTCCTTCCCCATGCTGGGACATTCCCCACCTCTTCCCTCCTGACCAGTATCAGCATAACTATTCGAACTTGCAGCCTCCTGGGGTTTGCTGACGTCCTGTCTCACAGAGGTGGTGTTGGGTTTGTCAGGAGCTGCCAGTACCGTGTGTGACACTGGTGGGTAATGGATCAGTGGGGCGCCCATTGATCCCTCAGCTTTGGCTGCCAAGAAGCTAATAGCAGAGTCACTCCCACCAGGCGTCCAGATTCACGGATGCTCTGTGAAACCTCAATGAGAGCTGGGCTTTTGGGGTTCAGATACAGCCCAGCCCCCATCTCCCCGCCTTCTGCCAAAAATGGAGCAACCCTCTTGGCCCCCCTGCCCAGGGGCACCTGCTTCCTGTCCAGCTGTGGGCACCCAGCTCCCAGCCATGGCAGACTGGTATCTAGGAAACCCTGCTGCCACATTTTCTCTTTTTTCTTTTCACTAGCTCAGCGCAGGTGTGGGCAATCGCACTGTGGTCATGTGATCAGTGTGATCTGTGGCAAATGGGAGCTGTGATTGCTGAGATCTGTCACCAAGCCGGTAAATACAGAGGGGGAGGCTTCCCAAGAGCTAACCCTGGCAGACCAGATCAGGCCCACGAACCCATATTTACCCGCCTCTGGGCCCACAATACAGAGGATGAACAAACACAGCAGGAGTCTTGGTGTAGGGAGATTTCATTCCTTAGTCCACTTTTTTCTCACACTTTGGTGGTAAACGTGTTCACGCATTGATTGCATTTTGGCCTGGGAGGCCCATGGGTAGTTCCGTAGGCTGAGACTGTAAAAATGGCCTTTTCCTTTTGGGTGCTCCTGTTCTCTTGTGGTGGCACTGGTGATGCAACATCTGACTATCTCATCTAATTCTGTGTCCCCCTCTGCAGAAAGAGTGTGGACGCATTGGAGAGTGCAGAGCAACGAACATGATTCGGAGGCTGGCGCACATGACAAGAGGAGAGGCTGAGGGATTTCAGATTATTCAGTCTGCAGGAGAGAAAAGCGAGGGGGGATTTGAGAGCAGCCTTCAACTACCTGAAGGGGGGTTGCAAAGAGGATGGAGAGAGGCTGTTCTCAATAGCAACAGATGACAGAACTATCAACCATGGGCTCAAGTTGCAGTGGAGGAGGTCTAGGTTGGATATTAGAGGAAGGTGATGAAGCACTGGGCTGGGTTCCCTAGGGAGGGGGTGGAATCTCCATCCCTAGAGGTGTTTAAGTCCCGGCTTGACAAAGCCCTGGCTGGGATGATTGAGTTGGGGTTGTTCCTGCTTTGGGAGGGGGGCTGGACTCCATGGCCGTGTCCAGACTCAGGGGTTTTTTCGGGAAAAGTAGGCTTTTCCCGAAAAAACTTCCCCCGCGTCCAGACTCAAGCCACGTTCTTTTGAAATTATTTCGAAAGAACGCGGCTTTTCTTTCGATGGCGGTAAACCTTGTTTCACGAGGAAGAACGCCTTCTTTCGAAAGTTCCTCTTTCGAAAGAAGGTGTTCTTCAATGTAAATAGGGCTTCCTCGAAAGAGAGCATCCAGACTCGCTGGGTGCTCTCTTTCGAAAAAGCGGATTGCTCTTTCGAAAGATCCGCCTGCAGTCTAGACGCGATCTTTCGAAAGAGGCTCTTTCGAAAGATGCTTTCGAAAGAGGCTCTTTCGAAAGAAGCCTGCAGTCTAGACATAGCCCATGACTCCTGAGGTCTCTGCTGGCCCTGAGATTCTGTGATTCTATGATTCCTTTTAATTCATTCATTGCTTTTTATTTTGATAGTGACAGAGGTCAGATCTTAGAAGAATGGAGAGTGTTGGCAAACGCCTTCTGTTTCCATTTGATCTCTCTGTACCAATATCCATAGGGCTGTAAGTATCGGAGGAGACAGGGGTGCCTGGCCCCTGAAAAGTGTACAGATAGATAGGAAATGCTACTCGGAGGAACACTGAGGGTGTGTCTAAACTACATGGCTCCGTTGACGGAGCCATGTAGATGAGGCTGATTGGCAGAGGGAAATGAAGCCATGATTTAAATAATTGCGCCTTCATTTAAATTTAAATGGCTGCTGCGATCTGCCAACCAGTTGATGATCAGCTGTTTGTTGGCAGATCGGGGCAGTCTGGACGCTCCTCCGTCAACATGAAAGCCCTTTGTCGACCTCCCCCTTATGCCTCGTGGGATGAAGTTTATTGGGGAGGTCGACAAGGGCTTTCTTGTCGACAGGGGAGCGTCCAGACTGCCCCTATCTGCCGACAAACAGCTGATCATCAGCTGGTCGGCAAAGCGCAGCAGCCATTTAAATTTAAACGAAGCCACAATTATTTAAATCGTGGCTTCATTTCCCTCTGCTGATCAGCCTCATCTATATGGCTCCATTGGCGGAGCCATGTAGTTTAGACACACCCTTAGACTCCTAACCCTCCACAGAATTTCATTTCATTTCCATCTGAAGACGTGTTCTTTGTTCACTCACCATCGCAGCAAAATATTTCCCCTAATTTTCATGCTGTACCTGACAACAGAAGAGCCTAGTGAATGGGATGGAAATATGGTACGATTCTGTAGGTGGGGAAGAGATCTGGGGTCACTCAGAAGTTGTTACGGTCCCTGCAGAATCTGGGCACTTGTACCCCTGTACGAATCAGTGAAGTGGAGCGTGGCACTAAAACACCAGGGCTGTGTCTAGATTGGCATGATTTTCTGGAAATGCTTTTAATGGAAAAGTTTTCCGTTAAAAGCATTTTTGGAATAGAATGTCTAGATTGGCACGGATGGTTTTCCGCAAAAGCACTTTTTGTGGAAAAGCATCCATGCCCAATCTAGATGCGCTTTTGTGCAAAAAAGCCCCGATCGCCATTTTCGCGATCGGGGCTTTTTTGTGCAAAAGAAATCTCAGCTGTCTACACTGGCCCTTTTGCACAAAAGTTTTGCGCAAAAAGGGACTTGTGCCTGAATAGGAGCAGCATAGTATTTCTGCAAAAAGCACTGATTTCTTACAGTAGGAAGTCAGTGCTTTTGCGGAAATTCATGTGACCAGTGTAGACAGCTGGCAAGTTTTTCCAGAAAAGCGGCTGATTTTCTGGAAAAACTGGCCAGTCTAGACACAGCCAAGGATGCTATGAAACAGAAAAGTTTAAAAAGTAGGAGAACTACAGGCAGAAACCAAGAAACCAAACAAGAGACAAGGCTAAGTAAGGTCAATTTAGGGTAACCCTCTTTTCCAATCGTCAAGTGGGTCAGGTGTAAGAGAATTCATCAATTTGTCTCTATTTTACTGTACACCAACATTTCTCCTTTCATACTCCATGCTGTGTGTGAAATCTACCAATTTTGTAACAGCTTTTCTCAGGAACTGATGGACCTCCTTGTTTCTGAGGCAGTAGATAACAGGATTGATCAAAGGTATCAGGATTGTGATCACGAAAGAAAATATTTTGTACAGGATCGCGGGGAGCGAGAACCACGAAAGCACATAGATTGTAAATCCGCTCACATAGTAAACTGCAACCACAATGAGGTGGGAGGAGCAGGTGGAAAAGGCCTTTTGCTTCCCGCTGCTGGAAGGGATTCTCAGGATGGTGGCGATGATACAAATGTAGGTTGACAGGGTAAACAGAAAGACCCCAATAGTTAATATGACAGACAGAATAAATGTCAGCAGTATCAGAGTCTGGGTCTCGCCACAGAACCAACCATCAGATCCAAAATCGCAGAAGAAATGGTCAAATTCTTTGGGGCCACAGTACGTGAATTGCAACATGAATGTTTGTAGCATCACAGTGTAGGAAATGCTGAATATCCAGCACCCTGCCACCAAGTGGCCACACACCCTGCTGGTCATCAGAGCAGGGTAACGGAGGGGGTGGCAGATCGCTAGGAACCGATCACAACACATGGCCGTGAGCAACAGAGTTTCGGCAGTGGTGAAGATTCCATAGAAATTGAATTGCACAATGCAGTTCTGTAGAGAAATGGTTCTGTCCCCAGTCACCAGACTGCTAATCAGCCTGGGCAGGGTAGTGGAGACGTAGCAGATCTCCACAGCGGACAAGCTGGCCACGAAGTAGTACATGGGGGTGTGAAGGTGTCGATCAGCCACTACCAGCACAATGCTGAGCAGGTTCCCAGCCACAGTTGCAATGTAGATCACTAGAAAAAGCAGGAAGAGGAGGGGCTGCAGTTCAGGATCGTTCCCAAAACCTACAAGGATCAATTCCACGATGGGCGTTTGGTTTCTTCCTTCCATAATACATGTCTAGAAACAGAAAAGCATCAGATACGCATGGAGCCTTCAACACTCCCCAGCTTTGATCAAGTTAGTGCATCAAATGAGCAATGAGACTGTCGCCACTGGCTGGAGACACATACATATGTCCGTACCTGGGATGTCTGGTGGGTGCCGGCAGTTAGTCTGTGCTGCTGTGGCTACTTTGCTAGTTTTAACATCCGAGCTAAAGGTGCAGTACTCTAAGGGTGCCGGGTGGGAGGAAATTACACTTTTGAGGCTGAGCAGAGATAAACCCCATAATAGAAAAATCCAAACCCCCAAAGTTTGGCATCAGGTCTAGCCAGTATCCACTGTTGCAGCCGTTTCAAAGAAACAAACCCACCATTTGAAAGATGCAGCTAAGAAACAGACAAGGACACAAGAAATCTCCCCTGAACACACCCCGGGGGTTGCACCTGATCTCAGATCCTCCAGGGTCAATTGTACCAACTTTATGAGTGTGTATAGAGGCAGAGCTGAGAGCTACTTTCTAGAAGGAAAAAAACAATTCAGTGCTCCCGGTTTGAAAGATTTCAAAGATATTTGACCAAAGCTCCCAGGTCAGTCTGCTCTCTAGATCTGGAACGCCAAACACCAGCTACACGAAGAAAAATTGAATCCCCTTGCCACATCGGCTCTGAGATTTAAAGGTACCTAAGGGATTTAGGTGCCAACTAGTTTAGAATGTGAAAGGCAGTGTGTCGGAATCACAAAGACACTGTCTTACAAAAACACACTTATACACTCTCCACACGCTCACACACACAGAGGTGCTTACGTGTGGACACACACACACACACACACACACACACACACACACACACACACACACACACTGTGGGTATGTCTACATTACCCTCCTAGTTCGAACTAGGAGGGTAGTGTAGACATACCCTCAGTCTTTCATACTCACCTCCCAAGACAGACTTGTGATTCTCTTGTAACTTCCTGAAAGACCCATGCATACTTTGTAATTTGACTCTCCCAAAGTGTTCTTACAACTAGTCTGAGCAATTCCTTACTTTGTTTCTATCTCGTACATCTGTTTAATTCCTTGAATAATGGGTTTTCCAATGCCTAACATGTCCTAAATGGACCAATTACCCCTATGGCAAAGTTTTAAAATGTGCATAATACCTTGGAGAATAGTGGTAGAAATGTAGCCGTGTTAGTCTGGTGTAGCTGAAACAAAATACAGGTCTATGTAGCACTTTAAAGACTAACAAGATGGTTTATTAGATGATGAGCTTTCGTGGGCCAGACCCACTTCCTCAGATCAAATAGTGGAAGAAAATAGTCACAACCATATATACCAAAGGATACAATTGTGATACACATGTGATTTGTCCTTTTCATGTGTGTTCATTTTTTTTAAATTGTATCCTTTGGTATCTATGGTTGTGACAATTTTCTTCCATTATTTGATCTGAGGAAGAGGGTCTGGCCCACGAAAGCTCATCATCTAATAAACCATCTTGTTAGTTTTTAAAGTGCTACATAGACCTGTATTTTGTAATACCTTGGAGTGAGGGTTCCTCCGAGTTGTGCCCAGGCATACGTTACCTTGACATTACTGCACATATTCATTCTGTACTTGGATTAGACAAACACAGAAGCCATTATCTGATTTGGCCATTATCACCTACTCACAGCATAATCATGTGCACAGGACAGGGCTGGCTGTGGAAGGGAAGTTGACTGGTGGGGCCGTACGGGTCTGTCGATGGGCACAAAGCAGCCCAACAAACACCAGGCTCCCTTTCGTTATCTTGCAACCTGGACAGTGTGACATGGAGGGTGATGAATTGTAAAGGAAATCGCTGCGCCCAGTTGATTTATTGTAAAATACAGTCAAGAGATCACATGGCCAATGTCAGTCACATTGTTTGCAACAACCCAGTACCAATGCGGCAGGAGAGGAAGGGAAAGAGCGACAGGGGATGAATCAGTCGACAGGTGCCTGTTCTCTTCATCCCCTCAGAACCACCCGACTTTGGCCAGTGTTGGGAGACAGGGCCCTGGGGCAGATGGACCTTCTCACTGTCCCAGTTTGGCCGTTCTTACGTTCTAATTCTGAGAGCCGCCCATTGCTCTGTCCTAGGCAGGTTTTCCTACAGCTCGTCTGGGCTGGGCTGGACCCCAAGGTCCTACCTGGAGCTGGGGATCCCCTGAGCCTCTGAGCCCCCAGCCTGGGATCCCGCTCGCACTGTGCTGCTGTGGGCAGCTGCAGACCACACCCCACTCGCATGTCTCCTCCCACACCCACACAACAGGGACAGGCCCATCAGCAGGGACACGCAGGGCTCCCTGACTGGACACTGCTGAGGGAAGCTACATTCCAGGTCACCACCAACAGCCCATAGTACGACCCCAGGACTGAACCACCTGAGCCGGATCGAACCAGCAACAGGGAGGAATCTGTTATCCTGTTTGCACCCCCAACGTGGAGAGGAAAATGCCTGTGTCCTAACAAAGGGGAGAATTTTTCCCCACACACATTTCACTTAAAGGCCCACTGGTTTAGGTAACACTACACACCAGGTTATTAACTACAAACAGTAGATTGACGTGGGTCTCAGGAACAGCAAAGCAGATTATCAGCAGCTAACCAGACACAAACTCTGCAGAACACACGGGGCAGAGTCAGGAGGAACGAGCAGATTCTCACCCAGAGGGATGGGACCGACTGTCTGGCAGTTTCTCAAGGCACAAGTTACATTTTCTTTGCAGCTTGGGGCGCTCGAGTTTCCAGACACCGGGTAAGATGCCTTCAGCCTGGGTCCAGCCCTTCCCCCGGTCAGTCTGTCTTCCTCAGCTTCTTCCCGGCGTCCTCTTGTGTGGGGCATGAAAACTAATGATTTCACCCCCTGACTTATATAGCTCTGGCAAAGGGGTGGGGGGGAATCCTTTGTGTCAAAACTGCTCCCTGGACCAGGCTGTGGAAAAACAACATAGGAGGAGGGACCCAAGTTCATGTGGTCTCATCCTCTGACCTCGTACAATCACAACAACAGGTAATTTTAAGCTCTCTGGTGCAGTCTCAGGAAGGCTCCGTCTGTGGGATTTGGGCTTCTCCTGGGGCCTGTTGTTCTCTCTAATGTCTGAAGACAGGTCTCAGGGATCTGTCTGCACTGAAAGCCCCTTCCCAAGTGGGATACCGCTGTGTAAATGCATTGGGAATAAAGATTCACGCTCCTTACTCATAATGTGAGATACAAAACTAAGGCAGGAATACAAATGGAATAACCAAATTCAGCAAGTCCTAATGTTTCCAATGACACCGAAAATGCTTCATATTTGTGCTATAGTGGTATCATAATAATCGTTAGTGATGCTACATGGCTAACTGGTTAGCATACAGCTAAGAATGAATCTTGCAGGAATGCTTATTAATTAGTCTGCTCTTTAAAATCCAGTGGTGATTGGCTGGGCTGGTATGGGGCAGCCCCTCACATAGGGGGACTAGCCTGCTGGGTGTCAGGAGCTCACAGCTACAGGGGCAGGGGAGGTGAGGCCGACTGTTTTAAGTATCTGTGGTACCTCAGATTCAGTCATGATAACAGCTCATTGGGAAGCAAAGCTGATGTGGGGTTACCTCAGACCTGTGAGCTTCTGAAAACTCCAGACTGAGTTGGGGAATTTACTCCTGTGGTTGGAAGACAAGACACCTTGGGGTAGATTCCAAAACTGCCTATAGCTTCTTCTGCAAAGCACAGAAAAAACTAGAATCCTAGGGCTGCAAGAGACCTACAAGTCATCAAGTCCAGCCCTCTGGACCAACCCCAACTAAATGATTCCTGCCAGGGCTTTGTCAAGTCAGAACATCAAAATCTCTAGGGATGGAGATTCCACCACCTCCCTTGGGAACACATCCAAGTGCTTCCCCAATCTCCAACCTAGACCTACCCCACTGTAACTTGAGACCATTGCTCCTCGTTCTGCCATCTGCCACCACTGAGAACAGCCTCTCTCCAGCCTCTTCAAACCCCCCCTTCAGGGAGTTGAAGATTGCTCTCAAATCCACCCTCTCTCTTCTCTTCTGCAGACTAAACAAGCCCAAATCGCTCAGCCTCTCCTCACACGTCCTGTGTTGCAGCCCCCGAATCATCCACAGACTTCCCCTGTCCTCAGAGCCAGTTACCTCATCGTAGAAGCTAACTACAGCTGGCCTGTGCCAACAGATGAGAGTTCATGGGGCTATTTCATTGCTGTGTAGATTTCTGGACCATGGAATTTAGGACCCTGTGATGTGGAAGGGCCCAACACCTTGGGTTGCAGCCCAAGTCTGAATGTCTTCACAGCCGTAAAACATAATCTCAGCTTGAGTCAGTTGGCATGGGCCTGGAGTGGCCTTTCCTTGCTCCGTTTACATATCCAATGTGATTTCAGGGCTTATTTCCAAAGGGCTTTGAGTGGGACTGACACTCCTAAGTCAGTCAGACACTGGGGAAAACCAGCTCTTGTTCACACGGGGGGTTTCCACATTTTTCCATCCATTTTTCCTGTTAAAGAATTATCAGTAAAATGACCATTTTCTGTGGGCTTCCCAAAAAGGATTTCAGATTGTCATTGTGGGGCAGAGTCCAGTGTAGTCCAGGAAGCCAGTGAGATCGTCGGGCACAATGAGTTGTATCAGTGGTTCAACGTGTAGTTGGCAGCTGATTTCAAGCGGATGCTCCAGTGCTTGGTCCTGTAGCTGGTTTTGTTCAACAGCTTCATTCATGGTCTGGATGAGGGGATGGTTTGCACCCAGAGCAAGCTGACAGAGGACACTGCACTGTGGAGAGAGGTTGATACAGTGGAGGAGAGGGTGATGAGGTTCCACAAGGACAAGTACAGAGTCCTACACAGAATACGGCTGAATCCCAAGCACAGCTACAGGCTGGGGACTGACGGGCCAAGGAGCAGTTCTGCAGAAAAGGCCCTGGGGATTCCAGTGGATGAGAAGCTGGACATGAGTCAATAGTGCGCCCTTGTAACCAAGAAGGATAATGGCATATTGGGGTCCCTTAGGCTATGTCTAGACTGCAAGCTTCTTTCAGAGATCTTCCGAAAAAGCTTATTTTGGAGAGAGTCCACACAGCAAAACATTGGACTCTATCTCACTGAGAGATGTGCTTAAAGGGACCCCTCTGGACAGCTGTTTCCCTGTTTCTGCTGCCTGCTTGCCTACCCCTCTGAGGGACAGCAAAGCTTTAGCAGTGTGTGCTCTTTGCGCCCAGCTTTTGGACACCATAGCACACTCCTTGCTTTCTTCTTCCTCATAGAAAGAGGTTTACCGCTGTCAGAAAAAAACATCAGCTCTTTCAACTTATCGTCAAAAAAACACAATAGCAGTGTGGACTGAAGTTTTGGTTTTCTGGAATAACACCTGCTATTCCAGAAATACCCTGGTGTAGACATACCATTAGGAGTAGCATTACCAGCAGATCTGAGGAAGTGATTATTCCCCTCTGTAATGGGACAGACCGCCTCTGCCCCTCCGAGGAAAATCCACTCCGCACTGACCCGGCAGTCGCACTCACGCTCCTTGGGGCAGCCTGGGGCATGCAGAGACTTTGCCCACCGTGCATGGCTGTGGTGGCCCAGCTGAGCGGCGGGGGCAGGGTTAGATGTGTGAGTGGGATGTGGTGGCAGGAGATGCCAGCGTCGATGGGGGGGGTGACGTCAGCATGGGGTCAGGGACGCAAGGACATGAGGAGGGTCGGTGGGTGAGGTCAGGAGGCAGGAAGGTTAAAAGGGAGGTGAGTTCCAAGGACGGGGGAGGAGGGGAAGAGGAGGCGGATTTGGCACAGAGAAAGGGAGAGGAAGGGAGAAATGCCAGACTACGGGGTAGGAAGCAGCCCAGGGCAGGGCCTGGAGGTATGGCTGGCTAGCCAGTGGGTTGTGGGTGAAAACCCCCACCGGCTGGGGGCCTGTGAGAGAGGGTGGGCCCAGGCCCCCCTACCCCATGGCCTCCCATAAGGGGAGGCACCATTGAGAGAGACACCGGATACTTGTGAGCCCCAAAACCCTCCTTCTGGGGGCAGTAGGACAGTGAGTATATGGGGGCCACCCATATATTGAACTGACTGGTGGTCCCCGCACCTCAACACCCTCCATTTGGCACGGGTGTGGCCACATCTGCGTCCAGTTTTCAGGCCTCCATGACAGAGACGATATGGAGAAATGGGCAAGAGTCCAGCAGGGGGCAAAAAAGTGATGAGGGGGCTGGAGCACATGTCCTATGAGGAGAGGCTGAGAGTACAAGACAAACAAGGCTGTATCCAGGTTGTAGTGTTGATCACTGAGCCATTGAATTTCCAGGGCACAAGGATTGACACTTCACATTTCTACCTTCATACATGAGATGATCTCGAGAATGTAATAATAATATAAGGAGATATGTCTCAGCCAATGGTCAGGGCAGTGTGTGTGTGTGTGTCACACCCAAGTCTTGTGCTGAGACACAAGGTCCTGTCACAGCGGGCAGCCTAGGAGGCTGAAGGGCGCCCCGAAAAGTTTAACATCTGTGTCTTTACCGCTAGGACTGGGGTCCTGTCGCGGAGGGCAGCCAACAGGCTGACAGACGCCCCAGAGTTTATAGGAAAAGCTTATTACATCTCAGATTTTAACTGCTAGGATACAGGATCCCTTTGCAGCCGGCAGCCTAGGGAAGGCTGAGAGATGCCCCTACGGATCTGTCCCCTGGAAGCGACAGGATCCAAATGCCCACCTCTTCCTATATCTTTTTTTTTTTTAATAATGGAGATTGCCTATCTCCTAGAACTGGAAGGGACCTTGAAAGGTCATCGAGTCCAGTCCCCTGCCTTCACAGCAGGACCAAGTACCATCCCTTATGACCGGCTGGAGTTCTTTCAAATTGTGCTTGGTTCTGTTACAGCAGCTGAAGGAGTCAGGTTAAAGCTTAAACAGTTACAGGTTTATTAAAGAAGCTTATAAATCATATGGTTACAATGGCTATTGGGTACAAACGTGTGCCTTCAGCAATAGGTTTTCCCTTTCCTTCAGTGAGACCTATGTGGCAGGGTCAGGCCGGGAAGCTGCTGCAGACAGGGAAAAAGGCAGCTCCCAAAGGGTAAAAACCTGAAAGTAGAAGCGGAGGGCTGCAGGCCGATGAGATGCAGTTGGGGGGAGATGGCTCAGACAGACTGGGGCCAGCTGACTCCTCTGCTGGCTAATGGAGGGCCTTTAAAAGCCTTCACAGATGGAAGTTGGGGAGAGTGAGAAGATGGAAGGGAGGGGTGGAGAGACAGGGAACAAAAAGTTAGAGAGAACAATCCATAAGGGCAGTAGGCAAAAGCAGCTCAGGAGGAAGTCTAAACAGGCCGGGCTCCCGACCAAACTCTGGGGTGAGGAGCAAGAGGCCTGCCCAGTAGCGGTCTGGATAAGAGGGGCCCTTGCTTCACATACTGGATCAAACGGTCCTTGGAGGACTTTGCTTTCCAATGGAAATGCGCCTCCTTCCCTGTGCTGGGCATTCCGCACCTCTTCCTCCTGTCTTCTATCAGCATCACTATTCGCACGTCCAGCCTCCTGGGGTTTGCTGCTGTCCTGTCTCAAAGAGGCGGTGGTGGGTTTGTCAAGTGGAAAGGGATAACAAGTGGAGTTCCTCAAGGGTCTGTTTTGGGACCCGTACTGTTCAATATCTTCATCAATGATGTAGATATTGGGATAGAGAGTACGCTTATTAAGTTTGCAGATGACACCAAACTGGGTGGGGTTGCAACTTCTTTGGAGGATAGGGACATAATTCAAAATGACCTTAGCAAGTTAGAGAAATGGTCAGAGGTAAACAGGATGAGGTATAATAAAGAGAAATGCAAAGTGCTCCACTTAGGAAGGAACAATCAGTTCCATACATACAAGATGGGAAGCGACTGTCTAGGAAGGAGCATGGCGGAAAGGGATCTAGGGGTCATAGTGGACCACAAGTTGAATATGAGTCAACAGTGTGATGCTGTTGCAAAAAAAGCAAATATGATTCTAGGTTGTATCAACAGGTGTGTTGTAAGCAAAACTCGTGAAGTCATTCTGCCGCTCTACTCTGCACTAGTTAGGCCTCAGCTGGAGTACTGTGTCCAGTTCTGGGCGCCACATTTCAAGAAAGATGTGGAGAAATTGGAAAGGGTACAGAGAAGAGTGACAAGAATGATTAAAGGCCTAGAGAACATGACCTATGAAGCCAGGCTTCATGAACTGGGCTTGTTTAGTTTGGAAAAAAGAAGATTAAGGGGGGACATGATAGCGGTTTTCAAATATCTAAAAGGGTGTCACAAGGAGGAAGGAGAAAATTTGTTCCTCTTGGTTTCTGAGGACAGGAGAAGGAGTAATGGGCTTAAAGTGCAGCAGGGGAGGTTTAGATTGGACATAAGGAAAAAATTCCTAACTGTCAGGGTGGTCAAATATTGGAATAAATTGCCAAGGGAGGTGGTGGAATCTCCCTCTCTGGAGATATTTAAGAACAGGTTAGATAGACATCTGTCAGGGATGGTGTAGACGGAGCTTGGTCCTGCCTTGAGGGTGGGGGGCTGGACTCGATGACCTCTCGAGGTCCCTTCCAGTCCTATGATTCTATGATTCTACGATCTCACGTAAGATTGTCAGTGTTCTTGTGGAATTATTATGCTTTTGCACAAAAGGGCCAGTGTAGAAAACGCAGTATTGTTTTGCGCAAAAAAGCCCCAATGGTGAAAATGTTGATCGGGGCTTCCTTGCGCAAAACCACGTCTAGATTGGCACGGATGCTTTTCCACAAAAAAGGGCTTTTGCAGAAAAGTGTCTGTGCCAATCTAGAATAGTGATAGAAATGTAGCCGTGTTAGTCTGGGGTAGCTGAAGCAAAATGCAGGACAATGTAGCACTTTAAAGACTAACAAGATGGTTTATTAGATGATGAGCTTTCGTGGGCCAGACCCACTTCCTCAGATCAAATAGTGGAAGAAAGTAGTCACAACCATATAGACCAAAGGATACAATTAAAAAAATGAACAAATATGAAAAGGACAAATCACATTGCAGAACAGGAGGGGGATGCGGGGGGGGGGAGGAAGGAAGGTAAGTGTCTGTGAATTGATGATATTAGAGGTAGGGAGAGTGAGATGTTTGTGAGTTAATGGTATTAGAGGTGATAATTGGGGAAACTATCTTGGTAATGGGTGAGATAGTTCAAATGTTTGTTGAGTCCTTGTTGGCAAGTGTTGAATTTTAACATGAATGACAGTTCAGAGGATTCCCTTTCAAGTGCAGATGTAAAAGGTCTTTGTAGCAGAATGCAGGTGGTCAAGTCATTGAGAGAGTGTCCTTTCTGGTTAAAATGGCAAGAAACTGTTTTCTCTTTGTGATCTTGTCTGATATATCTTTTGTGGGCATTAATCCTTTGGCGAAGTGTCTGAGATGTTTGTCCAATGTACATAGCAGACGGACACTTTCGGCACATGATAGCATAGATTATATTTCTGGATGCGCAGGAATATGTGTACTTGATCTTATAACTCGGTTAGGTCCAATAATGGTATCAGCAGAATGAATATGTGGACAAAGCTGGCAACGGGGTTTGTTGCAAGGGAAGGTACCAGGGTTGGTATTAGTGTGGTATGTCCTGTGGTGGTTGGTAAGAATCATCTTGAGGTTAGGTGGTTGTCTATAGGAGACTATGGGTCTGTCTCCCAGAGCCTCTTGGAGTATGGTATCCTGTTCCAATATAGGCTGTAGTTTATTGATAATGTGTTGGACAGGTTTAAGTTGGGGGTTGTAGGTGATGACAAGTGGTGTTCTATTGTTGGTTTTCTTGGGTCTGTCTTGAAGTAGATGGTTTCTAGGTATTCGTCTGGCTCTTTCAATTTGCTTTTTTATTTCTCTGGGTGGGTAGTTGAGATTTATAAATGCTTGGTAGAGATCCTGAAGCTTCTGGTCTCTGTCAGTGGGATTAGAGCAGATGCGGATGTATCGAAGGGCTTGGCTATAGGCGATGGCTGTGCTCGCTGCCCTGGTGTCACTCTTCAGTGTAACGTCCCTGCGCTCGCCGCCCCGGTGTCACTCTGCAGTGTAACGTCCCTGCGCTCGCCGCTCCGGTGTCACTCTGCAGTGTAACGTCCCCACGCTCGCTGCCCCGGTGTCACTCTGCATTGTAATGTCCCCGCGCTCGCTCCCCACCCCGGTGTCACTCTGCAGTGTAACGTCCCCACGCTCGCCGCCCCCGGTGTCACTCTGCAGTGTAACGTCCCCGCGCTCGCTGCCCCGGTGTCACTCTGCAGTGTAACGTCCCTGCGCTCGCCGCCCCGGTGTCACTCTGCATTGTAACGTCCCCGCGCTCGCTCCCCACCCCGGTGTCACTCTGCAGTGTAACGTCCCCGCGCTCCCCGCCCCGGTGTCACTCTGCAGTGTAACGTCCCCGCGCTCCCCGCCCCGGTGTCACTCTGCAGTGTAACGTCCCCGCGCTCGCTACCCCGGTGTCACTCTGCAGTGTAACGTCCCTGCGCTCGCCGCCCCGGTGTCACTCTGCAGTGTAACGTTCCCGCGCTCGCAGCCCCTGGTGGCCAATGGGGAATCTCTCCTTCCAGCAGGTGGGGGCTGGAGTGTGGCTGGAGGCCAATGCAGGCCCAGGAATCCGCAGCGCCCTTCCCCGCCCAGCTGGAGGGGGGCACCTGGACTCCAAAGCTGCCTCTTGACAATTTCCCCAACTGCATGAGCTGGAGTTGGGGGAGGAGGGGCTGGTGTCTGGGACCTCTGACCCCTGGACATGTCCAAACTCACTGGAGGCAGGAACTGGCCTGTTCTGCTCCAGCCCGCCCTCCCCGAGGGGAAGCCACTGTCTGATGAGCCCAGCCTCAGACCCCTTGGCCCTCCATGCCCCCTGCCAGTAACCCGCTGCCCCAAGACCAGGAGTTTTGCTCCCCTCATTTCTTGCTGTAAGGTCCCCCCTTTCCCATCCAGAACCCACCAGATCCCTGCCCTGAGCCCCCCACCTCTTCACCTCACTTTGCTGAGCCTCTCTTGCCCTCTGGCTTTCCCCACATCAACCCCTGCTCTTAACCCTTCATCATCCCCACCCCCTGACCGGACCCCCCCAGAGCTCACAGCCCCTGCTTTGACCTCACCTCCTGCCCTCACTCCTGGAAGTCCCGCCGGTGCCCTGGGCCCGTCCACACTCAAGCTGCTTCCCTGACTCCTGCACCCCACCATGCTCTGCCTTAAGCCCCCCTGCCTTGATTTAATGCACCCTGACCCCTGCCCTCAGCCCCCCCAACATATCCCCTGCCCTGAGCTCCCACCCCTTGGCCTAGAATGGGGATCAGTGGCCATTGGGAGCTGTAGTCTCCAGTAGCTGTCATCTGGCCCATAAATACAGAGGGGAGGCCTGATAGAAACTAACCCTGGCAGAGCAGATCGGGCCTGTGGGCTACGACTCACCCACCCCTGGTCCCACCAATATGAAGCAGGAACCTGCAGAGCAGGGAGAGTTAGTGGAGAGAGGTTTTATTGTTGGGTTTGCTTTTTTTCTGACACTTGGGTGGTAAAATCAATTGCATTTCTGCCTGGGAGGAGGGAGGCCCATGGGCAGCCGTGTAGGCTGAGAAGGTGAAAGTTTTCGGTTCCTGTTGGGTGCACATGTCATGTTCTTTTCAATTCATTCGTTTCCTTTTGTTTTGGTGATGAGAGAAGTCAGAGCGAACGAGCCCCGAAAATTCTTTCCAACCAACTTCTGTTTGCATTTCAACTCTGTATCAATACCTGTACTGCTACCTCTGTGGACCGAGACCCGAGGTGCCTTAATGCTGACAAGTGTATGGACAGGCAAGAAATGCCACTTGGAAGGACACTAAAACTCCCACCCTGCACAGAATGTCATATTTTGTTTTCCTGCCTACAGTTCTGTTCTATTTTCACTCCCTGTGGTGGCAAAATATTTCCCCTTCTTTCCAAGATGTTATTGACAACGGAAAAGCCCAATCAAAGGGATGTAAATGTCATTGGATTCAGTAGGCGGGGAGGAGATCCAGAATCACTCAGAAGTTGTTAAGCTCCCTGCAGAATTCGGGCACTTGTGTTTATACACAGATCAATAAAGTGGAGGGCCTCACAAAAATGCACAGCTGATATGCAAAAGCTCAGAAAATTGGACACGACCAAGCACAAAGCAAGTAATCAAGCAAGGAACAAGGTGACATAAGGTCATTTAGGGGGAACCCTTTTGTCAGGGAATCAAATGGGGCACGTGTAAGGAAATATTTCAGTTCATCTCTATTCTACTCGAAGTCTTTCTTTGTGCTGTCACACTCCAGGCTTGTGTCTGAAAGCAACTAGTGCCACACGAGCTTTTCTCAGGGACTGATGGACCTCCTTGTTTCTCAGGCAGTACAGAATGGGGTTGAGCAAAGGGACCATGACAAAGAACCAGACGTCAATTACTTTCTGGAAGATCGGATCAATCACTGGAAATGCAAAGACTGTTAGTATGGTCCCATAATAAATTCCAACCACAATGAGGTGGGAGGAGCAGGTGGAAAAGGCCTTTTGCCTCCCGGTGCTGGAAGGGATTCTCAGGATGTTGACAATGATACAAATGTAGGTCACCAGGGTGAGTAGTAAGATGACAACATTTGATATGACACTGACAATGAATGTCACCAGATGCATTATCTTGATCTTGGAACCACAAAACGGACGATAAACACGTCCAAAATCACAAAATAGAATCTCAAGTTCTTTGGCTCCACAGTATGTTGATTGCAGAATGAAAGCTTCTAGCATGATGCTGTAAGCAATGCCATAAATCCAGGCCCATGCCACCATGTGGCCAGACACCCTGCCGTTCATCAGAGCAGGGTAACGGAGGGGATGGCAGATCGCTAGATACCGATCAATAGACATGGCCGTGAGCAGGTTGCATTCTGCATTGGACAGGATAATATAGACATTATATTGCACAATGCAGTTCTGCAGAGAAATGGTTCTGTCCCCAGTCGCGAGACTGGCCAGCAGCCTGGGCAGTGTGGTTGAGACGTAGCAGATCTCTACAGAGGACAAGCTGGCCACAAAGTAGTACATGGGGGTTTGAAGTTGCCGATCAGCCACCACTAGCACAACGATGAGGAGGTTCCCGGCCAGAGCTGCAAGGTAGATGATTAGAAACAGCAGGAAGAGGAGGGGCTGCAGTTCAGGGCCGTTCCCAAACCCAAGAAGGATCAGTTCCTTGAAGAATGTTCCATTTCCTCCTTCTGCTTTCTCCATAATTCGTATCTAGAAACTGAAACACATCAGACATTCAGGCTGTGCTGTTGCCTACCTGGCCAGAAACCTGGAAACCCTGGGTGTCTGCCTTTCCTTTAGAGAAGGAGCCTCCAGAAAAGGGGATCCAAGAGCAGGGCACCTCGCTGAGATACAGGAACCTCCCCCCAAAC
The DNA here is from genome assembly GCF_052426305.1 of Pelodiscus sinensis. NCBI lineage: Eukaryota > Metazoa > Chordata > Testudines > Trionychidae > Pelodiscus > Pelodiscus sinensis. Next base: position 12,110,673 of record NC_143081.1, on the reverse strand, counting down.
TACTTTCAGGCTGGGATTTTGAAATATCTTCATCATGTCACTGTCATTTCAGCTAGTGCTGAGGACATAACAAAAGTCAGTGGATTGTAATGGAAGGTATTTAAATTTCAAACGGGGGGGTGTCTGCCCTGTACCTGGGCGGTGTCATTCCCAGCTGGGTAACATCCACTAGCTTTCATCAATTAGCAACATAAAATTAGCAGTGAGAACCCGGCAGCGTGAGCAGCGGATTGGGATACACCCTGGGTGCATACCTGGGGTCTCAGGTGGGATTGGGTTGGGGGAGCTAGTCTGTGCTGCTGAGGCTACACTGCTACTGTTAGCACCAGAGCTCAGCCAAAGGGGGAGTGCGTTGCTCTAAGGGAGCAGGGAATCGCACTCTTGAGGTTACTACAGATATCCCCCTACGACAAACACTGGGACCCGAAGTCTTTCCATGAAGGTCTTGCCAGTATCTGCTGTGGCAGAAGATTGAAAGAAAGAAAATTCCACCATTGGAAAGATGCAACTGAGAAACAAAGAGAGAACAGGACACAGAAAAGACTGAACCCTAAGCAAACACTGTGGGCTACCCTCTGACCTCAGATGCTCCAGGGTCTATGGCATCAGGTTTCCAAGAAGGTTTCCGGGTGGAACGAAGATCTCCTTCTGGGAGAACAACTCAGTGGTCCCAGGTTGAAAGATTTCAAAGATTCTTGGCTAAAGCTCCCAGGTCTGTCTGATCTGTCGGCCTGGAACTCCAAACACAGGCCATTGCGAAGAAAAACTCAAGCACCTTGTTGACATCAGCCATGAGTTTTAAAGGAAACTAAGGGATTTAGGACCCGCTATCAGCGTGAAAGAGAGCTGGGCATTGATGTGCACCCACACTTCAGGACGCTGTGAAACCAGCAAGGGGCTCCTTCACGAAGGGTGTGTCCCCCCAAAGCTACACACAATGCTTATTGATAGGTAAAGCTTATTGTCATCAGGCACGTCCAACACAGGCCACATGAAAATAAATTCAGTCACCTTGTTGACATCAGCTGTTAGCTTTCAAGAAAACTAAGGGGTTTAGGCACCAACCAACTATCAGTGCGAAAGAGAGTTGGGCACCTGATGGCCTATTGTATACCCATATTTCAGGTCTTTGTGAAACCAGCAAGGGGCTCGTTCAAGGGAAGGTGTGTTCCCACAAAGCTACACACACACTGGGTCATTCAGTGTCTCGCTCGCGCACACACACACACACACACACACACACTTTGTGTATCTTAGAAACACAGCCTCCAAAAATACACTCATACACCGTCCACTTGTATCATGCAAGCACGTGCCCATGTACACACACAAAACCGAACAAGCACCAGGCTCTCTTTGATGTTGCAACCCGGACAGTGTTACATGGAAGGGGGTGAATTGTACAAACAATCGCTTCACCTGGTTTGTGTGGGAGAAAAATCAAATAACTCCAATTGTGTCTAAAGGGGGGACTGTGCATGAAATCAAACCTCTCTAAAAGAAAACTGCTGTAAGGGTTAAAAGTTTTCCAGGCCTCTCTCCCTGTACCAGAGAGAAATCAAATTAACTCTAATCAAGACCCTCACAATGCCTATCTCAAGTTCATGGATACTCCTAGTCTGTCACAATTTGTCATGTAAACCCTTATCTTTGGCACAATTGCCTTGTAGACTCCTCCACTCACGTTCTCATGTGCCTTTGTTGTGTAAAACTTACTTCTAGCACTCCTGGTGTGAACAGAAACGTCTCAGAGTACTTCTGCTGAGACTTTGATATGTTAAAGAAAACAATCAACAACTAAACTGTCTGAGCATACTGTATAGCGAATCCCTGAACCTGTCTCTCAGGGCTGCTGCTGTAGCTGTCAGCCTGCACGCATGCATAATAAAGTTTTCCTTCTAGGTTTCTCTCCTGCCTCACTGCTTTGACCTCCAGTCTTGGACCCTTCTGGGGGCTCTGTACCCCAGGGGAGCGAGATTTCCCCCACATTTGTAAAACAGAGTCTAGAGATCACGCCCCCAACGCCAGTGACACGTCACAAGAGAAAGGGAACAACCGACAGGGGAGGAATCGGTTGATATTTCTCTGTTCTGCCAATTCCCCCAGAAGCCCCTGGCATCGGCCAGTGCTGAGAGTGAGCGCAGTAGGGGGAGGGGACCTTTGGACCGGCGCAGTCTGGCCATTCTCACGTTCAAAATCCAAGAGCCGCCCATTGCTCTGTCCTAGGCAGGTCGAACCACCCACAGGGAAAAATTTGTTAATCTGCTCACACCCCCCGATGTGGAGAGGAAAATGCCCACGTGTGCTAACCGGGGGGAGAATTTCCTCCATTCGTTTCACTGGTTTGGGTAACACCACACACAAGGTTATTAACTACAAACAGTGGATTGACGTGGGTCTCAGGGACAGCAAAGCAGATTATCAGCAACTAACCAGACACAAACTCTGCAGGAGACACGGGGCACAGCCAGGAGGAACAAGCAGATTCTCACCCGGAGGGATGGGACCAGCCGTCTGGCAGTTTCTGAAGTCCCAAGTTGCATTTGCTTTGGGGTGCTCAGGTTTCCAGACACTGGGTAAGACGCCTTCAGCCTGGGTCCAGCCCTTCCCCCAGGTCAGTCTGTCTTCCTCAGCTTCTTCCCAGCGTCTTCTTGTGTGGGGAGTGAAAACAGATGATTTCACCCCCTGTCTTATATAGCTCTGGCAAAGGGTGGGGATCCTTTGTTTCAAAACTGCTCCCCGGACTGGCTGGGAGGAGGGACCCAGAGTCCTGTGGTCTGGTCTGATGACTTCATACAATCACAACAACTGTTAATTGGTCTCTCTGAAACAGTCTCCATCTGTGGGATTTGGGCTTCTCCTGAGGCCTGTGCTTCTCCCTAATGTCTCATTCCAGGGCTCAGGGATCTGTCTGCACTGACAGCCCCTTCCCCAGTGGGGTACCGCTGTGTGAATACATTGGGAATAGAGATTCATGCTCCGTATTCACAATTTGAGATAGAAAAATGAGGCAGGACTACAAATGGGATCATCAAATTCAGCAAATCCTGATGCTCCCAATGACATTGTCAATGCACCGTCTTGCCAAAAATGCTTTGTATTTCTGCTACAACGACATCACAGTAATGGGTAGGGAGGTTCCAGGTGTAACCAGTCAGCGTACCGGTAAGAAGGAGTCTTACAGGTACCCTGACCGATTAGCCTGCTCTTGTCTGTGAACTCCAGAGCTGACTGGCCGGGCCAGACCAGAGCACCCCTCACACGGAGGGACTGGCCGGTCGGTGATCAGGAGCTTATGGCCCTAGTAGGAGTGGGCTGGGATGGACGGTTCAGGGATCTGTGTTACCTCATAACCCAACCATCCAATCGATGCCTTTAGGAGCAAAGGTGACAGGGGGTTAGCTCAGACCTAAGGGCCTCTACCCCCAGGCTACACGGGGGGATTTTACTCTGGTGGTGGAAAGTCAAGACACATTGGGTTGGATTCCAACACTGCCTAAAGCCACATCTCTTCATGGAAGAAAAACAGCAGCTGGCCTGTGGCAACAGACGAGGTTTCATGGGGCTGTTTCATTGCTGGAACGAGGGATCTAGGCCCGGTGATGTGGAAGGGTCCCAGACCTTGTGTTGCAGCCCCAGCCTGAATGTCTTCTCAGCAATAAAACTTCACCTCAGTGTGAGTCGGCTGGACGGGCCAGAGGTGGCTTCTCCTTGCTTGGTAGACGTGTCTGAATCACGTCAGCCATTGCTCACACTGGGCGTTTCAACCATCAATTTCCTTTGAATGAAATCGGGTGTTCAGTGAAATGCCCGTGTGGTGTGGGCTTCCCAAAGAGGGTTCAGACTGTTAGCCTGGAGCAGAGAACACCCCAAATCCATAGCACCCGGCAACCAGCCAGACAACATGAGGCATGAACAACTGGCTACTCAAAGGCTCTTTTCTCGCTGCAATGCTTCCTAAGAGTCACCCACCTGCGAATGTCCCCAGCTCAGTGCAGGGGCCAAGGCATGGGTCATGCAGGAGTCAGGGTTTGGGAGAGGAACACTGAGGGCAGGGGGGTGGGGGCACTGGAAAAAGAGCAGGGGTTGGGTGTGTGTTGGGGGGTCATGGCAGAGGGTGAAGTTTGCCAGAGAGGGGTGGGCTCAAGGCAGGGGTGGGGTGTTCAAGGCAGCTCAGGGAGTTGCGGGGAAAGGGTCTCAGGATTGGGGGTGTAAGAGTCAGCACAAGGATCAAGGTCTCGGGAGAGGGTGAGGGGTACACTCGTCCAAGCAGGGAGCTGGTGTGGGGGAGGTCATGTCATTGGGAGGTGCAGAAGGAGGGCAGGTGTTGGGGTGCTCAGAGGAATGGGGCAGCCACGCCAGGGAGAGAGATGCTAGCAGGGCTGGGGTGTGTCCCCAAGCATTCCCCCTCGGCTCTTGTCCGCAGAGCGGGGTGGGGGAGGAAACCGAGTGCTACGTAGTGAATACAAGCAGAGAGAGGGTAAGTTTAGAAGATAAGATACACAAAGAACAAGTTAAAAATCACTTAGGAAAGTTAGATGTCAGCAAGTCACCAGGTCCTGATGAAATGCATCCCAGGATACTCAAGGAGCTGATAGAGGAGGTATCTGAGCCTTTAGCTATGATCTTTGAAAAATCATGGAAGACAGGGGAGATTCCAGAAGACTGGAAAAGGGCAAATATTGTGCCCATCTATAAAAAGGGGAATAAGAACAACCCAGGAAACTACAGACCGGTCAGTTTAACCTCTGTCCCAGGGAAGATAATGGAGCAGGTAATTAAGGAAATCATATGCAAACACTTGGAAGGTAATAAAGTGATAGTGAATAGCCAGCATGGGTTTGTGAAGAACAAGTCATGCCAAACTAATCTGATAGCTTTCTTTGATAGGCTAACGAGCCTTGTGGATAAGGGAGAAGCAGTGGATGTCATATACCTAGACTTTAGTAAGGCATTTGATACGGTCTCGCATGACATTCTTGTTGATAAACTAGGCAAATATAACTTAGATAGGGCCACGATAAGGTGCGTGCATAATTGGCTGGATAACCGTAGTCAGAGAGTTGTTGTTAACGGTGCTAAATCCTGCCGGAAAGGGATAACAAGTGGAGTTCCTCAAGGGTCTGTTTTGGGACCCGTACTGTTCAATATCTTCATCAATGATGTAGATATTGGGATAGAGAGTACGCTTATTAAGTTTGCAGATGATACCAAACTGGGTGGGGTTGCAACTTCTTTGGAGGATAGGGACATAATTCAAAATGACCTTAGCAAGTTAGAGAAATGGTCAGAGGTAAACAGGATGAAGTTTAAAAAAGAGAAATGCAAAGTGCTCCACTTAGGAAGGAACAATCAGTTCCATACATACAAGATGGGAAGCGACTGTCTAGGAAGGAGCATGGCGGAAAGAGATCTAGGGGTCATAGTGGACCACAAGTTGAATGTGAGTCAACAGTGTGATGCTGTTTCAAAAAAAGCAAATATGATTCTAGGTTGTATCAATAGGTGTGCTGTAAGCAAAACTCGTGAAGCCATTCTGCCGCTCTACTCTGCACTAGTTAGGCCTCAGCTGGAGTACTGTGTCCAGTTCTGGGCACCACATTTCAAGAAAGATGTGGAGAAATTGGAAAGGGTACAGAGAAGAGCGACAGGATGATTAAAGGTCTAGAGAACATGACCTATGAAGCCAGGCTTCATGAACTGGGCTTGTTTAGTTTGGAAAAAAGAAGTTTAAGGGGGGACAGGATAGCGGTTTTCAAATATCTAAAGTGGTGTCACAAGGAGGAAGGAGTGGGCAATCCCTCTGTGGACGTTCACCAGGGTTAACCCCTGGTGAGCCCCAGCTGCTAAATTTAGATGCAGTTTCCACTGGTGCACCCATTGGAGACGGAGGCCTGTTAGACATTTCAGGTCTTTGTTAAAACAGCAAGGGGCTCCTTCAAGGGAGGTTGTGTTTCCAAAAAGCTACACACACTGGGTCATTCAGTGTCTCACACACACAGGGTATGTCTACCATACTACTAGTACAGCTAGTTCGGATTAGGAAGCCTAATCCGAACTAGCTACTCCGTGCCGCGTGTAGCTGCGCGGCACGGGGTTCGAACTGCCGGCATTTAAAAATGGCGCCGGCCGGCTTTATGCAAATGTTGCCCGGGAAATTCAAATCCCGGGCTTCATTTGCAATTGCGGTATGCCTACATTACCCTCCTATTTCGAATTAGGAGGGTAGTGTAGACATACCCACAGAGACACTTTATGTAGCTTACAAACACAGTCTCCAGAAACACACTCAGACACTATCCAATTATATTATGTGCGCAAGTATGCACACACTCAGGGTATGTCTACACTAGCTCGTTAATTCGAGCTAGGTAGACAAATGAGGCGACCGGAGTTGCAAATGATGCCTGGGATTTATATATCCCGAGCTTTATTTCCATGTTCCCGTCCGGTCGTCACTTTGAAATTTCAGTAGCCCGAACTCACCGCCGCACGTCTACACACGGCAGTGAAACATTAATTCAAACAAAGTCCTTAGTTTGAATTAATTGTTACTCCTCATTCCACAGCTGTTATTTTGAATTAACTTCAATAGCATCTACACATGCAAACCGCTATTTCAAATATAAGGACTTAGTTCGAATTTACATTTCACTGCTAATTTCAAAATGGCGACCGGACGGGAACATGCAGATAAAGCCCAGGATATTTAAATCCCAGGCTTCATTTGCAACTCCAGTCGCCTCATTTGCCTACCTAGCTCAAATTAACGAGCTAGTGTAGACATACCCTCAGAGTGTCTTTTACATTTCCTGCTTGTAATTTCCCCAAAGGCCCATCTAGTCTCTTTCATTCGATTCTCCCGAACTGTTCTTTTAGTGGATTCTTAACTGGTCTGTGCAATTCCTCATTTTGTTTCTCTCTCGTACTTCCATTTAATTCTTTAGGTGGTGAATTCCATAATGCCTGACATGTCCTGGATGGGTGTAGTGGGACACTATTTGAAATCCCAGGAGTGGGTGGGCGTGAGCCCGCCCACTTCTAAAAGTCCCTCTCCCAGCCTTGCGGGAGGGATGACTGGCCCTGGGCTTCAACTGATTCATTGGGACAAATGAGAAAAACAACGTCAAGGGGAGCCGGTGAAAGGTTTAGAACAAGGGAGCCAACTGGGGACACTGAGCTGAGAACCCCAGACAGTGCGCTCTGCTCCTCACAGCTGTCGATAGAACCAGTGGACACTGCTCAGAGGATACATGAAACCAGGGTAGAACGGAAATAGGTTCCACAGTTGCAGAGCGCCCCTCATCCTGCATCCTCCTCCTACTGCTATAGATGGCAGCTTTCACTAGGGCCAAGAAGAGGTTAACGAGGAGGCCTCATGACTTTGTGGGGACATGGATTGGGGAAAAGTGCAGCCAGAACCTCAATAAGAGTTCCTGGAGGTTTCTGGAGGTGCCAGAATAGGGGCTGCAACCTGTCCTGTTCCAGATAGGCATGTGCCAGGTTTTTTCTCATGCCCTCTAATCATTTTGGTTGCCTTCCGCTGGACTTTCTCCAATGCGTCCACATCCTTCTGCAGACTAAAAAGACCCAACTCCCTCAGCCTCTCCTCATAAGTCATATGATCCAGCCCCCATTTTGGCTGCCCTCCGCTGGACCCTCTCCAGTGCGTCCACATCCTTTTTGTAGTGGGGGGCCCAGAACTGGACACAATACTCCAAAGGTGGCCTCACCAGAGCCAAATAAAGGGGAATAATGACATCTCTGGATCTGCTGGAAATGCTCCTCTTAATGCAACCTAATATACCATTTAGAATAGTGATAGAAATGTAGCCGTGTTAGTCTGGGGTAGCTGAAGCAAAATGCAGGACAATGTAGCACGTTAAAGACTATCAAGATGGTTTATTAGATGATGAGCTTTCGTGGGCCAGACCCAGTTCCTCAGATCAAATAGTGGAATATGCCATTAGCCTTCTTGGCTACAAAGGCACACTGTTTACTCCTATCCACCTTCTCATCCACTGTAACCCTCAGGTCCTTTTCTGCAGAACTACTACTTAACTGGTTGGTCCCCAGCTTGTAACTATGCTTGGGATTCTTCCGTCCCAAGTGCAGGACTCTGCACTTGTCCTTGTTGAACCTCATCAGATTTTTTGTGACCCAATCCTCCAATTTGTCTAAGTCACTCTGGACCCTATCTCTACCCTCAAGCGTATCTACCTCTTCACCTAGATTAGTGTCATCTGCACACTTGCTGAGGGTGCAATCCATCTCCTCAATCAGGTCATTAATAAAGATATTTAACACGACCAGTCCTAGAACTGGAACTTGGGGCACTCCACTAGAAACCGACCGCCATCCTGACATCGAGCCGATGATCACGACCCGCTGGGCACAGACTTCTAGCCATCTTTCTAGCCATCTTACCGTCCATTTATCCAATCCACATTCCCTTAATTTGCTGGCAAGAATATTGTGGGAGACCGTATCAAAAGCCTTGCTAAAGTCAAGGTATATCACATTCACTAACTTTCCCACATCCACAGAGCCAGTTATTTCCTCATAGAAGCACCTCTTTTCCCTCATGTAATTGACAACAGACGAGCCCACTCAATAGAATGGGAATATAATAGGATTCAGCAGGTGGCGAGGAGATCCAGGAATGCTCAGAAGATCAGCTCCTTGCACAATTTGGGCACTGGCATTTATGTACAGATCAGTGAAGCGGAGCTCGACACGAAAATATTCGGCTGGTAGGAGAGAGAAAAGCTGAGAAAATAGGAGACTCACAAACACAAAGCAAGGAATCAAGAAAGAAACAAGGTGACATGAGGCCATTGAGGATGATCCCTCTTGTTAGGGAGTCAAATGAGCCACGTGTAAAGAAATATTTCAGTTCATCTCTATTCTACTCTATGTCAAAATTTGTCTTTTGCACTCCATGCCTGTCTCTGAAAGCAACTAGTGCCAGAAGAGCTTTTTTCAGGGACCGATGGACCTCCTTGTTTCTCAGGCAGTAGAGGACAAGATTGAGCAAAGGGGTCAGGAAGAGGAACCAGACAGACATTATTTTGTGGAGGATCGGAAGAGGGTCAATCACTATATCTACTTAGATGACCTTTACACTCACATAATAAATGACAAGAACAGGGAGGTGGGGGGGGGGGGGGAGCAGGTAGAAACGGCCTCCCCATCCTGTGACGGATTCTCAGGATGTTGGTGATAATGGAAATGTAGGACACCAGTGTCACTAGAAAGATCCCAAAATTCAATATGATAGTGAAAGCAAATAACATCAGTCGCAGAGTCTTCGTGTGCGCATCACAGAAGGCCCCTTTAATGGCTGCAAAATCACAAAAGAGAATGTCACTTTCTTTGGGACCACAGTATCTTAATTGCAGAATGATCATTTGTAGCCTGATGCAGTAGGAAATGCCTAATATCCAGGCTCATGCCACCATGTGACAACAGACCCTGCCTTTTCATCAGAACATTATAGCGGAGGAGATGGCAGAACGCTTGATACTGATCAATACATATGGCCATGAGCAGGAGACATTCTACATTGGCAATGATCATATAGAAATCAAATTGCAGAAAGCAGGGGAGCAAGGCATGTAGATCCTGGAGGGTCTGTCTGCTCATCATGGCTGGGGAAGCTGGGCAGGAGGAGAGTCACTGGCAGGAGAGAGGAGTTCCTCAGGAACGGAGGAGTGCCTCATCATCAGGGAGCATGCCCAGACTTCCCTTCATCCAGCAAAAGCAGCCATCTGTGATGATTCATCACCATGTGCTCCATTGTTCCTAGTCTTCTTCAAACACTCTCACACTTACGCTCTGGGGAGAATGCAGCGTAGAGCATGTTACAAGCAAGGTAGCTGAGTTACAAAGATGACAAAATTGCAGCTTACAGTAAAAGTAAAAGTTACAAAGATTACAAAGTTTGACAAAGATCACAATGAGTTGCAGTTTAAAACCTTAGAATGTGCTACATTCAACTTTGTGTAGTTTCAGAAAATGCATGTGTATAAATCAAGTAAGCTCAGGCACAGGCTTTTTTTTTATGCAACAGTCTTCTGTGGCCTCTTGCTCATAGAAAGCGCTCTATCGGTAGTCAGTATAAATGCTATAAAGTTATCTTACAGGCCAATAGGAAGTCATGTGACTTATCTCACAATGATCTGGAAACTCTAGATCAGAACAGATTGTCCTGGTGACAAATCATTGTACAGGCTCTTCATTGCGTTGAGAGTCAGTTTAGCTTCTCACCAATAGAATCACAGAAGATGAGATCTGTCAATAAATGGCTCAGTCCAAGAGAGGAAGAATTTATACAGACACTGGGGAAAATCAGCTCTTGTTCACATGAGGCAGGAATACAAACGTGATAATCAAATTCATTAAATCCCAATGTTTCCAATGACACTAAATGCGCCATTTTACAAAAATGCTTCATATTTCTGCTTTAAGAATATCACAGTAATGGGCAGTGATGTTGCATGAGGAACTAGTCCGCGTACCGGTAAAAAGGAGTCTTACAGGTACCCTTACCTATTAGCCTGCTCTTGTCTGTTAACTCCAGAGCTAACTCTCCAGACCAGACCAGAGCATCCCTCACACAGAGGGACTGGCCAGTTGGTGATCAGGAGCTTATGGCCCAAGTGGGCGTGGCCTTGGACGGACTGGTCTGTGATCTGTGTTACCTCATAACCCAACCATCCAATCAATGCATTTAGGAGCAAAGGTGACGCTGGGTTAGCTCAGCCGTGGGGTCCTGTAAACCCCAGGCTACGGGGCGGGGGGGGGGGGATTTCACTCCTACACTTGAAAGACAAGACACCTTATGGTGGATTCCAAAACTGTCTAAAGCTGCTTCTCCATGACACAGAAAAACTAGAATCCTAGGATCCCAGAACTGGAAGAGTCCTCAAGAGTCATCGACTCCAGTCACCTGGCCAGGGCAGGAACATCCCTAACTAAACCATCCCAGCCCGGGCTTTGTCAAACCGGGACCCACTCCATTGTGTCCACATTGGTTTACAGTGGGGGCCCAGAATTGCCTCTTCAGATGTGGTGTGTAGTGGGGCACTATTTTGAAAAAACGGGAAGGTGGGAGAGTGGAGCCTGCCCACTTCAGAAAGCCCCTCCCCCAGCCTTGTGGGAGGGAAGACCAGACCCATGTTGGACTAATCACGGGTACAAATCATTACTAAAGGGTTGTGGGGGTGGGGGTCACAGGGTCATAACAAGGGACGGATAGGGAAACCACGTAGAGAACCCCGGACAGTGCCCACTGCTCCTTAACGCTGTTGATGGAGCCAGTGGACACTGCTCAGAGGAATTCTGCCCGGATGTGTGACACAAAGGGAGAATGGAAATAGGTTCCACAGTCGCAGAGAACCCCCTCTCTCCCATCTAGCATCCTCCTCCTGGTATTATGTATAGCTGCTTTGGCCAGGGCCAGGAGGAGGTTGATGAGGAGGTCTCTCAACTTTGTGGGGCCAGGGATAGGTGTGCATATATAGAAAGATGAGGAGAAAAGTTCAGCCAGAACCTCAGTAAGAGGTTCCGGAGGAGCCGGAGTAGCAGCTGCAACCTGGAGCATTCCAGGTACATGTGTGCCAGGTTTTCCCTCACGCAGCAAAAGGGGCAGGAGTCCGGGATGGGGGTGAACTGCACCCAGTACACACCCATGCTCACAGCTCCATGAAGGAGCCTCCAACTAATGTCCCCAACGGCTTGCAGAATTAATGTGGAATACACGTTGTTCCATCGGGTATCCCCACCCTCTACACGTCTTAAGTTGTCCTGCCACTTGCTTTCTGGGCAGGACACAAGAGTGAGTAAATGTAGAGTGTGGAGCAGGTTCGGAAACAGACCGACTGCAAATCCTGCAGCTGGCTGGGAGTCAAGGGGTGGGGATGCTGGGGAAGCGGCCTGTGGAACAGAGGCCTGATAACAATGGACAGAGGGTCTGCAGGAAGGAAGGGCTCTTGCAGGGCTCTCTGCCAGAAATCGAGAGTGGACCAGGATCTCCGGGGCCATGTTCGGGGTTTTGAGACGGTGCTGGAGCATGGACAGGACCAGCTGATTTAGCACCAGCATCCTCCCACAAAGGAGCAGCCCTGTTCATCTCTGTACCTCTCACCAACCCTGGCCTCCAAACCTTGCCAGTTCTCCGGCAGAGAGGGATGCATGGCGGATAGAAAAACATCCAGATAAAGCAGCGGACACGTGCTCCACCTCATGGCCTGAAGCATGGGTGGGAGGGAGTCTGCCTGCCACCCGTCCCAGTCCACAAGGCCAGAGCTCTTGACCCAGTTGACCCGAGTGGAGGAGGCCTCTGAGTAGACAGTTTGGCAGGCCTCCACCCATGCCAGGACGCCCGGATCCTGGACCACAAGGAGCATGTCATTGGTGTATGCTGACTGAACCAGTTACAGCCCCATCAACCTCCTATGGAGGAGAGAGAGGAAGGGCTCGATTGCCAGACGTACCACTGGCCCGACAGTGGACACCCCTGACGTAGTTCACACCCGAAGCTAACCAGGTCGGTCAGGGTCCAGTTGAGCCTGAACAAACATTCCGCGATGGCATACAGCACCTGGAGAAAATCCACAAAATGGGGCTCGACGCGGAAGGCCTGCAGAGTGCCGAGGAGATACCCATGGTCCACCCTGTCAAGCACCTTTTCCTGGTCCAGGAACAGGAGAGCAAACGACAGACCGTCTCTAAATCCCTCGACAACACCCACACGTAAGGCACCCGGGCAGATGACACAACAGCATGTGGGGGGGCTGTACAGTAAAGTCCCTGTGCTCGCTGCCCTGGTGTCACTTTGCAGTGTAACGTCCCTTCGCTCGCTGCCCTGGTGTCACTCTGCAGTGTAACGTCCCCGCGCTCGCCGCCACCGGTGTCACTCTGCAGTGTAACGTCCCCGCGCTCGCCGCCCCGGTGTCACTCTGCAGTGTAATTTCCCGGCTCTCGCCGCCCCCAGTGTCACTCTGCAGTGTAACGTCCCTTCGCTCGCTGCCCTGGTGTCACTCTGCAGTGTAATGTCCCCGCGCTTGCCGCCCCCGGTGTCACTCTGCAGTGTAACGTCCCCGCGCTCACCGCCCCGGTGTCGCTCTGCAGTGTAACGTCCCCGCGCTCGCTGCCCCCGGTGTCGCTCTGCAGTGTAACGTCCCCGCGCTCGCCGCCCCCGGTGTCACTCTGCAGTGTAACGTCCCTGCGCTCGCCGCCCTGGTGTCACTCTGCAGTGTAACGTCCCCGCGCTCGCTGCCCCGGTGTCACTCTGCAGTGTAACGTCCCCGCGCTCGCCGCCCCCGGTGTCACTCTGCAGTGTAACGTCCCCGCGCTCGCTGCCCCCGGTGTCGCTCTGCAGTGTAACGTCCCCACGCTCGCCGCCCCCGGTGTCACTCTGCAGTGTAACGTCCCCGCGCTCGCTGCCCCGGTGTCACTCTGCAGTGTAACGTCCCCGCGCTCGCCGCCCCGGTGTCACTCTGCAGTGTAACGTCCCCGCGCTCGCTGCCCCAGTGTCACTCTGCAGTGTAACGTCCCCGCGCTCGCTGCCCTGGTGTCACTCTGCAGTGAAACGTCCCCGCGCTCGCCGCCCCCAGTGTCACTCTGCAGTGTAACATCCCTGCTGGAGTTGGGGGAGGAGGGGCTGGTGTCTGGGACCTCTGACCCCCGGACATGTCCAAACTCACTGGAGGCAGGAACCGGCCTGTTCTGCTCCAGCCCGCCCTCCCCGAGGGGAAGCCACCATCTGAGGAGCCCAGCCTCAGACCCCTTGGCCCTCCAAGCCCCCTGCCAGTAACCCACTGCCCCAAGACCAGGAGTTTTGCCCCCCTCACTTCTTGCTGTAAGGTCCCTCCTTTCCCATCCAGAACCCACCAGATCCCTGCCCTGAGCCCCCCACCTCTTCACCTCACTTTCCTGAGCCCCTCTTGACCCCTGGCTTTCCCCACATCAACTCCTGCTCTTAACCCTTCATCAGCCCCACCCCCTGACCGGACCCCCCCCCCACAGCTCACAGCCCCCTGCTTTGACCCCACCTCCTGCCCTCACTCCTGGAAGTCCTGCCCCGCCCTGGGCCCGTCCACACTGAAGCTGCTTCCCTGACTCCTGCACCCCACCATGCTCTGCCTTAAGCCCCCCTGCCTTGATTTAATGCACCCTGACCCCTGCCCTCAGCCCCCCCAACATATCCCCTGCCCTGAGCTCCCACCCCCACCCCTAACTCCGGAATGCCACACGGCCTGCAGAAAGCCCCTCCCGCCTCCTAGCTCATGTCCTAATGTCTGCACCCCCACATCCTGCCAGAAACCCCAGTTCCTGCTCTGACTCCTCCCCCTCCCTCACCCTGTCCTGTCCCCAACCCCCAGAGCCCTGCCCCAGTTCCTGCACCCACCACTCCCTGCTCAGAGACCCGCCCTCCATGCAACCTCCTGCCCTTCCCTCTGCAGTGCCCATGGGCAGGAGGGCTGAGGACATGGGGCTGAGGTGAAGGAGTGAGGGCGGGGGGTGGAGGACTCAGAGTACAGGGATAGGTGTGGGGGAGGGGCTCAGGCTGGGTAAAAGGAGGTGCAGGTGGTCAGGGCAGGGCGGGGGGGTCAGTAGTGATGGAGTTTCCCAGGACTGACTGTGGCTGCAACCGTGGCAGGGCTGTGACAGCTCCATTTTCCAGACGCTGGTTTGCCCTGTGGGGCTGGGCTGCCAGGTCTCTCCCTCGTCCTGTGGGATGTGGGGAAAATGCCAACGAGGGGGAAACACTCTTGCCCCTGGTCCCTTTGCCTCCTGTCCCGTTGGGGGCATGCCCCTCCCAGCCGCGGCAGAGTGGCACCTGGGAGACCCTGCTGCCACCTTTCTCTTTTTTTCCCTTCTATCGCCCAGCCCAGGGATGGGCGATCGCTCTGTGGTTGTTCTCCAGGGTTAGCCCCGGTAAGCCCCGAATGCTGAATTTTCCTGCAGAGACTCAGGTACCCGCGAGTGCAGCTTCCATTGGCCGGGGGTCCCCATTCCTAGCCAATGGAGCAGTAGGAAGCAGTACAGAGAAGAATACACGTTCCCATAGCTCCCCTTGGCCTAGAATGGGGATCCATGGCCAATGGGAGCTGTAGTCTCCAGTAGCTGTCATCTGGCCCATAAATACAGAGGGGAGGCCTGATAGAAACTAACCCTGGCAGAGCAGATTGGGCCTGTGGGCTACGACTCACCCACCCCTGGTCCCACCAACATGAAGCAGGAACCTGCAGAGCAGGGAGAGTTAGTGGAGAGAGATTTTATTGTTGGGTTTGCTTTTTTTCTGACACTTGGGTGGTAAAATGTTCGCACATCAATTGCGTTTCTGCCAGGGAGGAGGGAGGCCCATGGGCAGCCGTGTAGGCTGAGAAGGGGAAAGTTGTCAGTTCCTGTTGGGTGCACGTGTCACGTTCTTTTCAATTCATTCGTTTCCTTTTATTTTGGTGATGAGAGAAGTCAGAGCGAATGAGCCCCGAAAATATTTCCAACGAACTTCTGTTTGCATTTCAACTCTGTATCAATACCTGTACTGCTACCTCTATGGACAGAGACCGAGATGCCTTAACGCTGACAAGTGTATGGACAGGCAGGAAATGCCACTTGGAAGGACACTAAAACTCCCACCCTGCACAGAATGTCGTATTTTGTTTTCCCGCCTACAGTTCAGTTCTATTTTCACTCCCTGTGGTGGCAAAATATTTCCCCTTCTTTCCAAGATGTTATTGACAATGGAAAAGCCCAATCAAAGGGATGTAAACGTCGTTGGATTCAGTAGGTGGGGAGGAGATCCAGGATCACTCAGAAGTTGTTAATCTCCCTGCAGAATTCGGGCACTTGTGTTTATACACAGATCAATAAAGTGGAGGGTGTCACAAAAATGCACAGCTGATATGCAAAAGCTGAGAAAATCGGACACGACCAAGCACAAAGCAAGTAATCAAGCAGGGAACAAGGTGACGTAAGGTCACTGAGGGCAAAGCCTCTTGTCAGGGAATCAAATGTGCCACGTGTAAGGAAATATTTCAGTTCATCTCTATTCTACTCGAAGTCTTTATTTCTGCTGTCACACTCCAGGCTTGTGTCTGAAAGCAACTAGTGCCACACGAGCTTTTCTCAGGGACTGATGGACCTCCTTGTTTCTCAGGCAGTACAGAATGGGGTTGAGCAAAGGGACCATGATAAGGAACCAGACGTCAATTACTTTCTGGAAGATCGCATCAATCACTGGAACTGCATACTTTGTTATTACAGTCCCATAATAAATTCCAACCACAATGAGGTGGGAGGAGCAGGTGGAAAAGGCCTTTTGCCTCCCGGTGCTGGAAGGGATTCTCAGGATGTTGACAATGATACAAATGTAGGTCACCAGGGTGAGTAATAAGATGAGAATATTCGATATGATACTGTAAATGGATGTCACCAGTTGCATTGTCCTGATGTTGGCACCACAAAACGGACGATAAACACGTCCAAAATCACAATATAGAACGTCAAGTTCTTTGGCTCCACAGTATATTGATTGCAGAATGAAAGCTTCTAGCATGATACTGTAAGCAATGCCATTAATCCAAGCCCAGGCCACCATGTGGCCACACACTCTGCCGTTCACTAGAGCAGGGTAACGGAGGGGATGGCTGATCGCTAGATACCGATCAATACACATGGCCGTGAGCAGCAGACATTCTGTATTGGACAGGATAATATAGATATTAAATTGCACAATGCAGTTCTGCAGAGAAATGGTTCTGTCCCCAGTCGCGAGACTGGCCAGCAGTCTGGGCAGAGTGGTGCTGACGGAGCAGATCTCCACAGCAGACAAGTTGGCCACAAAGTAGTACATGGGGGTGTGAAGGTGCCGATCAGCCACAACTAGCACAACGATGAGGAGGTTCCCGGCCAGAGCCGCAAGGTAGATGACTAGAAACAGCAGGAAGAGGAGGGGCTGCAGTTCAGGGCCGTTCCCAAACCCAAGAAGGATCAGTTCCTTGAAGAACGTTCCATTTCCTCCTTCTGCTTTCTCCATAACTCGTATCTATAATCTGAAACACATCACATATTCAGGTTGTGCTGTTGCCTACCTGGCCAGAAACCTGGAATCAATGGGCGTCTGCACTTCAAAAATAAAATTGTCCATAACCAGAAGAAGACTCATTTCATTTAGATAAGGAGCTTCCACCAGAGTGGATCCAAGAGCAGGGCACCTCGCTGAGATACAGGAACCTCCCCCCAAACTACTTTCAGGCTGGGATTTTGAAATATCTTCATCATGTCACTGTCATTTCAGCTAGTGCTGAGGACATAACAAAAGTCAGTGGATTGTAACGGAAGGTATTTAAAGTTCAAACGGGGGGGTGTCTGCCCTGCACCTGGCGGTGTCATTCCCAGCTGGGTAACATCCACTGGCTTTCATCAATTAGCAACATAAAATTAGCAGTGAGAACCCGGCACCGTGAGCAGCGGATTGGGACACACCCTGGGTGCATACCTGGGGTCTCAGGTGGGTTTGGGTGGGGGAGCTAGTCTGTGCTGCTGAGGCTACACTGTTACTGTTAGCACCAGAGCTCAGCCAAAGGGGGAGTGTGTTGCTCTAAGGGAGCAGGGAATCGCACTCTTGAGGTTGTCTCCAGATATCCCCCCTACCACAAACACTGGGACCCGAAGTCTTTCCATGAAGGTCTTGCCAGTATCTGCTGTGGCAGAAGATTGAAAGAAAGAAAATTCCACCATTGGAAAGACGCAACTGAGAAACAAAGAGAGAACAGGACACAGAAAAGACTGAACCCTAAGCAAACACTGCGGGCTACCCTCTGACCTCAGATGCTCCAGGGTCAATGGCATCAGGTTTCCAGGAAGGTTTCGAGGTGGAACGAAGATCTCCTTCTGGGAGAACAACTCAGTGGTCCCAGGTTGAAAGATTTCAAAGATTCTTGGCTAAAGCTCCCAGGTCTGTCTGATCTGTCGGCCTGGCACTCCAAACACAGGCCATTGCGAAGAAAAACTCAAGCACCTTGTTGACATCAGGCATGAGTTTTAAAGGAAACTAAGGGATTTAGGCCCCGCTATCAGCGTGAAAGAGAGCTGGGCATTGATGTGCACCCACACTTCAGGACGCTGTGAAACCAGCAAGGGGCTCCTTCACGAAGGGTGTGTTCCCCCAAAGCTACACACAATGCTTATTGATAGGTAAAGCTTATTGTCATCAGGCACGTCCAACACAGGCCACATGAAAATAAATTCAGTCACCTTGTTGACATCAGCTGTTAGCTTTCAAGGAAATGAAGGGATTTAGGCACCAACCAACTATCAGTGAGAAAGAGAGTTGGGCACCTGATGGCCTATTGTATACCCATATTTCAGGTCTTTGTGAAACCAGCAAGGGGCTCCTTAAGGGAAGGTGTGTTCCCACAAAGCTACACACACACTGGGTCATTCAGTGTCTCGCGCGCACACACACACACCCACACACCCACACACACACACACACTTTGTGTAACTTAGAAACACACCCTCCAAAAATACACTCATACACCGTCCAGTTATATCATGCAAGCACGTGCCCATGTACACACACACAAAACCGAACAAGCACCAGGCTCTCTTTGATGTTGTAACCCGGACAGTGTTATATAGAGGTGGGTGAATTGTACAAACAATCGCTTCACCTGGTTTGTAAAACAGAGTCTAGAGATCACACCCCCAACGCCAGTGACACGTCACAATAGAAAGGGAACAACCGACAGGGGAGGAATCGGTTGATATTTCTCTGTTCTGCCAATTCCCCCAGAAGCGCCTGGCATCGGCCAGTGCTGGGAGTGAGCACAGTAGGGAGGGGACCTTTGGACCAGCGCAGTCTGGTCATTCTCACGTTCTAAATCCAAGAGCCGCCCATTGCTCTGTCCTACGCAGTTTTTCCTACAGCTCGTCTGGGCTGGGCTGGCCCCCAAGGTCCTACCTGGAGCTGGGGATCCCCTGAGCCTCTGAGCCCCCAGCCTGGGATCCTGCTCGCACTGTGCTGCTGTGGCTGGCTGCAGACAAGGTCCCATCCCCGCACTTCTCCCCGCACCCACACAGCAGGGACAGGACCATCAGGAGGGACACGCAGGGCTCCCTGACTGGACACTGCTGAGGGAACCACCGGTAGCCTAGGGTTCCACCCCAGGACTGCACCGCCTGAGCCAGGTCGAATCACCAACAGGGAGGAATTTCTTAATCTGCTCGCACCCCCCGACTTGGAGAGGAAAATGCCCACGTGTGCTAACTGGGGGGAGAATTTCCCCCATTCGTTTCACTGGTTTGAGTAACACCACACACAAGGTTATTAACTACAAACAGTAGATTGACGTGGGTATCAGGGACAGCAAAGCAGATTATCAGCAACTAACCAGACACAAACTCTGCAGAACACACGGGGCACAGCCAGGAGGAACAAGGAGATTCTCACCCGGAGGGATGGGACCGGCCGTCTCGCATATTCTCAAGGCCCAAGTTGCATTTGCTTTGTTCTTGGGGTGCTCAGGTTTCCAGACACTGGGTTAGACGCCTTAAGCCTGGGTCCAGCCCTTCCCCCAGGTCAGTCTGTCTTCCTCAGCTTCTTCCCGGCGTCTTCTTGTGTGGGGAGTGAAAACGGATGATTTCACCCCCTATCTTATATAGCTCTTCCCGGACTGGCCGGGAGGAGGCACCCAGAGTTCTGTGGTCTGGTCTGTTGACTTCATACAATCACAACAACTGTTAATTGGTCTCTCTGAAACAGTCTCCATCTGTGGGATTTGGGCTTCTCCTGAGGCCTGTGCTTCTCCCTAATGTCTCATTACAATGCTCAGGGATCTGTCTGCACTGACAGCCCCTTCCCCAGTGGGGTACCGCTGTGTGAATACATTGGGAATAGAGATTCATGCTCCGTATTCACAATTTGAGATAGAAAATTGAGGCAGGACTACAAATGGGATCATCAAATTCAGCAAATCCTGATGCTCCCAATGACACTGTCAATGCTCCGTCTTGGCAAAAATGCTTCTTATTTCTGCTACAACGATATCACAGTAATTGGTAGGGAGGTTCCAGGTGTAACCAGTCAGCGTACCGGTAAGAAGGAGTCTTACAGATACCCTGACCGATTAGCCTGCTCTTGTCTGTGAACTCCAGAGCTGACTGGCCGGGCCAGACCAGAGCACCCTCACAGCTTATGGCCCCAGTGGGAGTGGGCTGGGACGGATGGTTCAGTAACCAGTGTTACCTCATAACCCAACCATCCAATCGATGCCTTTAGGAGCAAAGGTGACATGGGGTTAGCTCAGCCCTAAGGGCCTCTAACCCCCAGGGTACACGGGGGGATTTTACTTCTGCGGTGGAAAGTCAAGACACATTGGGTTGGATTCCAACACTGCCTAAAGCCACATCTCTTCATGGAAGAAAAACTGCAGCTGGCCTGTGGCAACGGACGAGGGTTCATGGGGCTGTTTCATTGCTGGAACAAGGGATCTAGGCTTGGTGATATGGAAGGGTCCCAGACCTCTTGTTGCAGCCCCAGCCTGAATGTCTTTTCAGCAATAAAACTTCACCTCAGTGTGAGTCGGCTGGACGGGCCAGAGGTGGCTTCTCCTTGCTTGGTAGATGCGTCTGAAGTCACGTCAGCCATTGCTCACGTTGGGCGTTTTAACCATCAATTTCCTTTGAATGAAATCGGGTGTTCAGTGAAATGCCCGTGTGGTGTGGGCTTCCCAAAGAGGGTTCAGACTGTTAGCCTGGAGCAGAGAATACACCAAATCCATAGCACCCGGCAACCAGCCAGACAGCATGAGGCATGAACAACTCGCTACTCCAAGGCTCTGTTCTCGCTGCAACGCTTCCTAAGAGTCACCCACCTGCGAATGTCCCCAGCTCAGTGCAGGGGCCGAGGCGTGGGTGGTGCAGGAGTCAGGGTTTGGGAGAGGAACACTGAGGGCAGGGGGGTGGGGGCACTGGAAAAAGAGCAGGGGTTGGGTGTGTGTTGGGGGGTCATGGCAGATCTCATGTCCCCATCCTGCTCCTTTGCCCCCCACATACACCTACCCTCAAGGCTCTGCCCCACCCCACCCCCACAGCCCCTGCTCCGAAGGACCCAGGCTAGATTAGAAACATTTTCTAGCTGTAAATATTTGTTCCCTTGGCACGTACTTCCACTGCATTTTAAGCCGCCCTTTCCCCCTCACTTTGGCAAGAGAAAGAGATCGACAGCCTTGAGTCAGAACTACGAGGGGCATTTTTTGTAAATCTCCAAGGCAACGTCTACACTCGCGGCTTCTTGCGCCAGTAATATGCAAATGAGGCTAAGCGTGGAATATCGCCGAGCCTCATTTGCATTGCTAAAGAGCCACCGTTGTTACGGAAGAGGCTCTTGCTCAAGAAGGAGCTGTCTACACTGCCCCTTCTTGTGCAAGAAAAATGCTCTTGCACAAAGCAATTACACCTGTTACTCTTCAATAAGGGGGGAGGGGTATCTCAGTGATTGAGCATTGGCCTGCCGAACCCAGGGTTGTGAGTTCAATCATTGCAGAGGCCTTTTAGAGACTTGGGACAAAAATTTGGCAGGGATGGTACTTGGTCCTGCTGTGAAAGCAGGGGACTGGACTTGATGACCTTGCAAGGTCCCTTCCAGTTGTAGGAGACAGGCAATCTCCATTAATGTATGTGTTTATTTCCTGAACCGTCTTCAATTATCCCCATTTGACTTGAATCGTGGGCCTCTCTACTCTGTGCTGAGTAGGCCTCAGCTGAAGTGCTGTGTCCAGTTCTGGGTCCCACATTTCAAGAGAGCTGTGGAGAGACTAGAGAGGGTCCAGAGAAGAGCAGCACAAATGAGGGAAGGTCTCCAACTTTCGAGTCAATTGGCAAATATTTTGGCCTAAACTCCTGTGGCTCAGAGGGTTTCCCATTGGGCCCCCAGAGTTGGCTCTCCAGGAGCTAATAGCAAATAGCAAAGCCCCCCCAATGGGGAGTGCAGATTCACTGTTGCTCTGTGAAACCTGTCTGAGAGCTGGGCAGCTGGGTTCACAGATACAGCCCAGCCCCATCTCCCCAGCCCTCCTGCAAAAATGGAGAAACACTCTTGCTCCCCCAGGTCCAGGCCTCCTGCCTCCTGTCCAGCTGTGGGCACCCAGCTCCCACCCACGGCAGACTGGTACAGGGGAGACCCTGCTGCCATCCTTTCTCATTCTTCCTTTTCTTTGCCCCGCCCAGGAGTGGGCAATCCCTCCGTGGACGTTCACCAGGGTTAACCCCTTGTGAGCTCCAGCCGCTACATTTAGATGCAGATTCCATTGGTGCTCCCATTGGAGAGGGAGGCCTGTTAGACATTTCAGGCCTTTGTTAAAGCAGCAAGGGGCTCCTTCAAGGGAGGTTGTGTTTCCAAAAAGCTACACACACTGGGTCATTCAGTGTCTCACACACACACACACAGACACTTTATGTAGCTTACAAACACAGTCTCCAAAAACACACTCAGACACTGTCCAATTATATTATGTGCCCACGCATGCACACACTCAGGGTATGTCTGCACTAGCTCGTTAATTCGAGCTAGGTAGACAAATGAGGCGACCAGAGTTGTAAATGATGCCTGGGATTTATATATCCTGAGCTTTATTTCCATGTTCCCGTCCGGTTGTCATTTTTAAATTTCAGTAGCCCAAACTCACTGCTGCGCGGCTACACACGGCAATGAAACATTAATTCAAGCAAAGTCCTTAGTTTGAATTAACTGTTTCTCCTCATTCCACAGCTGTTATTTTGAATTAACTTCAATACCATCTACACATGCAAACCGCTATTTCAAATTTAAGGACTTAGTTCGAATTTACATTTCACTGCTAAGTGAAATTTCAAAATGGCGACCGGAAGGGAACATGCAAACAAAGCCCAGGATATTTAAATCCCTGGCTTCATTTGCAACTCTAGTCACCTCATTTGCCTACCTAGCTCAAATTAACGAGCTAGTGTAGACATACCCTCAGAGTGTCTTTTACATTTCCTGCTTGTAATTTCCTCAAAAGCCAATCTAGTCTCTTTCATTCGATTCTCCCAAACTGTTCTTTTAGTGGATTCTTAACTGGTCTGTGCAATTCCTCATTTTGTTTCTCTCTCGTACTTCCATTTAATTCTTTAGGTGGTGAATTCCATAATGCCTGACATGTCCTGGATGGGTGTAGTGGGACACTATTTGAAATCCCAGGAGTGGGTGGGCGTGAGCCTTGCGGGAGGGATGACTGGCCCTGGGCTTCAACTGATTCCTTGGGACAAATGAGAAAAACAACATCAAGGGGAGCCGGTGAAAGGTTTAGAACAAGGGAGCCAGCTGGGGACACTGAGCTGAGAACCCCAGACAGTGCGCTCTGCTCCTCACAGCTGTCGATAGAACCAGTGGATACTGCTCAGAGGATACGTGAAACCAGGGTAGAAGGAAATAGGTTCCACAGTTGCAGAGCACCCCTCATCCTGCATCCTCCTCCTACTGCTATAGATGGCAGCTTTCACTAGGGCCAGGAAGAGGTTAACGAGGAGGCCTCATGACTTTGTGGGGACGTGGATTGGGGAAAAGTGCAGCCAGAACCTCAATAAGAGTTTCTGGAGGTTTCTGGAGGTGCCAGAATAGGGGCTGCAACCTGGCCTGTTCCAGATATGCATATGCCAGGGTTTTCCTCATGCCCCCTAATCATTTTGGTTGCCTTCCGCTGGACTGTCTCCAATGCGTCCACATCCTTCTGCAGACTAAAAAGACCCAACTCCCTCAGCCTCGCCTCATAAGTCATTTCCTCCAGCCCCCAATTTGGTTGCCCTCCGCTGGACCCTCTCCAGTGCGTCCACATCCTTTTTGTAGTGGGGGGCCCAGAACTGGACACAATACTCCAAATGTGGCCTCACCGGAGCCAAATAAAGGGGAATGATGACATCTCTGGATCTGCTGGAAATGCTCCTCTTAAAGCCACCTAATATGCCGTTAGCCTTCTTGGCTACAAGGGCACACTGTTGACTCATATCCAGCTTCTCATCCACTGTAACCCTCGGGTCCTTTTCTGCAGAACTACTATTTAACTGGTTGGTCCCCAGCTTGTAACTATGCTTGGGATTCTTCCGTCCCAAGTGCAGGACTCTGCACTTGTCCTTGTTGAACCTCATCAGATTTCTTGTGACCCAATCCTCCAATTTGTCTAAGTCACTCTGGACCCTATCTCTACCCTCAATCGTATCTACCTCTCCACCTAACTTATTGTCATCTGCACACTTCCTGAGGGTGCAATCCATCCCCTCAATCAGGTCATTAATAAAAATATTGAACATGACCAGTCCTAGAACCGAACCTTGGGGCACTCCGCTGGAAACCGACCGCCATCCTGACATCGAGCCGATGATCACGACCCGCTGGGCACAGACTTCTAGCCATCTTTCTAGCCATCTTACAGTCCATTTATCCAATCCACATTCCCTTAATTTGCTGGCAAGAATATTGTGGGAGACCATATCAAAAACCTTGCTAAAGTCAAGGTATATCACATCCACTGATTTTCCCACGTCCACAGAGCCAGATATCTCCTCATAGAAGCACCTCATTTCCCTCATGTAATTGACAACAGAAGAGCTCACTCAATGGAATGGGAATATAATAGGATTCAGCAGGTGGGGAGGAGATCCAGGAATGCTCAGAAGATCAGCTCCTTGCACAATTTGGGCACTGGCATTTACGTACAGATCAGCGAAGTGGAGCTCGGCACGAAAATGCTCGGCTGGTAGAAGAGAGAAAAGCTGAGAAAATAGGGAGACTAACAAACACAAGGCAAGGAATCAAGAAAGAAACAAGGTGACATGAGGCCATTGAGGATGATCCCTCTTATTAGGGAGTCAAATGAGCCATGTGTAAGGAAATATTTCTGTTCATCTCTATTCTACTCTATGTCAAAATTTGTCTTTCTCACTCCATGCCTGTCTCTGAAAGTAACTAGTGCCAGAAGAGCTTTTCTCAGGGACCGATGGACCTCCTTGTTTCTCAGGCAGTAGAGGACAAGATTGAGCAAAGGGGCCAGGAATAGGAACCAGACAAACATTATTTTGTGGAGGATCGGAAGAGGGTCAATCACTACATCTACATAGATGACCTCTATACTCACATAATAAATGACAAGAACAGAGAGGTGGGGGAGGAGCAGGTAGAAACGGCCTCCCCATCCTGTGACGGATTTTCAGGATGTTGGTGATAATGGAAATGTAGGATGTTAGTGTCAGTAGAAAGATCCCAAAATTCAATATGATAGTGAAAGCAAATAACATCAGTTGCAGAGTCTTGGTGTGCACATCACAGAACGCCCCTTTAACGGCTGCAAAATCACAAAAGAGAATGTCACTTTCTTTGGGACCACAATATCTTAATTGCAGAATGATCATTTGTAGCCTGATGCAGTAAGAAATGCCTAATATCCTGGCTCATGCCACCACGTGGCAACAGACCCTGCCTTTTCATCAGAACAGCATAGCGGAGGAGATGGCAGACCGCTTGATACTGATCAATACATATGGCCATGAGCAGGAGACATTCTGCATTGGCAATGATCATATAGAAATCAAATTGCAGAAAGCAGGGGGGCAAGGCATGTAGATCCTGGAGGGTCTGTCTGCTCATCATGGCTGGGGAAGCTGGGCAGGAGGAGAGTCACTGGCAGGAGAGAGGAGTTCCTCAGGAGCAGAGGAGTGCCTCATCATCAGGGAGCATGCCCAGACCTCCCTTCATCCAGCAAAAGCAGCCGTCTGTGATGATTCATCACCATGTGCTCCATTGTTCCTAGTCTTCTTCAAACACTCTCACACTTACGCTCTGGGGAGAATGCAGCGTAGAGCATGTTACAAGCAAGGTAGCTGAGTTACAAAGATGACAAAATTGCAGCTTACAGTAAAAGTAAAAGTTACAAAGATTACAAAGTTTGACAAAGATCACAATGAGTTGCAGTTTAAAACCTTAGAATGTGCTACATTCAACTTTGTGTAGTTTCAGAAAATGCATGTGTATAAATCAAGTAAGCTCAGGCACAGGCTTTTTTTTAATGCAACAGTCTTCTGTGCCTCTTCCATGGCCTCTTGCTCATGGAAAGCGCTCTATCGGTAGTCAGTATAAATGCTATAAAGTTATCTTACAGGCCAATAGGAAGTCATGTGACTTATCTCACAATGATCTGGAAACTCTAGATCAGGACAGATTGTCCTGGTGACAAATCATTGTACAGGCTCTTCTTTGCGTTGAGAGTCAGCATATTCAGGCATTGCAGGAAAAGCGCAGGACTCAAACGAACACAGAGCACCTGCAGTTGGTGGCTTTTTATGTGACATCTGCAATCAGCTCTGCCGATCAAGGCTTGGTTTAGCTTCTCACCAATAGAATCACAGAAGATGAGATCTGTCAATAAATGGCTCAGTCCAAGAGAGGAAGAATTTATACAGACACTGGGGAAAACCAGCTCTTGTTCACATGGGGGATTTCCATATTTTTCCATCAACATTTCCCTTTAAAGAAATAGAAATTTCAGTAAAATGACCATTTTCTGTGGGCTTTCCAAGAAATGTTTCCAGTTGTCATGGCGGAGCAGAGCCCGGTGTAATCCAGAAAGCCGGCTACATCGTCAGGCTCAATGAGCAATATCAATGGTTCAATGTCTAGTTGGCAGCTAATATCAAGCGGATGCTCCAGAGGCTGGTTATGGGGATGGTTTTGTTCAACAGCTTCATTCGTGGTCTGCATGAGGGGATGGTTTACGTGATGGGACCCACTTCTGATTCTCAGTTTTGTGTGTTTGTTTGTCTCCCTCTGCCGGCGGTGAGGGCCATCAACTCTATCCTGCTGTGCACGATCATCTGCCTGGGAGACCTGGATCCTACTATGGCTGGATTTGCCAGCCTGGGCTTCCAAAATTGTGGAGGGGCCATCGATGGAACCCACATCTCCATCCGATCCCCAGAACAATGAGCCACACAGTACATTAACCACAAGGGCCATTTCTCTTTGGTGCTGCAGGCCCTGGTCGACCTTCATGGACAGTTCATGGATATTTTCCTCGGGTGCTCAGGGAGGGCACGTGACAAATGCAATTTCTGAAATTCCAGCTTGTATGAGAAACTGGAGGCCGGCACATTCTTCCCCCAGTGTGACTGTTGGGTTCAGCATATGCAGGTGCCACTGTGCATCATGGGGAATGTGCCCTACACCCTCACGCAGTGGCTCATGAAGCCCTACACCAGCCATCTAGATCCCAGCAGGAACCAATTCAATGCCCGCCTTGACAGGGCCCGCATGCAAGAGGACTGCGCCTTCGGGCGCTTGATGGCACAATTCACGTGTTTCCCGACCTGCCTTGATGTGGGGGAGCACAACATCCCCCAGATGGTCTCGGCATATTGTGTTTCCACAACATTGTGGATGAGGTAAGCGGAGGCCTTGCTACTAGTCCCTTCGCATTCCATGCCTGTGTCTGAAATCAGCCAATTTCATAACAGCTGTTCCCAGGGACTGATGGACCTCCTTGTTTCTCAGGCAATAGATAAGAGAGTTGAGCAAAGGGATTAGGACTGCGATCGTTTCACGTTTCACGAGGAGTACCGGTAGTTCGGAATAGGACCCTAGTCCGAACTACCTAGTTCGAGCCCCGTGTAGCCGCGCTACACGGGGTTCGAAGCAGCGGGGATTTAAAAATGGCGGCTCCCCGCTTATGCTAATGAAGCCCGGGAAATTCAAATCCCGGGCTTCATTAGCAAGTGCGGTATGCATACATTACCCCGCTAGTTCGAACTAGCGGGGTAGTGTAGACATACCCATAGAAAGCTGCAACCACAGTGATGTGGGAGAAGCAGGTGGAAAAGGCATTTTCTTTCCCAGTGCTGGAAAGGATCCTCAGGATGGTGGCGATGATACTAGCGTAGATAACAAGAGTAAACAGAAAGACCACAAGAGTTTTTGCAAAAGAATGTCGCAGTATCACCATAGTCCATGTCTCGCCACAGAACCTACCAATGGATGGAAAATCACAGAAGAAATGGTCAAATTCCTTGGGTCCACAGTATGTGAATTGCAGAATGAAAGGTACCACAATGGTGTAGGAAATGCTGAATATCCAGCACCCTGGCACCATGTAGCCACACACCCTGCTGCTCATCAGAGCAGGGTAACGGAGGGGATGGCAGATCGCTAGATACCGATCGTAACACATGGCCGTGAGCAGCAGAGTTTCTGTAGTGGAGAGGATTCCATAGAAATCTAATTGCACAGAGCAGTTCTGAAGAGAAATGGTTCTGTTCCCTGGGCAGGGTGGTGGAGAACAGGGCAGCAGAGCCAATGGCTGGCGATACGCTCCTGTGTCCGTACCTGGGATCTCAGATGGCTGCGGGTAGTTAGTCTGTGCTGCTGAGGCTGCGCTGCTAGTTTTATCATCCGAGCTCACTCAAGGGTCGTGCGTGTCGCTCGAGGTGGGCGGGGGGAGGAAATTACCCTTTTGAGGTTGAGCAGAGAGAAACCCCATGAGAGAAAAACCCAAACCCCCAACCTTTGGTATAAAGTCTAACCAGTATCTGCTGTTGCAACAGATTCAAGGCAAAACCCACCATTTGAAAGATGCATCTGAAAACAGACAAGGACATGAGAAATCCGTCCTGTACACACCCCAAGGGCAGGGCTGGCCCAAGTCATTCGTGCACCCCGGGGCCTGGAAGTGCGGCTCATGTGCAGCCCCATCCCCACCCGGCCCAGCAGCCCGGCTCAGCGCCCCCTACAATGGGGTGCCCTGGCGGTAGCCTGGTCAACCCATAGCTTGTGCCGGCTCTGCCCAAGGGTTGCTACCTGTTCTCAGATCTGCCAGGGTCAATTGCACCAGTTTATGAGTGTTTGTGGAGGCAGAACCGAGAGCTGCTTTCTAGGGGGAAAACAATAAAATGTCCCCAGTTTGAGAGATTTCAACAATTTTTGGCCAAAGCTCCCAGGTCAGTCTGAACTCTAGACCTGGTTCTCCAAACACCGGCCATGGGAGCAAAAGAGTGAATCTCCCTGTCGCATCGGCTCTGAGATTTAAAGGCACCAACTGCTTTAGAATGTGAATGACAGTGTGTCAGAATCCGGAGCTTTGCCGGAAAAAAGCGCCAGCCTAGATGGGGATCTTTCAGAAAATAAAGCCTTTTCCAAAAGATCCCTCATTCCTCTTAAAATCAGCACCCAGCCAGTAGACCCTACACTTGGCATGGGATGTGCCAGCCATCCGCTGCCACCCAACCCTCCTCCTCATACCAGGACCAGGCTGGCAGCTCCCAGGACCCTGCTCGGGGCCATAAAAAGCGGGCGCCCGGCTGGTCTGGTGCGGAGATCGTGGACCTCATCGAGGTTTGGGGGGAAGCCTCCAATGTCCACGATCTCCACACTAGTCACAGGAACGCGGCCGTCTACAGCTGCATGGCTGCCAGCCTGGCCGCCAGAGGCCACATGCAGAACCAGGAGCAAGTCCGCTGCAAGGTCTAGGACCTGCGGCAGTCCTACACCAGGGCCTCCCAACCAGGGGCTGACCCAGAGGCCTGACCCCACTTTGAGGCTCTGGACCGCATCCTGGGGGCTCACGCCATCCATGCCCCCCGGGTGGTGATCTACTCCGGGGCAGAGGGACCCGTCCTGGACATGGAGGAGGAGGATGCCGAGAGCCAGGAGCCTGCAGGGAGCCTGCCCATGACCCAGGACTCCCAAGACACCCCACAGAGCACATCGGCTGTGTTGTTCGAGGCCTGGGAGGGCTCCACATGTGAGAGCCATCATGCTCCCCTTATGTGTTTGGGAGGCGTGGGGGGAGAGGGAGCCCAGGGACCATGCGCCTGGGCCTTGCCCACCATGGAGCAGCAGCTGGGTGTCATGCAGGGGCCCTGGCTCGTTCCCCATACGCCGACCTCGCCTTGCAGAAGGGGGCTGGGTTTCACCCACCGTGTCCCCAGGGAGAACTGACAACTGCTTTTGTTTCACCACAGCCGCAGCACCAGGGCGCACCACCCTGCCTGCAACAGCCACCCACACTCAGGCCAGCAGGCACGCCAGGAACATGGAGCACTATGACCCGCAGTGATGTGAGACGGGAGAGCCAGCTGAACTCCCAAGCCAGAGCTTTCCCTTCCCTTCCTCCCCCTTCTAGCTCCCTCCTCCCAGGTTTCCCCCTCCCCTCTCTCATTCTCATTTCTCTGTCCCCCCTCCCCAGTTATGTAAAATGAAAGAAATTTTGGTTGTCAAAACAGGTGTGTTTATTTTACATTAGGAAGGGAGTTTAGGGAGGGGAAAGGGGAAGAGGGGAGGGTTGAAGAAGGCCCCAGTGGGGTATGCAGGGAGAGTTTAGTCCTCCTCCTCCACTTGGAAGCTCTCCCGCAGGGCTTCCCGGATCTGGACAGCCTCCCAATGGGCTTCCCAGATGGCGGTGGTGTGGGGCTGAGCATCGTGGCCAGCCATGCGCTCAGCCTCAGCCATCCAGGCTCGCAGGAAAGCCTCCCCCTTTCATTCGCACAAATTGTGCAGCACGCAACATGCTGCCTCCACAGGAGGGATCTTGTGCTCGGCGAGCTCGAGGCGGGTGAGGAGGCACCTAAGTCTGGCTTTCAGTCGCCCAAAGGCCCCCTCAATCACAATGCGGGCCCTGATCAGCCTCGCATTGAAGGCCTGGCGAGAGGGGTTGAGGTGCCCCGTTTGGGGCCTCATGAGCCAGGGCTGTAGGGGGTAGGCCGCATCCCCCACCAGGAAGATGGGCATCTCCATCTTCCCGATCCTGATGTGGCGGTCGGGGAAGAAGGTCCCGGCCTGCAGCCTCTGGCACACGGAGGAGTTCCGGTACACCCGTGCGTTGTGTCCGTGAACTGGCCCCGGTGGTCACACACAGCCTGCAGAAGTATGGAGAAGTAAACTGCCTCTAGATTGGCCACGGACGCTTTTCAGCAAAAAGTGCTTTTGCGGAAAAGCATCCTGCCAATCTAGACGTGCATTTCCGAAAATGCCTTTAACGGAAAACTTTTCCGTTAAAAGCATTTTCGGAAAATCATGCCAGTGTAGACGTAGCCTGGGAGTCTAACTAACACAAAGCAAGGAATCCAAAGAGAAAGAAGGTGACGTAAGGTCATTGAGGGGGAACCCTGTTGTCAGGGTGGCAATGGGCCATGTGTAAGGAAATCTTTCAGTCCATCTCTATCTAATATACAAAGGTGAATGTTTGTAAGTTTGTTCACTAATAACTTGGACACTATAAGAGCTACCGCAACCAAACGTCGTGTGGGATAACCTGTCCTCCCGGAGAAGGTTCTATGGTACTCTTGGACCCAATCCAGCCCAATCACAAGCTGTAAAAATAAAAAATAACCCGCCATGCTGCAGGGGCCGACGCACCCACCCTGCGTCCCATGCCTGCCGTCTGCAGCCCACAGTGCCGTATTCCACCCACGAGGTTACATGAGCGACCCTCTTCCCTCTCTCCTCGCTGACTCCCGCACCAGCACACAGTGCCTCAACCGCCACATGCACAACAACTCGTGCAGCTGCCCTGCTCCCCATGGCACTCGCAGCTCCATTTTTCTACATTTTGTTCCTCCAGTTTCCCGGGTAGGTCCAGTTAGTTTTACTCGATGTCAGAATGTGTCCTTTCTCACTCCATGCCTGTGTCTGAAAGCAGCCAATGTCAGAAGAGATTTTCTCAGGGACTGCTGGACCTCCTTGTTTCTCAGGCAGTAGAGGACGGGATTAAGCAAGGGGACCAGGACTAGGAACCAGACAGACATTATTTTGTGGAGGATCGGGAGAGGATCGATCGCTGAAACTGCATAGACTGTTAATACGCTCACATAGAAAACTAAAACCACAATGAGGTGGGAGGAGCAGGTGGAAAAGGCCTTTTGTCTCCCAGTGCTGGAAGGGATCCTCAGGATATTGACGATGATACAAATGTAGGATGTCAGGGTCAGTAGAAACAACCCAACATTCAATATGATACTGAAAACAAATGTCAATCGTTGCATAGTTATGAAGATGGCACCACAAAACGGACGATTAACACTTCCAAAATCACAGAAGAGAAGGTCAATTGCTTTGGGGCCACAGTATGTTAATTGCAGAACGAAAATTTGTTGTATGATGGTGTAGGAAATGGCAAATATCCAGGCCGATGCCACCATGTGGCAACAGACCCTGCCGTTCATCAGAGCAGTGTAACGGAGCGGGTGACAGATCGCTAGGTACCGATCAATACACATGGCCGTGAGCAGCAGACATTCTGCATTGGCAAAGATAATATAGAAATCAAATTGCACAAAGCAATTCTGCAGAGAAATGTTTCTATCCCCGGTCGCGAGACTGCCAATCAGCCTGGGCAGGGTGGTGGAGACGTAGCAGATCTCCACAATGGACAAATTGGCCACAAAGTAGTACATGGGGGTGTGCAGGCGCACATCAGCCACCACTAAGACAACAAGGAGGAGGTTCTCAGCCACAGCCACAATGTAGATCATGAGAAACAGCAGGAAGAGGAGGGGCTGCAGTTCAGGGCCGTTCCCAAACCCTAAGAGGATCAGTTCCACGATGGGCGTTTGGTTTCTTCCTCCTCTTTTCTCCATAATTCGTATCTGGAAACAGAAACACATCAGACATTCACAGAGCACCTGCAGACTTGTGCTGTTGGCCACATGGCCAAAAACCTGGGATCACTGGGTCTCTCCTCCTGAAAAATGAATTTGTCTATAAGCGGAGGAAGATTCATTTCATTAATAGTACAAGCTTCCAAGCAAAATCCCACCCAACTGCTTTTAGGCTGGAAGTTTTACATTTCTTCTTCATGTCAGTGTTGTTTCAGCCAATGTCAAGGACATAACTAAGGGCAGCAGATTGGAAAGGAAGGGTATTTAAAGTTCAAACAAGGATACATCTGCCCTGCAGCTGGGAGGTGTCATTCTCAGCTGCGGTGACATGCCTCAGCCTTGATCAAGTTAGCAG
Organism: Pelodiscus sinensis; assembly: GCF_052426305.1. NCBI lineage: Eukaryota > Metazoa > Chordata > Testudines > Trionychidae > Pelodiscus > Pelodiscus sinensis. The sequence goes on along the minus strand of NC_143081.1, from coordinate 12,077,651 downwards.
CATCAAATTAGCAGTGAGAACCCGGCAGCACGAGCAGCAGATTGGGACACACCCCTGTGTGCGTATCTTGGATCTCAAACAGCATCGAGTTGGCAGCAGCTGGTCTGTGCTGCTGAGGCTACACTGCTTATGTTAGCACCAGAGCTCAGTCAAAGATTGTGTGTGTTGCTCTAGGGGAGCAGCCTTTCTGAAGTACAGCTCATCAGACAGAGCAGGTCTTGCTAGTATTCACTGTGGCAGAAGATTCAAAGAAAGAAAATTCCACCATGTGGAAAATACAGCTGAGAAACAGAGACAGAAAAGGAAAGAGAAAGGGCTTCACCCAAAACACACATCCTGGGCTGTTACCTGATCTCAGATGCTCCTGGTCAATTCCAGCAGGTTTCCATGAAGGTGCACAGGTGGGACTGAGAGCTGCTTTCTACAAGGAAAAAATTCAATGGTCCCAGTTTGAAAGATTTCAAAGATTCTTCACTAAAGCTCCCAGGTCAGTCTAATCTGTAGGCCTGGCCATGTGGAGAAAAATTCAAGCCCCTTGTTGACATCAGCCATGAGTTTTCAAGGAATCTAAGGGTATGTCTACACTACCCCGCTAGTTCGAACTAGCGGGGTAATGTATGCATACCGAACTTGCTAATGAAGCCCGGGATTTGAATGAGGTGTACAGATAGTTCGGAATAGCTAGCTAGTTTGAACTATCTAGCCCGTGCCGCGTGTAGCCGCGCGGCACGGGGTTCGCACTAGCCGGCTTTTAAAAATGGCGTCGCCGGCTTTATGCTAATGAAGCCCGGGAAATTCAAATCCCGGGCTTCATTAGCAAGTTCGATATGCATACATTACCCCGCTAGTTCGAACTAGCGGGGTAGTGTAGACATACCCTATGGGATTTTGGCACCAACTATCAGTGTGAAAGAGAGTTGGGCACTAGATGGCCTCATGTGCACCCACACTTCAGATCTTTGTGATACCAGCAAGTGGCTCCTTCAAGGGAGGGTGTATTTCCATGAAGCTACACACACAGGATCATTCAGTGTCTCACACAAACACACACACTTTGTGTATCTTACAAACATAGTCTCCAAAACTACACTCATACGCTGTCTAATTATATTATGCACACACGCACACACACACCAACACACACGCTACCTCTTTCACGCTCACATCGCAACACATACTTGAGGTATTTTTGTACTGTCCCAAAAGGCCAACTATATTCTCCGTCATTTGATTCTTGCAAAGAGTTCTTCTAGTGGTTTCGGTGCAATTCCTCATTTGGTCTCTCTCTCGTTCTTCCATTTACCTCTTCAAGTAGTGAATTCTACACCGTCTGACATGTCCTGGACTGAGTCATTATCACAAAGGCAAATTTTTAGAATCGATATTATTTCCTGTGCTGGTGGCTCCTACCAGTTGTGCAGAGACACACACTACATGATAGTCCTGCACATAACAAAATTCATTCTGCACTTGAATTAGAAAATCACAGGGACATTGGGGAGATTCAAGGGGCTATGTATGTGGGACAGGAACATCTGCTACTGTGTGTTCTGAGAGTGGAGAGGGATAACTAAGGTCCTAGCACATATCCTGTAAAGGAACACAAACACACAGACACACACAAAAAGGCTGTGTCTAGACTACATGGCTCTGTTGATAGAGCCATGTAAACTAGGCTCCCCAACATAGTCAATGAAACGGGGACTAAAATATCCCCGTCTTCATTAAAATAAAGATGGCCGCCCTGCTGTGCTAGATCATCTGATTGTCGGCACAGCGCATGAGTCTAGGCGGGGATCTGCTGACAACAGAAGCTTTTGTCGACCGATCCCTTATGACTCGCGCCTGTCTCCCGGCAGGATAATACTTTATTCATCAGGGGGCTGCAGATGGGAAGTTGAACGGTGGGGAAGGACGGACCTGACCATGTGCACTAGGTGGCCCGACAAACACCAGACTCCCTTTGATTATGTTGCAAACTGGACAGTGTGACATGGAGGGGGATGAATTGTACAAAGAATCGTGTCACACAGTTTGTAAAGTAGAGTCTAGAGATCACACACCCGGTGCCAGGGACATTTTGTCCTGGAATCCATGAAGAACACGGCACAAAAGGACAGGAAAGAGCAACAGGGGATGAATCAGTCGACAGGTGCCTGTTCTGTTCATCCCCTCAGAAGCACCTGTCATTGGCCCTTTGGCCAATGACAGGTGCTTCTGAGGGGATGAACAGAACAGGCACCTGTCGACTGATTCATCCCCTTTTGCTGGGAGGCAGGGCGCTGGGACAGATGGACCTTTGAGCCGGCCCAGTCTGGCTGTTCTCATGTTCCAGATCCGAGAGCCGCCCATTGCTCTGTCCTAGGCAGGTTTTCCTACAGCTCGTCTGGGCTGGGCTGGCCCCCAAGGTTCTACCTGGAGCTGGGGATCCCCTGAGCCTCTGAGCCCCCAGCCTGGGATCCCCTTGCACTGTGCTGCTGTGGCCAGCTGCAGACAACATACAACTTCAGAATCCCCTCCTGCATTCAGACAATAGACTTGCCCGTCTGCCGCTGTGTGCAGGGCTCCCTGACTGACACTGCCTGAGGGAATCTCCCGGCAGGATAACCACCGGCAGCCCAGGGTGCAACACCAGCCCTGCACCTCTCTGGAGAAGTAGCACTGGCCAGTAGGAGGTTGTTATCCTGTTCGGAGAGTCACATGCACACGTGTGTCAGGCAAGGTGAGATCCCCTCCCAGGCAGGTCACTGACAGGCCCACTGGTTCACAGAAAACTACACACAAGCTCAGTAACTACAAACAGGCCATGTGAGCGGTGATCAGGGACAGCAAACTGGTCAGAGCAGATTATCGGCAAATGAGCCAAACAGAAAATCAGTGTAAGCCCCTGGGCTGAGTCAGGGGAACGAGCAGATTCTCACCTCAGTGATGACAGCAGCCGCCTGGCAGTGTCTCAAGGCCCAATTTGCTGTTGCTTTGCAGCTTGGGGTGCTCTGGTTTCCAGACACCGTGTACGACACATCCAGCCTGGGTCCAGCCCTTCCCCCTGCTCAGTCTGTCTTCCTCAGCCCCTTCCCTGCGTTCCCTCCTGTGGGGAGTGAAAAGGGCTGATTCCGCCCCCGACTTATATAGCTCTGGCAAAGGGGGGATCCTTTGTTTCAAAACTGCTCCCTGGACCAGGCTGTGGGAAAACAACATGGGAGGAGGGACCCAGAGTCGCGTGGTCTGATCCTCTGCCCCTGTGCACAGCTGTTAATTGTGGTCTCTCTGGAGCATTCTTGGGAACAGTTGCCCTGTGGGAGTTGGGCGTCTCCTGAGGCCTGGTGTTCTCCCCAATGTCTCATTACAGGGCTCAGCGATCTGTCTGCACTGAAAGCCCCTTCCCCAGTGGGGTACGGCTGTGTGAGTACACTGGGAATAAAGATACACACTCCGTATTCATAATGAGAGAGACAAAACTAAGACAGGTGTACAAATGGGATCATCAAATGCAGCAAATCCCAATGTTTCCAATGACACCGTCTTGCCAAAATTGTTCTATATTCATTAGCCTCTCTTGTCTGTGAACACCAGAGCTTACTGGCTGGGCCAGACCAGAGCACCCCGCACACAGAGGGACTGGCCAGTCGGGTGGTGGGAGCTTGTGGTCCCAGTGGGAGTGGGCTGGGATGGACGGTTCAGTGATCTGTGTTAGCTCATAACCCAACCGTCCAATCAATGCATTTAGGATCAAGGGTCACGCGGGTTTAGCTCCGCCTCTCTCTGTGAGGCTATAGCGGGGGATGTCACTGCTACAATGGAAAGACAAGACAATTTTGGGTGGATTCCAAAAGTGCATGAGAGAGAAAGTGCAGCTGGCCTGTGGCAGCAGACGAGGGTTCATGGGGCTGTTTCATTGCTGGAATGAGGGATCTAGGCCCAGTGATGTGGAAAGGTCCCAGATCTTCTCTTTCAGCCCCAATCTAAATGTCTTCACCTCGATAAAACTTCACCTCAGTCCGAGTGGGCTGGCAGGGCCAGAGGTGGCTGCTCCTCACGTGGTAGACGTCTCTTAAGTCATGTCAGCCATTGCTCACGTTGGGTTCGTCAATCGTTCCCCAGTGTCTCCAGTGATGGGTCTTTCTGTCCTGTCTGTGGAACTTGCTGGATTGAATGCTCTTAGGCAGATTTGGCACCTCCCTGCCCGTGCTGGTACATTGCCCACCTCTTCCCTCATGTGGCCCATCAGCAGAAATCTTTCACTTGCAGCCTCCCAGAGACGTCTGCCTCCCCGCCTCAGACAGACGGTGTTTGCTTTGTTCATCCTGTCTCTGGTTTGGCTCAGAGGGTTTGCTATGGAGCCCCAAGAATCGGCTCTTCAGAAACTCACAGCAAATAGCAAAGTCTCCCCGATGGTGAGAACAGACTCACTATGGCTCCGTGAAACCTAAGTGAACCTGGGCAGCTGGGGTTCATAGATAGATTCAGCCCAGCCCCCATCTCCCTGCCCCTCCTGCCAAAAATGGAGAAACACTCTTACTCCCCCTGCTCCGAGCCCCCTGCGTCCTGTCCAGCTGTGGCACCCGGCTCCTAGCCATGGCAGACTGGTTCCCGGGAGAGCACCTTCCACCTTTTCGCTTTTTTAAATTTTGGTAGAGGAGCCCAGGCAGGTACTGGCAATCCCATGGTGGATGTTTGCCAGGGTTAGTCCCTGGTGAGCCCTAAATGCTGATTTTGCCAGCAAAGACAAAAATACCAGTGATCACAGCAGTAGTAGAAGGGCCCTACCATCAATCAAACGTTAGCCCCGCCCCCTGACCCCAGAAGTCCCGTTTCCCCTGTCACTGGAAGTCCCGCCCCTGGTGGGTAGTACTTCCGGGTCAAGAGGGACAGGTGACCGGAAGTAAAAGGATGTCATGTGACCCCCGTTAGGCCCGGCCCCTGTCGCCGGAAGTACCGCCCTTGGGGTAATACATCCGGGGTCAAGAGGGCCAGGTGACCGGAAGTAAGGTGTGTCGTGTGACCCCTCTAAGAACTCGCTCCGCCTCCCTCTACCAATCAGGAGGGGTTTTTTCCCTGTAGGACCGCCCCGCAAACCCCTTTGACCAATCGGGGGGCAGTTCCGGGACCAGATGACCTGCCAAGAAGTGGGTCGTGTGACTCCTCTAAGAACTCGCCCCGCCTCCCTCTACCAATCAGGAGGGGTTTTTTCCCTGTAGGACCGCCCCGCGAATCGCTTTGACCAATCGGGGGTGCAGTTCCGGGACCTGTTGACCAGACCGGAAGCGTGTCGTGTGACCCCTCTAAGAGCTTCCCGTGACACCCTCTGCCAATCAGAGCATAGCACTTCCCCATAAGTTCTAGCGCCACACAAAAGAGGCCATCTTGTTCCAAGAGCGCGTGTTTCAGAGAGCGTGCAAACGCTGAGCGGAAACATGGACTCGTTCACCAACTTTGTTTTGGTGCCGAGAAGAAAGTGCTACATCAGCGACAGTTCTGAGGAGGAAGGAGAAGTTGAAGGGAGCCCTTTGGCCCAGCCGCTGATGGATACACCAATATCTGACGCCGAAACCCAACCGCTCACGATGCAGCCCAACAAGCTAGATGGCCTGGAGGAGGAAGGTGCCCATGGCTCCCAGGAGTCGGACAAGATGCATGGAAAAGAAGCCAAACAGGTAAATGAAAGATCAAAGTTGGGGCATCATGGGGTTAGGAAACCGGGATTTTGTAAACTTTAAAAAAAAATGACCAGAGCGTCTTACATTATTTCTTTCTGGCAATCTTTTGACAGCTTGACGATGCCTTTCTAGCTGACCGTCAGACCCGGGGCAGCATTGCATCGGACGAGGAAGACGAACCGGGCCCACCTTGCTTTTGCTCAACACCGATACAAAGCATTGAAGAGAACGCCAAGGATGACAGCCATGAAGAATTGAGGAGGTGGCTGTGCATTGACCTAGTTGAGCCAGTGCCTCATCATAAGCGTAAAAAAGTTATGCGCTCTATTGTACGCGTTGGTGTTTATACCGTCCTTAGTCACTGTCTTAGGGAAAAGTTTTTTGAGGACTGTGAGGGTTGTGTCATAGATGCGTCAGCCCAGCGGCACCATGACTGTGTGACTTGGACTCCAGAGGATATAAACTGCAAGCTCTGGGGCCTATGTGCTGAACTGTGTTTGGAAAGCTTATTAAATACTGTTATTGCCGTAGGTTATGCTATGCAATGTCTGTGCTTAACTCAAGAACACTTAGCACAAAGGGTGACTTTGATAAATGCAGTGCAATTCAGTCAAGATCCTCACAGTGTTTTAAAGACCATGACCAAGCCAAAAGACGCCTGCTTAGAGCGTTATATTGAATGTCTGGTGCGTACAAAAAGTTACAGAACCCTGCTTAAGAAAAAGACTATTTGTAAGATGTCTAAAAGGATGAAGTTAGAGAATGGTGAGGGGACACACATGAGATATAAAACTTGGTAGCTGTAAAAATCTATTGAAAAGGGGCTTTTGTGACTATCTTCTCTCAGAAGGTTTGTGTGATCCTTACATGAGTAAAAGTTTTGGTGGAACACATGGTCTGTATGTCTTTTAAATAAAATCATTTAAAAAAAATAAAGTTTGTGAGAATCCATTTTGTATAAAGGGGCCCATTTACTGAAAAACCCTGAAAGTGTATGGTAGAAACTCGGGGAAGGAAAAACCCCTCCAAATGTTTTGTTTTTAAATAAAAGTAAAAATTACCCCCCACCACCTCCAGTTAGGATTTATTAGACATGAAACTCAATGGTTTAACCACACCTCACTGAATAGCCAGGGGGCTCTAGTCAATGGTTAGGTTTAGGTGTGACCACTTACCCTTGTTGAGGTTAATGTTCAGTAATTAAATTTGATGGGGTGGATGGGTAGGCTCTGATGAATATCTAATTAAATAACACCTCAGGAGTTTTCAGATGCTATTGGACAGTTTAAATATAACCCCTGGGGTTGGTAGAGCGCTACTGGACAGTTTAAAGGACACAGGAGTTGGTAGAAATGCTACTGGACAGTTTAAATATGACCCAGGAGTTGGTTGAATGCTATGGGCTACTTTTTCTAGCCATTAAAAGTTAAAAAAAATTAAGGGTCTAACCCAAAACTGAAATGTTTCAAACTTTTACCCAAACTTTAGAACAAGCATTTGCTCTAAAGACAATCAAACATTTAAAAGCATTTTATTTAAACCCCAAGCCTTAAGCATGAAAGAAGCATGTTTAAAAAACAAACCCCTAGATATTTCTTGATATCTGCAAAGGGTCTCCACATGGAAATGGGTACAGCTACATTAAGGATTGGTGCTTTTACTGTTAATACTGTAAGAAAGCCCTACAAAAAATATTTTAACTAAAAGAAAAAAAAATGTAGCCAAAAGAAACTCAGTTGTGGAGACAGCTTAATTCTTCCACCCCAGATTACAAAAGGCCATGCTAGGGAGGGGTGCCTAAAGTCTTTAAGGAACTATTATTTTAGAGTTGCAGTGATCAAATTAACCTGCTAGCTACTACGTTGAAGTTGTTTGAAACAATGTGTTAGGAAGGTATCAAAAACCTAGGTATTTTGGAGACTGTCCTTTTCAACAGAAACTTTCTTGAATGGCTGCTGGAGTGCTACAGGAGAAGGTATGTTCCCTATTTTTAACTTTGAAAATATATATTCTATAATGCCACTCTTTGGCCATGCTCTCTCAGTAAAATAATGGTGGCTATCTTTATTGCAGTGTGATCTGTTTAACATGGAACCAGTAATTTTAAGCTGCAGTTCACCACCAGGCCAAGGTAAAAACCATTTTTAACTGTAGTTGTGCTTAATACTGTTAAAAAAAACCTGGGTAATACTAACTAACATTTGTGCTTATTCTTTAACCTTAAGGCCCAAGAACACATGGGGGGGAACAGAACAAGTATGTGCCTGCAACACTTTATCCCATAGTGAAAGGTAACTTTTTTGCAATTGACTTTTAAATGTATATGGGGTTTGTGTGTGTGTGTGTGGTTTGTGTGTGAGAGAGATGAGGTCTGTGCAAGACATAGGTGTGTTTTTAAAAAGTATTTGGTTGCAAACTGTTGGCTTGTTTCAAACTAACAGGTTTTTTACAGTGCAAAATGTGTTTGGGCTTTTGGTTAGACCAGATCCGGGCTATGGGCTGGTATTCACCTGCCCCTGGTTCCACAACTGTGAAGCATGAACTCACAGAGCAGGAGACTTAGTGTAGAGAGACTTAACTCCTTAATTCATTTTCTTCTGACACTTTGGTAAAATGTTTCCCACTGACTGCATTTCTGCCTAGGAGGAAAGAGGCCCATGGGCAGCTGTATACACTGAGAGGGGCAAAGTTGCCGGTTACTGTTGGGTGCTCAAGTCCTTTTCCTTTCAATTCATTCATTTCCTTTTAGTTTGGTGAAGAGAGAAGTCAGAGCTAATAAGCCTACAAAATTTTGTCCCACCTCCTCTGTGTGCATTTCACATCTGCATCAACACTCGCGCTGCTCTGAGTATGGACAGAGACAGAAGTGCCACGACTCTGGCAAGTGTATGGAAAGTCAGGAATTGACATGGAGAAGGACAGTGAAACTCCCATCCCTGCACAGAGTTTCATAATTTGATTCCCATCTACAGTTGTGTTCTGCTTTCACTCACGGTGGCAGCAAAATATTTAACCTCATTTCCCTCATGTAATTGACAACAGAAGAGCCCACTCAATAGAATGGGAATATAATAGGATTCAGCAGGTGGGGAGGAGATCCAGGAATGCTCAGAAGATCAGATTCTTGCACAATTTGGGCACTGGCATTTACGTACAGATCAGCGAAGTGGAGCTCGGCACGAAAATGCTCGGCTGGTAGAAGAGAGAAAAGCTGAGAAAATAGGAGACTAACAAACACAAGGCAAGGAATCAAGAAAGAAACAAGGTGACATGAGGCCATTGAGGATGATCCCTCTTATTAGGGAGTCAAATGAGCCATGTGTAAGGAAATATTTCTGTTCATCTCTATTCTACTCTATGTCAAAATTTGTCTTTCTCACTCCATGCCTGTCTCTGAAAGCAACTAGTGCCAGAAGAGCTTTTCTCAGGGACCGAAGGACCTCCTTGTTTCTCAGGCAGTAGAGGACAAGATTGAGCAAAGGGGCCAGGAATAGGAACCAAACAGACATTATTTTGTGGAGGATCGGAAGAGAGTCAATCACTACATCTACATAGATGACCTCTATACTCACATAATAAATGACAAGAACAGGGAAGTGGGGGAGGAGCAGGTAGAAACGGCCTCCCCATCCTGTGACGGATTTTCAGGATGTTGGTGATAATGGAAATGTAGGATGTTAGTGTCAGTAGAAAGATCCCAACATTCAATATGATAGTGAAAGCAAATAACATCAGTTGCAGAGTCTTGGTGTGCGCATCACAGAAGGCCCCTTTAACGGCTGCAAAATCACAAAAGAGAATGTCACTTTCTTTGGGACCACAATATCTTAATTGCAGAATGATCATTTGTAGCATGATGCAGTAAGAAATGCCTAATATCCTGGCTCATGCCACCACGTGGCAACAGACCCTGCATTTTCATCAGAACAGCATAGTGGAGGAGATGGCAGACCGCTTGATACTGATCAATACATATGGCCATGAGCAGGAGACATTCTGCATTGGCAATGATCGTATAGAAATCAAATTGCAGAAAGCAGGGGGGCAAGGCATGTAGATCCTGGAGGGTCTGTCTGCTCATCATGGCTGGGGAAGCTGGGCAGGAGGAGAGTCACTGGCAGGAGAGAGGAGTTCCTCAGGAGCAGAGGAGTGCCTCATCATCAGGGAGCATGTCCAGACTTCCCTTCATCCAGCAAAAGCAGCCGTCTGTGATGATTCATCACCATGTGCTCCATTGTTCCTAGTCTTCTTCAAACACTCTCACACTTACGCTCTGGGGAGAATGCAGCTTAGAGCATGTCACAAGCAAGGCAGCTGAGTTACAAAGATGACAAAATTGCAGCTTACAATAAATGTAAAAGTTACAAAGATTACAAAGTTTGACAAAGATCACAATGAGTTGCAGTTTAAAACCTTAGAATGTGCTACATTCAACTTTGTGTAGTTTCAGAAAATGCATGTGTATAAATCAAGTAAGCTCAGGCACCGGCTTTTTTTTCTGCAACAGTCTTCTGTGGTCTCTTGCTCATAGAAAGCGCTCTATCGGTAGTCAGTATAAGTGCTATAAAGTTATCTTACAGGCCAATAGGAAGTCATGTGACTTATCTCACAATGATCTGGAAACTCTAGATCAAGACAGATTGTCCTGGTGACAAATCATTGTACAGGCTCTTCATTGCGTTGAGAGTCAGCATATTCAGGCATTGCAGGAAAAGCGCAGGACTCAAACGAACACAGAGCACCTGCAGTTGGTGGCTTTTTATGTGACATCTGCAATCAGCTCTGCCAATCACCAATTAGCTACTCACCAATAGAATCACAGAAGATGAGATCTGTCAATAAATGGCTCAGTCCAAGAGAGGAAGAATTTATACAGACACTGGGGAAAACCAGCTCTTGTTCACATGGGGGATTTCCATATTTTTCCATCAACATTTCCCTTTAAAGAAATAGAAATTTCAGTAAAATGACCATTTTCTGTGGGCTTTCCAAGAAAGGTTTCCAGTTGTCATGGCGGAGCAGAGCCCGGTGTAGTCCAGAAAGCCGGCTACATCGTCAGGCTCAATGAGCAATATCACTGGTTCAATGTCTAGTTGGCAGCTAATATCAAGCGGATGCTCCAGAGGCTGGTTATGGGGATGGTTTTGTTCAACAGCTTCATTCGTGGTCTGCATGAGGGGATGGTTTACGTGATGGGACCCACTTCTGATTCTCTGTTTTGTGTGTTTGTTTGTCTCCTTCTGCCGGCGGTGAGGGCCATCAACTCTCTCCTGCTGTGCACAGTCATCTGCCTGGGAGACCCGGACCCTATTGTGGCTGGATTTGCCACCCGGGGCTTCCAAAATTGTGGAGGGGCCATTGATGGAACACACATCCCCATCTGATCACCAGAACACCGAGCCACACAGTACATTAACCACAAGGACTATTCCTCCATGGTGCTGCAGGGCCTGGTCGACCTCCATGGAGACTTCACGGATATTTTCCTCGAGTGCTCGGAGAGGGCGCATGCCAAATGAAGATGAAGCGGCTTGCTTTCTTGACAGACCTGGATGTAGTCAAGATGCTAGCTAGTCTCGTATCTGTCGAGAAAGCCTGCAGTTGACAAAAACCTCCGTTGACAAAAGCCTAAGACGTACCCTTAGACTCCCAAACTCTCATAGAATTTCATTTCTTTCCCTTCTGCAGATGTGTTCTACATTCACTCATCATGGCAAATTTCCAAGCCGTAGCTGACAACAGAAGAGCCTCGTCAATGGGATGGGAATGTCGTAGGATTCAGTAGGTGGGGAGGAGATCCAGGATCACCCAGAAGCTGTTAAGCTCCCTGCAGAGTCTGGGCACTTGTGTCCCTGTATAGATCAGTGAAGTGGAGTGTGTCACTAAAATGCACGGCTGACATGAAAGAGAAAATCTGAGAAAGTAGGAGAACGACAGGAAGAAAGCATGAAATCAAACAAGAAAGGTCCATTTGGGGTAACCCTCTTTTCAATGAATCAAATGGGCCAGGTGTAAGAGAATACATCAGCTCTTCTCTATTTTACTGTACACCAACATATGTAATTTCACAATCTCTGCCTGTGTCTGAAATCAACCAGTTTCATAAGAGCTTTTCTCAGGGACTGATGGACCTCCTTGTTCCTCAGGCAGTAGATAATAGGGTTGATCAAAGGTATCAGGACTGTGCTCGTGACAGACAATATTTTGTACACGATTGCGAGGGGCCGGAACAGTGAAAACATAATGATTGCAATTGTGCTCACATAGTAAACTGCAACCACAATGAGGTGGGAGGAGCAGGTGGAAAAGGCCTTTTGCCTCCAGGTGCTGGAAGGGATTCTCAGGATACTGACGATGATACAAATGTAGGTTGTCAGGGTAATCAAAAAGACTCCAATGTTCAATATGACAGACAGAAAAATTGTCACCAGTGACAGCGTCTGGGTCTCGCCACAGAACCCACCATCGGATGCAAAATCACAAAAGAAATGGTCAAATACTTCGGAACCACAGTACGTTAATTGCAGAATAAAAATGTGTATCATGATGCTGCTGGAAATGCGGAATATTAAGCACCCTGCCACCACGTGACCACACACCCTGCCGTTCATAAGAGTGGGGTAACGGAGGGGGTGACAGATCGCTAAATACCGATCACAACACATGACCGTGAGCAGCAGACATTCTGCATTGGACAGGATAATATAGAAGTGAAATTGCACAAGGCAGTTCTGAAAAGAAATGGTTCTGTCCCCAGTCACCAGACTGCTAATCAGCCTGGGCAGGGTGGTGGAGACGTAGCAGATCTCCACAGCGGACAAGTTGGCCACGAAGTAGTACATGGGGGTGTGAAGGTGCCGATCAGCCACCACTAGCACAATGATGAGGAGGTTCCCAGCCACAGCCGCAATGTAGATCAGCAGAAACAGCAGGAAGAGGAGGGGCTGCAGTTCAGGGTCATTCCTAAATCCTAAAAGGATCAATTCCACGATGGGCGTTTGGTTTCTTCCTTCCATAATACATATCTAGACACAGAAAAGCATCACATATTCATGGAGCATGCACAGACAGGTTGTGTTGTTGACTACCTAGCCAGGAACGTGGGCTGCTACCTGACCTCAGATACCCCAAGGTCGATTGCATCAGGTTTGTGTGTGTTTAGACAGGCACAACTGAGAGCTGCTTTTATGCAGAAAAATTCAATGCTCCCGTTTTGAAAGATTTCAAAGATTCTTGACTAAAGATCCCCGGCCAGTCTGATGTCTCTACCTGACAACCCAAACGCAGGCCACGTGAAGAAAAAGTCAATCACTTTGTTGACATCAGCTGTGAATTTTAAAGGAACCTAAGGGATAGAGGGACAAACTGCCTTATACTGTGAAAGAGAGTTGGGCACCTGATGGCCAACGAAGCACCCACATTTCAGGTCTCTGCTGATAGAGCGAGAGGCTCTTTTCCCCCAGCGGAATGTTGTCTTCCTTCCAGGCTACACATACAGACAGTGTCTCATACATGAACACACATTCTTTGTGTTGGACTCACAAACACACTCTCACCCAAAAACACACTCATACACTATTCACTCTCTCTTTCATGTATGCACATGCATGCTCACACACACACACACTGTCTATGTTTTTACCGTATTTTCCAACCATTCTCTACGCCATTCGTCATTGTGTTTCTCTCTTGTGCTTCCATTTAATTCTTTGAATAATGAGTTCCAAAATGCCTGACGGATGAAGGAATTACTCCTACGGAAAAGTTTTAAAATCTATATAATATCTTGGGGTGGGGTTACCTACCAGTTTTGCACGTGGAATGCTTGGAATGAAATTTTGTCTGCAGATAAGATTAAAAAAAACCAGGCACATCGGTGAGAGGGACCGGTCTGCATTTGTAGGCTGGAAAAGGCGGAGGGGGATTGCTGTTATGAAACACACCTGCACTCTGCTGCTGGGCGTTCTGTGAGAGGGTAGGGGGAGACACAGATCCCAGCACAGATGAGACGTAGAGAAAGTAACTGCTGCCTTCCCCCTGTAAAAGACCTGACCCAAAAAACCTGCCCTCGGTGACTGAGCCTCTTTCCCTGAGCTACAAAGGACTCGTGAATATCAGAGGCAAGATGTGCGCTACAGAACGGTTTGGCCTCTAAACCATATAAAACCATTTGGCCTCTAAAACCATTAGCACCAACTTGCAGCACAATAACGTGCACAGCAGGGGGCTGGCTGCAGATGGGAAACTGACTCGTGAGGAAACACGGGTCTGTGGATGCGCACAAAGCAGCCCAAAATACACCTGGCTCCCCTTCCTTCAGTTGCAAGCCAGACGGCGTTACGGGGGGTGATGAATTGTAAAGGAAATCGCTGCGCCCAGTCGGATTATTGTAAAATACAGTCAAGAGGCCACATGGCCAATGTCAGTCACATCGTTTGCTGTAACCCAGCACCAATACAGCAGGAGAGGAAGGGAAAGAGCGGCAGGGGATGAATCAGTCGACAGGTGCCTGTTCTCTTCTTCCCCTCAGAAGCACCCGACGTTGGCCAGTGCTGGGAGGCAGGGCGCTGGGGCAGATGGACCTTCTCACTGGCCCAGTTTGGCCGTTCTTACATTCTAATTCTGAGAGCCGCCCATTGCTCTGTCCTAGGCAGGTTTTCCTACAGCTCGTCTGGGCTGGGTTGGCCTCCAAGGTTCTACCTAGAGATGGGGATCCCCTGAGCCTCTGAGCCCCCAGCCTGGGATCCCCTCGCACTGTGCTGCTCTGGCCAGCTGCAGACAAAGGTCCTATTCCCAACGTTCCTCCAGCACCAACCCACCCATGTGCAGAGACATGCAGGGTTCCCTGACCAGCCACTGTAGAAGGGAAGCTACAGTCAAGCTAACCATTGGGGGTATGTCTACACTACCCTCCTAGTTCGAACTAGGAGGGTAATGTAGGCATACCGCACTTGCAAATGAAGCCCGGGATCTGAATTTCCCGGGCTTCATTTGCATAAGTGGGGAGCCGCCATTTTTAAAACCCCGCTGGTTCGAACCCCGTGCAGTGCGGCTACACGGGGCTCGAACTAGGTAGTTCGAACTAGGCTTCCTATTCCGAACTACCGGTACACCTCGCGGTCCCACTCCTCAAGGGTGGTATTAAAGTCCTTGTCAAGGACCAGAGACTCGCGAGGACCATAGAATCATAGAACCATAGAGCTGGAAAAGACCTTAGAAGCTCATCAAGTCCAGCCCCCTGCCCTAGGCAGGATCAATCCCAATCCAGGATGCCAAGTAAGGTGGCCATCTGCCGATAAAAGGTGACCTGGTTCAAGCCTTTTGGGGCATAGACATTGACTACATTCACCGTCAGCCCCTCCACGTGGTCCCAGACGTGCAGCAGGCAGCCTGCGACTCTCTCAGCAATCCCCAGCATGTCGGTCCTCAGGGCAGGGGAGAACAGGGTGACCATCTCAGCCATGCAACCGCTGAGGTGGCTAAAATACACCCTGTCCCTCGACTCCAGCCACCAGCTAGCCTCGACAGCTGGAGTCATGTGGGTCTCTTGCAGGAAAACCACCGAGTTCTCCTCCTCCGAAGGAAGCAGAGCACACGGCTCCTGCGGAAATTTAAGGTGTCCTGCCTATTGGTCCCTCTCCCTTGCTGCAAGAGGGCTCTTGTATTCCGGAGGATGGAATGAAAGTCTCCCCAGTGCTGGAGGGTGAGCACGCAGAACTCTTGGCCACGCAGTTTTCTGTGAGGAACTGGAGCAGCTCAGATCCCAGTTCCAAGAAGGTACCGGGGTTTTCCTCCATCCGGGTCTCTAGATAGAGCTCGCAGGCCATGGAAATGGAAAACAAGGACCCTATTGCCGGTGCGGTGCCAACACCGATGGCGCCTTGATGCCTGTCTCTGACCCCGGCATGCAAGGGAGCAGCGGAGGGAATAAGGCAGTCCCATGGGACTAGGGACCAGGGATACAAACACCAGCCCCTGAGGACCACTCTCAGTTAATAGGGAATGGTCCCCCAGGTCCAGGCCACCAGACTGCAGCACCTCCTGAAGGGGAACCAGCAGGGCAGGAACAGGGAGGGGACCCATACTGATGGGTTCCCCCAATGGGAAGGGAAGGCGACCATCCTGAGGGCTCGACTGCCTCATAAAGGGCATCCAAAGCAGCCAGGCTGACAGAGGACACCAGAGATGCCCCAGGGATGAGGATATAGGTGGCTGCCTGGAACATGGGGGAGGGAAGAGACCTCTGGCAGGGGGTCGTCCTCCCCCTGGGTGAGTGGGGTCAGACCCAGGGCCTCAATCTCCTCAAATGTAGAGCTGAGCTCTATCGCCACAGCCCCGCCGGCCACCGAGGCAACAGTTACCTTAGAGGTGATGACAGGGGGCACAGATGGAACCGGGGCCGGGGGAGCTCCACCTGAGGCCTCTTTGGGAATGGGCTGCCACGACTTGTTTGGCCAGCACCTCCTGCTGACGGTAATCGGGGGTGTTCTCGGCAGCATTGGCCTCCCTCGGGATTTTTCAGAGGGGGGCCTTTGCGTTTCCCCCGAACGAGCGTCAAGCCCTCTAAGATGGAGGTGGAGGGCTCCCCAGCAGGGGTGAGGCCAGAGGGCACAGTTGTTGCTCGGGGGAGGGATGTTGAGGCAAGGGAGGGAGGTGGGTAGGGAAACCTCCCCGTGGGTGGAGCCCTTTTCCTCGCTGGGCAACGACCGTGCCACCCTCTCCTCCTCAGCCCTGAAGAACCAGTTGGACTAGAGACGGGGCCTGCCTGCTTGCTCAGGCACGCCGGAGGGGGTGCATCGGGCTGCCAAGCAGAGCCGTCAGATGGATGAGGGGCAGCTGCAGAGGCCGGACTACCAGGGGGGACGGTTATTTTAGGGCTAGCAGCCTCCTGGGCCCTAGGGGGCCTGGACACCTCCTTCAACCAGGGCATAGGGCAGTCCCTCCGGACGTGCCCCATCACCCGGCAGAGGAGGCACTGGGTCTCCCAGGGGAATAATGGGACTGGTAGAGGGCCCACTGGTAGGACAACAAGAAGGACCCCTCTAGAGCCATCCTGCCATGCGCCACTGGCAGTATCTGCATGTGTGCCTGCCGGCAGAAGGACACGACATGGAAGGGGGCAGAGTTTTTACAGCCCAACGGGAGAGGTTTGATTGGAGAAATGGGCCTTGCCAGAGTAGAGAGGGCAGGCAACAAAGCAGCATTGGGGAGGAAGGGCGGGACAGATGTTAGGAGCTGTATTCCCAGGTCCTCCAATGGCTTGAGGGTCACATCCATGCCCCCCACCGGCAGGCTCTGCTCCACTGCCTCCTGGGCCACCTTGCCATATAACTTGGAGGCCGTCACCACGGCCGAGGCCCCCACCACCCTCGCCAATGCCCACATGTAAGTGTCGTCGTGAGGCGAGGCAGCAAGCTGGAGCTGGGATGGAGCTGGAGGCGGCAGTTCGGGCAGATGACACAACAGCACGTGGGGGGTAGCAGTGACCACCTGGCCATACGCTCTGGGGTTTGTAGTTGGATTGGCCCCAGAGCCGGCGGGAAGGAGAGGGTGTGGCAGATGTCAGGGCCACAGCGGGTGGAATGACCTCAGCAGCAGGAGGTTTGGCCTTTTTGGACGGGCCCTTGCCCATCTTCTTTCCCTGGACCTTCTTCCTGGCCGAGGTGGAAGGGACATCGGCCGTGGCAGGTATGGAACATGGGTCAGAGGTCAAGCGGTCCCCCTCAGTGGTCTTCAGGGTGGGTGGCAATGGGGGATCTATGACAATGGAAAACCCCAATCAAAGGGATATAAATGTCATAGGATTCAGTAGGCGGGGAGGAGATCCAGGATCACTCAGAAGTTGTTAAGCTCCCTGCAGAATATGGGCACTTGTGTTTATACACAGATCAATAAAGTGGAGGGCGTCACAAAAATGCACAGCTGATATGCAAAAGCTCAAAAAATCTGACACGACCAAGGACAAAGCAAGGAATCAAGCAAGGAACAAGGTGACGTAAGGTCATTGAGGGCGAAGCCTCTTGTCAGGGAATCAAATGGGTCACGTGTAAGAAAATATTCCAGTTCATCTCTATTCTACTCAAAGTCTTTCTTTGTGCTGTCACACTCCAGGCTTGTGTCTGAAAGCAACTAGTGCCACACGAGCTTTTCTCAGGGACTGATGGACCTCCTTGTTTCTCAGGCAGTAGAGAATGGGGAAGACCAAAGGGACCATGACAAAGAACCAGACGTCAATTACTTTCTGGAAGATCGGATCAATCACTGGAAATGCATAGATTGTTAGTACGGTCCCATAATACATTCCAACCACAATGAGGTGGGAGGAGCAGGTGGAAAAGGCCTTTTGCCTCCCGGTGCTGGAAGGGATTCTCAGGATGTTGACAATGATACAAATGTAGGTCACCAGGGTGAGTAGTAAGATGACAATATTCGATATGATACTGTAAATGGATGTCACCAGTTGCATTGTCTTGATATTGGAACCACAAAACGGACGATAAACACGTCCAAAATCACAAAAAAGAAGGTCAAGTTCTTTGGCTCCACAGTATATTGATTGCAGACTTAAAGCTTGTAGCATGATACTGTAAGCAATGCCATAAATCCAGGTCCATGCCACCATGTGGCCACACACCCTGCCGTTCATCAGAGCAGGGTAACGGAGGGGATGGCAGATCGCTAGATACCGATCAATACACATGGCCGTGAGAAGATTGCATTCTGCATTGGACAGGATAATATTGACATTAAATTGCACAATGCAGTTCTGCAGAGAAATGGTTCTGTCCCCAGTCGCGAGACTGGCCAGCAGCCTGGGCAGTGTGGTTGAGACGTAGCAGATCTCTACAGAGGACAAGCTGGCCACGAAGTAGTACATGGGGGTTTGAAGTTGCCGATCAGCCACCACTAGCACAATGATGAGGAGGTTCCAAGCCACAGCCACAAGGTAGATGACTAGAAACAGCAGGAAGAGGAGGGGCTGCAGTACAGGGCCGTTCCCAAACCCAAGAAGGATCAGTTCCTTGTAGAACGTTCCATTTCTTCCTTCTGCTTTCTCCATAATTCGTATCTAGAAACTGAAACACATCAGCTATTCAGGTTGTGCTGTTGCCAGCTGGATAACATCCACTAGCTTTCATCAATTAGCAACATAAAATTAGCAGTGAGAACCCGGCAGCACGAGCAGCGGATTGGGACACACCCTAGGTGCATACCTGGGGTGTCAGGTGGGATTGGGTTGGGGGAGCTGGTCTGTGCTGCTGAGGCTACACTGCTACTGTTAGCACCAGAGCTCAGCCAAAGGGGGAGTGTGTTGCTCTAAGGGAGCAGGGAATCGCACTCTTGAGGTTACTACAGATATCCCCCCTACCACAAACACTGGGACCCGAAGTCTTTCCATGAAGGTCTTGCCAGTATCTGCTGTGGCAGAAGATTGAAAGAAAGAAAATTCCACCATTGGAACGATGCAACTGAGAAACAAAGAGAGAACAGGACACAGAAAAGACGGAACCCTAAGCAAACACTGTGGGCTACCCTCTGACCTCGGATGCTCCAGGGTCAATGGCATCAGGTTTCCAGGACGGTTTCCAGGTGGAACGAAGATCTCCTTCTGGGAGAACAACTCAGCGGTCCCAGGTTGAGAGATTTCAAAGATTCTTGGCTAAAGCTCCCAGGTCTGTCTGATCTGTCGGCCTGGCACTCCAAACACAGGCCATTGAGAAGAAAAACTCAAGCACCTTATTGACATCAGCCATGAGTTTTAAAGGAAACTAAGGGATTTAGGCCCCGCTATCAGCGTGAAAGAGAGCTGGGCATTGATGTGCACCCACACTTCAGGACGCTGTGAAACCAGCAAGGGGCTCCTTCACAAAGGGTGTGTTCCCCCAAAGCTACACACAATGCTTATTGATAGGTAAAGCTTATTGTCATCAGGCACGTCCAACATAGGCCACATGAAAATAAATTCAGTCACCTTGTTGACATCAGCTGTTAGCTTTCAAGAAAACTAAGGGATTTAGTCACCAACCAACTATCAGTGCGAAAGAGAGTTGGGCACCTGATGGCCTATTGTATACCCATATTTCAGGTCTTTGGGAAACCAGCAAGGGGCTCCTTCAAGGGAAGGTGTGTTCCCACAAAGCTACACACACACTGGGTCATTCAGTGTCTCGCGCGCACACACACACACACACACACACACTTTGTGTATCTTAGAAACACAGCCTCCAAAAATACACTCATACACCGTCCACTTGTATCATGCAAGCACGTGCCCATGTACACACACACAAAACCTAACAAGCACCAGGCTCTCTTTGATGTTGCAACCCGGACAGTGTTACATGGAAGGGGGTGAATTGTACAAACAATCACTTCACCTGGTTTGTGTGGGAGTTCATGGATACTCCTAGTCTGTCACAATTTGTCATGTAAACCCTTATCTTTGTCACAATTGCCTTGTAGACTCCTCCACTCACGTTCTCATGTACCTTTGTTCTGTAAAACTTACTTCTAGCACTCCTGGTGTGAACAGAAACGTCTCAGAGTACTTCTGCTGAGACTTTGATATGTTAAAGAAAACAATCAACAACTAAACTGTCTGAGCATACTGTATAGCGAATCCCTGAAACTGTGTCTCAGGGCTGCTGCTGTAGCTGTCAGCCTGCACGCATGCATAATAAAGTTTTCCTTCTAGGTTTCTCTCCTGCCTCACTGCTTTGACCTCCAGCTCGGACCCTTCTGGGGGCTCTGTACCCCAGGGGAGCGAGATTTCCCCCACATTTGTAAAACAGAGTCTAGAGATCACACCCCCAATGCCAGTGACACGTCACAAGAGAAAGGGAACAACCGACAGGGGAGGAATCGGTTGATATTTCTCTGTTCTGTCAATACCTCCAGAAGCCCCTGGCATCGGCCAGTGCTGGGAGTGAGCGCAGTAGGGGGAGGGGACCTTTGGACCGGCGCAGTCTGGCCATTCTCACATTCTAAATCCAAGAGCCGCCCATTGCTCTGTCCTAGGCAGGTCGAACCACCCACAGGAAAAATTTGTTAATCTGCTCACACCCCCCAACGTGGAGAGGAAAATGCCCACGTGTGCTAACCGGGGGAGAATTTCCCCCATTCGTTTCACTGGTTTGGGTAACACCACACACAAGGTTATTAACTACAAACAGTGGATTGACATGGGTCTCAGGGACAGCAAAGCAGATTATCAGTAACTAACCAGACACAAACTCTGCAGGAGACACGGGGCACAGCCAGGAGGAACAAGCAGATTCTCACCCGGAGGGATGGAACCGGCCGTCTGGCAGCTTCTCAAGGCCCAAGTTGCATTTGCTTTGGGGTGCTCAGGTTTCCAGACAGTGGGTAAGACGCCTTCAGCCTGGGTCCAGCCCTTCCCCCAGGTCAGTCTGTCTTCCTCAGCTTCTTCCCGGCGTCTTCTTGTGTGGGGAGTGAAAACGGATGATTTCACCCCCTGTCTTATATAGCTCTGGCAAAGGGTGGGGATCCTTTGTTTCAAAACTGCTCCCCGGACTGGCTGGGAGGAGGGACCCAGAGTTCTGTGGTCTGGTCTGATGACTTCATACAATCACAACAACTGTTAATTGGTCTCTCTGAAACAGTCTCCATCTGTGGGATTTGGGCTTCTCCTGAGGCCTGTGCTTCTCCCTAATGTCTCATTACAGGGCTCAGGGATCTGTCTGCACTGAAAGCCCCTTCCCCAGTGGGGTACCGGTGTGTGAATACATTGGGAATAGAGATTCATGCTCCGTATTCACAATTTGAGATAGAAAATTGAGGCAGGACTACAAATGGGATCGTCAAATTCAGCAAATCCTGATGCTCCCAATGACACTGTCAATGCACCGTCTTGCCAAAAATGCTTTGTATTTCTGCTACAACGACATCACAGTAACGGATAGGGAGGTTCCAAGTGTAACCAGTCAGCGTACAGGTAAGAAGGAGTCTTACAGGTACCCTGACCTATTAGCCTGCTCTTGTCTGTGAACTCCAGAGCTGACTGGCCAGGCGAGACCAGAGCACCCCTCACACGGAGGGACTGGCCGGTCGGTGATCAGGAGCTTATGGCCCCAGTGGGAATGGGCTGGGATGGATGGTTCAGTGATCTGTGTTACCTCATAACCCAACCATCCAATCGATGCCTTTAGGAGCAAAGGTGACGTGGGGTCAGCTCAGCCCTAAGGGCCTCTAACCCCCAGGCTACACGGGGGGATTTTACTCCTGCGGTGGAAAGTCAAGACACATTGGGTTGGATTCCAACACTTCCTAAAGCCACATCTCTTCATGGAAGAAAAACAGCAGCTGGCCTGTGGCAACAGACGAGGGTTCATGGGGCTGTTTCACTGCTGGAACGAGGGATCTAGGTCCGGTGATGTGGAAGGGTCCCAGACCTTGTGCTGCAGCCCCAGCCTGAATGTCTTCTCAGCAATAAAACTTCACCTCAGTGTGAGTCGGCTGGACGGGCCAGAGGTGGCTTCTCCTTGCTTGGTAGACGTGTCTGAATCACGTCAGCCATTGCTCACGTTGGGCGTTTCAACCATCAATTTCCTTTGAATGAAATCGGGTGTTCAGTGAAATGCCCGTGTGGTGTGGGCTTCCCAAAGAGGGTTCAGACTGTTAGCCTGGAGCAGAGAACACCCCAAATCCATAGCACCCGGCAACCAGCCAGACAGCATGAGGCATGAACAACTGGCTACTCAAAGGCTCTTTTCTCGGTGCAACGCTTCCTAAGAGTCACCCACCTGCGAATGTCCCCAGCTCAGTGCAGGAGCCGAGGCGTGGGTGGTGCAGGAGTCAGGGTTTGGGAGAGGAACATTGAGGGCAGGGGGGTGGGGACACTGGAAAAAGAGCAGGGGTTGGGTGTGTGTTGGGGGGTCATGGCAGAGGGAGAAGTTTGTCAGAGAGGGGTGGGCTCAAGGCAGGGTTGGGGTGTTCAAGGCAGCTCAGGGAGTTGTGGGGAAAGGGGTGTAAGAGTCAGCACAAGGATCAAGGTCTCGGGACAGGGTGAGGGGTACACTCGTCCAAGCAGGGAGCTGGTGTGGGGGAGGTCATGTCATTGGGAGGTGCAGAAGGAGGGCAGGTGTTGGGGTGCTCAGAGGAATGGGGCAGCCACGCCAGGGAGAGAGATGCTAGCAGGACTGGGGTGTGTCTCCAACCATTCCCCCTCGGCTCTTGTCCGCAGAGCGGGGTGGGGGAGGAAACCGAGTGCTACGTAGTGAATACAAGCAGAGAGAGGGTAAATTTAGAAGATAGGATACACAAAGAACAAGTTAAAAATCACTTAGGAAAGTTAGATGTCAGCAAGTCACCAGGTCCTGATGAAATGCATCCCAGGATACTCAAGGAGCTGATAGAGGAGGTATCTGAGCCTTTAGCTATGATCTTTGAGAAATCATGGCAGACAGGGGAGATTCCAGAAGACTGGAAAAGGGCAAATATTTTACCCATCTATTAAAAGGGGAATAAGAACAACCCAGGAAACTACAGACCGGTTAGTTCAAGGTCTGTCCCAGGGAAGATAATGGAGCAGGTAATTAAGGAAATCATATGCAAACACTTGGAAGGTAATAAAGTGATAGGGAATAGCCAGCATGGGTTTGTGAAGAACAAGCCATGCCAAACTAATCTGATAGCTTTCTTTGATAGGATAACGAGCCTTGTGGATAAGGGAGAAGCGGTGGATGTCATATACCTAGACTTTAATAAGGCATTTGATACAGTCTCGCATGATATTCTTATTGATAAACTAGGCAAATATAACTTAGATAGGGCCACGATAAGGTGGGTGCATAATTGGCTGGATAACCGTAGTCAGAGAGTTGTTGTTAACAGTGCTAAATCCTGCTGGAAAGGGATAACAAGTGGAGTTCCGCAAGGGTCTGTTTTGGGACCCGTACTGTTCAATATCTTCATCAATGATGTAGATATTGGGATAGAGAGTACGCTTATTAAGTTTGTAGATGATACCAAACTGGGTGGGGTTGCAACTTCTTTGGAGGATAGGGACATAATTCAAAATGACCTTAGCAAGTTAGAGAAATGGTCAGAGGTAAACAGGATGAGGTTTAATAAAGAGAAATGCAAAGTGCTCCACTTAGGAAGGAACAATCAGTTCCATACATACAAGATGGGAAGCGACTGACTAGGAAGGAGCATGGTGGAAAGGGATCTAGGGGTCATAGTGGACCACAAGTTGAATATGAGTCAACAGTGTGATGCTGTTTCAAAAAAAGCAAATATGATTCTAGGTTGTATCAACAGGTGTGTTGTAAGCAAAGCTCGTGAAGTCATTCTGCCGCTCTACTCTGCACTAGTTAGGCCTCAGCTGGAGTACTGTGTCCAGTTCTGGGCACCACATTTCAAGAAAGATGTGGAGAAATTGGAAAGGGTACAGAGAAGAGCGACAAGAATGATTAAAGGCCTAGAGAACATGACCTATGAAGCCAGGCTTCATGAACTGGGCTTGTTTAGTTTGGAAAAAAGAAGATTAAGAGGGGACATGAAAGAGGTTTTCAAATATCTAAAAGGGTGTCACAAGGAGGAAGGAGAAAATTTGTTCCTCTTGGTTTCTGAGAACTGGACAAGGAGTAATGGGCTTAAAGTGCAGCAGGGGCGGTTTTGATTGGACATCAGGAAAAAATTCCTAACTGTCAGGGTGGTCAAATATTGGAATAAATTGCCAAGGGAGGTGGTGGAATCTCCCTCTCTGGAGATATTTAAGAACAGGTTAGATAGACATCTGTCAGGGATGGTGTAGACGGAGCTTGGTCCTGCCTTGAGGGCGGGGGGCTGGACTCGATGACCTCTCGAGGTCCCTTCCAGTCCTATGATTCTATGATTCTATGAGGAGACAGAAAGCCCCCGGTGTTTGTAGATGGAGGTTGGAGGGGGTGGGGGGGAGACAGAAGCCACCTGGGGATCACAAGGGCTGGAGGAAGACAGAAATTCTTTTTCAAGGAGAGGGATTTGGGGGGACACAAAATGCCCTGGTGGCTTGAGGGGTTGGGAGACAGAAGTTCCTTGCTAGCCAGGGACTGGGGATCTGGGCACAGAGACAATCCCCCATGGGATGGGAGCCCCCCCCGAGTCCCTCCTGACACCCCACCCCTCACTCTCCCACATCCCATGTCCCCATCCTGCTCCTTTGCCCCCCACATACACCTACCCTCAAGGCTCTGCCCCACCCCACCCCCACAGCCCCTGCTCCGAAGGACCCAGGCTCGGTTGGATACATTTTCCAGCTGTAAATATTTGTTCCCTTGGCACGTACTTCCACTGCATTTTAAGCCGCCCTTTCCCCCTCACTTTGGCAAGAGAAAGAGATCGACAGCCTTGAGTCTGAACTACGAGGGGCATTTTTTGTAAATCTCCAAGGCAACGTCTACACTCGCGGCTTCTTGCACCAGTAATATGCAAATGAGGCTAAGCATGGAATATCGCCGAGCCTCATTTGCATAGCTAAAGAGCCACCGTTGTTACGTTAGAGGCTCTTGCTCAAGAAGGAGCTGTCTACACTGCCATTACACCTATTACTCTTCAATAAGGGGGGAGGGGTATCTCAGTGATTGAGCATTGGAGTGCCGAACCCAGGGTTGTGAGCCTTTTAGAGGCTTGGGGCAAAATTTTGTCAGGGATGGCACTTGGGCCTGCTGTCAAGGCAGGGGACTGGGCTTGATGACCTTGCAAGGTCCCTTCCAGTTGTAGGCCTTATCTCCATTAATG
Organism: Pelodiscus sinensis; assembly: GCF_052426305.1. NCBI lineage: Eukaryota > Metazoa > Chordata > Testudines > Trionychidae > Pelodiscus > Pelodiscus sinensis. The sequence continues at coordinate 12,052,251 of NC_143081.1, read as the reverse complement.
TATGTGTTTTCCTGAACCGTCTTCAATTATCCCCATTTGACTTGAATCGTGGGCCTCTCTACTCTCTGCTGAGTTGGCCTCAGCTGAAGTGCTGTGTCCAGTTCTGGGTCCCACATTTCAAGAGAGCTGTGGAGAGATTGGAGAGGGTCCAGAGAAGAGCAGCACAAATGAGGGAAGGTCTCCAACTTTTGAGTAAATTGGCAAATATATTGGCCTAAACTCCTGTGGCTCAGAGGGTTTCCCATTGGGCCCCCAGAGTTGGCTCTCCAGGAGCTAATAGCAAATAGCAAAGCCCCCCCCAATGTGGAGTTCAGAGTCACTGTTGCTCTGTGAAACCTGTCTGAGAGCTGGGCAGCTGTGTTCACAGATACAGCCCAGCCTCATCTCCCCAGCCCTCCTGCAAAAATGGAGAAACACTCTTGCTCCCCCAGGTCCAGGCCTCCTGCCTCCTGTCCAGGTGTGGGCACCCAGCTCCCACCCACGGCAGACTGGTATCAGGGAGACCCTGCTGCCATCCTTCCTCATTCTTCCTTTTCTTTGCCCCGCCCAGGAGTGGGCAATCCCTCCGTGGACGTGATCTCCAGCTGCTACGTTTAGATGCAGATTCCATTGGCGCTCCCATTGGAGAGGGAGGCCTGTTAGACATTTCAGGTCTTTGTTAAAACAGCAAAGGGCTCCTTCAAGGGAGGTTGTGTTTCCAAAAAGCTACACACACTGGGTCATTCAGTGTCTCACACACACACAGACACTTTGTGTAGCTTACAAACACAGTCTCCAAAAATACACTCAGACACTGTCCAATTATATTATGTGTGCACGCATGCACACACTCAGGGTATGACTACACTAGCTCGTTAATTCGAGATAGGTAGACAAATGAGGCGACCGGAGTTGCAAATGATGCCTGGGATTTATATATCCCGGGCTTTATTTCCATGTTCCCGTCCGGTCGCCATTTTGAAATTTCAGTAGCCCGAACTCACTGCCACGCGGCTACACACGGCAGTGAAACATTAATTCAAACAATGTCCTTAGTTTGAATTAACTGTTACTCCTCATTCCACAGCTGTTATTTTGAATTAACTTCAATACCATCTACACATGCAAACCGCTATTTCGAATAAAAGGATTTAGTTCGAATTTACATTTCACTGCTAATTTCAAAATGGCGACCAGACGGGAACATGCAAATAAAGCCCAGGATATTTAAATCCCTGGCTTCATTTGCCACTCCGGTCGCCTCATTTGCCTACCTAGCTCAAATTAACGAGCTAGTGTAGACATACCCTCAGAGTGTCTTTTACATTTCCTGCTTGTAATTTCCTCAAAGGCCCATCTAGTCTCTTTCATTTGATTCTCCCAAACTGTTCTTTTAGTGGATTCTTAACTGGTCTGTGCAATTCCTCATTTTGTTTCTCTCTCGTACTTCCATTTAATTCTTTAGGTGGTGAATTCCATAATGCCTGACATGTCCTGGATGGGTGTAGTGGGACACTGTTTGAAATCCCAGGAGTGGGTGGGCGTGAGCCTTGCGGGAGGGATGACTGGCCCTGGGCTTCAACTGATTCTTTGGGACAAATGAGAAAAACAACGTCAAGGGGAGCTGGTGAAAGGTTTAGACTAAGGAAGCCAGCTGGGGACACTGAGCCGAGAACCCCAGACAGTGCGCTCTGCTCCTCACAGCTGTCAATAGAACCAATGGCCACTGCTCAGAGGATACGTGAAACCAGGGTAGAAGGAAATAGGTTCCACAGTTGCAGAGCGCCCCTCATTCTGCATCCTCCTCCTACTGCTATAGATGGCAGCTTTCACTACGGCCAGGAAGAGGTTAACGAGGAGGCCTCATGACTTTGTGGGGACATGGATTGGGGAAAAGTGCAGCCAGAACCTCAATAAGAGTTTCTGGAGGTTTCTGGAGGTGCCAGAATAGGGGCTGCAACCTGGCGTGTTCCAGATATGCATGTGCCAGGTTTTTCCTCATGCCCTCTAATCATTTTGGTTGCCTTCCGCTGGACTCTCTCCAATGCGTCCACATCCTTCTGCAGACTAAAAAGACCCAACTCCCTCAGCCTCTCTTCATAAGTCATATGCTCCAGCCCCCAATTTGGTTGCCCTGCGTTGGACCCTCTCCAGTGCGTCCACATCCTTTTTGTAGTGGGGGGGGGGGGCAAAGAACTGGATACAATACTCCAAATGTGGCCTCACCAGAGCCAAATAAAGGGGAATAATGACATCTCTGGATCTGCTGGCAATGCTCCTCTTAATGCAACCTAATATGCCATTAGCCTTCTTGGCTACAAGGACTCACTGTTGATTCATATCCAGCTTCTCATCCACTGTAACCCCCAGGTCCTTTTCTACAGAACTACTACTTAACCGGTTGGTCCCCAGCTTGTAACTATGCTTGGGATTCTTCCGTCCCAAGTGCAGGACTCTGCACTTGTCCTTGTTGAACCTCATCAGATTTCTTGTGACCCAATCCTCCAATTTGTCTAAGTCACTCTGGACCCTATCTCTACCCTCAAGTGTATCTACCTCTCCCCCTAGCTTAGTGTCATCCGCACACTTGCTGAGGGTGCAATCCATCCCCTCATCCAGGTCATTAATAAAGATATTGAACACAACCAGTCTTAGAACCGAACCTTGGGGCACTCCGCTAGAAACCAACCACCATCCTCACATCGAGTCGTTGATCACAACCCGCTGGGCACAGACTTCTAGCCATCTTTCTATCCATCTTACCGTCCATTTACCCAATCCACATTCCCTTAACTTGCTGGCAAGAATATTGTGGGAGACCGTATCAAAAGCCTTGCTAAAGTCAAGGTATATCACATCCACTGACTTTCCCATGTCCACAGAGCCAGTTACCTCCTCATAGAAGCACCTCATTTCCCTCATGTAATTGACAACAGAAGAGCTCACTCAATAGAATGGGAATATAATAGGATTCAGCAGGTAGGGAGGAGATCCAGGAATGCTCAGAAGTTCAGCTCCTTGCATAATTTGTGCACTGTGGTTAATGTACAAATCAGTGAAGTGGAGCGCGGCACGAAAATGCTCGGCCGCTAGGAGGGAGAAAAGCGGAGAAAATAGGAGACTCACAAACACAAGGCAAGGAATCAAAAAAGAAAAAAAGATAATGTAAGGCCAATGAGGGTGAACTCTCTTGTCAGGGAGTCAAATGAGCCATGTGTAAGGAAATATTTCAGTTCATCTCTGTGACGGACCCGGCGGGGTCCGCACTAGAGGAGGGAGCGGGACTCCCCCTCCCTCGGGAGAAACCAACCCGGGGCACCCCGCCGGGAGCGGGGGAGGGCGCGGACCGCGCGAAAGCAGCCTGCCCGCCCGCCCGCCCCGGCTTGCGGCTCTGAACGGGGCACGGGCCCACGCTGGGGCAAGGGCGGGGGCGGCGGCGGCGCACGGGCGTGGCGGAACGCCCAGACGTCACTCCCCGGCGCCCATAAAGGTGGCGGCCGGGCAGACGGACGGGGGGGCAGGAGCGAGGAGGCGGCGACCCTGGCTTCCAGGGGCACCAAGGGCTCGGCCCCCGGGGCGACCAGGAAGGACGGAGTCGGCAGCTGGCGGCTCGCACTGGGACGCACCCGGAGACTTTGACGTGGTGAGTGCACCCCGATCAGCCCCACCGCCGGGGCGGACAGGCAGGGAGTGGAAGGAGCCCGAGGCAGGGCCCTTTTGGCACCCGTGGGCGGAGGAGTTGAGGGCTGCCGCCCCATCCGCCGTGGAGGGCGACGTTTAGACGCCAACTCCACTTAGGGCCTCGGGCTGGGACCCGGTGGTGAGGGAGGGCCCGGGTCCCCCACTCCCCCACCCTCCCTGCAACCCTCAAGAACTGGAAGCTGGGTGAACTGCACCAGCCGCAGAACCTTCCAAGGGCCAGGACCCCAACCCCTTTTCCCCAGACACGCCACGACCAAACCCCCCCTCTCCGGCCGGAGAAGGGGGCCTGAACTCGGGGTTCGCCGAGCCCTCTCGGCCACCCCTGGTCGGGAGGTGATCGCACCCCCTCCCACAATCGACCCTGCCAACAAACCCTGGGGTTAGGGACAAGGAGAGCAAAGAAGGCGGTGGGTCCGCGGAGCCCCGCCCCTGGCTCTGTTCTAAGCCAAGAAGAGGGGGCGCGAGGCGCTCGCACCCGTAAATCCGCCACAATCTCTATCTATACTATGTCATTATTTGTTCTCTCACACTCCATGAATTTGTCTGAAAGCTACAGTTGCCAGAAGAGCTTTTCTCAGGGACCAATGGATCTCCTTGTTCCTCCGGCAGTAGAGGACAAGGTTGAGCAAGGGGACCAGGCTTAGGACCCTGGGAGACATTAATTTGTGGCAGATTAGGAGAGGGTCGATCACTGTAACTACATAGATGGCCTTTACACTCACAAAATAAATGACAACCACAGTGAGGTGGGAGGGGCAGGAAGGGATTCTCAGGATGTTTGTGATAATGTAGGATGTCAGGGTCAGTGGAAGGATCCCAACATTCAATATGACAGTGAAAGCAAATGACATCAGTTGCAGAGTCTTGGTGTGCGCATCACAAAACTCACTTTTAATGGCTGCAAAATCACAAAAGAGAATGTCAATTTCTTTGGGATCCCAATATCTTAATTGCAGAATGATAATTTGTAGCATGATGCATTAGGAAATGCCTAGTATCCAGGCCCATGCCACGATGTAGTCACAAACCCTGCCTTTTCATCAGAGCAGCGTAGCGGAAGGGATGGCAGACCGCTTGATACCAATCAAGAGAAATGGCCACGAGCAAGGGACATTCTGCATTGGCAAGGATAATATAGAAATCGAACTTTAGAATGCAGGAGCCAAGACATGTGTGTCCTGGAGGGTCTGTCTGCTCATCGTGGCTGGGGAAGCTGGGCAGGAGGAGACACTGGAAGTAGAGAGGAGTTCCTCAGGAGCAGATTAGTTCCTCGACACCAGGGAGCATGCCCAGACTTCCCGTCATCCAGCAAAAGCAGCCGTCTGTGATGACTCATCACCATGTGCTCCTAGTCCTCTTCAAACACACTCCCACACTCCCTAGTCCTCTTCAAACACACTCCCACTTACACTCAGGGGAGAATGCACCTTAAGGCAAGGTAGCGGAGTTACAAAGATGACAAAATTGCAGCTTACAGGGAATTTAAGAGTTACAAAGATTACAAAAGCAAAAGACAGGACTATGTAGCACTTTAAAGACTAACAAGATGGTTTATTAGGTGATGAGCTTTCGTGGGCCAGACCCACTTTCTCAGATCAAAGAGTGGAAGAAATTAGTCACAACCATATATACCAAAGGATACAATTAAAAAAACCCGAACACATATGAAAAGGCCAAATCCCATTTCAGGACAGGAGGGGGATGCAGGGGAGGGGAAGGAAGGAAGGAAGGTAAGTGTCTGTGAATTAATTATATTAGATGTGGGGAGAGTTAGATGTCTGTGAGCTAATGGTATTAGAGGTGATAATTGGGGAAGCTTGGAAATGGATAAGATAGTTTGAGCCTTGTTCATTCCTTCCCGGAGAGTGTCGAATTTTAACATGAATGACAGTTCAGAGGATTCCCTTTCAAGTGCAGATGTAAAAGGTCTTTGTATCAGAATGCAGGTGGTTACAAAGACCTTTTACATCGAGGTAGACAAGCAAGCGGGGAATCCTGAGAACTGTCTGTCCGGGGTGGGGGCTGGGTCCCTTTAAGCACAGCCCTTGGCTAGCCTGAGACAGCAGTTCCACGCTCTAAGTCCTAACCTGATGCCCTGCCGGCACTGCTTCCGGCCATCCTTAACCTCGGTTCAGGGTCCACTCAATGTGGACATGCTAGTTCGAATTAGCAAAATGCTAATTGGAATTAGCTTTTAGGTCTAGATGCACTAGTTCGAATTAGCTTAGTTCAAATTAACTAATTCGAATTAAGTTAGTTTGAATTAGTGCTGTAGTGTAGACATACCCTCTGTTGACAAAAGGCACCATTGCATCTACACTGTCCTTTGCATCTACTCTTTCATGAAGACCAAGCGGCTTGCTTTGTTGACAGACCTGGATGTAGTCTAGATGATGTCTAGTCTCATATCTGTCGAGAAAGCCTCCGTTGACAAAAGCCTGCAGTCTAGTCGTACCCTTAGATTCCCAAACCCCCATCGAATTTCATTTCTTTCCCTTCTGCAGATGTGTTCTACATTCATGGCAAATTTCTAAGCTGTAGCTGACAACAGAAGAGCCTCGTCAATGGGATGGGAATGTCGTAGGATTCAGTAGGCGGGGAGGAGATCCAGGATCATTCAGAAGATGTTAAGCTCCCAACAGGTTCTCCCTGGTACCAGTCTGCCGTGGCTGGGTGCTGGGTGCCCACATCTGGACAGGAGGCCCAGAGCTGAGGGTGCAAGAGTGTTTCTCTATTTTTGGCAGGAGGGGCAGGGAGATGGGAGTTGAGTTGTATCTTTGATCTCAACTGCCCAGCTCTCAGTCAGGTTTCACAGAGCAGCGGTGAGTGTGGACGCCTGGTGGGGATAACTCTGCTAGTAGCTTCTTGGGATCCAAACCTGCAGCCGCACTGACCCAATAGTCGCCAGTGTCAGACACGGGACTGGCAGCACCTGAGAAAGCGAAGAGCATCGCGAGAGGAAGGCAGCGACCCCCGGGAGGCTGCCAATGCGACTATTCTGCAGGTACACGACGCGAGGGAAGAGGTGGGGACCATCCCAGCACGGGGAGGGAGATACATTTCCACTGGAAACCCAAATCCTTGGAGGAGCATTCGATCTGGCATGTTCCACTAACAGGATGGGAAAACCTGTCGCTGGACACACCGTGATACACATGGGATGGGGAGGGGGGAGGTAAAACATACCACACAGCACAACTGATGTGATCGGAGGGCAACGGATGGAAATTGCACTTTCATGACACTGCTGCGCTCTTGCTTTGTTGCTTTATGGCACTGCCTGCATCCCTTCTGGATCAGGGCCTCCTGTGGATGGGACCCCCTGGGAAGTGTGGAACGTGCCTGGTTTCTGGGAGAGGCTCCTGCACATCATAGGGAGGGGAGAAAAAGGGTCCCACATGCATTCTGCTTTGCAGCTTCTGCACACGACTTAGAGCTGGGTGTAGCGGCAAAGGCAGAAGAAGCTTACACTGCTGTGTGGAAAAGGGAAACTGAGGCACGCCCACTCATGGCAATGGTGGGTAATACCTAGACACTAGTCCTTCCCCAAAATCCTCCCCCTCTCCAACTCCTTCCCCCACTATGACGGAGGAGGTCCCCTCCCCCTCTCCTAACTGCGAGGATCCCAGAGATCCCCCATTCCCACCGACCCTGCGGCTGATCTCCAGACCCCTGACAAGGGTTCCACTCCTGTCACGGCCGATGCCCCTGCCCCTCGCCCCGGAGAGGAAGGAGCCGTCCACTTCGGCCGGCCAGAAGGGCCAGGGGAAGAAAAAAGGCAAGCGCAAGGGCCTGGACAAAAAGGCCAAAAGTCCCGTGGCCAAGGCAACCCCCCCACTGAAGCCCCAGCATCTGCCACACCTCTTTCTCCCCTGCTGCTCCCCCCACTGGCTGTGGGGGTAATCCACCTGCAGCCCCCAGAGCGTATGCCCAGGTGGCCACTGACACCCTCTCCCCCCGTGTCACCATGTCATCTGCTCCAACTCTTAAAATCAGGAATAAGAGATCATCCGGAAAAGGCTTTATTTTCTGAAAGATCCCCGTCTAGACTGGCGCTTTTCTCCGGCAAAGCCCTGAGCCGGAAAAAAGCGGCAGCCATGTTAATGCAAATACCGCGGGGAAAATTTAAATCCCTGCTGCATTTGAAATTCCTAAGTGTCTCATCTGCATCCCTTTTCCGGAAAAGGGGGCCAATGTAGACACAGCCATAGACTTTAAGGTCAGAAGGGACCATTATGATCATCTAGTCTGACCCCCTGTGCAATGCAGGCCACAGAATCTCACCCACCCCCTTCTAGAATAATCCTCTCACCTATAGCTCAGATATTGAAGCCTTCAAATACTTTGAAGACCCCAAGATGCAGAGAATCCTCCAGCTGTGATCTGCGCCCCATGCTAGAGAGGAAGGCGAAAAACCTCCAGGGCCTCTGCCAATCTACCCTGGAGGAAAATTCCTTCCTGATCCCAAATATGGTGATCAGCTAAACCCTGAGCATGTGGGCAAGACTCACCAGCCAGACACCCAGAAAGTTCTCTATAGTAACTCCTATCATCCCTTCATTGACCTATTTCCCACTGAAAATGAATGGTCAATTAGTTACCAAGATCATGTTATCTCATCAAACCATCCCCTTCATGAACCCATCGGCTACGTCTACATTGGCATCCCTTTCCGCAAAAGGGATGCTAATGTGACGAGTTGGAATTGCAAATCCACGGGGGATTTAATATCCCCCGCGGCATTTGCATTTACGTGGCTGCCGCTTTTTTCCGGCTTGGGGATAAGCCGGAGAAAAGCGCCAGTCTAGACGCAATTCTCCGGAAAATAAGCCCTTTTCCGGAGGATTTCTTATTCCTACTTTCAAGGAATACGGAGCGTGAATCTTTATTCCCAATGTATTTACGCAGCGGTACCCCACTGGGGAAGGAGCTTTCAGTGCAGAGAGATGTCTGGGCCCTGAAATGAGACATTAGGGAGAACAACAGGCCTCAGGAGAAGCCCAAATCCCACAGATAGAGAATGTTTCAGAGAGACCAATTAACAGTTGTTGTGATTGTATGAAGTCATCAGACCAGACCACAGGACTCTGGGTCCCTTCTCCCAGCCAGTCTGGGGAGCAGTTTTAAAACAAAGGATCCCCCCTCCCTTTGCGAGAGCTAAATAAACCAGGGGGTGAAATCAGCTGTTTTCACTCGCCACACAAGAAAACGCCGGGAAGGAGCTGAGGAAGACAGACTGACCTGGGGGAAGGGCTGGACCCAGGCTGAAGGCGTCTTACTAGTGTCTGGAAACCCGAGCACCCCAAGCTGTAAAGCAAATGCAACTTGGGCCTGAGAAGCTGCCAGACGGCCGGCGCCATCCCTCTGGGTGAGAATCTGCTTGATCCTCCTGGCTGTGCCCTGTGTCTTCTGCAGAGTTTGTGTCTGGTTAGTTGCTGATAATCCGCTTTGCTGTCCCTGATACCCACGTCAATCTATTGTTTGTAGTTAATAACCTTGTGTGTGGTGTTACCCAAACCAGTGAAATGAATGGGGGAAATTCTCCCCCCAGTTCGCAACGTGGGCATTTTCCTCTCCATGTCGGGGGGTGCGAGCAGATTAACAAATTCCTCCCTGTCGGTGGTTCGACCTGGTTCAGGTGGTGCAGCCCTGGGGTCAAACCCTAGGCTACCGGTGGTTCCCTCAGCAGTGTCCAGTCAGGGAGCCCTGCAGATGGGCCTGTCCCTGTTGCGTGGGTGTGGGGAGAAGTGCGGGGATGGGACCTTGTCTGCAGCTGGCCATAGCAGCACAGTGCGAGGGGATCCCAGGCTGGGGGCTCAGAGGCTCAGGGGATCCCCAGCTCCAGGTAGAACCTTGGAGACCAACCCAGCCCAGACAAGCTGCAGGAAAACCTGCCTAGGACAGAGCAATGGGCGGCTCTTGGATTTCGAACATGAGAATGGCCAGACTGCGCTGGTCCAAAGGTCCCACCCACTGCGCTCACTCCCAGCCGATGCCAGGGGCTTCTGGGGGAATTGGCAGAACAGAGAAATATCAACCGATTCCTTCCCTGTCGGTTGTTCCCTTTCTCTTGTGACGTGTCACTGGCGTTGGGGGCGTGATCTCTAGACTCTGTTTTACAAATGTGGGGGAAATCTCGCTCCCCTGGGTTACAGAGCCCCCAGAAGGGTCCGAGACTGGAGGTCAAAGCAGTGAGGCAGGAGAGAAACCTAGAAGGAAAACTTTATTATGCATGCGTGCAGGCTGACAGCTACAGCAGCAGCCCTGAGACACAGTTTCAGGGATTCTCTATACAGTATGCTCAGACAGTTTAGTTGTTGATTGTTTTCTTTAACATATCAAAGTCTCAGCAGAAGTACTCTGAGACGTTTCTGTTCACACCACGAGTGCTAGAAGTAAGTTTTACAGAACAAAGGTACATGAGAACGTGAGTGGAGGAGTCTACAAGGCAAACTGTGCCAAAGATAAGGGTTTACATGACAAATTGTGACAGACCAGGAGTATCCATGAACTTGAGATAGGCATTGTGAGGGTCTTGATTAGAGCTAATTTGATTTCTCTCTATTACAGGGAGAGAGGCCTGGAAAACTTTTAACCCTTACAGCAGTTTTCTTTTAGAGAGGTTTGATTTCATGCACAGTCCCCCCTTTAGACACAATTGGAGTTATTTGATTTTTCTCCCACACAAACCAGGTGAAGCGATTGTTTGTACAATTCACCCCTTCCATGTAACACTGTCCGGGTTGCAACATCAAAGAGAGCCTGGTGCTTGTTCGGTTTTGTGTGTGTGTACATGGGCACGTGCTTGCATGATACAAGTGGACGGTGTATGAGTGTATTTTTGGAGGCTGTGTTTCTAAGATACACAAAGTGTGTGTGTGTGTGTGTGTGTGTGTGTGTGTGTGTGTGTGTGTGTGCGTGTGTGCGCGAGACACTGAATGAGCCAGTGTGTGTGTAGCTTTGTGGGAACACACCTTCCCTTGAAGGAGCCCCTTGCTGGTTTCACAAAGACCTAAAATATGGGTATACAACAGGCCATCAGGTGCCCAACTCTCTTTCGCACTCATAGTTGGTTGGTGACTAAATCCCTTCGTTTCCTTGAAAGCTAACAGCTGATGTCAACAAGGTGATTGAATTTATTTTCATGTGGCCTATGTTGGACGTGCCTGATGACAATAAGCTTTACCTATGAATAAGCATTGTGTGTAGCTTTGGGGGAACACACCCTTCGTGAAGGAGCCCCTTGCTGGTTTCACAGCGTCCTGAAGTGTGGGTGCACATCAGTGCCCAGCTCTCTTTCACGCTGATAGCAGGGCCTAAATCCCTTAGTTTCCTTTAAAACTCATGGCTGATGTCAACAAGGTGCTTGAGTTTTTCTTCGCAATGGCCTGTGTTTGGAGTGCCAGGCCGACAGATCAGACAGACCTGGGAGCTTTAGCCAAGAATCTTTGAAATCTTACAACCTGGGACCACTGAGTTGTTCTCCCAGAAGGAGATCTTCGTTCCACCTGGAAACCTTCCTGGAAACCTGATGCCATAGACCCTGGAGCATCTGAGGTCAGAGGGTAGCCCACAGTGTTTGCTTAGGGTTCCGTCTTTTCTGTGTCCTGTTCTCTCTTTGGGTATGTCTACACTACCCTCCTAGTTTGAACTAGGAGGGTAATGTATGCATACCGCACTTGCTAATGAAGCCCGGGATTTGAATTTCCCGGGCTTCATTAGCATAAGCGGGGAGCCGCCATTTTTAAATCCCCGCTGTTTCGAACCCCGTGCAGCTACACGGGGCTCGAACTAGGTAGTTCGGACTAGGTTGCCTACTCCGAACTACCGGTACACCTCATTTCACGAGGAGTAACGGTAGTTCAGAATAGGAACCTGGTCCGAACTACCTAGTTCGAGCCCCGTGTAGCCGCGCTGCACGGGGTTCGAAGCAGCGGGGATTTAAAAATGGCGGCTCCCCGCTTATGCTAATGAAGCCCGGGAAATTCAAATCCCGGGCTTCATTAGCAAGTGCGGTATGCATACATTACCCTCCTAGTTCAAACTAGGAGGGTAGTGTAGACATACCCTTAGAGCAACGCACTCCCCCTTTGGCTGAGCTCTGGTGCTAACAGTAGCAGTGTAGCCTCAGCAGCACAGACTAGCTCCTCCAACCCAATCCCACCTGAGACCCCAGGTATGCACCCAGGGTGTGTCCCAATCCACTGCTCGCGCTGCCGGGTTCTCACTGCTAATTTTATGTTGCTAATTGATGAAAGCTAGTGGATGTTACCCAGCTGGGAAGGACACCGCCCAGGTGCAGGGCAGACACCCCTTCCCCCCCCCCCCCCGTTTGAACTTTAAATCCACTGACTTTTGTTATGTCCTCAGCACTAGCTGAAACGACAGTGACATGATGAAGATATTTCAAAATCCCAGCCTGAAAGTAGTTTGGGGGGAGGTTCCTGTATCTCAGCGAGGTGCCCTGTTCTTGGATCCCCTCTGCTGGAAGCTCCTTCTCTAAAAGAAATGAGTCTTCTTCTGGTTATGGACAATTTCATTTTTGAAAGGCAGAGACCCAGGGTTCCAGGTTTCTGGCCAGGTAGGCAACAGCACAACCTGAATGTCTTTTGTGTTTCAGTTTCCAGATACGAATTATGGAGAAAGCAGAAGGAGGAAATGGAACGTTCTTCAAGGAACTGATCCTTCTTGGGTTTGGGAACGGCCCTGAACTGCAGCCCCTCCTCTTCCTGCTGTTTCTAGTGATCTACCTTGTATCTGTGGCCGGGAACCTCATCATTGTTGTGCTGGTGGTGGCTGATCAACACCTTCAAACCCCCATGTACTACTTCGTGGCTAACTTGTCCACTGTGGAGATCTGCTACGTCTCAACCACACTGCCAAGGCTGCTGGCCAGTCTCCTGACTGGGGACAGAACCATTTCTCTGCAGAAATGCATTGTGCAATTTAATGTCTATGTTATCCTGTCCAATGCGGAATGCAACCTGCTCACGGCCATGTGTATTGATCGGTATCTAGCGATCAGCCATCCCCTCCGTTACCCTGCTCTGATGAACGGCAGGGTGTGTGGCCACATGGTGGCCTGGGCCTGGATTTATGGCATTGCTTACAGCATCATGCTACAAGTTTTCATTCTGCATTCAACATACTGTGGTCCCAAAGAGCTTGACTTTCTATTTTGTGATTTTGGACGTATTTATCGTCCGTTTTGTGGTGCCAACTCCAGGACAATGCAACTGGTGGCAGCCATTTACAGTATCATATCGAATATTGTCATCTTTTTACTCACCCTGGTGACCTACATTTGTATCGTTGTCAACATCCTGAGAATCCCTTCCAGCACCGGGAGGCAAAAGGCCTTTTCCACCTGCTCCTCCCACCTCATTGTGGTTGCAATGTATTATGGGACCGTAATAACAATCTATGCAGTTCCAGTGATTGATGCGATCTTCCAGAAAGTAATTGACGTCTGGTTCCTTGTCATGGTCCCTTTGCTCAACCCCATTCTCTACTGCCTGAGAAACAAGGAGGTCCATCAGTCCCTGAGAAAAGCTCGTGTGGCACTACTTGCTTTCAGACACAAGCCTGGAGTGTGACAGCACAAATAAAGACTTCGAGTAGAATAGAGATGAACTGAAATATTTCCTTACACGTGGCCCATTTGATTCCCTGACAAGAGGATTCGCCCTCAATGTCCTTACGTCACTATGTTCCTTGCTCGATTCCTTGCTTTGTGCTTGGTCGTGTCTGATTTTCTCAGCTTTTACATATCAGCTGTGCATTTTTGTGACGCCCTCCACTTTATTGATCTGTGTATAAACACAAGTGCCCGAATTCTGCAGGGAGCTTAACAACTTCTGAGTGATCCTGGATCTCCTCCCCGCCTACTGAATCCAACGACATTTATGTCTCTTTGATCGGGCTTGTCCGTTGTCACTAACATCTTGGAAAGAAGGGGAAATATTTTGCCACCACAGTGAGTGAAAATAGAGCAGAATAAAATCTCTCTCCACTAACTCTCCCTGCTCAGCAGGTTCCTGCTTCATGTTGGTGGGACCAGGGGTGGGTGAGTCGTAGCCCACAGGCCCAATCTGCTCTGCCAGGGTCAGATTCTATCAGGCCTCCCCTCTGTATTTATGGGCCTGATGACAGCTACCGGTGACTACAGCTCCCATTGGCCATGGATCCCCATTCTAGGCCAAGGGGAGCTATGGGAACGTGTGTTCTTCTCTGTGCTTCTTCCTGCTGCTCCATTGGCTAGGAATGGGGACCCCCGGCCAATGGAAGCTGCACTCGCGGGTACCTGAGTCTCTGCAGGAAAATTCAGCATTCGGGGCTTACCGGGGCTAACCCTGGAGAACAACCACAGAGAGATCGCCTGGGCTGGGCAATAGAAGGGAAAAAAAGAGAAAAGGTGGCAGTAGGCCCTGGGTATTGCAGAAGGAAGGGCAGGAGGTAACATGGAGGGCGGGTGTCTGAGCAAGGAGTGGTGGGTGCAGGAACTGGGGCAGGGTTCTGGGGGTTGGGGGAAGCTGCTTGAGTGTGGACGGGCTGAGAGCAGGGGCGGGACTTCCAGGAGTGAGGGCAGGAGGTGGGGTCATAGCAGGGGGCTGTGAGGTGTGGGGGGCTCCGGTCAGGGGGTGGGGCTGATGAAGGGTTAAGAGCAGGGGTTGGTGTGGGGAAAGCCAGGGGGCAAGAGGGGCTCAGGAAAATGAGGTGATGAGGTGGGGGGCTCAGAGCAGGGATCTGGTGGGTTCTGGATGAGAAAGGGGGGCCCTGTCACATTACCGAATTGGAGGGAAGCAGCCAGATCGCTGCTGCGCCCCTAGGTGGGGGTGTTGGCCCCAGAAATTGGTATAAAAGGGAGCCATGTGGGGTATTGAATGGAAGCGTATCGTTTGTTGATCTTATGTACACTATTTATGTGAGTGTATAATGTCTGTGTGTGTAGGTAGGAATCTGTAATCTGTGTGGAAGCTGAATATTTCTCTGAATGTGGTTAAGCATAGCTATGGACAGGCTGAGTAGTGAAGCCCTGTGGAACAATGGTTCTCAATGTGCTATGGACACACCCAAAGAATGGGGGCTGTCAGCTGAGAGCAGCCAGCAGGGAACATAGAGATTGGCCTCTGACCAGGTGACTTGCTGCATACAAGAAGAGGCCAGGAAGGGGGTATAAAGAGGCCATGTGGTCGATGCCATTCTGTTCTCAGCTCAGCACTTCATCCCAGAGGCAGCATTGTAGGGATCGAAGAGCCCGGAAGACCTGTGAACCCATCCTGATCGTAGGATGTGCAATAAGAACTTTTAAACCAGCAGCTGCAACACCTTTGCTAGAGCCTGCATCGAGAACTGGGAGATTCGGTGCATGTAACGTACTGTACTTTAATAACCTTACTCTCATGCTTTTCTTTATTGTAATAATAAACCTTTAGATATAGATTCTAAAGGATTGGCCCAGCGTGATTTGTGGGTAAGATCCAGAGTGTAAATTGACCAGGGATCTGTGGCTGGTTTCTTGGAACCGGACAGAACTTGTTCGGGGTAGGTGAGATTGGGTGCTAGGACCCCCCACCTGTGTATGAGGCCCGGGGCCATCTGGGGTGTCGGAGGGGTTTTGCTCGTGAGGCTTCAGGCAGGCTGCTGAAGCGCTCTGTGGGACTGGTTTGTGGCCTGTTTGGAGAGGTCACCAGTCTGCGGGCTGTAAGGAACCCCGGATTCGAGGAATTCACCCTGAGTGGACGCCCTCAGCTGTGCCCAGACACGGCCCGGTCCGTCACAGGCCCTTACAGCAAGAAGTGGGGGGGGGGGGCAAAACTCCTGGTCTTGGGGCACCGGGTTAGTGGCAGGGGGCTTGGAGGGCCAAGGGTCTGAGGCTGGGCACATCAGATGGAGGCTTCCCCTCGGGGAGGGCGGGCTGGAGCAGAACAGGCCAGTTCCTGCCTCCAGTGAGTTTCGACATGTCCAGGGGTCAGAGGTCCCAGACACCAGCCCCTCCTCCCCCAACTCCAGCTCATGCAGTTGGGGAAATTGTCAGCAGGCAGCTTTGGACTCTAGGTGCCCCCCTCCAGCTGGGCGGGGAAGGGCTCTGAGGATACCTGGGCCTGCATCGGCCTCCAGCCACACCCCAGCCCCCGTCTGCTGGAAGGAGAGATTCCCCATTGGCCACCAGGGACGGCGAGCGCAGGGACGTTACACTGCAGAGTGACACCGGGATGGTGAGCGTGGGAACGTTACACTGCAGAGTGACACTGGGGCAGGGAGCGCGGGGACGTTACACTGCAGAGTGACACCGGGGCGGCGAGCGCAGGGACATTACACTGCAGAGTGACACCGGGGAAGCGAGCGCGGGGACGTTACACTGCAGAATGACACCGGGGCAGCGAACGCGGGGACGTTACACTGCAGAGTGACACCGGGGCAGCGAACGCGGGGACGTTACACTGCAGAATGACACCGGGGCAGCGAGCGTGGGGACGTTACACTGCAGAGTGACAGCGGGGGCGGCGAGCGAGGGGACGTTACACTGCAGAATGACACTGGGGGGGCAAATGCGGGGACGTTGCACTGCAGAGTGACACCGGGGCGTTGGGCTGTAAGAACCCCGCCCTCTGCCAAGTCGTGTCCTTCTGCCGACAGACACATCTGCAGCTACTGCCAGTGGCGCATGGCAGGGTTGCTCTAGAGGGGTCCTTCTTGTTGCCCTACCAGTGGGCCCTCTACCGGCTCCATTATTCACCTGGGAGACCAAGTGCCTCCTCTGCCGGGTGATGGGGCACATCCGGAGGGACTGCCCTTTGGCCCAGTTGGAGGAGGTGTCCAGGGCCCCTAGGGCTCAGTAGGGTGCTGGCCTTAACATCACCGGCCCCCCTGGTAGTCCGGCCTTCGCAGCTGCCCCTCTGCTTGGCAGCCAGATGCACCCCCTCCGGCGTGCCTGGGCGAGCAGGGAGGCTCCGACTCTAGTCCAACTAGTTCTTCAGGGCTGAAGAGGAGAGGGTGGCACGGTCGTTGCCCATGGAGGAAAAGGGCTCCACCCAGGGGGAGGTTTCCCTACCCCCCTCCCTCCCTTGCCTCAATGTCCCCCCCCCCCCCGAGCAACAACTGTGCCCTCTGGCCTCGCCCCTGCTGTGGAGCCCTCCACCTCCGCCACAGAGGGCTTGACACTTATTTGGGGGAAACGCAAAGGCCCCCCCTCTGAAAAATCCCGAGGGAGGCCAGCGCTGCCGAGATCACCCCTGATTACCGTCAGCAGGAGGTGCTGGCCAAACCAGTCGTGGCAGCCCATTCCCAAAGAGGCCTCAGGTGGAGCTCCCCCGGCTCCGGTTCCATCTGTGCCCCTTTCATCACCATGGAGGTAACTGTTGCCTCGGTGGCCAGCGGGGCGGGTTCTGAGGCTGTGGCGATAGAGCTCAGCTCTACATTTGAGGAGATTGAGACCCTGGGTCTGACCCCACTCACCCAGGGGGAGGACGACCCCCTGCCAGAGGTCTCTTCCCTCCCCCATGTTCCAGCCGGCCACCTATATCCTCCTCCCTGGGGCATCTCTGGTGTCCTCTGTCAGCCTGGCTGCTTTGGATGCCCCGTCTGAGGCTGTCAAGCCCTCAGGATGGTCGTCTTCCCTTCCCATTGGGGGAACCCATCAGTATGGGCCCCCTCCCTGTTCCTGCCCCGCTGGTTCTCTCTCAGGAGGTGCCACAGTCTGGTGGCCTGGACCTGGGGGACCGTTCCCTATTAACTGCGAGTGGTCCTCAGGGGCTGGTGTTTGTATCCCTGGTCCCTAGTCCCATGGGACTGCCTTATTCCCTCCGCTGCTCCCTTGCATGCCGGGGTCAGAGACAGGCATCAAGGCGCCATCGCTGTTGGCACCGCACCGGCAATAGGATCCTTGTTTGCCCATTTCCATGGCCTGCGAGCTCTATCTAGAGACCCCGATAGAGGAAAACCCCGGTACCTTCTTGGAACTGGGGTCTGAGCTGCTCCAGTTCCTCACAGAAAACTGCGTGGCCAAGAGTTCTGCGTGCTCACCCTCCAGCACTGGGGAGACTTTCATTCCATCCTCCGGAATACAAGAGCCCTCTTGCAGGAAGTGAGAGGTACCAATAGGCAGGACACCTTAAATTTCCGCAGGAGCCGTGTGCTCTGCTTCCTTCGGAGGAGGGGTACTCGGTGGTTTTCCTGCAAGAAACCCACATGACTCCAGCTGTCGAGGCTAGCTGGTGGCTGTAGTCGAGGGACAGGGTGTATTTTAGCCACCTCAGCGGTTGCATGGCTGAGATGGTCACCCTGTTCTCCCCTGCCCTGAGGACCGACATGCTGGGGATTGCTGAGAGAGTCGCAGGCTGCCTGCTGCACGTCTGGGACCACATGGAGGGGCTGATGGTGAATGTAGTCAATGTCTATGCCCCAAAAGTAGGCTTGAACCAGGTCACCTTTTATCGGCAGATGGCCACCTTACTCGGCATCCTGGATTGGGATTGATTCTGCCTAGGGCAGGGGGCTGGACTTGATGAGCTTCTAAGGTCTTTTCCAGCTCTATGGTTCTATGATTCTATGATCCTCATGAGTCTCTGGTCCTTGGCGTGGACTTTAATACCACCCTTGAGGCGTGGGACCGGTAAGGATTCAAGAACTGCCAGGTTGCGGCAGGCATCCTCAGGGAAATCATAGATCACAAGTCCCTGGTGGACTTCTGGCATGGCCACCACCCAGACGACACCACTACTTTCATGTTTGTCGGGGTGGGGGACGATTGGACTCGCCACTCCCGGTTGGACAGCATCTACATATCCCAATTCCATCTGGCATGGGCCAACACCTCCAGCGTTCGGCCAGACCTGTTCATGGACCACCATTTGGTGGCCATGAGAGCCTCTCTCAGTCAAGAGAGGCTAAGGCCGACCTATTGGCACTTCAGTAATAGCCTGCTGGAGAATGTGGGCTTTGTCCGGGAGCTCTGGCAGGCCTGGCAGGGGCAGCGGCCCGCCTTTCCCACAGCGTGGCGCTGGTGGGATGTGGGAAAGCCTCCTTGACTATTTCCGGTGCACCAGCTAGTGCTAGAGCAGTTGGAGAGGAAGGTCTTGAAGTTGAGAGGTACCTGGCATCCGACCGCTAGAATCCGCTCCTCTGCGAGGTGTACCGGGAGAAGCGGGAGGAACTCTGGGCCTTCGTTCAATCCCACATCCGTCTTCTTCGGGAGATGGATTGCAGCTCCCGCTTCTTTTATGTCCTGGAGAAAAAGAGGTGGGCAAAAAAGCACATCACCTGCTTTTGGCAGAGGACGGCACCCCTCTTATGGTCTGGTGGAGATGCGTGGAAGGGCCAGGGCCTTCTCCTCCAGTGTATCCTCCCTGCATCCAACTGAAACTGATGCCATAAGTTGCTCTGGACCAAGCTCCCAATGAACAGCAGGGGTGACTGGGACCGGCTAGAGCTGCCTCACGGTATGTCTACACTACCCCGCTAGTTCGAACTAGCGGGGTAATGTATGCATACCGCATTTGCTAATGAAGCCTGGGATTTGAATTTCCCGGGCTTCATTAGCATAAGCGGGGAGCCGCCATTTTTAAATCCCTGCTGCTTCGAACCCCGTGTAGCCGCGGGGATTTAAAAATGGCGGCTCCCCGCTTATGCTAATGAAGCCCGGGAAATTCAAATTCCGGGCTTCATTAGCAAGTGCGGTATGCATACACTACCCCGCTAGTTTGAACTAGCGGGGTAGTGTAGACATACCCTCACTCTAGCTGAATTCTTAGAAGCCCTCCGTCTCATGCCCACCAATAAAACCCCGGGCATGGACAGGCTGACCATAGAGTTCTACTCCATGTTCTGGGACGTCCTTGGCCCAGATCTCGTCACCTTCTGGGATGAGTCTTTGGAGCCATGTTCGTCTTATTGCTGAAGGAGGGGGACCTTTCGAACTGGCATCCGGTCTCACTCCTTAGCACGGACTACAAAGTCATAGCACAAGCCACCTCGCGGCGACTGTGGTCCATACTGGTGGATGGCTGAGGACATGGGGCTGAGGTGAAGGAGTGAGGGCAGGGGGTGGAGGACTCAGAGTACAGGGTTAGGTGTGGGGGAGGGGCTCAGGCTGGGTAAAAGAAGGGGCAGGTGGTCAGGGCAGGGTGTGGGGGGGTCAGTAATGATGCAGTTTCCCAGGACTGACTGTGGCTGCAACCGTGGCAGGGCTCTGACATCCCCATTCTCCAGCCAGTGGTTTGCCCTGCCAGGTCTCTCCCTCATCCTGTGGGATGTGGGGAAAATGCCAAGAAGGGGGAAACACTCTTGCCCCTGGTCCCTCTGCCTCCTGTCCCGTTGGGGACATGCCCCTCCTAGCCACGGCAGAGTGACACCTGGGAGACCCTGCTGCCACCTTTTCTCTTTTTTCCCTTCTATCGCCCAGACCAGGGATGGGCGATCGCTCTGTGGTTGTTCTCCAGGGTTAGCCCCGGTAAGCCCCGAATGCTGAATTTTCCTGCAGAGACTCAGGTACCCGAGAGTGCAGCTTCCATTGGCCGGGGGTCCCCATTCCTAGCCAATGGAGCAGCAGGAAGCAGTACAGAGAAGAACACACGTTCCCATAGCTCCCCTTGGCCTAGAATGGGGATCCATGGCCAATGGGAGCTGTAGTCACCGGTAGCTGTCATCAGGCCCATAAATACAGAGGGGATGCCTGATAGAAAGTAACCCTGGCAGAGCAGATTGGGCCTGTGGGCTGCGACTCACCCACCCCTGGTCCCACCAACATGAAGCAGGAACCTGCAGAGCAGGGAGAGTTAGTGGAGAGAGATTTTATTGTTGGGTTTGCTTTTTTTCTGACACTTGGGTGGTAAAAAGTTCGCACATCAATTGCATTTCTGCCTGGGAGGAGGGAGGCCCATGGGCAGTCGTGTAGGCTGAGAAGGGGAAAGTTGCCGGTTCCCCTTGGGTGCACATGTCACGTTCTTTTCAATTCATTCGTTTCCTTTTATTTTGGTGATGAGAGAAGTCAGAGCGAACGAGCCCCGAAAATTCTTTCCAACCAACTTCTGTTTGCATTTCAACTCTGTATCAATTCCTGTACTGCTACCTCTATGGACGGAGACTAGAGGTGCCTTAACGCTGACAAGTGTATGGACAGGCAGGAAATGCCACTTGGAAGGACACTAAAACTCCCATCCTGCACAGAATGTCGTATTTTGTTTTCCCGCCTACAGTTCAGTTCTATTTTCACTCCCTGTGGTGGAAAAATATTTCCCCTTCTTTCCAAGATGTTATTGAAAACGGAAAAGCCCAATCAAAGGGATGTAAACGTCGTTGGATTCAGTAGGTGGGGAGGAGATCCAGGATCACTCAGAAGTTGTTAAGCTCCCTGCAGAATTCGGGCACTTGTGTTTATACACAGATCAATAAAGTGGAGGGCGTCACAAAAATGCACAGCTGATATGCAAAAGCTGAGAAAATCGGACACGACCAAGCACAAAGCAAGGAATCAAGAAAGGAACAAGGTGACGTAAGGTCATTGAGGGCGAATCCTCTTGTCAGGGAATCAAATGGACCACGTGTAAGGAAATATTTCAGTTCATCTCTATTCTACTCGAAGTCTTTATTTGTGCTGTCACACTCCAGGCTTGTGTTTGAAAGCATCCAGTTTAATACCAGCTTTTCTCAGGGACCGATGGACCTCCTTGTTTCTCAGGCAGTAGAGAATGGGGAAGAGCAAAGGGACCATGACAAGGAACCAGACGTCAATTATTTTCTGGAAGATCGGATCAAGCACTGGAACTACATAGATTGTTAGTATGGTCCCATAATAAATTCCAACCACAATGAGGTGGGAGGAGCAGGTGGAAAAGGCCTTTTGCCTCCCGGTGCTGGAAGGGATTCTCAGGATGTTGACAACGATACAAATGTAGGTCACCAGGGTGAGTAAAAAGATGACAATATTCGATATGATACTGTAAATGGCTGCCACCAGTTGCATTGTCCTGGAGTTGGCACCACAAAACGGACGATAAATACGTCCAAAATCACAAAATAGAAAGTCAAGCTCTTTGACTCCACAGTATGTTGATTGCAGGATGAAAGCTACAAGCATAATACTGTAAGCAATGCCACTAATCCAGGCCCAGGCCACCATGTGGCCACAGACTCTGCCGTTCATCAGAGCAGGGTAACGGAGGGGATGGCAGATCGCTAGATACCGATCAATAGACATGGCCGTAAGCAGGACGCATTCTGCATTGGACAGAATAATATAGACATTATATTGCACGTAGCAGTTCTGCAGAGAAATGGTTCTGTCCCCAGTCGCGAGACTGACCACCAGCCTGGCCAAAGTGGTGCTGACGGAGCAGATCTCCACAGCAGACAAGTTGGCCACAAAGTAGTACATGGGGGTTTGAAGGTGCGGATCAGCCACCACTAGCACAACAATGAGGAGGTTCCCGGCCACAGCCGCAAGGTAGATGACTAGAAACAGCAGGAAGAGGAGGGGCTGCAGTTCAGGGCCGTTCCCAAACCCAAGAAGGATCAGTTCCTTGAAGAACGTTCCATTTCTTCCTTCTGCTTTCTCCATAATTCGTATCTAGAAACTGAAACACATCACATATTCAGGTTGTGCTGTTGCCTACCTGGCCAGAAACCTGGAATCAATGGGCGTCTGCCCTTCAAAAATGAGATTGTCCATAACCAGAAGAAGACTCATTTCATTTAGAGAAGGAGCTTCCAGCAGAGGGGATCCAAGAGCAGGGCACCTTGCTGAGATACAGGAACCTCCCCCCAAACTACTTTCAGGCTGGGATTTTGAAATATCTTCATCATGTCACTGTGATTTCGGCTACTGCTGAGGACACAACAAAAGTCAGTGGATTGTAATGGAAGGTATTTAAAGTTCAAACGGGGGGGTGTCTGCCCTGCACCTGGGCGGTGTCATTCCCAGCTGGGTAACATCCTCTAGCTTTCATCAATTAGCAACATAAAATTAGCAGTGAGAACCCGGCAGCGCGAGCAGCGGATTGGGACACACCCTGGGTGCATACCTGGGGTGTCAGGTTTGATTGGGTTGGGGGAGCTAGTCTGTGCTGCTGAGGCTACACTGCTACTGTTAGCACCAGAGCTCAGCCAAAGGGGGAGTGCGTTGCTCTAAGGGAGCAGGGAATCGCACTCTTGAGGTTGTCTCCAGATATCCCCCCTATGACAAACACTGGGACCCGAAGTCTTTCCATGAAGGTCTTGTCAGTATCTGCTGTGGCAGAAGATTTAAAGAAAGAAAATTCCACCATTGGAAAGATGCAACTGAGAAACAAAGAGAGAACAGGACACAGAAAAGACTGAACCCTAAGCAAACACTGTGGGCTACCCTCTGACCTCAGATGCTCCAGGGTCAATGGCATCAGGTTTCCAGGAAGGTTTCCAGGTGGAACGAAGATCTCCTTCTGGGAGAACAACTCAGTGGGCCCAGGTTGAAAGATTTCAAAGATTCTTGGCTAAAGCTCCCAGGTCTGTCTGATCTGTCGGCCTGGCACTCCAAACACAGGCCATTGCGAAGAAAAACTCAAGCACCTTGTTGACATCAGGCATGAGTTTTAAAGGAAATTAAGGGATTTAGGCCCCGCTATCAGCGTGAAAGAGAGCTGGGCATTGATGTGCACCCACACTTCAGGACGCTGTGAAACCAGCAAGGGGTGCCTTCACAAAGGGTGTGTTCCCCCAAAGCTACACACAATGCTTATTCATAGGTAAAGCTTATTGTCATCAGGCACGTCCAACATAGGCCACATGAAAATAAATTCAGTCACCTTGTTGACATCAGCTGTTAGCTTTCAAGAAAACTAAGGGTTTTAGGCATCAGCCAACTATCAGTGCGAAAGAGAGTTGGGCACCTGATGGCCTATTGTATACCCATATTTCAGGTCTTTGGGAAACCAGCACGGGGCTCCTTCAAGGGAAGGTGTGTTCCCACAAAGCTACACACACACTGGGTCATTCAGTGTCTTGCGCGCGCGCGCACACACACACACACACACACACACACACACACTTTGTGTATCTTAGAAACACAGACTCCAAAAATACACTCATACACCGTCCAGTTATATCATGCAAGCACGTGCCCATGTACACACACACAAAACCGAACAAGCACCAGGCTCTCTTTGATGTTGCTACCCGGACAGTGTTACATGGATGGGAGTGAATTGTACAAACAATCGCTTCACTTGGTTTTTTTGGGAGAAAAAACAAATAACTCCAATTGTGTCTAAAGGGGGGACTGTGCATGAAATCAAACCTCTCTAAAAGAAAACTGCTGTAAGGGTTAAAAGTTTTCCAGGCCTCTCTCCCTGTAACAGAGAGAAATCAAATTAACTCTAATCAAGACCCTTACAATGCCTATCTCAAGTTCATGGATACTCCTAGTCTGTCACAATTTGTCATGTAAACCCTTATCTTTGGCACAATTGCCTTGTAAGACTACTACTCCACATTCTCATTTGCTTTTGTTGTGTAAAACTTACTTCTAGCACTCCTGGTGTGAACAGAAACGTCTCAGAGTACTTCTGCTGAGACTTTGATATGTTAAAGAAAACAATCAACAACTAAACTGTCTGAGCATACTGTATAGCGAATCCCTGAAACTGTCTCTCAGGGCTGCTGCTGTAGCTGTCAGCCTGCATGCATGCATAATAAATTTTTCCTTCTAGGTTTCTCTCCTGCCTCAGTGCTTTGACCTCCAGTCTTGGACCCTTCTGGGGGCTCTGTACCCCAGGGGAGCGAGATTTCCGACACATTCGTAAAACAGAGTCTAGAGATCACGCCCCCAACGCCAGTGACACGTCACAAGAGAAAGGGAACAACCGACAGGGGAGGAATCGGTTGATATTTCTCTGTTCTGCCAATTCCCCCAGAAGCCCCTGGCATCGGCCAGTGCTGGGAGTGAGCGCAGTAGGGGGAGGGGACCTTTGGACCAGCGCAGTCTGGCCATTCTCACGATCTAAATCCAAGAGCCGCCCATTGCTCTGTCCTAGGCAGGTCGAACCACCCAAAGGGAAAAATTTGTTAATCTGCTCACACCCCCCGACCTGGAGAGGAA